>NC_051072.1:39861141-40499474 GCF_004664715.2 Peromyscus leucopus
TCTAGATTCCTGCATAGTTGCTTGAACTCAAACCCTTATGCTGAAGATGAACTTGTTTCCTAGACAGGTGTTACAGATACTAACGCTTAGCTCCGGTTTCTGCAGGAAACTCCCAAAGTTCAATGAAAGGGGAAGTTCTACTTGTTTGACATTGGCATATAGGGTTTTTTTTTTATGTAAATGTGGTTTCTCAGCCAGGTGTGTTAGTGGAGATGTGTAATCCCAACATCTGGGAAGCTGAGACTCAGGATCAGGAGTTACAGCCCAGTTTGAACTAGGTATCTCAAGACCTTGCCTCAAAAGCCAACCAACCAAGCAGTAACAAAAGATTATTCTGTGTGACACTATAATTGGATACATAGTATTGGCCCAAAGTATGAAATAATTGGTATTTTACTGAGATTTGCCTCATTTTTTTTTTGAGTACCTAAGAACTACAGTGGTGGCTGTTTGTAATAGAGACAGGGTTTCTCTGTATAGATTTGCACCTTTCCTGGAACTCACTTTGTAGCCCAGGCGGGCCTTGAACTCACAGAGATCCACCTGCCTCTGCTTCCCAAGTGCTGGGATTAAAGGCATGCGCCACCACCGCCTGCCTGTTTGTAATCTTTGATTTTTCATTTTTTGTTCTTTTTATTAAAAAATATTTTTCCCATAATTTATTCTGATCACAGTTTCCCCTCCCTCATCTCCTCTGATTCTCCCCACCTCCCCACCCTTCCAACTCTATGCCTTCTTTCTCTCTCCCTTAAAAAGGAAAACAGACAAATAAAACAAAAAAGAACAAAACAAAACAAAGAAAAAGCATGAGAAGTACATACACAAACAAAATCCATAAAAACACAAAATTGGGAAATGTGATATATAAGTGAAAGGCCAGTAAGATTGTTTAAAAAACCCTCCAAAAGTACCTTTGGGTTAGTAATTGCAGCTTCCTTGATCATCCAGTTCCAAGATCTTGTAATTGCTAGACTTCTCATTGCCTGTGTCATATGGTCCTAACCTGTGTGAAACTCCTGGAGCAGCTTCTTCTCTCTCAACTAATCTATTCCTATGTATTTATTCATTTCCCATCTCATATACTGCTGAATATTGGGGTGTCAGTGTTATCTGCGATTCTTATGTAAGTAGGAAGGAGCTTGAAGAGTCTTCAGAAAACAAAAAGTTTCATAGCTGTACCAACAGGGAGTGTCTGGAAGAGGAGACGAGAAGATGGAAGGAAAGGGAGGTGGCCACAGGGGAGGGGAGGGGAGGGGAGGAAAGGGAAGGGGATAGAAGTTTACCTTGTACAACCAGAAAGGCTCAGAATTCTAAAACAGCAAGTGTAAACAAGTCAAGAAGATGAGATATCAGTAGATGTAGATGTTGATCTAACACTAAACATTAAAATGTACAGTTCTCTATATGTAGTAGTAGCCACTGTCCTCTGCAGTAAATATTTGCAGATGTTTTAATAAAAACAAAAATTTCACTAAAATAAATAAATACAAAAAACAATAATAGTCCCAGATAAAATAATTCCCAAAATATGATCTACTAGTCTTATCGTCAGTTTACAACACTCTAAAGAAATTGCACAACAGAGCCTTAGTTTTTTATTCCTTAAACTTGAATAGAAAGATAACAGAGATAGCTGAAAAAGATATCCTAAAATAGAAAGCCCAAAGACCATGAACAAGATGAAGCAATCCTAGATGAGTCACAGATAACCTGGAGGTGAAAAGAGTATATATGATTATATATTCTTCTAATGACTACTTTATGAGCGAATTAAAATACTGTTTATTAAAACAGAAACAAGATGTCACAATGATGCACCAGTCTTAGAAGAAGGAGCCAGTGACTACAAATAGGAGTTTCAGAACAAAATATTCAATGGAAAGGTTGGTATATAAATAATGAAGTTTATGGTGATATTTTATTTGTACTGAAATGTGATTTTATTTGTATGTTAATAAATAAAGTTGCCCGGGGGTCAGAGCTATTAGCAAGCCATAGCGAAAGCCGCGGTGGTGGTGCATGCCTTTAATCCCAGCACTTGGTAGGCAGAGCTAGGTAGATCTCTGTGTGTTCAAGGATACATCCAGCATTGGAGACACACACCTTTAATCTCAATACCAACTCTAGAAGACCTGGAGGTCTGTACAGACAAGCAGTGATGAGGCAGTCATGTGGTTGGGTTTACAACCAATGAGAAGGCAGAACAGAAAGTCTTTATAAAGACAGACACACAGGAAGTAGGTCTCTTTCGGAGAGGTAGGACCACTGCAGGAGGAAGGGTAAGGTTTTTAGCTCTTAGCTCTGACCTCTTGTCTTTCTTCTTTGCATTTGTGTTTCTTATTGAATAAGATGGTTACTTATAAAGCATAGAACCTTTAAAAGAGAGAAACAAGATATGATGGGAAAGGTAAAATATATTAAAGGTTATTAGTCTTATACTCCAACTAATATCCTGGAAACAGAGAAAGAACACAGATAAATGAAAAGAATAATGTTCAAAGAAGCACAGTGCAAACATTTCCCATGTTGACAGACCCAAGTGCACAGGCTGAAAAGATCCACCACAGTCAGAGGGGTATCACTAAGCTGTGAAGACTGAGGGACTCACCCAGCTTCTCCAAGGGAAACACATCAAATACAAAGGGAGTTACCCCAGTGTCCCACCAAAGACAGCTGTTAGAATTGCTCATCCTCATGAGCTTAATTACAAGCACATGGTGACACCTGAATACTGTGTCTCTACTGTACCTTACATTCCTCCATGGCTGCAAGTCTGCTTTTTCTGCGTAGCTTGCCCAACACCAAATTGTTTCACCAGGTCAGTGAGAGTTCCAACAGTTTTGGGGCTAATCATTTTATCTGCAGCATTTCAATGCTTCAGGATCTCTTTAAATGTGTCTTCTCTGACAACCATTTTCAGGCAATTATTTCAATCTCAATCTCTACTGCTAAGAAAAGTTTTATTTTTACTTTATGTGTATGAGTGTTGCACCTGCATGTACCTGACCTGAATGTGTGCAGTCCCTGTGTATGCCAGAAGAGGGTATCCTATACCTTGACTGGAGTAACAGATGCTTATTGATTGCCATGTGGTGCTGAGAACCTGGGCCCTCTACAGTAAGAGCTATTTTTTTAAAAGGGGGAGTGAGTATTACTTCCCTTCTTCATTTGCTTTTGATTAATTTCTGATTCATGTATTTTAATTTAAAAATAATGGTTCTTTTTGATAACTGTCTTACAAAAGTCCCAAATGATTAACAGCTGACTTTTTGAACTGGTTCAAGCGTACCATCAATAACATGATTTAATTATCCACTGAGCACTCAGTCCACTTGCTCCTGACCATTGAGACATCTCTCTAGTCTCTCAAACTCTTTCTTAAGAAAATTCACTTTCCTAAAATCCTAACAATTACCATGATAAGTGAGGAAAAAGCATTTACCATGATAGGAAGGAAAAATCAAAGATAAACCATCATGACTATACCCTCATCTTCAGAAACAAGTATTAACGTAATTCCTGACATCTTTATAGTGTATTGTGATAGATGTGTATGTATGGAGTGAGGTGAGAGTGAGGAAAAGGGGAATGGAGGGAGGAAAGAGCAGAGGGATGGAGGAATTTTTTCTAAAAACTTGATTATACAATTTCATTTATTCAAAATTAAAACTTCATCACTGGAAATAATAATTTGTAGATGGAATGGCTAAAATGTATGTAGCCAGGGGGTATATCTGAAAAGCCCTTTCAAAATTAAGAAGATGATGAAAACATTGGCAATACTGGGATTACTTATAAAAGCAACTGATTTCCTCTCTTTGAATCCCTATGGGTTCTCGCATTCCATCTCTTCTCCCTTCCTCATGCCTCCCTTCCATTAACTTAATCTTCATCCTCACAATGAAAAGAATTACAACTTTCCTTTCTCTCTGGAGTCACAGCTTATAGAACCGTCTTATTTCAGTCTGCAGACACATTATACAGCAATTACTCTGTGATACTCCTTATAAAACCTACTACTGTTTGAAAGTGATACTTGTGTGCCTATGTGATTATTACTAAGCATGTTTCTTTGCCCAAAGACTTAAAGTTTTGCATTAAGGCGGGAATTCTGTTGCCCTGTTTACCACCGAGATACAAGTGCCTGTTGCAGAAGTGTTCAATAAAACAATTGGTGGATGAAGCGGCATACGTGGGAAGAGCCCCATGGGATATGAACACAGAAGGAAGGATAAGGATGGGATTCAAAAAGGAAAGCTGTTCTCAGGGCCAACATTATACAAGACACAGTTTTTGAGGAGTGTGAATTTCTGGCAGGTGGTTAGATCAATACTATGTTTACTATGTGGATAATGGAATAGGAGTCATCAGGACATTGTTCCCTTGGGCCATGGCATAATAAAATTCTAGACACTACTAGTATTTCACATACAGAAAGGCATTTGGAAGAAGAATTACACATAATATACAGAATTATATTATGCCACATCTCAAGGATATATGCATCAAAAGGCAAAGTGACTCCAAGTAATTTTTCTCCCTTGTGAGAATGCACGGGAAAATTGTACCTAGCTTTATGAATGATTAGAATAAGTGGTACAATGAATGTAAAGTGTTCAGAAAAGTGCAAAGAATAAATTAGATAATATAAAAAAGGTAATTTTGTTCTTTGTACTTTCTTCTAAAATTCATTATTCATATAATAAGTATAAATCATTTCCACACTCAGATAATAGTCTTCACATAAGAAAATTTGGCATCCATAACGATTAACATTTGTGGAGAGCTATTTTCTAGAGAAAAATGCTGAAGTTAGCAATATTGTTTCATTTCCTATTTGAAAATAAACAATGAAGTTTTCATTGTCTTTATTTTCTGAGTGAAAAACATAAGGAAAAGATAGATAAAACAGTTCACACACGTTCACACAGATAAGAAGGAAACTAAGCTGCCCGTCATCAGAGTTCATGCTACTGTGCCTACGTATCTCACCAGAGCAAAACCCAGAAAAATCACTCGTCTGTATAGTTCTCAGTCAGAAGGACTACAGGCAGTGACAGGCATGGGTAGCCTCCACTTGGTAATCTTCCCATTTTCTTCTCTCCCACTTATAGAATTTAATGGGATTCAGTAATCCTTTGAGTGTATTCCTTTGGCTGTAACTACCAGCCTCAAGCCACGCACACAACAGTACGTGTGCCATTTCAAAAGTGTGAGGCTACAACCCTTTGAATAAGCTACATGTGAAATCAAGTCCCTCCTGTGTTGTTTCTCCATCTTCTTCTCTGAGATTAAATCAATGGACAATTCGTCACCCTGTCTTAAAGGGATGTTTCAAAGCTCTTCAATTTTACTGGCATTTCTGTTCCCATTATAAATGCCATGCCTCATCAGGGTCAGGTAATGAAATGTGATGTCATCTATTTGCTTGAGTTTTCAAGGGCAGTTGGTGAGACTGCTGTTACACACACCTTATCCATCATCTTACACAGCCTTGACTGCAAAAAGAACAGAAATTGCAGATAATTCTTACCCTCTAGGCAAAGCCTCTGCTCAATGTAGACTAGAAAAGCAAACAATGGAAAAATCATTCCTAACAGATCTTGAATACACACTGGCATTGTGACTTCTGGTGTCCCTGGTTTTCTATTTTACTCAATATATAAGAATTCAGAAAAGCAGGTTTTGAAATAAGTTTCTTTCTCCTAAGAAACTTTATGTTCGTCTTTTAAGAAATTGTAAAATTATAGATGTGAGATCAAATTTATGGTTAATCCAGATTCTTTGACCTAAAGGCTATTGCACACAAATGTTTTGTTTTTTGGTGTGTGTGTGTGTGTGTGTGTGTGTGTGTGTGTGTGTGTGTGTGTGTTGCACTATTCTTATTTTACTTACAAGATTTTGAGTGCATGAGAACACATTTTATATCTATGGTTCAGTGCATATGAACACATCTTATATATCTATGGTTATCACTTGTGTGGATAAACTTATCATGTTAACTTTAGTACTAATAATTTGAAGTATGTTTTCCTCACAAAACATATGTTCTCTTGATAATTCTACTTAATACATAGAGTGTTTCTGAGCCATCTCCTGCTAGTAGAGGAAAATTTTTACAATTAACTCAGTTGATTGCAAGAAGTTAGAATGTTGTCTGGAAAATGAAATGAAATATTGCATTTTGAGTATAACTATTTAATAAAAATAATCACATATTTTTAGCTATTTCATTCTATCCCCTTACAGTTCTAACTAAAGGGATGAAACCATCTCAGGAAAATGACAAAGAAAATATAAAATGTAGCAACAGTTTTTTTCTCTTTTATGGTTTTGTTAAGTGAGTCATCTTATTTGTAACCATGCCTTGCCTTAATCTATTTCATTTAAATTCCTTCTTTTAACTAATCTTGTTTGTTTCCACTATTTTACTATGCCCTGTTTCCTCCTGAGACACAGTGGAAAGGGAAATTGTGCTTCTATCGCCTCATACGCTCTTTCCATAACCCAGTGGGAGCTGAATACTCAGCATGGCATGTTACCGCCTCATGACCATGTCGTCATCCACCCATCACCATCTACAACGTTCCAGAGAAACTGTCTGCTTCCTCCATGATCACGAACAACAACAAAAATAACATAAAAGAGGGAAAATAAATCTCAAAAGTGAATGCAGTGAAGGGGTGGCATATTCTTCCCTCCCTTCCCATGCCTAAGTCTCTGAGGTCCTTAATGTTTATTTCTAATGTGCTCATTTTTAGTACTCAATTCTCATAAATCTGGAGGAGAAACTGAGCTGCTCTGTGGCTTCAGTGGCTAATCCTAGTAGCTGCCCTCTCCCCTAACAGACGGCATGTAGTCCTCCAGGTAAATTGATTGTCTGACTAGGCAAACAGGAGAGATTAGGCTGGCCTCAGCAGCTTTTTGAAAATATAAAGCAGAACTGAAGAGGACACAGAGTACAATCAGCCCATTTTTTCAAGCTCCCAGGACAAAGATGTACTGGAGTTTCTCTGTAATATATTTGCAAATTGTAATGGGCCATTGTTACCCATGCATATGAATAAATTTAAGGAAATGCTCCAAATTGAAAAATTAAATCATGCTTAAGAAGTGAAAGTACATTCAAATTCTACTGTCTCTTTTATTCCTAATTGTTCTGAGCACACTAAGCTTGAACTCTAGACTCCTACCAATTTCTCAAGTGGCAAGAAATGACTAGATGATCTGTGCAATGCCATACAGTAGACTGCTAGAGCTTATTCACCTGGCTTGGAACATGTTATGCTCATTGACTACTAACTCCAACTTTTTCTCTCCAACATCATTCTGATTTTTCATGCTGTGAATTGGGTATCTCATAAATGTGGGATTATGCAGTATTTGACCTCGTGTGATTCATAAGTTTCACTTAGCATAATATTCTCAAACTTTGTCCATATTTTATATATGGAAGAATTATTCTGAAGCTGCATGCTATTCTATTATATGTATCACTCCCACTTTCTTATCTGTTCATTTGTCCAAGAGATACATAGATTGACTATTTTAATATGAGGGAATGTGACCCTTGTGCTCAAGGGCTCCTCCATCTTGGTTTCCAAAGGAGCTTGGACTATAAGCATGTACCACAACATCTGTATTTACACATAGCTTATTCCATGTCTCCATTGAAATTGTTCTATTGACTTGACTGAGAATCTTCATGGAAAATTATCTCTAGTTTCTGTCCAGTAAATTAGATAACTCCACTTCACAAAGGTCAGTTTGTAAGAACTTTGTTTATTTCTATCTGTTGCACATCTTTGCCTAGCTCTTTATCTTCATCGATTCTATGCTGGTGTCTGTGTCTGGACAAAGGAGGCATCCCTCCAGTCTTTATGAACTGGTGTTGTACCAATTAGCTCACACAAGACTCATGGGCCTCTATCAGCTTGTTCCCTCCCCAGCAAAAGCAGGCAGTTGAGGGTTTTCCTGCTCACTCTATGCTGAGTCACACAGATATAGCAATTGTTTCCCCAAACCATTGCCTACCTTTTACCCCTCCCTCCTGCCCCGTAGCTAGATCATGCAGACTCTTTAGGGTTTTTGGTCAGTGAGATCGTTGTTAATATTCTGGGTAGTTCTGAAGAGGAAGAGGCCCATGATGGATGCTTTCTCTCCACAATAGGAAACAGACTGGGATTTTCCATCCACTCAGCTTGAGACACATCATCACATGGAAAGAGAGTGACATCAGTATGAGGGAGAAGAAGCCTAGGGCCACCCTTTCCATTGCAAACATATCATCTTAGCAGTATATTTAGACAAATTCCCTTTGAAGGAAATCTTAAAATTCCATTACACCAGGCCATTAACTCCGTGAGGACGGTAAGAAAGTGACGACCATCTCCAAGCTTTAGAAGAGAACCCTCTTTCAGGAACTCAAACATGCTGGACTCTGATTTCTTGTCAATCTTGCAAAGTATGAGGAAATGCATTTCTATAGTTTAAGGCATGCCCATCTTTGATATTTTGTGAAGGCTTGAGCTCACCAGTACAATATGGATGAGAGGAAAATTTCAGTGTCTGTGTCTTTCTTTCCTCTGCCATCTTTATAATGGTTTGGTTTTTAGTCCAAATAGAGAGAAAAGTTACAGTCAAATGATGAAGTAACTATGTTCAGATCAAAAACTAAACACCAAAACCTTCTACAATGTTAGGACCTTGAGGGTCTGAGTGATAGACTATAACAAACAATTGGGGATGAAAGTGGTTCCTCCATCATCTCATATGCATCAGATCAGAGGCTAGTGATGCATGGCTGGTCATATGTGACAGTGGCCCTACAGAGCATGTCTCTCTTGCAAGGCTGCAACCAGGATAGGGAGAAAGAATGACAAGTAATTGAACAGTCATGGGATTCCAAGGAATAAAGGAAAGAGATGTTACCAGGAAAGGGAAACAAAGAGGATGGACATAGCAAGTTCATAGCCATGCAGATGGGGAGGAAAGACTTGGTGCCATTTAAACAATGGTATTAGTGATCTCATTTGTACTCACTGGCTTTGGAAGGTCAGCCAATCTGTTCATACTGTGAAACTACTACATACATAAATGACTGATTTTTATAAAATAGAGAGTATTACACAGACTTCTACAAGCTCCATCTAAAATGCAGCAAGAGTATCCTGATACTAAAGTTGAATAATTTTTTTATTTCATTTCCCTCATTAGTTTTACAGATGTCATAGTTTTCTCATCCACATTAAGTAATTTTGCTCTCTATTTTTAGGAAGACCTCTGACACAACTAAGCAAGCACATGCTCATATTTTAATCTCCATATAAATTTTTTAGTTTAGTCAAATATATTTCTGGTGCTAAAATATAAATTTTAATACAAAATAATATTCCAAGAGAGAAAAAAATTATCAGAAAAATAGATTAAATGACAGGGCTTTCACAAGATAGGTATCTTAGGCAAGAGAGAGAGAACAAATTTGATAAATTACAAACAGATCATTGAGAAAATGCTCACCAAAAGACAAGTGATATCAGATTCCTGGCATACCTGGAGTCAATGTTGGAGCAAATACCCAACCTTTCATCTTACTTCATATGCATATCCATACTTTAACAATTATTCATCAGTGATGAATGTATCAAATATGAGATCACACACAAAGAAATGTTTCCAATGGCCTTTGATACAGTGCAATCTACAAGATCAAGACTGAAGAAAATTCCTGTTCCCAGAGCAGATGTGATACAAGAACAAGGAGGGAGGTGTTACAACATTGGGCAACTAGGAGAGAAGTTATCAATACTGAAAATAACAAGGGCTGAGACTCATAAACACATGTCTCCTTCAATCAAAGGCTCTTAGTTTTCCCTAATATATTGCACACTCTTGTCTGAAGGTTTCCTTCCATTGCATGGTGGCACACACTTGCAGGGAATGCTGGACTTTGTGTTGGTCTAAGATTTGGATTCACCTTTATTTCAGTGCTACACAAAATGGAGAGAATGATGTTAGAAGATCCAAAGTTTTGGGGCTATTTGATGCTACTTGTATAGACAGAGGGAGATAGGACTGTCTTGTATACAGAGTTCTTGTACTATCTAGGATCTTCCTGTTATTGATTCAAGAGACAACTCTGCCCAGGGCAAATGTAACACCATAGAAGAGGTGAAAATTGGAAGATGTCTCTCCCACACAACCTAAGGATCTTTACTTGTCTTACGTAGTAAGGTCTTAGTGGCTTTTCCACTGTGATATGAAAATACAGCATTTCTGCCAATCGGGGCTCAGGCTAAGTAAACAACTTTCCCTAGCTGGTTTTGCGGTTGAAAATGTGGCTAATACAGGTTACCAGGCCTCACTGGATGAAGAAAGGGACCACATCTTCTCTGCTTACTCAACTAAGCACCATAGTGCAAACTATTACTTTCTACCCATCATGGATCTTATCTCTTCAGCTGTCCCTTTGTTAGGATCTATCATCCATCCATCCATCTATCTATCTATCTATCTATCTATCTATCTATCTATCTATCTATCTATCTATCTATCTATCTATCTACAAAAAAAAATAGATAGATAAAATAGAAAAAAAAATAAAAAGATAAAATGTATAGTATGTATGTATGTATGATAGTAATGTAATGATAATGTATGTATAATTTTCTGGCCTTTTCTTACTTTTCACCTAAAAACAAAATTCAATCCCCTTCTAATCTTGTCTATTTTATGTGTCTTAAGTTGAACATAGTCTCCGCTTTAATTTTCATCAGTAGTGCTGATCTCCTAGGACCTTCACTCTGACAAAAAAGGCCAGAAGCCTTCTTATCCAACCCCTTATAGGAGGATTTCCCCGTTACACCTTCAATAACTCCATGAGCCTTTCAATGTACATTTCTCCAAATTTCTACTCCTTAGAGGTTCAAAGCCCACAGGTTAGTATTTTCCTGAAGCTAAAATTTCTGTGTTGACTACCAATATTTCATGCTGTTGAGTCTACACCTTAAATATAAATATTTTCAGCATACTCATGATCATATTTTGATAAATTGCAGTTATATTTGATCTCCAAATAGTTGGAATGTGAGGTCATAAGTCATACCTAGGAAACGTCTTCACTGTCAGTGACCCTCAAATTTTTTTGTTATACTTTTATCTAACACAGTTTTAAGTTATCCTTCCATATATTTTCCCATCAGTGTTTAATTTTCTTTTTATTTTAGGTTTAAATATTTGCATAGGGTCAATTACATAACTGAAAATTGTCATTTAAAAATAGAATTATTAAATCACTTTCAAAAAATGAAATTAGATGACATAATTTGGTAGAAGCTATTGTCCATTGAAACATATGAACATTCATTTTTTAACAGTTAGAAATAACTTCATTAAGATTTCATCTTAAACTTCTATTTCTAGTCACTTTTCTGAGAAAGAAAATGTTATCAAGCTTGTAATATATTTAACCTTGAACACATTTTATAGCTATCTCTCTTTGCAACACGAAAACATGTAAGCTGAAAATTTTTTAAATTTGCACTGTCATCATCACAAAAGCATTTTATCTGACTGAAAAGAAAATTGAAATCATGAAATCTTTAGGTAAATGGATAAAACTAGAAACTACAGTGAGTGAGGAAAACTAGATTAACTCACATCAGTTCCTTCTCATTTATCTTCTATGCCCTAAGAAAAGGGATCAGGTCCACTCTGCTCATGGATGTGACTATGCATGATCCCCAATGTTAAGCTGCATACTGCACATCTATGGAGTAAATAAAGGAACCCAGGACTTCTTTTATAATTAATTTAATTTTACATATCAGCCACGGATTCCCCTGTCCTCCCTCCTCCCACCCCTATCCTTCCCACCTAATCCACCCCGCATTCCCACCTCCTCCAAAGCAAGGTCTCCCCTCAGGAGTCAGCCCAGTCTGATAGACTCAGCCTAGGCAGGTCCAGTCCCCTCCGCCCTACATCAAGGCTGAGCAAAATGTCTCAGGATAGACCCTAGGTTCCAAAAAGCCAGCTCATGCACTAAGGACAGGTTCCAGTCCCACTGCCTGGGGGCCTCCTAAATAGTTCAAGCTAATCAACTGTCTCACTTATCCAGAGGGCCTGATTCAGTTTCATGGGAGATCCTCAGCAATTGGTTCACAGTTCATGTGTTTCCATTAGTTTGGCAATTTGTCCCTGTGCTTTTTCCAATCATGGTCTCAATATCTCTTGCACATATAATTCCTCCTCTCAAGTCCCAACTGGACTCCCAGAGCTCTACCTGGGTCTTGACTGTGGATCTCTGCATCTGATTCCATCAGTCACTGGATTAGAGTTCTAACATGACAGGGTGTTCAGCCATCCGATCACCAGAGTAGGTCAACTTGGGCTTTCTCTCGACCACTGCCAGTAGTCTATTGTGGAGGTATCTTTGTGGATTTCTGGGGACCTCTCTAGCACTCTGCTTTTTCTATTCCCATGGGGTCTTCATTTATCATGGCCCAGAGGTGAGTGATTCTGTTCATACCCAGGAACCCAGGGCTTTTAGAATTCTTCCTGTGAGGACTGTAAGGATTGATTTTTCTCTCTTACCTTTTACCAAAGCGTTTTATAATGTGAGACACACATAAAAATACAATTCTATTTAGAAAATATATCAGGAGGAAAAAATAAAGAAGTATGGAAAAGATAGGGCAAGGTGAAATATAAAATTTTCATAGGTAAATTCAAAAGAAGTGTGCATGATTTTACTACAAACACATAAAATTTCATATGCTTTCAAAAGAAACATGGCAATAGATTTTTTTTTAAACAGGGAAACTTGAAGTTGATCATTAAATACACCTAGACATTATGGAAAATCAAGTCACAGGCTTTCATAATAAGATGAAATATCCAATAAGCTTTACTCTCTTTCTCTAAATAGAATCATTGCCCTCAGTTTTAAAAAGAATTCTTACTCACTCACTCCTGAGTCTCACAAATGTTTTTTCATGTTGAATAGATGACTGCAAAAAGTCTTAAGATGAACAATACAAACAGAGTTAGCTAAGGAAGTTTCCACAGAACTCTTTAAACATCAGTTTTAATAATGGACTTACAGCCCAGGGTCGGATGATTATAGTGCAGAATTCTTCTACAAGACTTTCAAAGAAGAGTTAATGTCAATATTCCTCAAATTGTTCCACAAAATAAAAAGAGAAGGAACACTACCCTATTCATTTTATGAAGCCACAGTTACTCTGATACCCAAACCACATAAAGACACAACAAAGAAAGAGAACTGCAGACCAATTTCCTTTATGAATATACACATAAATATGAGAATTTAAGAACACACCAAAAAAAAATCATCCACCATGATCATGAAGACTTCATCCCAGAGATTCGGGGATGGTTCAATAAATAAATGAAAATCAGCAAATGTAATCTGCCATATAAACAGACTGAAAGGAAAAACAAAGCAAAACACATGATCATCTCATTAATGCAGAAAAGGTCTTCGACATAATCCAGCACCGTTTCATGATGAAAGCCCTGGAGAGATTATGGATACAAGGGACTTACCTAAACATAATAAAGGCAATATATATCAACTTATAGCCAACATCAAGTTAATGAAGATACACTGAAAGCAATTTCATGAAATTCAGGAGCAAGACAAGGTTGTCCACTCTCTCCGTATCTATTCAATAGAGTGCTTGAAGTTCTAGCTAGAGCAATAAGAAAACTGAAGGAGATCAAGGGGATAAAAATTTGAAAGGATGAAGTCAAAGTAGTATTATTTGCAGATGATATGATACTATACATGAGTGGCCATAAAAGCTCCCCACATGGGACTCCTATAACTGATAAACGCTTTTAGCAAAGTGTATGGAGACAAGATTAACTAAAAAATAACAAAAAAAATCAAAACACACAAAAAATCAACACACACACACACACACACACACACACAGACACAGAGGAGCTCACCTATATACAAATGGCGAATGGACTGAGAAAGATATCAGGGAAACAACCTTTCACAATAGCCTCAAATAATATTAAATATCTTGGCCTAACTCTAGTCAAGCAAGTGAAAGACTTACATGATAAAAAACTTCAAGACTTTGAAGAAATAAATGGAAGAAGATATCAGAAGAAAGAAAGATCTCCCATGCTCATGAATCAATAGGATTAACAAATGACCATCCTATCAAAAGCAATCTATAGATTTAATGCAATCCTTATCAAAATCCCAACACAATTCTTCACAGACCTTGAAAGAACAATACTCAACTTCATATGGAAAAACAAAAAACCCAGCCAGGATAGCTAAAATAATCCAACAATAACAGAATTGCTGGATGTCATGCCATTCCTGATTTCAAGTTGTACTACAGAGCTGTGATAAATAAAAATTACAGAAACAGTCATGTGAATCAAGGGAATCAAATTGAAGACTAAGACATAAATCCAAACATATGGACACCTAATTTTTTATATAGAAGCCAGAAATACACACTGGAAAAAAAGACAACCTTCAGCAAAGGGTTCTGATCAAACTTGATGTCTGCTGCATGTAGAAGAATGCAAATATATCCACATTTATCACACTGCAGACAACTCAAGTACGAGTGGATCAAAGACCTCAATGTAAAACCAGATACATTGAACCTGATAGAAGAGAGAGTTGGCAATAGCCTTGAATACATTGCCATAGGAGACAACTTTCTGAACAGAACACTGATAGTGCAGGTACTAGGATCAACAATTAATAAATGGGACTTCATGAAACTAAAAATCAATGGAAACCATCAATCAGACAAAGTAGTGGCCTACAGAATGGAAAAATATTTTTACCAACTCCAAATCTGACAGAGGACTAATACTCAAATTATATATAGTATGTAAGGAATTCAAGAGACTAATATCAAAAAATAAAATAATCCAATTTGAAAATGGGGAACAGATTTAAACAGAATTCTCAATAGAGGAATCTCAAATGGCTGGGAAACACTTGAAGAAATATTCAGCATCCTTAGCCATTGGGGAAATACAAATCAAAACTACTTTGAGATTCCAACTTATACCTGTCATAATGACTAATATCAATAACACCAGTGACAGCTCATGTTGGTGAGAAATTGGAGCAAGAGGAACACTCTTCGATTGTTGGTAGGGGTGCAAACTGGTACAATCACTGTGGAAATCAATACAATAGCTCCTCAGAAAGTTGGGAATCTATTGACCTCAAGACCCAGCTATACCACTATTGGGCATATACCCAAAGGACACTCCATCCTACCACAAACACACTTGCTTAACTATGTTCATTATGGCTTTATTCATAATAGTCAGAAACTGGAAACAACTTAGCTGTCCCTCAACAGAAGAATGGATAAAGATAATGTGTTGCATTTACACAATGAGGTATTACTCAGCTGTTTATAAACATACACCATGAAATTTGCAGACAAATGGATGGAACAAAAAAAATCATCCTGAGTGTGGTAACCCAGACCCCAAAGGATAAATATGATATGCATTCACTTATTGGTGGATATTAGTCACTAAGGAAATGATAACTAAGTTCCAATCTGTAGACCCAGAGAGGTTAGGTAAAGAGGAGTGGTCTAGTGGAAAGATACAGTGATCTCCCTGGGAGGAGGAAATAGAATAGATTTTATGGGTGTACTGGTTGCAGGTGGGGACAGGAGTGGATGGGTTGGTAATAAGATGGGGAGATAGGGTAGAGAGAGAGAGGCCAGGGAGAGACAGCTGAAACTGGGAAGGCATTTAGGGATTGGTGTAGAAACCTAGTGCAGTGGAAACTTCCTGGAATTCTATGAAGGTGATCCTAAAGAGAACTTCTAGTAATGGATAATACAGAGCCTCAACTGGACATCTCTTGTAGCCAGGCAAGGCTTCCAGTGGCAGGACTGTGTCACATTCAATTGAGTTGTTGGCCAAGGAGGTCCCATGGAAATCCCCAAACAACCCAAGCTATTGCTAAGGCAAAAGGTTGCTCTCAGCAAGCTGGCAGTGAGGCTCCATTGCTGAAAAGAACTTCCACACAACTCATTGAACATGGAGAAGTCAAGCTGGTGCCTACCTACATGGAGCCCTCACCCCTACTTTGCAGTCTTTTTGGTGTGGTTTCCTGAAGGCTACTGAAAGAAAAATGTGGATGTCAACCCAGCCACAAAATCTTTAACCTACCATCTGTCCTGACTGAAAAATATGCTAGGACAATGGTGGCACAGATTTTGGGGAAGTAGCTAACCACTGTATGATTTGAGCTAAGCCCACTCCACAAGAAGTAACCTACACCTGACACTGTTTGGATAATCAAAAACCAGAGACTAGATATCTGAGAGACCTAGGGTAAAACAAAACATGACTGGTCAAAAAAAAAAAGCCAATGAAATGATTTCTAATGATATTTGAAAATATTCATAAATCAGTGCCTTATCTAGACATCATCAGAGAGGCTTCCTCTGTGGTGGTATTCTAATTGTACTGAAATGTGATTTTGATTGTATGTTAATAAATAAAGTTGCCCGGGGGTCAGAGCTATTAGAGCCATAGCAAGAGTGTGGCGGTGGTTGTACACACCTTTAATCCCAGCACTTGGTAGAAGAGCTAGGTAGATCTCTGTGTGTTCAGGCATACAGCCAGCATTGGAGACATATGCCTTTAAGACCTGGGGGGCTGTACATACAGACAGTGACGAGGCAGTCACGTGTTTGGGTTTACAACCAATGAGAAGGCAGAACAAAAGACTATGAAAAGACATACACACAGGAAATAGTTCTCTTTCGGGAAGCTAGGAGCATGCAGGAGGAAGGGTAAGATTTTAGCTCTGAGCTCCAACCACGTGCGTTGGCTTTACAGGCAGGGGCCCTGTTCGACAGGGCAGGCCTGAGGTGTTTGTAGCACCGGCTTTAAGCAAGCAGCTCACTGGTTAGTCCGGCTTGAGGCCAAGCAGACCTGGTCCCGGGCTAGGAAGCCTCCGCTCAGACTAGGGGGCCACCCAGCCTGCTGCCCTTGCGGGAAACTGGACCTGCTGCCAAGCCAAGCGATTTTTAATGGATTCTTGTTACGTTGGGCGCCAGATGTAGATGTAACCAACTGCCAGGTTTAGAGTCTCATAGCCAGACATGTTGAGATAAAGTCTAAATGGGACATCTCCATCAAATTCCTCCCCTCAGAGTAGAGGGAATCCCATAGAAGAGGAGGCAGAAAAAGTGTAATAGCCAGAGAGGATGGAGGACAACAGTACAACAAAGCTCTTTGAATCAACTAAGCAATAAGCATATGGGCTCACAGAAACTGAAAACAAGCACCGGGCCTACATGGTTCTGCACCAGGTCCTCTGTATATATATTATAACTGTTAGCTTAGTAGTTTTATGGGACTCCTGACTGTGAAAACGAGTGGGTCTCTGAGTCTTGTGCCAGCTCTTGGGACTCTTTTCCTATGGAGTTGCCATATCCAACTTTGACATGATAGTTTTTTGCTGCATCTTCTTAAATTTTATTTTATGTTTGTTAGAACCTGTTCTTTTCTAATTGGAGAAAGAACGTGAATATATCTGTAAAAGAGGTATGGGAGGTACTGGGAGAAGCAGGAGGTGGGAAAACTATAATCAGGATGTATTGTATAAAGAAGGAATCTATTTTCAACAAAAAAACATTAAAAAGAAAATAATGGGCTTATAATCAAGAAAGTAAGCAATCCAAAAAATGGGTTTTGAATAAAAGGTTTACAAAAGACTAGTCAATTTACAAATGTTCCTCACATCATTAACTAAGAGAAATTCCAATTAAATGTACATTGAGATTCCATCTCACCTCAGTGAGAATGCCTATCATCAAAAATATAAGTTAACTACAGATGCTGGCAAGGGAAACCCTTATTTACTGATGATGGGAGTGTAAACTGGTACCACCACCATGGAAATCAATGTGGCAGTTTTTCAAGAAACTAAAGCCAGAACTTCCACATGATCGAGCTCTCCCATTCTTGTATCTTATGACAGAGATATCTGCACATCCATGTTCATGAAAGCTTTATTCACAACAGCTAAGAAATGGAATCATATTAGACATCCATCAAATGAGAGGTGGAAAATTAAAGTCATACATAGGCATGTTGGAATTCTATTTACATGTTTAAAAAATGAAATATATAGAAAAATAGATGAAATGTATACTGTATTGAGAAAAATAACCTGAACCTAGGAAGAAAAATGTTCTCTCTCATACGCATTTCCTAGTGTCATATTTAGAGTTCTATTTATATTTGAGTTAGTATCTGTAGAGGTCAGGAAGCTAGAATGCATACATATGAAACACTCAAGAAATAAAGCAAAATACCCCCAACATGGGATTGCTTCTTGACAATTATCTTTAATAAATCAAAGGGCACAGTCTGATTGGAGCCAATGGGCAGATTTTACCATTTGTCATTGAGACAACTCTTGACCCCATTTGACTTTTAACCTTTTGGTGTATTAGACATTACCTGTAGATTCTAGACCAATATTATTTATCCTGGATTACAAATTGAAGCTTCTGAGGCCATTCTATAAAAGAAGTAGACAAGCCTTTGACCTGATTCATGTTAATTGAACACTACTTCACATCATGTTACCTTGCTAAATATGTTAATGAAAAATGCCAGAAGACATATGCATTTTAGCCATGAGTTAATTTGGGCAAAAATAGTATCACTCTAAGCCAGTGCTTCTCAACTTCCCTAATGATGTGAACCTTTAATACAGCTCCTCAGGTTGTGGTGACCCTCAACCATAAAATTATTTTCATTGCTACTTCATAACTGTAATCTTGCTACTCATATGAATCATTATTTGTGGTTTCTAGGGGTCTTAAGTGACCTCTGTGAAAGGATCATTTGACCCCAAAGGGGTTGTGACCCACAGGGTGAGAGCCACAGCTCTAAGCAGTCTAACAGCAAAAGAAATATAGCGATAAGTGTAAATACACAAATGGTGTTTGGGGCATCAGAAAGCAATCTTCAGTTGTACTTTGTAAGTATGCAACATGTCCTTTTAAAACTACACCTTAATTATCTGATAATGCTCTCATATAAACATTTGAAGAATTTCCCCATATTTACAGAAATATGCTAGTGATTTTTTTAAGGTACCTTAACATCCATACACATTTATGCACATACATGCGTGTGTGTGTGTGTGTGTGTGTGTGTGTGTGTGTGTGTGTGTGTGTGTGAAGTGAGCCTGTTTACAAAGCTGGTGCACATGATTGTTCCTTCCCCCATACTTCAATAAGCACATGCTCAGGACCCACCAGAAGTAGCTATAATTTCAAGTGAATCCGTGGTTTCTCTGAAATACTTGCAGGGAAAGGAAAACAAAGCAACAACGGAGTAACTCTTAGCAAAAGGACAGCACTGTTTTTGGTTGAAGACCCAAACACGGAGCTCTTTTAAAGTCAGTTAGGAAAGATAACTGTTAAGGAACCGTTAACTCTATCACCTAAATACCACCCCAGGTTGGACCAGCCAGTGACTGTGACATGGGAGAGAGAGTCACTAGGGGTTTCCTTTTGTCCACTTAAGCAGGGTAAACCAAGTTTTTCATGGTAGGAACCTGAAAATGTTGCTTCTTTGTTAATTCACCCATGGGCATGCAAGAAATGCGAGGGGAAGGGAGTTTAGGAGGAGGAGGGTTTGGGTGGGGCGGGGGGGGGGGGATCACATTGGAATAAGGCTCAAGGAAAAGGGCCCCAAGCTTAGGGTCTAGAGGTACTGAAGGTGGTTTTGACTGCTTTACATCCCACCAGTCAGGCCCCAGTATTCTAGCACAGATCCTGTTTCTCATTTACTAGCCACTCACGCTGTCCCTTGTCCTGTTAGCAGTAATGTGTCTCAGGAGTAGACACACATTCCAAAGAGGATCCTAAGCAGGATCCTTCCCAGGGTTGACATAGAGATGCCCAATGTGGACAGGAAGAGGCTCCTTTCCCGTTAGGATGTCCTGCCATTTTCCTTGCCGGATGGAAAGGACTCTGGGGATGAAACCAAGAGGAGAGATACTGATGTAGTTAAAGTGGAGTCCTGAGGTTATCTCTCTGGTTCTTATCTGTATTTATTTTGTTAGTCTTCAAATATCTTTATAGCTAATCTAATAATTTATCAATATTATTGTCATGGTTTAAATAGTTGAACATGATTTGAGTTCTGTTTCTTTCATTTGCATGCAAAAGTATTCTGATTAACATGGAAAGTTGAGGCTATGGACTATACCTATTTTTTCCTGGTATTTATATTATTTTTGAGATTATAATTTAACATTTCTCCCTTCCCTTCCTCCCTCTAACCTCTTCCAGATACTCCTCCCCACTCTTTCAAATCCTTCTACTTACTTTTTCATTAATTATTATTGAGTGTATATATGGATACATATATATTCCTAAATATAACTTGTGCACTCCATACAATGCTACTTTTATGTATATTTGGGGGAAGGCCACCTCTCCCATTCCCAGTTTTCCTCAGTTGCCTATAGTTCTTTGTGTAGAGTTCAGTCCTTGTGAGGTTTTTCTCTACACAGTTTACCAAGTTCATTGGTGTTATTCTTATTCTGCTCACATTTTGGGCAATAATGTTGATGAGCCTTTATGGGTATAGCATGTGATGTTACTAAGAGACACATTCTCACAGAAAACTCCCTGATCTTCTGGCTCTTACAATCTTTCCTCTTCCTCTTCTATAATGTTCTCTGATCCTTAAGTGTGGGTTTTTGTTTTTTGGGTTTTTTTAGATGTATCTGTTTGGACTAGGATTTACAATTCTGCATTTTAATTGGTTGTGGTATTCTTTAGCAAACTTCAAAAATATCTAGTAAATGGAAACAACCTAAATGTTCTACATCTGATGAATGGATAATGAAAATGTGATACACATGCACTAGAGAATACTATTTTTCAAAGACATGTTTATTTTCTTTTTTTGTGTGTGAGTGTTTGTCTGCACATAAATCTGTGTACCACATGACTACCTGGGGACCATCAAGCTCAAAAGAAGACATATGATCCCTTGCAACTGGAGTTATGGATGGTTGAGAACCACCATGGAAATACTGGGAAACAGAGCCAGGGTCCTCTACAAGACCAACAAGTTCCTATATTTCTGTTTTAAAAGAGGCATGTGTGAGTCAAATACAACTATTATTAACTAAGTTATGAAATGTTAAAGCAGAGGTATAGCCAAGTTGCCACTATTAATCAAGTGGATGTTACAGGATTGTACATGCTGCCATAATAGGTCAATTGATTTTTAATGGCTTCGTGATTAAAGGATGTGAGAGACACTTGGCTCACTGAAAGTATTCTGTAGGTTAGAAATGCTGTATTTCTACTGCTAGTCAAAAATACTCTAATAGACTTTAGTTAAATGTTAAGGACTGTAATAATACTTATTTGTGGTAACAAAGCCTTAAATGTGGCTGGTGAAACTATTAATAGAGGACACCAAGGGAGAACTATTATAATGCTTTTCTAATACAGCACGGCACTCAGGAGCTTTTTTTAGGCTTTCTGATGTAAAAGCAAGCAATAAATTATTGCTTTGATTACTGAGCGATTTTTTACTTTAGAAACAAGAGCCCTCGTCAGCAGCATGGATCTTTAACACAAGCACTTCCTCAAATTTATCAACCAATAGTCCAGCCTTCTTATTGGATGACAAGACCAAGAATCTGGGAATTGTTCTCTTAGTCTCAGTTTCACTAATTTATTCCCTGGCACTTATTGCTCTCTACTGCTTTGGGGTTTGGACTGCTGTTGTTTGTCTAGGCCCTTGAGTTACATCATTAGTAATGTTTTTAAGTTGAGATTCTCCTGATTTTTAATGTAAATTCTCGTAACTATAAACGTTCCTTTTGGAACTATATTAGCTATATCCCAAAGGTACTGGTAATAGGTGTTTTCCTTGTCATTTGATTCTAGAAAGTTTTAGCCTTCCTTCCTTATTTATTCAATGACCCACAGGGTATTCAAGAGTGTATTGCTCAGTTTCCATGTATTTGTGCAGCGTTTCTATAACGGCCCATGGATTATTCAAGAGTCAGTTCTTCAGTCTCCATGTATTTATGTAGTGACTATAGATTTACTTGGAGAAAGAGGAAGCCCCATACATCAATGGTGGGAATGTAAACTTCCACAGTCACTTTTGAAATCAGTGCAGGGATTTGTCAAAAAAGTAAAAATAAAGGTCATGCGTATGCTTTTACGAACTTTCTTTTCAGTGATGTTCTTAAGCACCAAAGCACTGGCTCAAAGGTTTAGCCATGAGTAGGATGTCCTTCAGGAAGACTCATAGATGACTCATCATAACAATAGTAAGTAACTGGAATGGCCCAGGGCTACAAGGTAGATGATTTGAGGTGATTCCTTCCATGGCCTGAATACAGATAGTCCAATGGGCCTAGAGGGTATCAGGAATGCATTCTGGAACGTTACACTTCCAAAAACCTTCCTACCACCTCAGAAGTAACTTGTTCTTTCTCATTATGATCTCCTTTACTACACTGGGGGATCAAAGGAGGCTCATGAAGTCCCTGTCACTGGCCCCTGCAAATAAGGTCAGACTTAGCAATCTGAGCAAGACTTCAGGTTAAACCACAGTGCACCCACCCTAAAGGAAGGTCGAGCCATTCTGAATTTTTGTTTGCTTTGTTTGTTTGTTTTAATTGGTATGTATGTACTTGAATGAATTCACTTGTACCACATGTGTCCAATAGCCCACAAAGGCCAGAAGGTAGAATTGGTCTCATGGGAACTGGAGCTGTCGGATGGGTCCTAGAAATCAAACCTGGATCTTCTGTAAGAGCAGTAACTCCCTATAGTTTCTGAGCCATGTCTCCAACCCCAAATTTTTTTCTTGATCTTATATGTATGAGTGTTTTGCTTACATGTGTGTATGTATACCATATGTGTGACTGGTATCCAAAGAGGCCAGATTAGGGTACCAAGTCCTCTGGAACTGGAGTTACAGATGGGTGTAAGCTACCAAGTGGGTTCTGGGAGCCAAACCTGGGTCCCCTGCAAAAACAGCCAGTGCTGTTAACTGTTGAGCCATTTCTCTGGCCTTTAGAGCAATTTGTAACAGCACTGTCCAAATGGGAAACATTACCAGATTGCTTGCAAGTGATCTCTTGAGAGATTCACCACAAAAGATTACATGACTCATTTAAGCATGTCATTAAATGGATTCCAGACTTAATTTACCACAACATTAAGAGTCAAGCCTTCAGCCAACAAATTTTAAGTGATTAAATACTTGATATTTTAACATGTGCCAGAGGTGATGTATTGAGGTTAAATGTGTAATTCACACAAAGCAATGAGTTGGACAAGAGACAAAATCAAGGACATCATATAACTGAGATTTCCTCAAACTAAAAAGCTTTTGAACAGCAAAAAAAATTAATAAACAGAGGGAAGTCTTCTACAGAAGTCTAGAAAGTAATATCAAACCTGGGACACTTGAGAAGGAGGTAATAACACTGTGTTCATAGAATATATAAGAAGAACTCAAATAGCCAATTTAAATGTCAAAAACAAATAGACACTTTTGAAAGAAGATATAAAATGGATCAGAGCTTCTTGGAAAATTCACCACAAGAAATCACCAGGGAAATACACATCAAAACCATAGAAAGATACCACTTCACTTTAATTAGAATGCCTATGATGGAAAGAAAACAGCTAAAAATGTGTTGATAAGGATCACAGAGAAAACAAAACCCTTTCCCAATATTGGTAAAAGATAGATAGATAGATAGATAGATAGATAGATAGATAGATAGATAGATAGATAGATAGACAGACATTAACATAGCTACTATGGAGAACAGCATGACAGTTCTCCAAAGCTTAAAGTAGAGTTACTATATAATACAGAATCCCACTACTGAGAACACTACTTAAGAAAGGGATTCAGCATGTTAAAGACACATTTACATATGCATGTTTGTTGCTGAATGAGTCACAATAGCTAAGAAATGGAAATAAGCTGTGTCCACAC
Source organism: Peromyscus leucopus (assembly GCF_004664715.2). Taxonomy (NCBI): domain Eukaryota; kingdom Metazoa; phylum Chordata; class Mammalia; order Rodentia; family Cricetidae; genus Peromyscus; species Peromyscus leucopus. Next base: position 39,885,199 of record NC_051072.1, read on the forward strand.
ACGGAGGCACATCAGCTAGGAAAGGATAAAATTTTGTCATTTGCAACAGCCTAGAGTTGGAGAATTTTAGGCTGAGTAAGCCAAGGATAGAAAGACAAATACCACACAGTCTCTCTCATATATGTTTTCTAAAAAAAGAAGTTGAGAGCAAAATTAGGATTACTAGAGGCTAGGGAAGATATAGGGAGGGGAGGATTGGAAAAGTTTGACTCACAGGTATAAAGTAATAGAAGAAAGAAATAAGTTCTGCCATTCTATTGCATAGTAGGATGGATACAGATGAAAAAATAGACCATATGTTTTTTAAAGGTTAAAAGCAAGAATTATGAATTTTTTATCAAAAAGAAATGATTATAATTTGTAAGGATAGATATATTTAACTCAATTTGAACATTATAAGAGTATATACTAAACCATCTTGGCATACCTCATAAATAAAACAATTGTGTTTTTTTTTTTAACATGATGTCTTATTGTACTGCTCAGGCTATCCTTAAACTTGAATGCTCAATTCATCCTTTTTTTTTTTTTCTCAGCGTAAAGAGTACACTGAACAACGTGTGTGCACCTATACTCAGCTAGCACAGTTTTTGTGTGTCACTTAAAAGCGTTAAAAAACTAAAAGAAAAGAGAGGAAAGCAGGCAGGAATGGAAGCTGCCTTAATAATTCAGCTGTCTGACAAAACGGCTGTATTCATCATGGAGCATGTCCTCCATTCTAAGCTTGGGTTATGCGACATGATGTAGGTTTTCTGGTCATAGTTTGAAAGGATTCATCAGGTTCTCTTAATTCTGTATTCCTTAGATGTGGTTACTATGGACAACATGCTCTTCTGGGCTCTTCATTTATATTCAGGAAAGTGACCAAACCTGGGCCAAACAAAGAGAAGCTAGCTCTGATTTTCCCCAACCAGGCATGATTTCCATTAGGATTCATAACATATTCATAATTCAAAAATTGTCCATATATATTTCAAAAAGCAGCTCATGTACCAGGGATAGATTCTGATCCTACTACCAGGGGGCCTGTCTTGCTTATTCAGAGGGCCTAGTCCAGTCCAATGGAGGCTCCACAGCTATTGATCTAAAGTTGATGAGTTCCCACCAGCTTGGTCCATTTGTCTCCGTAGGTTTCCCCATCATTATCTTGATGTCCCTTGCTCATAGAATTTCTTTTCCCTCTCTTCTATCAGACTCCTGGAGCTCAGCCTGGTGCTTGACTATGAATCTCTGCATCTGCTTCCATCAGTTACTGAATGAAGGTTCTATGATGACAGAGTATTCACCAATCTGATTACCAGGGTAAGCCAGCTTAGGCACCCTCTCCACGACTGCTAGTAGTCTAAGCTGGAGTCATCCTTGTGGATTCCTGGGAACTTCCCTAGAACCAGGTTTCTCCATTACCCATGGTTAGACACCTTGCACAGCCTTGATGTAGGGTGAGGGGCTTGGACCTGCCTCAATTGAATGTACCAGGCTCTGCTGACTCCCCACAGGAGGCCTTACCTTTTCAGAGGAGGGACTGAGACTGGGAGGGGGATACAGGGAGACTGGGCAGGGGGTAGGAGGAGGGGCGAGAGAGGGATCTGTGTTTGCTATGTAAAATAAAAAATTCTTAATAAAGAAAAAATGGCCCATACACACACACACACAATATACATACATATACATATATAATATATATTATATATATATTCTGTGAAAAATGGACAAGTTATTTACTCAGGAGACTTGGGCAAAAGTACCAGTGTGAGAAATTAACCAGAGAAGTGAATGAAGATATTGCCTGTCCTGCCCTCTGCCTTGGACCATTCATCTCTTAGAACTCTATAAAAGCCAGAAAAGAAACTGAATTCCAACTGTAATGTCACAGGCTTGTACAATATTCCATCCAGGAGGATGAAAAGATAATTAAAAAAGAGTTCTCCAGTCAGCTAAAAGATGATTTGAGGTCAGACAAGTGATCTGAAAAATGATTCATGTGAAGAATCTGTAGTGTGCATAGTTATGTGTGCCATTCTACAGCTGTATATATGTTTAGTTGAATTATCATAATATTTACATGTGGCTTTTCTAAGGATTTTGTCCAAATAGTAAAATTTGGGGTAATTTAAATATTTGTTTCCATATTTTCCCCTAAGCTTTATGATAAATCAGTATTTTTGAAAACATAAGCAGAAAAATGACCATTTAAAAACAAAATACCATTGACCATACATAGAGCATTAATCTTGGAGCCAATGGAATATGGATTTAAATCTTTGTGTTGTCCATAGTAACTATACAACAGTTTTCATCCAACACAAGTCACAAAGGGCATATGCATACTGAATCTCTATGAAGTAACCTGTCTTCAGTAAAGAGTGAATCACAAAAGGCAGTCATTCAAGCCACGACCTTCTCAAACATTAAACACAAAGCTGAAGGTAATTTAAATGTTAATAAAAATACAGAAATTTTAGATTATCTTAAATAGCACACATTATAATAGCATTATTTAACATTGTGAAGGCTTGAAGAATGACTAATGCTTATATTTGAATGGTTACTATGACAGACTAAATTGTAATGTCCTCAAATTCATAAGTTGGAATTAGAATCCATGGTTTATTAGAATGGGAGTTTATTTGGAGACACAGTCTTTTGCAACGGCAGTCAATTAAAGTGATGTTTTAAGGTTGGGCTCTCATCTCATATGACTCAGGTGTGAGATTTGAATAAAGATACAGATAGATGGGAAATGATATGAAGAGACATGGGGAAAGGTTATCACTCTACATGGCAAGAAGTGAAGCCTGGATCAGCTCTCTCCTTGACAGCTGTCAGAGGGAACCATTAATGCTAACATCTTGATTACAGTTGTCTTGCCTCCAGGACACATTTCTGCACTTAAGCCACCTGGTTGGCCACATTGTTTTGGCAGTCTTGACAAGCTAACACACTTGCTTTGTTACACCTTGCACCAATGTTTGTGTGTGAGTACTCTTCAGTTTTCTTAACCTCCATGGAAATCAATAAACCACAAAAGGGAGTCTAGCACCTCAGAAAACATGTGGAGTCAAGAAAACAAAGAGAAATAATATCATAGAACTTTTAAGAGATGATATGTAGCATGAATCCTAAAGGGTCTTATTAATAAAAACAAATCCAAAGCCAAGTGTTGGGATGAATGCCGGAAGATCAGAGAGGCAGAACAAGCCACAGCCACCTCACCTTACCAATTCCTCAGCTGATCCTGTTTCCTCAGACTGGAAGCCTCTGAGTCCTCATCCAGAATGAATATCAGCTGAACTGCTGCTCAAAAGCCTAAAAGCTTAACTAGCTCTAGTTCCTGGTCCTCACACCTTATATACTTTTCTGCTTTCTGCCATCACTTAAACATGCCTGGCTGTTTCCAGTGTGGCTTTGAACTCACAGAGATCCATGAAGGCATGGATCACTACCTTCAGAATGCTAGGATTAAAGGTGTGTGTGCCATCAATTTCTGGCCTCTGTATCTAGTGGCTGTTCTGTCCTCTGCCCCCAGATATGTTTATGAGGGTGCACAATATTTGGGGGAACACAATACCACCACAATGATCATCTATCTAGTTCTCTGCAGATGGAATCTCTGAATGATATGGACTTTCCTTCTACATGAGGAAACAGCTCTAAATATTATAAAGAACAGTTGATTGTTCTGTGGCTCAGATTTTCTGTATATTACCAAAGAATAAGACTGCAGGAAGAAAGAAGTTTTGTGCAAATTGTGCTGCTTCATTTGGGTGTTAGCTATAGTGTGGGCAAATAGCACTGTCTAAAAGACAATCTACCTTTACAAGTCACTGAACGCTGATAAACAGTTTTAATGAAACTATAAACATGAGGGGCATTGCCAAACCCCTGAAAATAAGGCAGCTGTGATGTCTCCTGGAGGAACAATGGAACCCTGGGTCTTTATAGTGTTTAATTGTGTGGTATCTAGGCCATTGCCACTTTTGTTATAATTTTCCAGCAGACACATATAAGTTAGAGGTTCACTTATAATTGCTCCTCACCTAAGGCAAACTCTTAGTAAAACTGGTACCGCACAAGCTGTATCACACAAACATAAGGGGACGTGAAATATTAATCATGGCTTTGTAATGATTAAAGCTAAACTACAGGTAGAGAATCAGGCTTGAGTTTGTGGGTTGACCTGGGGCTTTTATTTTCCTTGCCTTAGTGGAATGCAGCTACAACATTATGCCACTAGCAGGTCAGTTCTTTTGACTTTGATGAAGTTTACTTTTATGAAAAGACAGTAAGAGTAGTGTACAAATAAATCACAAAATGCTAGTGTAGTATCAAGGAATCTGTATACTCTATACTCATTCTGGCCAAAGAGATTCAGGAATAAAATTAGAAATGAGAAACTTGATATTTTCTCTTTATCTCTCAGTATTTCATATCATTAAGGAAGACTTTTAAAATTATAATTCTTTCTAGAACTACACAGAATGACCTGTATTTTCATTGTTTTCTCCATCTCTCACCAATGATTCAACTGGACCACTCTCGGGTCTGTGCCTTATAGTATCTGGGTTAACATGCACACCATGTTTATGAGGGCACTATTCACAATAGCCATGTTATGGCATCAGCCTCTGTGCCTATCAATAGATGGATGTGTAAAGAAAATGTGGTACACAGACACAGTGGACTTTTGCTTGGCCATAAAGAAGAATGAAACATTTCATTTCAGGAAAATGCATGGAACTAGAGATCATCATGTTAAGCAAAATAAGCCAGACTCAGAAGTCATGATGTCATGTTTTTGTTTTGCTTTTTTTTTATTGTTATTTTTTTTTTTTTTTTTTTTTTTTTTTTTTTTTTTTTTTTTTTTTTTTTTCGACTTTTTTGTGTTTTGCGCTTTTCTGAACTCATTGTAGCCAGCTGCTCGAATCACAGAGATCGCTGCCTCTGCTCCGAGTGCTGGATTAAAGGTGGCAAGGAATGTATACTTTTTAAAACATCAAAGCATAAAAGACACTAGTTTGGAAGACAAGAAGAACTGGAAGAAGAGGATATAGGGAAGAGAAGCAATGGAGATTGATTATAATAAAATACATTATATATAGGTGAAATGTTTTATATACAAATTTCATACTATTAATATATACTAGAAAACTAAAAGATCTTCTTAAAAACCCAAGAACATATTATTTCTAAACACGGATATGGCCAAAAATTGCAGAAAAGCCAAACGTCCCTACACAGTGGCTGGCTATGGGCTTTGAGTATTCAGTGTGAAAAGGAACCACACATGGCTCATTGCTAAAAGTCCGGGTACTAAGGGCCAAAGGGCATCGGTGGCACAAAGGTTCTTAGATCAGCAGAGAGGGAAACTGAGCCATCAGGAATGTTATGCAATACTTCTGTGCCTTCTTGCTGTGTTCTTCTCAAACTCATGGCATAGGAATTGCCAACCCACTCTAATATGTCTTGTTCTAAAATATAAAATCATCACCTCTGTGCAGGACACCATTGGGAAGAGGGAGGAAGGGAGGTGTGAAATATCTTCAAAGAGGGAGAAAACAAGCCCTAATAAAAAATGTGTTAGCACCAAAGAGGGGAAAATACCCTTTGAGTTTGAAACAAGGATTTTTAATTATTGAAGCAATTGCTTCTCTAAAGGAACACTGTGGTGAAAACATAGAATGATGACTAGTATGTCAGATGAAGGAGATGATGTGGTTCCCAAATAATAGAAACACATGAAATGAAACCAACAGAACTGAGGAAAAAAAGAAAAAGTCATCCTAATAAAACATTTCAGGACAGACTGTCACATAAAACAGGCATGGTGGAAGGCATATTAGGCAAAGGAAAAGAAATCAAAAGAGCAAGAAAATGGAATAAAGAAATAATTTTAAAATAGTAGCAGAGGAGTGATAAATACAGTAAGTAAAGAGACATATAAAATTTAAATCACTATTAAAGAAAAATACTGAAATGGTATGTTATAAATTTGTCTGCAAAAATTATTATTTTTCAGTTAAAATTGGAAATAAATAAGGTAACAAAAAAGAAATGGCATATCATATACTTTGGAAATTTTTCTTAGAATGGCCAACACTCTACTAGCCTTCTAAAAGTGTTAAATAGCACAAGTAAATAAATACTTTTGTTGTCTGAGGAAAACTATCTGGTAACTATTAAGGAAGATAAATGCATTTCTAAACAGACTTTGTATTAGAGAATCTCAACACAAGAAAACAGCAGAACAATATCCAAAAAGTGTTCAAACACAAAATATGATCCAAACTATCTTTAAATATAAAGGATATAGACTGAGAGTGTCAGTGTACACATGTTTATTAAATTCTATTTTGTTGAACCATGACTGTGAAAACTGCTAAAACATGATTGAAACCTTGGTAATAGTAAGTTATAATCAAAGACTTCATTTAGTTACAAAACAAAGGGGAACAAATATGAGACAACATGTAGATGTAGCACACTCTAAACGTGGAAACAAGGCAAACAAATGTGGAAGAAAAAAAGGCAAAGAAAGAATAATTACTGATCACCTTACCTATATTGGTGAAAGCTTAAGAGAGTAAAGATGAAAACTTAAGGAACCTTAGTGTTTTGTGTTTTCCCGGAGTTGTACACAGTACATATAAACATATACCTGGTGGTTGGGGTGGAGGGATGGATGCATGGATGCATGTGCTTAGGGGAGATTGTGCCACTTGGTCTGATAGTATTTTCGTACAAGAAGCCTCGACTGACAAGAAACCTGATACCAGGCATAAGAAATCTCCTCTTGAACGTTTGGTCAGGGTGATCCAGATGATTTCCAAAACAATATTACTGTCACCCACCCTTGTATGTCTTTCAAGGCTTGGGGGAAAGCCTTGTTGCTAAGGACACTACATACTGAAGACATAGGGTTAAGTGAGATCTAACCTGAAGGCTTCCTGTTTTCTAGCTCCCAGGGTACCAGAAGGTGCTATGCAAGTCAACAAAGGAGAAAAGCAGCTAATGGTCCTACCCAGAGTGACACCGATAAATCACAACAATGACCAGCACAGCAAGATATCCACAAAGGTATAATATGTGACACTCACATGTTGATAATAACCAACTGTCTAATCGGACTTAAAGTTCACTCAACTGGAAAGAAAGCCAACTTTCTATCAACCAGTAATAAACTGCAGAGGGGCCCACTTGGCTTGACTCCTCAGTGCTAAACTACATGTTACTGGTGGATTCTGCAGGAGAGGCAGACTTTTCTTCAGCAGTGTACTCAGTGGTGAAACCATTATGTAATCATGTTCCAGTGAATAGTTACAAACACGAGGCCAATGGTCAAAAAACAAAAAGACAAGAGTGTGAGAAAGGGACTTGTAGAGATGGGGGGAGGCTAATAGAAGTGAAGGAGATAAAAGAGGTCAAAGGCAACAGTAAACAGAATGTACAATACACATATATATGTGCATATACATATATATGATTAAAACTATCAATGAACAAAGTTGACAAAGAATAGAATTAATATTAAAATTAATCAGTAGAAAAATATTTGTATACACTAGAAGACCAATGTGCCGCAGAACACCCAGTGGAAAGGCTTCCTAAAAGGGTCTCCCAAGGGACACAGCCGTGGGTGGCTTCTAAACTACTGTTATTACAGGAGATATAGGTGGGAAACTCCCCGATCTACCATTCTGCTGGATAGCTCCATGTGAAAGAGGACCTTGATAGAAAATTTCATCAACTTTCTCAGCTTCTTATTGAAGACTTTTAGCACAGCAGTGTAACCTTAGAAAATTATAAGTTTGTAAACATGTTTTCTACTCTGCACTAAGATAGACTCTTAATGTAACAATACAAATGTCAGCAGCAATCTTAATTTTGGAACTATCCCAAAGATATCTCACACTTACCTGAGATAACACCAGTTATCCACTATAACTATGTTTGTCACACCAAACAAGTTTGGAGGGGGAGTTATATGTTTTCTAATAAGGAATCATTTAATCGTAGTACACAAGGATGGAATACTATACAAATTAAAAGGCCAATCTTCATGATTGATATAAAAACTCTATAGTATATATCATTAACTGGAAAGAAGAAAGTTTGAATATAAGGTAGTAAAAAGGAAAATGGACTGGTGAAAGTAGGAGACAGAAAATAGGGGTGCAAGGGGGCACACACAGGGGTGGGGGTTGGGAGTTCATATGCTTTTAGCCTAAAACCTAAAGCCATTAGGTTGTATCATCTACCCTTATCAATAGTTTATGTTGATGTGGCCACAAACCCATGTTGCTCTAGGATAGTTGCACTGGAATTCGAATCTCTCAAATAGCATCAACGAGTTGGCATGCTCATTTTGAAAGTCGGAAAGGAAGAGGTGAAGACATGCAGCTCCCATTTCTGCCATCAACAGCTAATACTCTTCTCCCTGGCTTTTTCAGCTTTACTTTCTGTCCTCTGAAATAGGAACTTGGTTTGCAGCTAAAGTATTGCTTGCAACTGAGAGCATCTGACAAGTGTCTCAGGGTTGGTTTTGGCACTTAATCTTTAATCTGCATCAGCTCTTAGGAAGTATTTCACCGCCGCACATTGTTGCATGATCTAGTCCCCTGACAAAGCCAAGGCCTCAGAGACGCAATTCGTGTTGGCCTCCTACTTATCTAAAACATTCATGCCAATATGTGAGAGGACATCAAAGTGTATTCCATAAAAAGGTGATTTGGAATTAACAGCTCTCTGTGATTTGGAGGTTGGCACAGAGTGAACACGTACAGATTGCCAAAAATGATCATGTTCCTAGAAAATTAGCATCATTGGTAGGAGTAGGCAATAGTGTTAGTAATAAAAAAGTGTTTTCCACTATGGGGTTGATAATAATATGACCCAAACTCATATGGCTATTTGTCTGGTTGAGCAAGCAGACAGAAGTACAGATTCTTTACTAGGTAGTGTCTTGGTAATCTACAGTGCAATAAAACTTTGTGCGAATCAAAACTGAATGGAGGCAGAGAAAGGCAATCTTTCTAGAGAAATGGAGAGAAAGAAGATTAAAAACAAATGCCCAGGAGATATGACTCAATATCTGGTTGTATGGGTTTATTCACACACATTCCCAAGAACTTACCCAACAGAAGTTAGAGATGTTAAGCATTAATTACATTTCTTGTGGCTGTAATAAAAGTCCTGAGAAGTTACATATGGGAGGGGGAATCTATTTGGGTTCAGAATTTGAGGATCTAGTCTCTTGTGGAGAAGACATAGCAAAGGAAATAGTGCTTGTTTGGGACGACAGAAGCATGAGCCTGCTTGCTCACATCTGGCTCAATGAAGAGAGAGAGGAAGGGGAATGCCTTTCATGTAGTTTTGTATTTTTCCCTACTTATTTTGTCCAGGAACACAACCCATGAGATGGTGACACACCAAAATCAAGTTAGGTATCAAGTGCTCAGCTGATCCTCTGTGAACATAGCCTTACAGACATACGCAAAGATGTACTTCACTACTGATGTACTCATTTCTTAATGTACCCAGGTTGACAATCAAAACTAATCATTGCACACAGTTCTATAATGGGGACACACTTGCTTCCAAGTCGGAAACTCAGGGCACAGCATAATGAATGATTCATTTACATACCATGAACCAAGCATTATGTTCTAGATTAAAATTATCAAGTATTTTTTTTAACAACCTCCAATGGGAAGGTGAGTAAGTATATTCTTTCCCTTCCAGGAGACATGAAACTTTGGGCCTATCATCAGCACCTCCTTAAGCTGAGAAGTTGGCCAGGTGAGGTTAGCTGTGGCTTGTTCTGTCTCTCTGACCATCCAGCATTCACCCCAATACTTAGCTCAGGTTGGATTTAATTAATAAGACCTTTTAAGATTCCAGCTACATCTGGCACCTAACTTGTCAGATACGAATTCATGAAAAAGCTACTTGCCTGTGGTCTTGAGGGCCCCAAGTCAGATCCAAGCTACCCTCAGCCGGTTGTGGTGGTGCACACCGGTAGGAGTTGCTGAAGAAGGCAGAGGTAGGAGGATCCCGAGTTTGAGGCCAGCCTAGGAGTCTTGGGAGAAGCTTCAACGCGGACCAAACCACAAACAGTGGTGGGACCATGCAGGCAGTGGCTGCTACTCTGAGTTGCTGGCTCCTTCTCATCATGTTGATGACTGCGGTGATGCTGCTACCTGTGACAAAGGGTTAACCGCTGCTTGTTCAGAGAAGAATTGCCAGGACCATCGTGTTACAAGAAAGCATCGACAAAGCATCTTCAGTTTGGAAGAGTTTGATAAGACAAATGGTGGGAGAAATTGCTGTGAAGATATTCTCTTCTAGGGAAGAACATTCGTGGTTTCAAGAGACAGACATTTATCAGACTGTGATTACTCCAAACCACAGAGGAGGCAAAAAAAAAAAAAAGTCTGCAGGGAACCATGACCACGCCTAACAGCGACTTTGAAATCTTCAAAAAGATGACAGAATCCCACAATGATGATTCCACATGGTTTATGGTAAAGCCATTAAGCTGATTAACACCAAGGAAAGATTGACTTTGGACTACAAACTGCCTAGGACAATTTTGAGATGGCTAGCTGAGATGATTCAGCCTGACAGACTACTTGAACAAGGACTTGAAATAAGCTCTGCACTTTCTCATTATGTGGCAACTGGACAAATGATACAGGACTTGAAAATTAATCCAAAAATTTTCTTTTCAAGATTCCCTAAAGATACCTTCACCCCTAGAAAGCAAAAAGAAAAAAAGAATATAGATATGAGATAGATCATCAAATCTACTCTGAGAAAAAAGATAATGAAATAATAGGATAAATAGGTAGATCACTGAATCTACACTGAAAAGAAAAAGGGGAAGACATAAAAATGACAAAAGGTAGACTACTGAATCGATTATGAAAAGAAAAAATGAGAGAATATGGATATGATAAGATAAAAAGGGAGATTATGGAATCTACTTTTAAAAAGGATAAGTAATGAAAATTTTTTTGTCTAAATTTGCCAAATGTTACTGGACTGGACATTGTTATATATTAATGGAGTTTTTTTATCTGAATCTGTCAAATGTTAATGGACTAGACATCGTTAATATAATCTTGACTGTTTATATTGTATATACTTACTGGATATAATTTTTCTTGTATTAGTTACAAGTTTTTTTTTTAATTTAAGACAAAAAAGAGGAAATGTGATGGTATTGTGTTCCCCAAAATATTGTGTACCCTAATAAATTCATCTGGGGTCAGAAAATAGACAGCCACTAGATACAGAGGCTAGAAAATGGTGGCACTCACGCCTTTAATTTTAGCATTCCAGAGGGAGAAATCCATCTGGGATGTCTGTGAGTTCAAGGCCACATTGGAAAGAGCCAGGCATGGTGACACACGCCTTTAATCCCAGGGGGTGATGGTAGAAGACAGAAAGATATATAAGGCATGAGGACCAGGAACTAGAAGCTTTTGGCCTGGTTAAGCATTTGGCTGATTAAGCTTTCAGGCTTCTAGTAGCACAGCTGAGAGCCATTCGGATATGAGGACATAGAGGCTTCCAGTCTGAGGAAACAAGACCAGCTGAGATTAGCTGTGGCTTGTTCAGTCTCTGTGGTGGTATTGTGTTCACCAAATATTGTGTACCTTAATAAATTTATCTGGGGTCAGAGAACAGACAGCCACTAGATACAAAGGCTAGAAAATGGTGGCACTCACACCTTTAATCCTAGCATTCCAGAGATAGAAATCCCTCTGGATCTCTGTGAGTTCAAGGCCACATTAGAAATAGCCAAGCATGGTGACACGCCTTTAATCCAGAAAGCCAGCCTTTAATCCCAGGAGTGGTGGTAGAAAGCAAAAAGATATATAAGGCATGAGGACCAGAAACTAGGCATTTGGCTGGTTAAGCATGTGGCTGGTTAAGCATGTGGCTGATTAAGCATTCAGGCTTTGGAGCAGCAGTTCAGCTGAGAGCTATTGGGATGAGGACACAGCAGCTTCCAGTCTGAGGAGACAAGACCAGCTGAGGATCCGGCGAGGTGAGATAGCTGTGGCTTGTTCTGTCTCTCTGATCTACCAGGATGGACCCAAATAACTCGCCTCAGGTTTGATTTTATTAATAAGAACTTTTAAGATTCCTGCTACAAGTCTCTCTGACCACCCAGCATTCACCCCAATACCTGGCTCAGATTTGAATTTATTAATAAGAAGTTTTAAGATTCATGCTACATCCTTATAAAGAAGGGGGTAAGAAAAGGGAGGAAAGAAGTATGGAAGACAAGGATAGTGAAGAGAGAGGGAGGAGGAGAGAAAATAATTTGGGCAAGAGGCTCACATATTATTTTCATTCTAATGTATTATGGTACTGTGTAGACACCCTGCCTAAGAATTAAATGTCTAATGTACCTAAGTTGAGCTTTGCAAGCTAGGAGCTAAATCCTGAATCATTTAATAGAGCAATTGTCTCCAGAAATGCTAATGGAAATTCACAAATGCTTTCTGCCACGCCCACTCTCTATTAGAGAAGAGAGGAGAGTGTAGATTTATGGTAATAGAGAGAGCACCCAAACACGTAGCAGTTTAATTTTCCTTTATTATTATATTTTTAATTTACTGTGGATGACTCACACTTATTAGTATTCTCTCTGCTGCCACCAGCTCTGAGAGCTGCTCTCTATCTGGGCCTTGCCAAACCGTGAAAGTAAATAACTCTTCAAAACACACTCAAACCAGTCCCAGCAAACTGGAAGGTGCTGAGTTGAGTTCAGAGGCACTGAAGCAGATGGATTTCCCATTTATCTCAGAAACCTGGTCTGGATAACATATGAGGGAGACAAAAATTAATTTTTAGAATCACTATACACTATAAATCATCTAACCAAGCTCTGATGTCCAGATGGCTTTTAATTTATAAGCAAACTAGATAGGTGAATATCTGAACATAAGCCACAACTTTTGAATTGTCATGAAGGGATGTTTTCAAAGATCCCCCTAGCTACCCAGAGAAGCAATGGAAGTGGGGGAGGGGAGGAGCAAGGGAAGTTAAGAAAGTGAACAAGACTGTACATATGGCTGAAGTAGAGCCTTAGGTAAATATATGGGATAACACTTCCATGTCTGCAGTTTCCTTCTGGAAGAACATTAAGATACAGGACTGAAACAGCTACAGAAACAGATTACCAATATCATTATCAATATCTCAGTATTCAGATACAATGATGGAGTCAAGATAGAGACCTATCCCAAAAGATAAGAAGATAATGACCCAAAAAAGCCAAGACATGAAACAAATAGAAAGCTTTCTCCAAAGTCCACGAAGTCAGAAAGAGTTAGAACTGTGAGGTCACATCTGATGTATTTTAAAAAGCCAATATTCTTGGGCACAAGAAACTGAATCCCATGAAGAACTTGAAGATGCATGCTCTGTGAACAGCCAGATGAGTACCATGTTCTAAAATCCTACCAGGAAAATAAATTTGTTCTACTTAATACCACCTTTGGCTCCTAACCGACAGTTTTTATTTCGCTCAAGAAGAAACAGCAGACACACACATGGAGAGGAAACCAAAAGATGTAGAGACAGAGACAGAGAAAGACAGAGAGATATCACCTGTCAGGAAAGACAGAGCCTCGTGTTATAAGACATCTTTGAACCGTGAGCCCACTTACAGGGGCAGATGCTATGACAGCCACAGCCCCTAGATAACCCCTTCCACTCCAGGCCAAGGCAGTATCCTGGAGTTATATTTCATACTAGAGATTCAAACAGCACAGCTCACAAGAGATTTTCTTTTGTTCTCTAGATGGACATGAACTGAATAAGAATATCATCCTTCTGAGCTCATTCACAGATACCATTTGCCTTGGAGGTATATAAAAAGAATGGGGTGGAATGGACAGAGAATACCAAGGGATAGCTTTTTCCTGGCAGGAGGAAAGTTGTTCCTGAATCAGTACTTCAACAGTGTATGGGCAAAGCTCACTAAACAGGAATAAAGAACATTCTGCCAGGCCCCAAACCGGAGCCAAACCATCTCTTGCTGGAATCCATACAACTCAGAACACTTATCAAGACCTGGATGATTATCAGGAGTTTGTTTATAATAGGAAGAAGAAGAAATTAAGCTAAACCAAACAGACAGGCCCAATAAACATCATTCAAGTGTGAGCCTTAATTTAATTTCCAGAAAGCAAGAGTATTCTAGAGTAAAGCGTTCCATCATTCTTGTAGAATTAAAAGAAAATATAAAATATTAATGGAGAGAATTAAAATTCCTTACATCTAGTATTAGATACATTCTCTGATGTAAATTTTACATTTTAAAAACATGTTCTTTATGGTTGGCTGGTTGCCTTTCTAGAAAAGGACAATGGGGGAAATATATTCCAAAGCTATAGTTTCAAAGACAAAAATACACCTGAAAAAGACACTTACATTTATTTTTAAAAGTCAGAAATAATATTAATGATATTATAAGCACTGAACAAACAATCCCCAGGAAATTAGATTTGGTAGCAACTCAGAAAATAAAATATATTGTATATTAATTAAATATCCTACCTAGAAATTCTTTTATTTGAAAATACTTCTGGAGAATTATAGCCTTCTAAAGGCAAGTATTTATTAGTTATGACAGTATATGTGGGTGTTTTCCTTCAATGTTCTATTTATAGGAAAGTTCTAGACATTAGTTTTTCATTGAACTAATTAGTAAAGAATTGTCATACAGGTGTACATGTGACCATTTTACTTATGCCTTACATAGAAACATTACTAGTTTTTCTATGATGACATATCATAATGAAAATTAAACCTTGAGATAAAGAATATAAAAAAAAAGGGACAACTATCCATGACCCACTCATTACTTTCCAGACCTGAACAGTATAGGATACAGATGACCCCTCCCACACATACCTCATGGTCTGGCAGACTATCCGGGAGCCATGTTCATGCCAAAGGCAGCTGTGAGTCAGTCACCATCATACTAAGGCTGTGATTTCCAGGCATGGGCAGGCAATAGATAAAAAGCAACATCTCTGCGCCATGCCTTGTGGCTGGGCTGGGCAGGACTCAACCAGGTGCCACCTGTGACTTAACCATGCGCCTGTCAGGTGTCAGGGGACCATTATGGTCAGTGAGTACAAACAAGATGGGGAAATGGACGAAAGAGAGAGGCAGAATGATTCATCGACTGAAGAGAGAGGCTTACCTGAAGAGGTGAGAGTGGGGAGGAACAGGCAGATATGAATGGCCTGCATTACACCCAAGTCCAGGGTGATATCTGGGCTTGGGCTGTTGCCAAGGGCCAAGTCTTGTTTTGAAGCTCTGAAATGGCCTAGGAGCCTGTGTTGACATCTGTGGTTGCTGTCACCCTGAGGGCCATGCTGAGGCCTGTGGTCTGGGTTGCCACATGGGGCCATGATGGTGTATTAGGACATTGCTGTTGTGGGGACCATGGCCATCTGAGTGGCCTGTGCTGAAACCTGGGGCCATAGTAACATCCAGGTCTGGGCTACTGTCTAAGATCATGCCTGGGGTCCATGGTCCTGCCACAGTTGGGGTATGTGTTAATATCTAGTGGACCATGTTGCCATGAAAGGCCACATGAATTCCTCAGGTCTAAGCTGCAGCCTGTGACCATAATGATGTCTGGGAGCTGTGCTGCTGCCATGGCCATGCCTCTTTGAGTTGCCAAAACTGTCAGCTGGTGCCATGGTGTTGTCCAGGCCAGGGCTGCTGCTGCCAAGGACCGTATCTGGGTTCATGGCTGTACCGCAGCCAGCTTCTGTGTTGATATCAGGGGCTCCTGATGCCATTGAAGGCTGTGCTGATGCCAGGGGTCTGGACTGCCACTTGGGGCCATGCTGGTGTCCGAGGACTGGGGCCATGCTGATCTGAGTGGCCAGTGCTGCCATCTGAGACAATGGTGATATCCAAGCCATTCCCACTACCTAAGATCATGCCTGGGCCCATGGTCCTAATGGTCCTACCATGGCTGGGGTATGTAATGATGTTCATGGCCCATGAGGCCACCAGAGATCACAGAGATGCCTGGGGGTAGGGCTATAACCTGTGGTCAGGTGAGTGAGCATGAGAAGTGGACGAACCTACAGATCCAAAACTGCAGAATCTCCACTACACAGGACAACAACAGGATATCCAAGAGAAGCCCCAGAGAGAGCCCATTGTTGATAGTGTAGCAGAAGCTAGAGGCTACAAACCAAGTCAATGACTCATAACAATGAACACTTACAAGTAAAGATGAATGGACTATAAAAAGTAAACCGAGTATCTCAAGGGCCATACTACAGCTTCCACAATGAGATTATTTTTGTGTGGTGGTGTTTGGTTTGGCTGTTGGTTTCCTTTTAAATTTTGTTTTGTTTTACAGGGAGGTTGCTCAGGCATGGGCAGAAGTAACGGGACAGGGAGATGAGTGGGGTCAGGATGCATGATGCAAAATCCACAGAGAATCCACAAAAGTTGAAAAAAATAGTATCAAAAGGTGATAAAACTATGTAATAGGATAAAAATATTAAATTAACAAATTGTTAGTTTCTTCTCATCTGATATAGAAATGATAAATTGCTTTTATTGAAACATTTTATTCTGCTAATAAATTATCTTTATTGAAATCTAGGCTTTCCTTTTATTGAAATATTAATGTTATTTTAACTTGATCACAAAATATTTTATCTAGCTCTACATCTAAGTTAATCATATGGTTGTCCAAAACTGAATTTGGGAGAGACCACTGAAATCACAGCAGTCGACTCTCTCATGTTTTATGAGGAATATCCAAATGAACCTGTTTAAATATTAATCAAACCAGCTGCCCCAAAAGATTATGGTTGATGGAAGAAGAGGAAGGTGAAAAAATTCTGTACATCTGATACCAACACTGAATAGTATGGAGGGAACAAGATGCTTGATAATCCAGGGTTTGTTGTCTCTTCTGAAACATTCATTATTCACTAACAAAAATGCATGCTCACTGCTCTGTTTCAGACTTTATAACCAATATTAGCCATTGCTCTTTCTGTACTTGGCATCTCCATAGAGTGAGTAATCAGTACTCTTTTGAACTCTGTGGGATTGGGTTTAGCAAAATTTATGAAATATTTATGATCAACAGTATGACTCACATTGGTTTAGGGTTGAGTTGTTTGTTCATTTCGAATCCTATCTGAGATTTTAGGCTCAATGTGAGTGAGTCCTTTCACTGAGAATCCTCAATGTGTATGCACCTAATCATATTGTCTTTGAAGATATACTTTATGAGTAAACTTAATGCCAAGGCCACAGCTGAGAGAGTTGAAAATATTACTCTGCTCTTCTTGTAAGATCATCTGAACAGGTTCTTTTCTTATGACTACACTCTGAAGAAGGCATTGGTATCCTCTTCACAATGGGCAGCACAGTGGGGACTCATTATCTAGCTATCATCTGCAATGTACAAGGTCTATATAAAACACAAGAGTTGAACAACTCTGGGATTCTTCAAGCTGAGAAACAAGAAGACTTATACTTTGCTTCTACCATATGCTGGGTACTCATGTAACACCTTCACATGAGCAAGCCCATAAAGTCTTTGTTATATGTAATTTGAATAGGTTAAAGTTAAAACCTTCCTTTTGTTTAGACAGAAAAGGGGAAATGATAGGGGAAATGTCTTTCTGTACTCTGTGAATATGTCTTGCTCCAACTGATTAATAAAATGCTGATTAGCCAGTAGCCAAGCAGGAAGTATAGGTGGCATAAGCAGAGAGGAGAATTCTGGGTAAAGGAAGGCTAAGTAAGTAGATGCCAGCCAATCAGTCAGGGAGCAGCATGTAATGGCACACATGTGAAGCCATGGAACATGTGGCAACATATAGATTAACAGAAATGTGCTGAGTTTAAATGTAAGAGCTAGTCAGGGATAGGCCTGAGTTAATGGTCGAACAGTTTTAATTAATATAAGTTTCTGAGTGATTATTTTATAAGTGACTATGGGTCCATGAGGCTGAGCAAGACCAGAGAAAACTTCAGCTATAAGTCTTGCTTCTTTTGGCCCCAAGTCATCTGCAGAGTACATGAAGGGTGATAATTAGACACTTAATGTAGAGAAGTTAGGCATAGAGCAACTTCATTTGTAGAGGGTGTTGACGTGCTTGCTTGGATTAGTATATTATCAAATTAATCATGTACTTATAATCCTTTAAAATATTAAGTATAATAAATAAAATAAGTGACAATAATCAGAGTTTTGTTGATCTCCACCTAAATAATGCCACCATGTATCAACTTAAAATAAGAGTTACTCCTGAGCATAAGAATAAAATGTACATTATCCCCTCTACTTGCCATCCTCTCCTTAAGAAGCTGGTTGTTTCTTCTTAAGCACACTAAGCACTATATATTTACTTGATATCAACAACATACAAGACTAAGATGGAAGCAATAAAGACCAAAAATGAAGTTAGGATATACTTTATTCCCCAAAATTTTTCAGATGTCCTTTATCCACATAGCTCTAAGTCTTTCCTTGTCATCTTATCATCTTTGTGTACTGCTCCTGTTAAGGACTTATGGCAGCTCCATCCCCAGTGGCCACTAGGGAACTACACGATGAACATATTTTGATATGTCTCTCTCTTTTTTTTTTTTTTCATCATACTGCATTCACTCACTATGTGTCAGTTCCACAATTCCATATAGGGATATTGACTCCTTGGTTTCTTCCCTCTCCCTTGACAAAAAGAGACAATTTTTTTCCATAATAAAAAAATATTCTCTAAATCTGTTCCAATCCAATTCAGTTATTTATATCCAGAGACCTTTTATGACAATTTTTCTGTCTCTTCAGACTTCAATTTCTCCTTGGCAGTGAGCTATTATACAAGAGCATTTCATGATACATTATCAAACCAGAACATCTTTGCCATGCAAGAGACTTCTATAAGGTGCTTAGGGAAAGGAGTCCAAAGACTAAAGGCTTTCATAGTCCAGCAAATGCTGTTGTTACAGGAAAGATTGTAATAACCAATTGAAGTTAATGTGAAGTTCTGTTGGTATCCTGGTCCACCTATACTCAAGGGAAGTATTAGGCAGCCAATAGAGGTTATGGATATAGGGGAATTTTGTTAGTCTCTCACCTACAAAAATAACTAGTCATATGTCATTGACTTAGTAAACACTTGCTCACAGTAGATCTTACCTAATATTATTAGTCAATGACAGCCATGAATTGCTTCTGAAAGATGGTCACTTCATTTCTTGAATATAAATGATAGTGTGGAAAAAGTGTTATGAGTCTCAGAAAACATCTATATTGGTGCTTTGAAAATATAAAGCATTTTGATAAAGGAAATTCTCTAATTTGTAGTTGTTTGTTTTGTTTCATAACGTGCCAGTAGCTCAGAGTCTGTATCTATTTCTGACTAGTCAAATGCAAAAGAAAGACAGCCTCAATTTATTTAGCTATCCAGAACACACAAAATACAAATAGCATCTCTCTGGGAATAGGCTGCTTACAGGCTGAGAGGTCAAGGCATTATTTGGAGGACAAACCAAAAACATAATTATCAAATCTGAATTTGGTAGTATATTTGGTATATTAAAGAAAAAGAAAGGATTTATTCTAAAATCTCATCCCTTATTTTCTCAAAATACTTTGCATTAAATGGAAATAAAAATCTCACTAGCTTACTATCTGTCATAGCTTTATTTTTAAAATCCAACTGTTAATATAATATAGAATGTCAACATGGATTAAAGATACAAAAATAGCTAGGCAGTGGTGGCACATGACTTTAATCCTAGCACTCAGGAGGTAGAGGCAGGTAGATCTCTATGAGTTTGAGGCCAGCCTGGACTACAGAGTGAGTTACAGGAAAGGTGCAAAGCTACACAGAAAAACCCTGTCTCAACAAAACAAAACAAAACAAAAAAGATACTTAATATAATATTGTAATCTGTTTCTTAATCCATATTTAAGATCGATAAAGGTATTGTATAGTGTGTAGGTACACATATACATTTATATATAAGAAGACATATACACTACACATATAATTAGAGAAATACATAGTAGAAGACAGATAGATATCATAGATAGATAGATAGATAGATAGATAGATAGATAGATAGATAGATAGATGATAGATGATAGACAATACTTAACATAGACTCATAATAACTTCTTAAAAGCTACTATGTAAGAAAAAGACATTAATCAAAAATTAGGTCTATATTTAACAAATACTAGATTTCTACACAGTATGGAGATGTGTGGAAGAAAGTTTTCAGTATACTGATAGAATGGGTTACCTTTATTCTCCTATACAATTGCTAACATACTATCCACCTTAAAGTAAATAGCCTCTGGCTTATCCAGTTCACTGCAATTCTGGTTAGGAATAGTGTAGTCTTACCCTTTGGGTAAGAATTACTGTGCTGTGCCTTTCTGAACCATCCTTTGTGGAGTCACAAAGTGATGTCAGCATGAGTCATAAAATGTAATTATAATTGTGCAAGACAGCGATTAGACACAACAGATGATAAGGATAATGATTTCTGAGCTAACCACTTGAGGACCTAGATACTAGATAAAGAAGCTTGCATGTATTATTTCATCTAATTCATATTGCAATCTTATGACAAAAGTATTGCATTTAATTTATATTGGGAATTGTGGGACTGTGGCACATATACTAAATCAAATAGCCATTTATCAACAGATCCATATGTAGTAGGTTAAAAAAAGGAAAAGAAGAAATGGAATGAATAGGTATGAGATATTATGGTAGATTATTATATATACTAGTAAACAAATTTAGTAAAATAGCAGCCTTAGATAATTTGCACTGTAATTTACACTACTATGGATTCTTATATGTTGATATAAATGTAAACTATTTTTATATTCCTGTTTAAGATAATTTGTATATAGATACAAATACAGAACTATATTTGTTATAATGTACATATATTTCTACTCTTATTTGAAATATTTATATATTGATGCAAATGTAAATTTATATCTGTCATACTTTATATATGTTCTACTTCTGTTTAGAATATTCTGTATATTGATATATATTTAAGATTATTGTCATATTGTATATTGCACTATATATTCTTAACTCTGTTATAAATATCTTGTGTATTGTCACAATTTTGAAGTCATCATTGTTTACCATACATTTGCTTATAGACTGTTTACCTTATTTACATGAAGCCTTAGTCTTTAGGTTATTTTGGTAGATAAGACTTATAGATTTATAATCACCTATACTTGTCATCTCTATAGTTAAGTTACTTAGGTTATCCAGATTTACAGATACATAGGTCAAATGGACAGGTAATCTTCAAACACTTCATAGACCTAGAAAATGTGGCATTTAAATAACTTAGAATTCTGTTGACGTGAGAGACACAATTGCTCCTGACAACACCAATTTGATCCCTACAGAATTTTGGGCTTTTAAGACATTTCTATTTGGAAGTTTGTTTTCTTGGCATAAAATGGCCTACTGAACAAACAGCTGCCCTTCCTCGACTGATAACAGTACAAATACTGTTCTTTCTGGACAAGTGGGACACAATACAAGTGACCACTATACTCTGCCAAGACAGGGTAAGATGGTCTTTCAAAATTCCTGCTTCTAAAAATGGTCTGTCAGATACTCTAGGCCTGCAGCCAATTTGAATACACCAACAATGCTAAAAAACATTAGGTGACTGTCCAGGCTGCCAGCTGTCTTGGTCTACTCTTACAAGTTTCCCAAAAGTTGCTTACATCCATCTACCATTTCTCAGGTACCATTATATTCCTTCTCAGGTCTTTGATGGGATTAAAGACTAACAGTTATAGTTACAATTTAGTATATATATATAATATCTTAGATAAAACATATTAAATATTAGATTCAGGTTCTTTAGGATAGGACCCCTTTTAAAATGATCTTTGTAACATACCATTTACCTACTCTCTAGACATCTCAGAATTTTAGTATGTGTTTCTTCCTTGATATTGTTCACATTAATTATAGTTCCATCTAGGTCAGTATCCCTCATTACTCCTGGACAATATTTAATAACCATTCCTTTGTATATAGTCTTGTATTAAGTTAAAACCTTCTTATTTAGACAAAAAGGGGGAGATGTAGTGGGTAGCCATTCCAGTGTTGGTCTGGAAGTTCAAACCCCCATTGAGGCTTCAGTAACTATCATGCCTACAAGGCGGGGCCAAGCGAGGGCCCTGAAGACCCGAGATGGAGATGTGCCACGCTCTGCTGTGGATATCATTCTGTATAAATAAAACACTAATTGACCAGTGGCAAGGCAGGAAGTATGGGCGGGACAAGGAGAGAAGAGAATTCTGGGAAGTGGAAAGGTGAGTGAGGGAGACACTGTCAGGTGCCGCCATGACAAGCAACATGTAAAGATGCCTGTAAGCCATGAGCCACATGACAAGGTATAGATTTATAACAATGGGTTAATTTAAAATAAAAGAAGTAGATAACAAAAAGCCTGCCATGGCCATACAGTTTGTAAATAATATAAGCATCTGTGTGTTTATTTTATAAATGGACTGTCAGACTGCCAGGGCTTGGTGGGACCCAGAGAGAAAACTCCAACTACAGCACTCTCTTTCTGTTTTGGGTCCTGGACACTAGTGGTAGACCAAGGAGAGTTCTCCAGAGAACACTGCCAGACTGCGCTGCGTCTTTCCCAGAACCCGCCACTTACCCATCCCTTCATTTGTAAGTTACGCCATTAAATAAATCTCCCTTTTAACTATTTGGAGTGGCATTAATAATTTCATCAATATCCATATTAAAAACACCCAATTCTTTTTGTCACATTTCCATATTGAGACTCATTAATTACTTGAGATCTATAAAGTAATATGGACAACTCCAACTTTAATATTATCATCAATACAATATGTAGTATCATGTAAATTGATACATTTATTTTTGGGTGAATGAAGTAAACTATAGAGCAGTTTGCTGACAATGATATGTTGGTGGCAGACAGTGGACCCACTGTGTGCTCAGCTCTGTATTTTCAATTAACTATAGAACATTTACATTTGAGGGTAAACTTTGCAGTGAAAAAGAGACTTATGGGTAAGAGACAAGTCTGTAACAGAATGTAACCATGTACCACAGTTCTTGGCCTGTGTGTATTTAACTTATTTCTAACATGTGCCTTTTACCTGGAATGGTCTACTGGCTTGGTGTCATTATATATATTTATGGGAAGATAGCAGTGAATTATAGTTGCAGCCTGACAAAAATGATGCATAATCCATTCTCTTCTCAGTATCAGCCACACATTACAGAGACCAACCCAAAAAGCTGTATGCACATAACAATTTAACTAGAGAAAATTGTGGAGATCTAGAATTCTATAAGTAGCATATGTAAAATTATTATATGTAAAATTCTAAAAGTAATCATGTGTCAAATTACATATTTAAGTCTGAGCTTGTAGAAGATGACAAAGAAGCATCTTCCAACCTATTGCCACTCCCAACTCCCACATAATACCACCAGCACAACATAATTCTTTAGAAAAAAACCAACTTTTTCTAATGCCACTTCAAAATTGTGTTGTCTCTGATAAGGACAAGTACAGAGAATAAATATTTTTAATTTGTCAGCTTTATAAATACCCAATAATACAGAAATTAAGTGGAATAATTAGGTTAATTATTTATGGGGAAATAGTTGGGTTAATGAGAAACTTCTTTCTGGGAGACATTGGTTGGCACCAAAGTCTGTGAAATAAAAAATAAGCACCTTAAAGATATGAAAAATTAGAACATGAGAAAACATATACCATTTGGGAACCCACAAACCCATTGCCAATACGAGTGACAGCTGGAATGCAAAAACAACTTCATATATTATAATCAACTGAACACCAGTTCTCATTTATCATATTAATGAGCATAGCCAACTTTGCAGAATTGTATGAAGCAAGCAATATTCTTGTTAAATCCCTTTGCAACCTACTTAAAAAAAATGTGGCACTGAAAGGCGTGAGTAAAAATCTCTCTGAAAGTGTGAACTGATATTTGCTATCCTTTTTTATGACTTGCCCCCATATTAAAATGACTAGTTATAGAATATCCTAGTATTTTAGAAAAGTGCAGTCCTAACAGCACAGACATATTTTCCTCTAAATTATACATATGTATAAGCAAGTTAAAATATAATCTGTAGCATTGATATCATTTTACATTCCTATTTCAGCATTTTTAATTTTGGTTTGGGTATCAAATTATTTAAATGTAATTAACCTTTTTTTTCTAAATGAAGAAGCAACACTGTTCGTTTTTTTTTTTTTTTTTCTGTTTATTAGCCATTAAATTGAAATCCTTTGGCATATACTCAAGAATGGTAAAGTTAGCAAAGGGAAAGCCAGTTTTCTCCCATGAAATGTCTCTGAGTATGTCAACCACAGCCCAGGGCAGCCCCTTGCCCAGAGTAGTTGACCAACAGAAAACAAACTCCATCTTTCTTTTATGGACTTTTTTTTTTTCATTTTGGCTTTTCTTTTTTTTTTTCTTTTTTTTTGGCATTTTTTGTCCCTTTTTTGCTTGTTGGTTGGATTTGGTTTTCATTATTTTGGTCTGTTTGTTTTTGGTGGGGGGGCCTCTGGAAGGAGTTGGGGGAAGGGGAAATATGATAAAATACATTTTATGAAATAAAGGAGTTGAATTTATTTTGTACTGTATGTCATACTAGTTCTTCATTTCCCTTATAATATCTTCAGATTCTAGAGAAATGCCAGGCCACTAATTCAATTACAAAGTCAACTGCTGTGGAATGTCTTTCTGTACACTGTGAATATGTGTTGCTCTGATTGGTTGATAAATAAAATGCTGATTGGCCAGTAGCCAGGCAGGAAGTAAAGGCGGGCAAGCAAATGGGGAGAATTCAGGGAAGAGAAAGGACAGAGTCAGGAGTTGCCATCCAGACACATAGAACAAGGCAGAAGTGAGAAAAGGTACCAAGCCATGTGGATAAACATAAATAAAAATTATGGGTTAATTTAGGTGTAAGAGCTAGTCAGTAGTAAGACTGGGCTAATGGCCAAGCAGTTATAAATAATATAAGCCTCTGTGTATTTATTTGGGTCTGAGCAGCTGCAGGACTGGGAGAGGACACAGAAAAACTTTTGACTACAGTCAACCCTTAACACATTCTCTGTAAACCCAATCCTTCATTCAAGGGCTTTTTTTTACCTATTACCATACCATTCAGAAACTACAATGTCAATGTGTCATAAGTCTACATTTAGCCACTAACTGTAACCATGCAGTTATACTTTAATTTTTATACTTTCTTTTAGAAGACTAAATCAAATAAATAAAGTCAAAACAAAACGCTCCACTTTATTGCCCTGGAATTTGGTTTACAGAGTTTTGCAAGACACTGACCCAGTGACAGGCAATCAATCATCAATCATCCCCTCATTCATCACCACCTTGATTATTTCTGTATTCTCCTATCTGGCATCTTTACTACCCCCTAGATGTCAAGAAAGGCCCTCTGGCTCACAGAAATGTCCATATAATTGTTCCAGCAGCTCTTGCCTGCTGAGATGCCAGACTGAATTGCATGAAGTTTGACAAAATGCTGCCCTTGACTATGGAAAGTACTTCATCCTTTTACCTCAGATTCTTTATTTAATAAAAGTGCTTATCTAATAAGGTTGCATAGGGGAAATTAATGAGCTAATATACACAAAGCATTTAAAACAATGCCTAACACACCTAATAGATATATGTTATTGAGAAACACACAGACTTATGGATAGAAGAAATAATAAATTAGAGTTTATTAGCAAATATTTGGCATATATTAATATGCAAACAGAAATCTGTAACTTGGAAAATTTTGCCTTTGATTCAATGAAAAAAATGACATCAAGATCTCAGTACATAAAGAGGACTTAAAGCCACAAGATTTTATGATCTTATCCTAAAAGATGTAGCAATATAGAGGATATGAGACAGAGGATTTGACAGAGCTGAAAACTAAGAATTAAATGTTTAGGGGCTGTCTCATTGAGTGGACTCAGAAGTTTGTTAATAACTAAAATATTCTAAATATAAAATCCATAAACACATATTCTTCCAGAAAACAACATTGCTGTGAATCCATTGGTAATATATAGAATCATTAAAATTATTTACACTTCATTTGTCTTTTGCCAATTGTTTCCCTAGTGTATCTATCACTGCATTAAAAGAAATATATGTTTTTAGTCAAATGCTGAAGAAGTTAACTGAACTTCGTGAAGAATGCAAACAACTGTAGGTGGAGCTATTATCTGTAACCTTCAGGTGCTCCTGGAGGGCACTGTCCCTGGACTCACAGAGTGAGTGAGCACTACCAGGGAGGATGGCAAGGACAAGGAACCCCACAAGGTAGGGAGACACTAGGAAGGTGTTACCCTGAGAGAATTTCCAGCTAATAGAATCACCTCCCTGCAAACGATGCTAGGTCAGCTGTGACAGTGGAAAGGCTTTTTCCTTTTCTGTTAGGCAAATATAGAGAGCGCAGAAAACACAGCCCACTTTCCCGGTGCATTCATATATACTTATTTTACTGTGATGTCCTTCGGCAGCACTTTGATTTTCCCACTAAATAAAACCCTGAAACAATTACAAACAAACCAAATCACACATCTATGACAATATATTCCTATTTTCAATGTTTAACAATTAAAAGAAGATCTAAGTTAATTATGGGCATCCTTCAGTGGCAGAGCACTTTTCTTGTATTTACAAAGCCTTGGGTTTGAACCCCAACACCAAACATGCACACACACACACACACACACACACACACACACACACACACACACACACACAACGAAGTATCATTGAAGGACTGGTGATATGTTTCAGTTGATAAAATGCTTGCCTGGTATGAACAAAGCCCCGGATTCCATACCAGCACTGCATAAACTTGGTGTGGTTGTGAATAGTTATAATCACAGCACTGAGAAGCTAGCGGCAGAAGGATCAGAAATTCATAGTCATCTTCAGCTACAGAACAAGTTCAAGGTCAGCCTGAGATACATGAGACTGTCTCAAAGAAGGGGAAAAGATCATTAAATCTTGCAGTGATACTTAGTGGTCATATTCTCAAAGTGGTCTCATGATGTTGCAGGATATTCATCAAAATTTGGAACATGGGATTGAATCAAATAATGAAATTATTGGATCTTCTTGGTTCATCTCTTTTTAAGACAGTGTAATAAATGTTAAACATTTTAGTTTTATTTCAACCATTATTTGTACTTAGTGCCATGCACCTTACAAACTATCTGATTTCTCCTTTTCTTTGTTAAGTTTCAATGTACTACTTAGCTCAGCTTAAACATCCTACGTACTTGGGGCTTTTTCCTTAAAACCTTTTAAGTCCCAGAGCTGTCCAGAAGTCTCACATTTTCTAGTTGACTCGTACCTTGACCTGGAGATGATGTCTTCACCTCTCTCTCCACACTTTTGGCAGCACCCTCCCTATCCTCACCTTTGGTTGATAGTCTGATCCTTTTTTTTTCTTTGAAATCATGGCAGAGAAATAGAAAATGATTCTCTGTGATTCCTCCATCACATTTACAAAACACTCCATGTGTAGGGGTAGTTGTCTGTGCTTTTCCCTGAAGCAACACCCCTAGTGAGGCAGCAGGTAACTGCTAGGAACCTGCCCACCGCCCCCCGCAGGGGCATGGCCCAGATAGGGACCCCTTAAGACCTGGGAGGAGTATGTGTTGGTTCTCTCTTTGCTACCCTGTGGTCTTGGATGCTGGTACTGCAGAAGGCAGAGCTCTCCTGAGAACCATGTTGGACCATGCTCTGCCCCTCCTGGATTCCGCTACCAACTCAATTATTCTTGTTGTGAGTTAAACCCTGAATAAATTCATTTGACTATCAAATAGACTCCATGGAATTATCCCATTATCTGCCCCACACACACCATTTCCCAATATCCATGTATCTCCCTGATTCTCTTTTTGCACCCATTCAAGAACATTGCCATGGTTACTCTTCTCTCTCTGCTATTACTCTTACTTGGATTTTTACATCTAAATAACAGCCTTATATATTATACCCCTCTTAGTTTCAACAGCAATCTATGTAATTTCTATGTAAATACTTAAGAAGAAAAAAATCCTCAAAAATGGACTGTTCAATACTCTTTCCTTCCTGTCTCCCACCATGTATCCCTGAATCTATTCTATGCTATCTAGGCTTTCTTTGTATTGGTCAGTACTTCATTGCAGTGGGTATGTGGTCATGCACAACCTTCTCCATGCCAAATCCACTAATTCTCACTCAAACAATCAGCAACATTCAGAATAAATCACTTCTTTCCCCCCTTTCTCCTCCCTCCTCCCCTTCCCCCTCTCCCTCTTCCCCTTTCCCTTGTCTCTTTTCCTCCTCATCCTCTTCTTCCTCTTCTTTCTCTTCTTATTAGAGCAGGGTTTCTCTATGTAGCCCCAGCTGTCTTGGAACTCCCTACATAGACCAAGCTGGCCTTGAACTCACAGACATCTGCCTGCCGCTTCTTCCCTAATATTAAGCTTAAAGGCATGTGCTACCATGCCAAACTCATCCTCTGATTTTGAAATTATAACTACCAATACTCTGACCACCCTCACTTTAGGTTATCTTCCTAGCATACCAGCTGCTCTTTCTCAGTACCTTTCAGTTTCCTTCTGACATCATCCAAATCAAAACATTGTGTAGGCTTCTCCTACAAATAGTGGCAACTAAATGCTCAGCTTTAAGACCATCAACAAAAGCAATTGGAATTGTGGACCAGACAGAAGCTTACTTGACTTGACTAAACCTCTCCATGGTCAAGTCTGATTGTATATACTAAATCTGCTATGAAAACTTTGATCCCAACTATGCCTCACTAAAGTAGCAACCCTGCTGTCTTAGACTAGAGATATAGTTTCTTAGACTAGGATTCACATCACCCAACCTTGATTTCTTACTTTCTTGCAGCTTTATAGCAATTGAATAGTAAATCTTCAAAACATATCCAGATTATATCTCACTATGAATGCAGATATCTTTTTGATCCAAACCATGTACTTGTCATTTATAGTAAATGCTGCTGATTCTCTGCTCAGGTCCCTCTTAGTTGGCAAGTGCTTTGTCTTTTGGGTGTTATAAATTGATAAACAGCATATAACTCCACCCCTGGAGCAATACCTTGGAAGATCCGAGGGGAAATTTCCCCCTGAGATGTCTGCAGGGTTATGACCCCTTTCCTCCCATTCAGCCAAGAATGACTTACTTATCTGGGGATACAGATAATAGATCTTTCTCAACAAGGGCAATTTTGCAGTCCTATTCAAATCCATTGTGCCTTATGTGATCAGGTGGAGTCTTAGATTTATATAAAGGTACATTTCTGCTTAGCTTCCTCTCTCAGACCACCACTGTTTTCCCACATTGTTCTCAATTTCTCAATAGGTTTCTTAACTAACATGTTTATTCAGCGTTCCTAAAATATAATAACCATGCATGCAGAGGATAAAAACTTTGTTGACTGATGCAGTCTCACTTTGGGGTACACAGTGGAAATAAAAGTATATTTTCTAGGTTAATGAGTCATCTATTTTAATTTTCTTAAATGCTTATCCAACATTCCTGACAAAACTCAAGTGAGACACAGAATTTCAGGCAAATATAAGTGTTAAGAATTGAATGTCAAAAACCATTCTCTTAAATAAGAAAATAAAGACTGTGCTTTCTGCTATTTGAGCTAAGAAAAAAAAAGGTCTTTCAATATCTCAAGGACTGTAGTCAAAGAAAAGCAATAGTTTGAGGGGAAAAAAGAATAATTTAGAGCATGTTCTTTTGAGTTAAAGAGGCCTTTGATTATAATTTTACTCCCATTAGCTTCAGAAGATTAGGTGCCCACATTAATAAAGCATCACACACAACCTAAATTGTACATATTCAACATTTGACTCAAATATTGAATACATCTGTCAGATTATATAGACATCCTGGGGTTTGCTATAAAAAGTTGATGATTTAAAAATTGAGCTACTGATAAAGAAGAAGAAAATTTGAGGCTGAGGTTAGCAACCAAGTCACAGATGCTAGAAACAGCACACTAAATACCCAGCAGAAACTATTTTCCTTCTAGTCTGTAATTCTTTTTGCTCAAAAGAAAAGCTAGAATTTGCATAGAATTGTCATATAGATATTTTATCTGAGTATTTATTGTTCATTCTACCAAACTTCTACTCATTTGGAAACAGGCAGATGGCTAAAGAAATGAAAGGGGACTAAATCAACTTGATGGCTTCCAAACCGTCTCATGTATCAGTAAAAACCCAGAAGTTTGTCTGAAACAAAATGACACACTTGCATTTTTGATTAAAACTCAAATTGGGATGGCCGTCAAGGCAGTTTTATAAAGCATATCTTCAAAATTAACACATTTAAACCCCGGCTGTTAGACTCCAGTTGAATTCAATACATATTTATTTAGCCTCGATCTGTATGAGGTGGTAAGACATAGCTTAGGATTCAAAGTGGAGAAACTATGCAAACCAAGGATACTTGTTGGATATGTTGATCTCCCAGTCATCTGGGAGCTGAGCATTGATAGTGAAATGGTGAGCAGAGGGATACAGTTTGATGATTCAGACATACTAACCATTTAATCACAAAATATGATTAAGCCATGTGATAACTACAATGTGCAAACAACAGATAGAAGAGCCTTCATTTCAGGAATGTTTTTTGAAACAGCTGAATTATGGAAGATGGGAAGGATGAGATATCAACTGTGTAGAAGGGCAAGAAACATGGGAGCATGAGGAAAAACCACAAACTACTGAGTGAAAAGCCAGTATGCATTGAGCTTTGAGAGGCACACAGAATAAGCTTCAAACAAGCCAGAAGGGAGGCAGAAAGAGGGTGTTAGTCTTCCAATTATATGTCCCCTAGCCAATCAGACTGATGGAGTCTCAATAGTTTTAAGAACAATGGGAACATAATAATTTATATATGCATTTATTTTTTTTAATTTATGGCTATATGTGTGCAGGTTTGTGCATGCAAGAGCATTGCCCATAAAGGCCAAAAGAGAGTGCAGGATTCCATGTTGGGTACACAGGAGAGTGAACCACCCAGTGTGGTGCTGGGAATTGACTTGTGTCCTTTGCAAAAGCAATCTTCACACATAACTGCTGAGCTATCTCTCCAGCCCCAAAGGAATTGGTTTTAAGGTTATGTTAAGTGACAAGTGATGAGGAAAGACTTCTGTTTTGAGATTATACTACAATGTGGAGAGCAAATAGGATTAGGACAAGAAAAGGATGGCAGAAAAAGAAGCCAGGCAGCTTATACCTGTGGTCAGGTCAGTGACAATGCAAATGTCTTAGATAGGTTACTATTACTATGATGAAACACCATGACCAAAGCAAGTTGGGGAGGAAAGGGTTTATTTGACTTATACTTCCATATCGCTGTTCATCACTGAAGGAAGTCAGGACAGGAAACCAGAGAAGGAACCTGGAGGTAAGAGCTGATGCAGAAGCCATGGAGGAGTGCTACTAATTGGCTTACTCCACATGGCTTGCTTACCAGCAAGGTGGTAGTCCCACTGACAATGAATGGGGCGGGCCCTCCTCCATCAATCACTAATTAAGAAAATGGCCTACAGCTTGCCTACAGCCAGATCTTCTGGAGGAATTTTCTCATCTGAGGCTTCCTCCTCTCCAGTGATTGTATCTTGTGTCAAGTTAACACAAATATAGTCAACGCAACTGACACCCTATTGACTTGATACACAAACACATCACTGTTAAGCCTCAACATTTTCTTCCTTGTTCATTCCCCAAATCACACATTAATAAAGATATCACAATATAAAACATTTTACAAACTTAAAAAGTCCTGCAGACTTAGAAAAACTCATTTCCTTAAGTGTCGAGTCTCTTTTAAAATCCAGTCTCTGTAAAACTCCAAAATCAATCAATCTCTCTCTCTCTCTCTCTCTCTCTCTCTCTCTCTCTCTCTCTCTCTGTGTGTGTGTGTGTGTGTGTGTGTGTGTGTGTGTGTGTGTATGTTTAAAGTCTCTCAACTGTGAGCTTCCATAAAGTCAAAAATAAATACTTTCTTACTTCAAGAAGTATGAGCCAAGGCACAGTCACAATTTGAACAAAGCAAACCCAAACTCCCAGCAGTATAGACAACACAATGTTCAATGTTTGGGATCCACTCATTAACTTCTGGGCTTCTTCAAGGGACTTGGGTTCACTTCTCTGCTCTGTTCTCTGCAGCACACACAGCTTGCCTTCTAAGCTCAGACCGGCTCCATTCCACTGCTGCTGCTATTCTTGGTGCTCAGCCCATGGTGCTAGCATTTCCAGTGATGGGGTCTCTGCTGCAACTGGGCTGCACTTTCACCAGCAGCCTCTCATAGGCTTTCTTCATGGTGCCAAGACTCAACTTCTCTGCATGGTCCTTTTAGTGCTGGGCCTTCAATTGCTACTGAAGCTGTACCTTCACTAGTGGCCTTTCCTAGCTTCTCACAGTGCCAAGCCTAAGATACTCTCCATGACCCTTTCATGCCTTCAAAACCAGTACCAGCTGGGTTACTCTTATACTACCAAGTTGGGCTGCTAGCATAAAGTACAGTCTTGACCACCTCCAGAACACAGCTTCTGTGTGCTGACCCTGAGGAAACACTTTCAGAAGATTTCATCTCAATTATACTGATCTTTTAGTCACTGCTAACTTACCAACTCTAGATGACCAGCGTTGATTATCCCAGCAAACAAAGTTTGCACTTAGGTGATGCTGGTCTCTTGTTAATCACAGCTGATTCTTCAGCCCCAGCTAACCAGAATCACAAATTCTTAGCTCAAAATATGAAACAGCCCAGATAAGAGTCTTTAAGTGACTCTCAAACTTCCATCTGGAGTGTCACAAGCCAAACCTCCATCATCTGTAATTCTCTCAACACTCTCATCTTCCACACTCCCATAGAGTGGCTCACCAAATTATGAACATTCCATGGATTTTCTAGCCCAGAGTTCCAAAATCCTTTCAAAGTTCTCCCCTCAAAAAACATGTTTAGGTCTGTCACAGCAATTCCCTACTACCCTGGCACCAATTTCTGTCTCATTTAGGGTTACTATTGCTGTGATATTCTATGACCAAGCAAGCTGGGGAGGAAAGGGTTTATTTGGCTTACATTTCCATATCACTGTTCATCATCGAAGGAAGTCGGGACAGAAACTCACATAGGGCAGGAACCTGGAAGCAGGAACAGATACAGAGGCTGTGGAGGGGTGCTGCTTACAGGCTTGCTCTTCATGGCTTTCTTAGTCTGCTTTCTTATAGAACCCTGAACACCAGCAGGATTTATTCCCACCCCGACAATGTGCTGGGCCCTTCCATCTCAATCACTAATTAATCAAATGCCCTACCGCTTTGCCTGGAGCCTGATCTATTGGAGGCATTTTCTCAACTGAGGTTCTCTCCTCTCTGATAATTCTAGATCAGTTGTTCTCAACATTCCTAATGTTGTGACCCTTTAATACAGTTCCTCATGTTATGGTAACCTCAACCATAAAATTATGTTGTTGCTATTTCATAACTATAATTTTGCTACTGTTAGGAATCATAATGTAAATATCTGATGTGCAGGATATCTGATATGAGGCCTTCCACAGGGTTTGCAACCCACAGGTTGATAACCATTGCTCTAGACAGTGTGGAGTTTATGTAAGGCTAGCCAATACAACTGGCTTCATGTCCAGAGTGGAAGGAAAAATCAAATAAGTAGGCCTGAAGGACAGTGAGAAAGTCCACAGGATATAAATCAGGTCATGGTGAAGAGGATAAGGTGAGAATAGGATTTCAGTTGTGCATGTTTAGGATCTAAAGTGCTATGGCATATATTGAAGAAGAAAAAAATCAATGACGACTCAGTAGTAGCAGGTGCTGATACCTAAGATAAAGGAAAACTAGCAGAGACTATTCTATGACTCAAACCAGGAGACTCTGTGAAGACCGGGAGGGGGATGGCAGCAACAGAAAAGCCTGGGAAAGACTTCACATGTCAACTGGAGGGAATTAGGAACAATACTTATTATACTTAGAACAACTTGCACAGAATCATAACTCTGACTCAATAAAGATGACCTTGGGATATAGCATTATGTACCTACCACTGTCCAAAAGAAACAGGCACACAGTATAATTCTTATGAGGCTACAACACACATGTTTTAAAGATTATTAAAGTAAATTGATTTGGATATGGCACAGTATCAGCCAGCCTGAAATACAGAGTGGCAGAAATTTTTGTTTCCTTTCCCTGCGTTCACAGCTAGATCAAATTTCTTATGCAACTCATGCCACATGTAAGGAGGATGGAAGCAACTTGTGTCATTCTTGGGTCTACTCGTACAAACATCTTCAGTTCTCCAGTTCACCTACTGATCAGAGAAAAACCTGAAATTGAGAGCATTAAGCTGAAGAAGAGGAGGAGGAGGAAGAAGAGGAGGGAGAGGAGGAGGAAGCATTTGTTGTCCATGTGTCTGAATGACCAAATCGAAAGTGGCAGGCCAACCAGCAAGATCAACTGACTGCATAAATGAGACAGACTTCCAAGGGTTTAGCTCCTGGGATTTGGGGCCTTAACTGACCCTTACCCTAACTGATACACTGTAACTGGCTGCTGCCAAGTAACCCAGGTGGGCAGGATGATCTCACAGCCCATAATCATCTTTCATCCCTCACTGATTCACTAGTGAACCAAATTTCAGTGAGGCACACAGGATATTCAAATTGAAAGGGCAGTTCATTTAATGCTAAGCATTTCCTTAAATTTGAAGGGGTGCAAATACAATGTTTTTATTTTTGCTTACTAGCAACAGTATACATTTTATGCTAATTATAGACTAACCATACTTTTGCCAAAAAAGAGTTTTATTTTTATATCTTTGATTGACACCCCAATAAAAAGCAAACTAATGTTGCCATAAATGTTGTTACAACAATAAAAGAAAAAAAAGACCAAAAACTGAAAAAGGGGATGTGCACGCTTTAGTCCCAGCATCAGACAGAGCATATTCTTGAATGAGCCAGTGGTACAAGCAAGTAGAAAGCAAAGTACACAAGAAAGCTCCCTTAAAAAAAAAAAAAACTGAAAAAGAAGAGTCCAGATGTTAAAGCATATACTGTTTGCATAGCATAGCACTAAAATTCATTAAAATGTGTTTACATATAACAACACTGAGTGTTCTGATGACAGTGTGGTGAGGATATTGGGATAATCTTTCTAGAAACAGCTGTGGAGATCACAGAGCCATAATCAAAACTTGGTTAAGTCTTTGGATGAGTAAAAGAGAAAAAAAATGCATCAGAGCCAAAAAGTGTTCATGTTGAAGAAGAGACATAGAGGGAAGGTTGGGTATGGAAGAGAGAGGATGACTGACTATCGCCAGCTCCTCAACATTTGCAAGACTAAATTTCACTGTTCCACTGCTGTTTGACTTACTACCTAGCTTCCCACTGTCTTTTATGCATGATCAGCTTCATAATTCACATGTGCATCTAAGCATGTGCCCCATGTGAATGCAGAATGCATAGCCATGCAGTGAGGCTTGACCTCACCAATTCTAGAACACAAAGTAATAAAGTGTTGCAGACTTGAATGGAGGTTTTTTAAGCATGGCGAATGATGTCATTTTTGTATTATCTGCGGTCATTAATCAGTATTGTTCCGTGAAAATGATCATAGACACTTAAGAGCCTTAGTTCCACCACTTTCATTTGTATTATGCAAGTAATCAGCATGTTGGCTGGAAGAAAGGTCTCCAGGGCAAGGTAAGACTACAGATCTCATTTTCCATCCTTGGTATCGTCTGAATGTTTGTGTGCCTCTAAAATCCATAAGATAATAAGTACCAAGGTGATGATATCAGAGCATTGAGGAGATGATTAGATGATGGAGGTGATCAATGGGATCTGTGCCCTTAGAAAAGAGGCCCCAGGGAGCAGCCTTGCCTTTTTCACATCCATATGAGGACAGAGCAAACAGGCACTAGCTGTGAACCAGAAAACAGGGCCACATCAGATGGTAAGTCGGCTGATGGCTTGATCGGTTTCTATAAGAAGTAAGGTGCTCTTCTTAATAAACTACCCAGATTATAGCATTGTGCTTTGGCAGTTCATGTGGATCAAGGTAGCACTAATCATCCTACATGTATGGTTTACCTACAGCGATGCCCCTCCACTCTACACATTACCAAATACTGGCAGGCTTAGAGTCAAACAACATGCTAATGAGAACAGTTACTGAAACATCCCAGGCAAGTTCAAAGAAGGCGTGGTTCTGCATGTCAGATTCCACATAAGGGGAGAGGAGACGCTGCCTTGACAGTCGTGTGTATAAGGAAGACAGCCTCAGAGGAATCCTCTAACCACCCTTTTACTTGCCTTCCTGGGTCCATTTTACACCAGTAAAAGGATGTCAAGGCATCCCTAAACGGATGCCTTTTTCTACTCTTGGCCACGAACTGAGCCTCTAGGTATGAACTCCATTTTAAATTAAAAGGATTAATTATGTGTGTGTATGGAGGAGTGTGGTGTATGAGCATGAGTGTGCATATCCACGGAGTTTGGGAGAGAGCATTGTTTGTGGGCTGTCTGACGTGGATGCTGGGAATTGAACCCAAGCCCTCTACAAGCGCACTCTATGCTGTTACCTTCAGGGTCATCTCTCCAGCCCTAAACCCCGGCTTCTTCAACTGAGCACAAGGTGAAAATAACCGGCAAAGTGTATTTCTGAACAAGCAGCCACCAAAAATTAATTGGCAATCAAACACATAATGATCTGACATACTATTCACAATTCCCAGTCATGTTATATCACATGATCTCACAGTAGCCTTACCGTTGAACACACACGTGCATTTTGTACTGTACATGCCTTGATGCCATGAAATGCCAGTCAGTGCTTCCCAAAACACTGCAGCTCAACTTTTCAGAAAAAATATACAGGGTTAATCACAGAAAAGCAAGGCTTTTAATATTTTCTTACCGTCGTCCCTCAGTATGAATGTCTTCAGTTATATTGTGCTGCATGTTTGATTTTTAAAATTGCTGTTTGAATTGCTATCCCAAGCTTCATTTTTAAAAATCAAGTGGATTTTTTTTTTTTTTTTTTTTTTTTTGTTTTTCGAACAGGTTTCTCTGTGTAGCTTTGCGCCTTTCTGGAGCTCACTTGTAGCCAGCTGCCTCGAACTCACAGAGATCCGCCTGGCTCTGCCTCCCGAGTGCTGGGATTAAAGGCGTGCGCCACCACCGCCCGGCTCAAGTGGATTTTTTTACTTGGGAGTAGACAGAACCTAAATACTTTTGAAATAGTCCTGGATGTACTTCTGCCATTTTATGCTATATATTTTTGTAAAGTGTTTTTCTCAGCATAGATAATTATAAAATCAAAGTATTAGTCAACCTTGAAAAAAACCTCAAAGAGGATCTATGCCTATAATAGCAAATATTCAGCCAAGACTTCTTTATATAAAAAAGAACATCTATCTCATTAGTATGCAAATTTATGTGTGTCTTGAACAACTGATAAAATTATCTCTTTCCATGGAATTTTTTTTAAGATAAAATTCTTACTATTGGTAAATGTTTGATTTGCATGCCTATTTTATAGACCTATATACTCAGGGTAATACAAAAACTGATTATGCTAAGAAGATTTTTAAGTAGAGATAGTTTAAGAAGGCTTGCTTGAGAGCTACCTAAATATCCTGGTCCTCCTGAACTTTAGGAACAGGGCACAGTGCTTTGGCATTTAGATTCTGAAGAAGAAAGGGATCTACTTGTGTCCAAAAGTCTCAGTATGATGCCTTTAACATTGTTATGTTTGAAACAGTCAAACTCTGATCTACAGTTAAGAATTCTGTGGCTTTGCCTACACCTTACAAACAGGATTTTCACTTTGATGCTCGTGTGACCACTGTTTTCTGCAGAATGCTATATGTGAAGATAACTTCCCCCATGTTTGTGTCTGAACTAACAAAGGGGTACAGTTTATCACCAATGTAGATCCTCAAGTTTTTCCAAAAATTCCCAATTCTAATCTATTGCTAATGCTCTTCTAAGAGATATCCCTAAATACACTCGATCTATTCTCATATAGTTTCTATTCATCTTTCTTCTATTGTTTTGAGATCTCCACAACACTATTTTTCACTTGAATGCTATGAACTTGAATTTTTTCTTTCTACTTATTTTTTCTTTTATTTTTTAGATCATAATATAATCATATCACTTCTCCTTTCCCTTTCCAAACCCTCCCATATCAACTCCTTTTCCTCTTTCAAATACATGGCCTCTTTTGTCATGAAATGGTTGTCACATGCCTGTATGTACATGCATATACATATATATTCCTAAATATAATCTGCTCAGTTTATAAAATGTTTTTGTATGTTTGTTTTCAGGGCTGACCATTTGGTACTGGATAACCAATTAGTGTGCTCTTCATGGGTAACATATTTGTCTCACTCTTAGCATTACTCAGTTGCCTGTAGTTCTTTGTGTAGAGCTGAGGCCTTAGAAGCTAGCTGCCTTCTCCTGTCCTCTCTGACATATCTACTAGTGTTATTCTTGTTCTGTTCATGTTCAGGCAACCATGTTGCTGAGACCTCATGAAATTTTAAAGAGTCCAGTCATACTATGCTATTTTGCATGGCATTTTTAAATTTTTGTTTCATTTTAAGGTTTAAAGATTTATTTCATCTTTCTAAGGATACTATTATATCTAGATATCGTAAACCATCTTTGTTTCCTTCCCAACCAATTCTCCATTTGGTTGTTAGATTATTTGTAATTCAGATTGCAGGTTTCCTCAAATATTGATTTTTACTTTATTACTTAAAAACATTTTCAAATAATCTATGGAAATGATAAATTACAGATCCGTTCAAGTGGGCACATCTTGTTAATTAGTTGGAAAAAGTCTCATTACATCCTTAACTCTGCTGCAACCTTCTCCAGAGCCTAACAGGCAGTTCAGGCTACAGTGCCTTCCTGGATTAAACCTTGCCTCCTCTGGGCATTTTTGGAGACTGGCAACAAATACCTACAAGCAAGCTGGACATTATGATACAGGGCATTATGATACAGGGCTGAGGAGAGATCTGATGTGGAGAAAGATAA
Organism: Peromyscus leucopus; assembly: GCF_004664715.2. Classification (NCBI taxonomy): domain Eukaryota; kingdom Metazoa; phylum Chordata; class Mammalia; order Rodentia; family Cricetidae; genus Peromyscus; species Peromyscus leucopus. The sequence goes on from NC_051072.1 coordinate 39,924,454, forward strand.
AATAAACCTAAGTAGACTGTTAGATTTTTTTTAAAAAAAAAAAAAAACACAGTTATGATTTATATAACTCCCATAGTCACACATTTTGCAGTGTGATGCCTCAGCCGTGCTCATTCACTGATGGGGTCCACTTCTGTACCCCTTGAATCCAGATTATTCTTATTGCCTACCTCAGCCATAGAATGAAGTAAGTAGAAAGAGCATGACACTTCTAAGCACAGGCCTTAAGAAGCCTCATAGTTATAATCTTGTTCAACCAATATGAACAAGCTCAGAATAATCGGAATAGTGATGAAATTCGTGAGGTCCGGTTGTCGTTGTTACCCTAGCTGATAAGGGCATAAGCTGTGGGTGCAAAGCTAAGGGATAAGCAACTGGGTGCAGACACAGGACCAGCCCAGGAAACGCAGTCCAACTGCCAACTGCATAGCATAGGGGCGAAACAAATTGCTTGAAGCTTAACGATTTAATTCTGTTGGGTAGCAAAAGCCTAATATATGTAGTCTTGACCCAAATTCTGATTGTCCTTGTGTTTCTAAATTCAGGGCCCATCAGTGTTGTCATATCGAAATAGGAGGTGTTTGGTTTCTGCCAGGCCACTGGGGCTCTTCCTTGCAGGAAGCTGCCCTATCCCTCACACTCTGTCCTGTGCCTGTGCTCTGCTTCAACAATCTGCAGTACTTGTTCACATCTCATCTTCCAGAAATTTGATTAAATGACCAGTCATTCTCCCCTGCCTCATTATCATGACTGCTATTCACTGTACATTATTTAATGTTTTTCTCCTATTTTCTGAAGTCTCAGAACGGGAAACAGAAAACAAAAGTCATGTGCTATGTCCAATGATTAACCAGCAGTCATTGAAATATTTACTTATTAAGCATCAATTGAATTTAGGCTATATAAAAATTTAAAACATTAAAAGCCCTACATGATTGTACATAATTGGGACATTAATGAAAAAAATGATCTTATCATTTTATTTATTTATCTTACTAAACTGTGTTTCTTAAAGATCACAGTAGACAAAGTTTGTTAGTCTAAATTAACTCTTTGTGTTTCAAAATTACCTTTCAAGTTTTCCTTTTTAATTCATCCATTTATGTTCCTGTTACATAAGAATTTACAACATGTTTGATTCTGAACTAATCGAGACAATTCCTTCTCTCATTATGAACAAATAGTAAGTCCAACTATATGGCAATAGCCTATATTGTTTTGGAAATCTCTGACCAACAAATCAAAAGGAGGTTTCCCATGCCTGATGCTGGGAGGTTTGTTAGATAACCTATGGCTTTGGGAGGGAGCATTACTACTCCATGTGGCATAGCTCCATCAACAAAAATATAAATCCTGTGTACATTGAAAACATTTATTTTTATGTTATGTTTGTGTTTTGCCTGCACACATGCTTGTGCATCACTTCCATGGCTTGTGCTCATGGTGGCCGGAAGAGGGCATGAGATCCCCTGAAATTGGAATTAGAAAATGGTAAGATGTCATGTGGGTGCTGGAAACTCAGTTCCTCTGCAAGAGCAGTAAATGCTTTAACCATTCAGCCACCTCTCCAGTCCCAACATAAATTATGCATATTTTAAGCGTGCTTATGAAATAATGTTTTCCTCTGGCTTTCTCAAAACATTCTTACTATTATTTTTAATAGATCAAATAAAATTGTGTTCGAGATAATAAAAATGTGCCATGCAGGGTTTTGTTTTGTGTTTCTGATGAGAGTCACACAGTAGTTTCACTCAGTAATCCCACTCTTTGGAAATCAGCAATAAATCCAAAAAAGCACAACTTCCTGGCCATTTGCAATAAGATTACAAAGGGTACAATGACTGTTAATAATTGTAGGGTCAATAGATTTATCCTTGAAGGTAGAAGTTTGAAAGTCAAGAACAAACAAAACAAAACCCACTGTTACACCCCTACTGATGTTTCTCCATGACATCTGGATTTCTGAGAAGGAGATACAGTTCACACCAAGCCAAAGGGGCTACTTAACAGACTGATTCATTTAAGATAATTTATACTCAGTTTATTCTATGAAAGATTAGTACCAACAATGCTTAAAGCCATGGGAATTTCCTCATGATTTATTAAAGAAAGAAGAAACTAATAAATAAACATATTTATAGCTTTGTTAATGTACACAAGTTCTTAATAACATGTATTGTATACTAATAATGCATACTAATTTCACTACAAAAACTTAAGTAAAAAATCATATAATACAAGAAATATAGTGTGGACATCGAGTTTAAATCTATAAAGAGGATGAATTCTACTGTCATATGCAAAATTTCAACATGAGATCCAATGTTATAGAATACAGACATTCCTGGGTAAGTAAATTGTAATAACAGCTGTGCATAAATATGCCATCAATAGAGGAGGAAGATGGATTATAGGCTATTTGTAGGGATAGCATTTAGGACACATATAGATCATCCTTTTTCAAATAAGACACTCAGGTGCCTCAGGAAAAAAACTCTCTGTTAACATTGCCTCTTATAAAATATAGTTACTGTATTTAAACATACTTCCATGGTCTCTATTATCATACATACATCCTCTTGGAAGAAACTGAGAGAAGCAAGGGAAGTTATTCATGTGATCAGGTGTACTGTAAATGTGTTAGGTAGAATCTAGAGATCAATTGCCTCTGCAAATTTATCGTGCTCATACACCTTACTTCCAATAATCATTGATTCATATTGAGTAACTTATTTTATTATATTCAACCACTTTGTCTCATATTTCCAATCACCATGACTTCATCTATTCAGTTTGTATTATTATTTTGGTTTTGCAATTAAGTTAACACAAGAATCAATGTATTTTATTATTTCTTACAACAATTAATTTATTGTCAAATAGATTTTTCCTTCTTTAATCAAAGTGTGCATTAAATCCCAAATTATAAGGTTCTGCCAATAAAAAAAAATCCTTTAAGAGCTATCCCATTGACTAATAAATTTAGAAAAATGTGTATTCCATGCAAATTTTACAGAAAAGAGACAAATCCTAGAACTGAGAGAAGGAACTAGAATATAGTCTCCCTGTTTTACTGTAAAGTAGGAATAATTCCCAATTGAGGTAAAATGACAGGGCTTGAGTTTATTTAGTGAATTGGAGTAACAGCATTTCATCATTGCCAGTTCTGTGAACTACCACCTGGGTTTTACTTCCTTAAATCATTGATGTTGAAAGAAAGGGAAGAGAAAAGAAGGTGAGAGGGAGAAGAAAAGCTGGAGAGCAGGGAGAAGGTGAATCCATCAACCATAGACGAGATGCCTGTGGTGTCAATACAGAACCGAAAGATCAGATAAGCATGCTATTCAGCCAAACATTGAATACAGGTAATATTATACAGACTGGGAAGGCTATAGTTATGTATTTAAGAGTGTGTGTGTGTGTGTGTGTGTGTGTGTGTGTGTGTGTGTGTGTGTGTGTGTGTATAACAACCTTAAAGAAAAAGAGGTCATGAATTTGAAAGAGAGCAAAGGGGCATATGGAAGACATTGTAGGGAGTAAATGAAAGGGGGATATTATGTAATTATACAATAATTTCAAAGAACAAAAATTATAAAGACCATTATGAAGTCTCATAAATAATCAATTACGTAAAAGAGACAAGGAATATAACCTGTACCCCAGAGGTAGACTTTAAATCGTAATAAACAGTGAGGTAATGGGGATTCAGCTGGAGAAAAAGCACATTAAGGCTGAATTTCAAGAATGACTTAAAAATTAGTTAACTCTCATAGTTAAGTAACTGACTCTAAGAAACAACTCAGCTCATCTCATCTTAGATATACTAGAAGAATTTATTAACAGTTATGTGATCATTTTATGCCATAAAAGGCTGGAGAGGCAATTACAAATATAGGCAGAAGGTGTGTGTGTGTGTGTGTGTGTGTGTGTGGGGGGGGTCCTGCCTCTTTTACCCTAGAGCTCACAGTTTCTCTTTCAGACATCAGATAACACTTTTTATATGAAAATCGGCTCCTGTATCTTCAGCTTACATAAAAAAAAAAAAAGACTAGAATGAATAAGTCCCAAAGTCAAACTCACAAAGAAACCTGATTTTCCACCACAGGGGATGAGGATGGTAGATCCTCTGCTCTCTGAACAGCAGTTATGAAGACAGCGTTCTCAGTGGATTCTGAGAGTATGCTAAGGCAGAGAATAGCTATGTGCCATAAAAAAGGGAAGTATCATAAACAGAGAAAATTAGAATATATAGAAAATAAACTGAGGAAGACCACAGGAAAAGGAATCCACACTAACTGCAATGAAGATTGTCTCCAAAGTCTCCTCGTAGCAGCTACAGCTTACTATATTTTTGGATGTTACTGAGTCTGAGAATAGTCCTGATGGAGTAGTATTAGAGCTTCCAGATTGCCTTCACTCCTCAATCCACAACACTAATCCTAGACACCTTATTTAGAATTCCTTTTTGTCAATGAATTGCCTAGTTGACCTAGAATAAATATTACAGGAAAGAGAAAGAGGAAAAGGAAGAAAGAGAAGCCACCAGCACTGACTTGTTATCTGTACTGACTGCTGTCTAGATAGACAGAACTTAGAAACAACCTAACCAATCCTGGTAATAAATAAATAAATAAATAAATAAATAAATAAATAAATATGTGCTTTCAAACTGTTAGGGCTTAATTTAGTCCTTGACTTACACTTAGAAGCTGTGTAACCTTTATCACCCTACCTTAACTGATGTGATTGCCAAAAAAAATAATGATGTCTTTAAAGAATTGTTGTGTAAATACAGAGTAATTTTAAATAATACAAATAATAACAATGTACCACAGACAAAAATGTAATAATTTATCATAGAAATATTTAAAAAAATCCTCCATACAACAACTATATTTATGATCTTCAGCTTTTCTCCTAAACCATAGTTGTAGCTTGTAGTACAGGTCGTGTTTCTTGGGTGTTTTCATATAAAACTTCCATATATTACTGACCACCTGTATGTGCAAGCTTTCTCCTAGAAAGCACGTGGAAAACAAGAATTCACCAGCTATAGGACCCTGAACATAAGGAAATTACAAAGTTTTAGCGAGGTACACAGAATAGGGCAGGTGAGGGGGAAGTGAGGGAGGGAGAGAAGGAGAGTCGGGGTGGAAGAGAGGGAGTGAGAAGGTAAAGAAGGAAGGAAATAGAGACCAGGGCAAGTGATAGAGGAAGACTGTAACATCATCTACTGTGAATCAAAATGTTTTCATCAGTGGTCCTAATCATCACCGGCACAAGTTTTACATGCTTATTTATTGTTATTTTGTAGTAAGTGAATAGAGCTCAGCAAGGATAATGGACTTTTGAGGAATATTTGAAAGTGATCATGGTAATACTAAATATGTTTGAAAAAGCCATAAACAGTACTTTATAAGTTCACCTAAAATACATTCGATATGCATATATCTATGTAATGTAAATCAAGTTATTCCTTCTTTTCATGCTCCCCCAAGAGTCATAAACTATCTAACAAAACCACAGTGCCAGATATAGGAAACTTTCCTTCAGCTATTGGTCAGGGGAGTCCAAGAGACTCCCCAAACTATTACCATGGACCTTAGTTGCCTTCCCAACTGAAAGGTAAGACCCGATTGCTGAAGACACCACAAACTTTCAACATAGGACTTGAAGACATTGATCTGGAACTGATCTGAAAACCTCCTCCCTGAAGTCTTGCTTTTATGGTATTGACAGGTACTGGTCCAACGGCCAATGGAGAAAAGCTATCAGTGGTCCTATCAAGATCTAAAACCACAACAATGGCTAACCTAGAAAGATAGTTACAACAGTGCAATAGTGGTACTTCTGTCTTGAGGGAAACCAACAACTGCTGAATTGGAATTAAGACCCACTCAATAGGAGGAATTTCAGGCCTGGCTATGTTAAATCTAGCTCACCAGCTGAAGAGGTCCAAGACCCCAGAGGAGAACCTACTGCTGTGATTTTCACTATTCAATATAATTCCTAACTGTGTTCTAAATATCCAGTCTTAGATTCACAGATAACTATAGCTCTTACCCCTCACCAAAGAAGCTTACTTTTGCAAAAAAGTGGAGACGATTACAGGAATCCACAACTATTCCAAATGCAGAGAGCAACTGGCTATGGGGTTCACACCACTAGATGATAAATCTACAACATAGGGCCTGTACCTATGGCCCAGGGAACATTGTGGAAGAGGGGATGGAAAGACTATAAGAGCCAAAGGAATAGGCTGCTTGCTGCTAGATAATGTTTTCTTGACATGATAGGCAAGTTACACCCATGAAATCTCAACAATATAGTTTCCTAAACAAGTACATGATGACAACATCCGTGAACCTGCCAGAATAGATCGAGAAAGTTCCTTAGATCCCACCCCTAGATGAAGACCTACAGGCAATCAGTGGTTCCTGAAAGAAAGAGAAGCAGTTATTTTTTTCCAGGGATGAGCTCCCTGATAGGTTAGTTATCCAATCCCTAGTGGTCAGCTTTAACACATATAATTATTAATAATAATAAATTAAAGTAGAAGAAGTCATGAATTTGAGAGGGAGTGGGAAGATATGCGAGGAGCTGGAGGGGGAGAGGGAAGGGTGGAAATTATACAAATACAATGCTCATGTGTGTACTTTAAAAAAAACAACAAAGTTTAAATTAAAGGGAAAAAAAGGAATCCTGATAAAGATCAAGGGATCATAGTAGAAAAAAAACATTGCTTTCAGTTTTGGGATTCACGGCTTTGAGAATAACATAAAATTTGATCCATTCATACCAGATAGGATTTAAACACCTACAGAAACAGCAGCAGCAGCCACAGTTCTGATAGCACAAACAGAGTTATCCTTTTATGCGAACTGCCAAGCATCTCCATCAGTTTCACAGTGCTATACACAAAGAAGGGTTTAGGGAAACAACATTGGATCCACATATGGAACATCTGAATGCCTTGGCTGTTTACTTTCTTGTGGTTATTTCTGTAGTCAGTGGAGAAACACAGAGGTTGAATAAACTGAAGACCTTAGCCCTGGCCAGAAGCTGTTACCAAAAAGCATTTTTATAGAAAGTGCATGTCATTTACCAAGGCAAACGATCACAAAAAACTAATTCAGGATCCTGGCCAAGAAAAGGAGTAATGAAGGCATGAAGGGAAATTTAAAGAGTGGACAGATCTTGACATCTGAACAAATTGTTAAGAGAAGAAACAGTCCAGGGTGTCAAGGGTAATGGAAATGAGAGACTGTCAATATGTGGGAATGAACGAGAATTTCAGCCTTCCTCTCTCCTATGTCTGGGCTTTCTGTGTAATAAGAGGCTAATTTTGAAGCTGTTTTCTACTTATAAAATCGAGGCATACTGTTTTCATAAACCTTTGTAAAATCTGCTGCATTCTCTGGCATGTTTGCAAATAATACCACATTCTCCAGACAGTTTATGTACAATATGCTTCACATTCTTAACAGAGATACATCACAAAAATAATTATCCTGATACAAATTTATGAAGGTCAGTCCTTTAAAACTATTTTAAAAATGGAAATGCATTGGTCAAGAACATAATGAGAATATGATACGTATTAGACATACACAAACTTTTACCTGATACCAAGCTAGATTTCAGTTTTAATTTTCAAGTTGTGTACCACCATCTACTCCAGCTATACAGCAGAAGCATGTGCAGAGTTTTGAAGAAGTCGGCTGCCTACATTTTCCCCCAACATTCTGGTGTAAATGACCTTTGGTACAGCCTTTGAATTAGGAATATTTTAACATGTTCTAGATGATTCTGATTTTCATAATTGAAAGCCTTTCAGCAATAAGGAGGTGATTAATTATGTCGGAGATAATTAAGAAGTTCACCTGGATATTATCTATATTTATACCTATATTTACATTTAAACTCGTATGATCCTAAATCTGTCTTTCCTCAACACTGAAGAAGATGTGAAAAGAATTTATACCAACAAGAATTTGGTGAGCTGGGTTGTCAGAACAAAGGGAACAGATGAATGGAACAGCAAAGTCTGAACTGTGTTGATTTCTAAAACATTTACTTCTTTGCCACTGATTCAGTAGGCACTTCTGGAACATCACCTCAGGGAAAGCTCCCTTGCTCTCTCTGCAAACACTGAGCTGGCTGTGGGCTGGCTGATCCCAGAAGTACAGACCAATGCCCTCTCGATGGCACCACAGTGGCACTGTCATCTCCTGGGTGCCAAGGCCAAGCTAAGGCTGCTGGATACATTGCAACTCAAAGGAACTAGGAGGGGAGCCTTGGCTGTCTGGACCTGTTTCTTCAGATTTGGAGAAATTCTAAATGGTCTGTTTACTCTCCTATCTCCCTCCTGTCAAATACTGACTAAGGTGCCAATTAATTCCATGACTTACGGCATTGCCAACAGAAATCACATTTAAATATGACTGCTGCATGGCCAGAGTAAAGCACTTCTCTCCACTGCTCCCCAGGGTCAATGAGAAAACTATAACCATTTTCTAATAGGCAGGACAGTAGGGGTATAGGACAAGGTAGGCACTGACAGATACGGGACTTTCTAGGAAGCATGGCAGTAAGTTGACCTCTGACTATTTTAAACCATTCACCATTGTTACATTAATAAGTTATTTTTTTTCCAACTAGCCCAGGTCTATCACTGTTTTTATTATTTTTCCATGGAGAGTCTGCTCCTCAGTGTTCACTGCTAGGATTCTATCCATTTCGCAAACACCATTTTGCCTATGTGAGCATATGCACCAACTCAAACCAAACCCACTTCTCTCTCATTTTGAGAATGCAATACCTTTGTATCTGGCATTCTTCCTTACTGAAACTAAGCATGTTGAAACAGAATTTTTGCCTTTGTCCAAGTATATATATACTATACAGTACCAAATGCAGTCTTTTGCACATAACTGGCATGTAATATATCTAATAGCTAATGAGATCAATATAAGTATCTCCACAGAACTTATGGCCAATTAGAATTACTTCAGTCTTGAAATAACTAATAGGTTTGGGCTTAAAAGAGGTCAAAGGTTCAATACCCTTGCTTGGAATGGATTTGTATAGAGGCATTAATAAATGGTAGACTTGCAGATGAGGCAAACATGAATAATTTTTAGTTGCTTCATTTTCTGGGATTACAGTTGTTCTATCATGACTCTTTAATAGCTGCATATGTTCTTTTCTGAAACATTATTTAAATAAGCTTGAGTTATGTAAGTCCCAGTAGTCACGCCCTGTAATTGTGCCACTGAAATCACTGTAATTCTTGGCTGAAAGAAGTTAGTGTATTATCTCTCGGGATGACAAGAGAGTCATCACTTGTCTCTGAGTCCCAAACGTGTCATGCTCAAGAATGACTTTTCACCTCCAGAGACAGTGGTAACCTCTATGTTTATTCATGAGATTTTGATCCAAGCTATCCTTGTTTTCTGACTGCTGGAGAGCTATGGGGAAAGGACTTTAATTCCCAGCATCCTCAGCCATTCTAATTTACTTAAGGGTTATCTCAGCTGCCACTGCCATCCACAGGGTTTTTGGCTTGTTTATGATTGCTTTGCTTTTATGTCAAGAACTTTGTTTGACCCAAATCAACCCCATTCCAATCTAGGACTTTTATAAAATGTGGAGGGGCATTTAGAGAATTTTCATTTCCCACATATCATTTAAGCCTTCTTTGTTTTTCAAAGTACCGTGCATAGAGCCTTTCAAGCAGCTAGTACTCATTATACTTGGGGAAACAACAAATGAAGAATTGAATGATGTTTACATTTTGTCAGTACAAGTAATTGAGATCAGAATTAGAGGTGTTAATGCTTGGCTCAGAAAAAAAAAATGGCAATGTCATGGAACTTTTAGCTTGAAAAGATAATTTGAAATACATCTTAATATCTTAGATACATGATAGCTGTTGATATGTATGTATAAACTTCTGATCAGATTATACTATGGTAAAGCCTAGCAGTACATTTTGTATAATGTGTGAGGCTGATCTAGTTCTCTATCATGAAGTGCTTTCTCCCTTGGACCTATATCTCCCCACCCTAGGGTCCATTCCCAGAGAGAGTCTACTGGATGGAATTTTAGTGCCCAAGATTAGAAAGGGCAAATTCTACAAACACAACACCAGGGGCATTCCCTTCAAAAAACTTCACAGTGTCAAAGAAGTTCTTCCTTGACCCTTCTATTCATCATTTCTCTCTTGGACAACATGCTGTCTGTCATTGCCCCTCTACACATTATATATATATATATATATATATATATATATATATATATATATATATATATGTAGCAAAGTGCTTCAATACCCATTTCTCAAAAGAAAACATTGAAAGAGCCGGCAAGTACATGACAAAAAAGTTTAAAATACCAGTCATCAGAAAAATGCAAATTAGAATCATGAAGACTCCTCATGCCTATTAGAAAGGCTGGTATCAAAGAAGATAAAAGTTAAATTTTTCAAAGATGGAGAGCAAAGAGAATTATATACTTTTATTGGGACTATAAACTAAGACAGCCATTATGGGGAAAAGGAAAGAAGTATCTCAAAAAATTAAAGGAAGTGTCCATCTACTCCAGTGACCTCACTTTTGAAGACATATTAGAAGATATATATATAATGGATAGACATCTGCTTTCACAGCCTCACAATATTCACAATAGCCAACACTGACCATCAAGAAAATATTAAAGAACACTGCATTAGTCAGCTTTCAGAAAGAATGAAATCCCCCCATAAGCAGCAACACAGGTGAGCCTGGGAAACATGATGTTAAGTCAAACAAGCCAAACAGTTAAAAATCTAAAACCACAAGATCTCACTTACTGTTGGAACCTAAGAAAAATACTACCAAACTCACAGAAACAGAGCTATTTGGCCTGGGAGGTGGGTAGTGGCAATTGAGTGATGCTGGTGAGAGGATCAATGCCCAGGGTGAGTAGGTTGTATGGGTCTATAATACCACACAGTGACTGATGCTGGTGATGGTGTGCTCTATGGAAAACTGCTAAGAGCTTAGATGGTAAGTACTCTCACAAACACATCAACGATAACTCTGGGAGGAAAGAGACATGTTAATTGCTTCTGCTGTGATAAACATTTCAAAACGTACACATAGGTCAAGACACTGTGTACTGTGAACGCACACAGTTTTTAATTATCAATTATGCCTCACCATGTTTTGTGCTCTGAAATCTCTTGTTCCTATTGTTTTTAAACTAGGCTTGAATCAGCTGATGCTTGTACACTTGACTAATGAGTCACTGCTCTGGGAACAGTAGTCCTGACAGTCCAGCGACCAGGGTCAGTTGGGCTTAGAGTAAAAGAACACACACCACCATGACAAAGAAAACAGTAGTAACGAGTGCTGTTTGGGAAAAAAAAAAATCCATCTATTTTTTTCACCTCCTTTCACTGACACTCATGGTGTTTATTTTATTATCTCTCTGCTTATGTCCAGTAATCACTGAAATGAGCTGTTTATTTCCCTTTTCCCTTCTAGCTTAGCTTCTCCTTCACATATTACTGCCAGAATAAGCAGCATTTAAGTATTGCACCCTTTGCGCAAGCCACGACTACAGCAAAGCTAACAGCTGTCAAGAATATTGGCAGACGATGAGAGGCCCTGCAGCTTTCATAGAAAATGTCACATCAGTACCTCTCTGTGATCACTGGCAAGGCACGGATTCTCTGCTGAATTGATCACCCTTGGAGGAAACACATACACACACACACACACACACACACACACACACACACAAAAAAAAAAATGTTTCCCTGGGATACATTTGAGAGCTGGTGTCTTTTCAAAGAAATCACTTTCATACAACAACAACAGCAAAACTTGTTTGTTTCAACTTACAAGCTGTGCAATTGTGTTGTGCTAGTCGCGTCAAAATGGTTACCAATCCTGGCTGTGAATGGCCACAGTACAATCACTGTTTATCAGTGTGGAGGAATGAAAAGTGACTCTGATATGCCTACTTCTTCCTCCGACTCACCAAGGTTAACAAAGAAGGAAGAGTGCCTGGTTACAAACCTTTATTTTCTTCCACTTAGTTTTGTCCTGTCATGGGATAAGATAAGGTGCTTAAGTACTCTACTGCTGTGTGACAAATCATTCTCAACTGCAGTCCCTTAAAAAAGCATTGTCTGCATTAGTTTGCTTTCCATTGCTGCAGTCAACACCAGGATCAGGAGCAACTTGGGGGAGGAGAGGGATTATTTGGTCAACAGGTTATAGTCAATGGGGGAAGCCAAGGCAGGAACTCAAGGCAGGAACCTGGAGGCTAGAACTGAAGCATGGGCCACTGAGGAACGCTGCTTAAAAACGTGACCAATAAAGTTGAACCCAGTCTGATTTTGCTGTAAGCCTCAGTGCCCCTTCCTTCTTTCCTTGGGTTTACATTTAGAATTCCAGACCCTGAAATATTTGTTCCCTGTCTCAGCCTAACAGACACCCATACTGACTTGAACATCGTCATAACAAGGTTACTTTTCATTTGTTCACCATTCTGTCTGCACATATGATGGTGATGGCATATAGAAACCACACACATACTAAATGAATTAATAGAGTAAATCAGTAATTGTTACTAAATCATTCTATATGTAAAGTAAATATAGCCATGAAAGTTGGGGGGTTGGAATAAACCGGAGAGATGATGGATCAATTGGGGAAGACTGGCTTTAATAATTCATATCTCTGCAAACTTGGCTGTTCTCTGTCTACTTTACTAGCTTGCTGTAAACAAGATGTTATAATGCATGAAATGACCAATTTATGCAATTTAGGAGAGTCAAGTGTGACAAAAGACAAGAAAGATATCTTTGAAGTCAGAGTGTTAAAATAGATCATGCTATTACTAAACACACTGTTTAGTCGGCAGAGAGGCTATGCATGAAGCAAGATACATTGGGGGTTGTTTGAAGGAGTGCATCACAGACAGACGTCTATGTGCACTGGTCTGAAGGTGTCAGAGGAAATGCTTTCGTACAGTAAATTGGTTGCCATTTCTATTCTGAAGGCTGGTATCTATGCTCCCTGATTAGAAAACATGTTACTGGTCTTGACAAGTACAGGAGGCACTCTGCAGAAAACAGACATGGCAAGGTCCCTGAGTGAAAGGTTTGCATCCAAAGAAAGTCAGAAGGTTTAGCCTTGTAAATAAATCATTTCCAGCTCCTTGGAAGTAGGGTCATGCAGTCTTCCTTTTCAATCACAATCCTAAGGATTAGGATTCCGATGAACACACAATAAAAAATAACTAGACAATTTTTATGTTTTTACAACCTATATGTATATAGGTAAAAATGTGGGTATGTGGATGTATCATGTACCATAAACCCTGATCATAAATGGAAACATGGAAATGGTTCATTTATACACTTTGTCAGGCAATGGAAATGGAATTGACAAATACTTCTGGTTCTTATTTGAGAGTGATTTCTTAAGCAGACAACAGATATAAATTAGGACTTCCTGAACTTTTTTTACTTGCAACTCCTGTTCTCCTAAGACACTTCTGTGCATGCCTGAGTATATAGGTATATAAAATAAGTATACTAAAAATTTTTGATAATAGTAAATCCTAAAGAGTTATTTAAAAATCATCATTTGAGTATATTTCCTTTCTTAAGCTCTTACCCTTAATACAATATATATATAAGTACCAAATCTTTCCAAACATGATTAAGAGGCAGGCAAGATGGCTTAGCAGAGATTCCTGATCTTACAGAAGACACAGGTTTGGTTCCCAGCACATACTTTAGGTGGTTCCCAACCACCTGTAACTCCAGTTTCAAGAGATCCTGTGAGCACCTTCACATATATGGTACACATAAACTCATCTAGGTGGACACACATACATATAAATAAAAAATACACTTGATACATAATTTAAAATTATTGGAAACACCCTATTAGAGTGGACAATTTTTCTTTCACAAGTCATAAGATTATTGAGTGAAATTCTCAGAGCCAAATGTGAGCTGCTTCACTGTGATTTGTTGGCCAAGTAGGGTCATGAAGCTTGGGAAAGAAGACAGCCTATCGCCAATGCTTTTGGCTGCTCACCAGAAGTAAACAGTAAGAACCTATTGCTGAAGACACCACATTATTTAGTAATTATGGTGATATTTTATTTGTGCAGAAATGTGATTTTATTTGTATGCTAATAAATAAAGTTGCCTTGGGGTCAGAGCTAAAAGCAAGCCATTTAGCAGAAGTCCAGAGGTGGTGGCACACACCCTTAATCCGATCACATGGCAGCAGAGTCTCTGCGTGTTCAAGGACACAGCCAAGCAGTGATCTGAACCTTTAACCTCAGTACGAACCATAGAGACCTGAAGGTCTGTATAGACAGATATTGACGAGGAAGTCATGTGGTTGGGTTTAGAGCCAATGAGAAGGTAGAACAGAAAGGCAATAAAAAGGCAGGTCACAAGGAGAAGCGCTCTCTCTCTCAGGGGAAGGACAGCAGGGACTGGTAAGCTAAAGGCTAGTGCTCTGATCTCTTGGGCTTTTAACTCTGTATTTGGCTTTGTGTTTCTTATTTAATAAGACTGTTTAGAATTTTGTCTACAAGTAACAGGACACAGAGAAATCAAGCTGAAACTGAGCTGGAAACATAGCCATTGCTGGCTACCTTTCAAAGTGCTAGAAGATTCTATGCAGGTTAGTAGAAAGAGACTGTCAGTAAGTCTTATTCTATTGTAGATCTTATTACTGACTTGCCAGGCCACCTATGCTTACTGGTCCAATAGTAGAATGACTATTGTATGAGTAACCAGCCACTTTCTGATTGTAATTGAGGCCTGAATGACAGGAGGAAATTCACATCTGGTACTGCAAAACTGTTCATAAGCTCACAACTCTAGATGTTATGTACTCAAAGGCAGAGTTAAGGGTGTTGTGTTGCTGAATTGACAAACCATCTAAACATTTATGTTTAATGCTAGTATCAACCTTGCTCAGACAAGCATTTCTCAGTGGGTGCTGGTTATTGCAGAGACTCATAACTGGTGTAAGTTTTAAGAATAAGTGACTGTTTAATGATTAGCTTTAAATGGGACATTTATACTACCCCTCCTCAGTTTAATTAACATCATGAAAGAGGAGTATGGAAACAATGAAATGCTTTGGAACTCTGTTTTCTGGACATGACATGGGTGTTGCATTCTTGAAATTTTAGGAACTGTGATTACCTGGAAAAAAAAAACCTGCGTAAGAATGGGCCTGTTAACATTCCATCCTGGAAAGGTTGGGGGGGTTGGGGAGAGGCTCACAGGCATGACTCCTTCCTAAGGACCAATAGGCAGTGGACAGTGGCTGAGCAGAGAGAGACACTTCATTATTGCAGACACTAGAAAACTGCCACTTTATTCCTCTAAATAACCTCTCCTCTGTGCTTGCTGATCCAGACTTAAGTTCAACTAGACAGTTGTTGGTCACCAGAGATATAATAATGCCACTGTTGCATTAGGGACGTCATCCTATGCAGGTCATCATTGGAGTTCATAGTCAGTCAGCTGGGTGGGACTATTGGTTGTTTCCTTCCCTTGGAAGCTTACAGAGCACTTGCTGTTACTATGATAGCTAGTCCTCAGGGAGGAGGCTTCAAAGTCAGATCCAGCTTAGGTTCCCTGGGTCTTATGCCCATAGTGCATGGTGTCTTCAATGGTAAGGTCTTACCTTTAACCTCTGGGAGGCAACTAAGAGTAACAGCAATAGCCTATTTTGGGGGGTGAGTCTCCTGGATTCCCCTAAACAACAAAGGGGGTTTCTCCTAGTGTGGTCAGCTCAAGGGTGATATTTCTTTTAAACTATACATACACATAAGGTTTTGTTGGAGAATTCACACACACAGAATACCAATTCTTTGGTATATACAAAATTGTGTGATATATTACAGATAAAAGAAAATTTGCATGCTAACCAAATTTATGTGCAATTTATATCTACAAAAACAAATAAACCTTAAGACAGAGGAGATGGCCCAGCCAATAAACTGTTTGCATGCAAGCATGAGAACCTGCATTCAATCCCCAATCCCCACATGAAAAGGCTGGTTATGGAGGCATGTGGACGTAATTCCAGGGCTGGGGAAATTGAAAAAGGGGATCCCTGAGGCTTTCTGGCCAAGCAATCTAGCCTCATTTTCAAGCTCCACAGTCAGTGAGACAGCTTGTCTCAAAACATAAAGCAGAAAGTGATTGAGGAAGACCCCTGATGCCAACCTATGATCTCTACACACAAGCACACACATGCAGACAAACCTGCATGTACACAAAAGATTTAAAAAAGCCTTTTGACACTGTAGGATATAACTAATTAAATGAGAGAGCATATCCAGCTACATTAGCACTCAATAGTCACATTAACAAATGAAGTGTTCTGAAGAATAACAGTAAAAAAAGAAAAGATATTAATAGTCTTTATTTTCCAGTTACATCCTTGTGTTTCATATATAAGAGCAGAAATCTTTATATAATGAAAATACCACAGCCTGATCACAACCTGCAATAGTCTTGAATCTAAGCTGACACATTTCAGGAAGCATCCAATGGCATCCCACATAATGCTGAGCAAAGCACCAAGTGCACATGTATGTTCAGAACCAAGGCTGAGTTGGAGTACTATGATGAGCCAGTACTGCCAGGAACCCAATGGAGTCATTGTACATTGGGTATGAATACATTTGTGTACAGAAACTTTTCACTTTGGCCACATTTTTCATGAGCCTTGCAATCTGTTATGTTGGATCATGTGTGTATTTCTTATGTTTTTTTTCTCTTTTTTGTATTCTGTGGTTTTTTTTGTTGTTGTTGTTTGTTTCTTTTCCTGTTTATTTTCTAAAGAGGAGAGAGAGAAAGAATGTAGAGTGGGTGGGTGGGAAGATGGAAAGATCTGTGAGGAGCTGAGGGAAGGGAAACCATGATCAGAATATATTATATGAAAACTTCAGTTTTCAAGAAAAAAAAAAGAGATAACATACCAGATATTTAAAAAAAATAGCTGTAATGTAAATGGACAATTTCTCTTTAGAAAAAAATTATACGTCTATTTGAAGTGTGTGTGTGTGTGTGTGTGTGTGTGTGTGTGTGTGTGTGTGTTAGGGTGGATGTATATAAATCTAAGTACAGATGTCCTCAGAGTCCTGAGGGACTGTATCCCCTCAAGCTGGAGTTATGGGCAGTTATGTGTCATCCGACATGGGTGCTGGGGAACCAGTTTGGGTCCTCAAAGGGCAAGGTGTTCTCTTAAACCACCGTCTATCTTTCTAGCCCCTAAATACACATTTTCTTAAAAAGACATACTTGGGGCTGATAGGTGTACAAAACATGCTCAGTATCAGCAATCACCAAGAAATGAACATTCATGAACTATAAAGAACCATTAACTCACACCTGTTAGAATGGCTATTTTTAAAAACATCAAAGATAAGCTGGGCAGTGGTGGCAGCACGCCTTTAATCCCACCACTTAGGGGGTCGAGGCAGGTGGATCTCTGTGAGTTTGAGGCCAGCCTGGTCTACAGAGTGAGTTTCAGGACAGCCAAAGCTACACAGAGAAATCCTGTCTGGGAAAAAACAAACAAACAAACAAACAAACAAAAAAAAACCCAGCAACAAAAAACCACATCAAAGACAAATGATTCAAAACAAATGTTGACAAGGAGAAAATAGAGTCCTTTTGCACTGTGGGTAAGAATGGAAATTGTATAGCTGTATGGAAAACAGTATGGGGGGGTCCTCAAAAATTAAAAAAACAGCTACTATATGATTCAAGAATTTCACTCTTGGGAATATGTGCTAAAGAAATGGAATCAGTATTCTGAAGAGATATAAATTTCCATATTTATTACAGTAATATTCATGATCATCAAGATATTATTATTTTATCTTCAAAAATTGGCAACTTGTAGTATAAAAACTGTGGGTAAACCTGGAGGCCGTTGTACTAAGTGAGATAAACTAGTCACAGCATGGCTGGGCAGGGTTCAGTTTAGTGTACATTAGTTTAGTTTGGAGGTATCTGAAAGTCACATTTACAGAAAATAATAGATTTGGAGCACTGGCAGAAGGAAATGGGGGATTGAGGCTTAACAGACATAAAACTTCAGTTATGTAAGATGAATATGTTCTAGAGATTGTGTCTACAACATTGTACTCAACAACACTCAGCAATCATAGACTACACACTTAAGATGGAAAATTTCAGTTTCAATGTTCTTTTTCCCTTCCTTACTTTCCTCCCGTTTTTTTTTCTTTCTTTCCGTGTGTATGAGTGTGTGTTGTGCATATACATGAGTGTATGGTTTATATGCCTACGTATGTCTAGGCAGAGATGAGAGCAAACATTGGGTATCTTCCTCTGTTGCTCTCTGCCCCATGCTTTGAGACATGGCCTCTCACTGAATCAGACGTTCACTGTTTTAGCTAGGCTGACGGTCCAGAAAGCTCCTAGCATCTACCTATCTTCATTCCCCTATGTTCGAACACAGGCGCGTGAAGTCATGCCAGGTTTTTACATTTCTACATGAGTGACAAGGATTTGAACTTATGTCCTCAGGTCCTCATGCTTGTTAAACAAGTATCCCTCTTCACAGAGCCATCTCCCCAGATACCAGTGTTCTCACCACCACAAAGTCAAGGAATGAATGACCCAGACAATTACCCAGAAAACTAAATTCAATGACCCAGAAAATTAAAAACAACACTAAAGTGTGTTTCAACACTTAATTTTGGTAAATATATTTTGCATTTTAGTTGGCCAAATAATTTTTTTAAGATACAGTGCTTCCCATGGCATCATAGGATCATATCAGGAGATACACTGGGAATATGTTTATGTACATCATATGGTAAGTACAATGTCAAGACTCTGTAAGTTAAATGAAAAAAAAAGAAAAAATCTTGGAAGACACGTATTAGCATACATTAGAAGTGTGTGTGTGTGTGTGTGTGTGTGTGTGTGTGTGTGTGACTAAGATTTTATAAAGACTATACCACACAACAGCATCCAAACAAGTCTAAGTCCCCCATGTGCCCTTAAAACTAGCTCCCTCAGTCCATGAGGATAACCATTATACTGCTTTCTTACACCAAGCAATCCTTATGTCTCTTCTACACTTTAGGTAACTGGACTCCTAGAGTATTCATTCTTTTGTGCTGGCACATTGATGTCTGAGGGAATTATCAGTATGTTTAAATGTAGTACTTGTAGTTTAGTAGTAGTATCTGATTGGTACTAAAACTGTATGACCCTAGGGGAATTTCATTATGAATCCTGTGTTTTTGATGGGCAACTAAGTGCTATATAGTGTTGCCATCAAAATTCTTTAGTAGACTTTGAATTAAAATTTGTTTGATGTATAGCTACAAAACTAGTATCTGGGAAATAAGCTATGTACTAATAAATACTGCCAGGCAGTTGCTCAAAGCTGATTAACATTGTATATTCTCACAGAGAGTGACTGAGGGCTTGGGTTGATACATTTTCTTGTCAACACTAGATGTTATCTATTTTATTTTAGCAACTCTTACAAATACATAGTAGCATTGTGATGGAGGAATGTCTTTTTATATGCTGTGAAAATATGTTGCTCTGACTGGTTTAGTTAGGTAATCTCCGAACACTTCAAAGACCTATAGAATATGGCATTTAAAATGTTTTAAAAACTTAGACTTTCTGGACAGTGAGACACATCTGTTCCTGGCAGCACCAATTTACTTCAAAGAGAAAGATGGGCATCAAAGATACTCTATATAAAGTTTATCTTCTTCTTCTTGGCAAAAATAGCCATTTGGGTAAGGAACTGTTCTTGCCTGGACTGCTTGACAACATGTTGTATTGACTGGACATGCAGGACCCATAGGAAGGTGACCACTGAACTTTGCATGACAAAATGATCCTTTAGGTTCCTGCTTTGCATAAGAAACTGCCAGACATTCTACAGGACACAGAGACAAATCACTGAGAGACTCTATAGACCTATAGGCTGAAAATGAATGCCCCAATACTGCAGAAGAACTTTAGGTGACTGTCCAGGCAGACAGCTGTCTCTGTCATTCTAGATTTTATAGTTGCTTACAATGTACTTCCTATTTACTTAGGCAATATTATATCCTTCTGAGATCTTTGATGTAGTTGAAGACTACATAGTTATTATTTTCCTTGGTTATGATAAAAGATAAACTAGATATGAAACTTTAGACTCACAAATATAGGATAGATAAAATATTTTCTTTAATTTTACAAAATACAAATAGACTAGATATTGTAACTGTAATTCTTGCTTGATATATGTAATTTTAGTAGGTTAAAGTTAAAAACCTTCCTTTTGTTTAGAAAGAAAAGGGGAAGTGATGGGGGAATGTCTTTCTGTATGCTGCGAAAATATGTTGCTCTGGTTGGTTGATATATAAAGCTGTTTGCCCAATGGTGAGGAACAATAGGGTTAAGCAGGACACTCTAACTAGAGAGAAGGAAGAAGAAAGGCAGAACAGAGAAGATGCTGCCTTAAAAACATCCTCTGATGTTGAAACAATGTAACATTCCTAAGGCTTTAGATACAGTTACTATATTTAGATGTTTGCCCCTATAGTGAGTACATCCCTAGGAGTTCCATAAACATAGTAAGATCAAATTTCATACTGAGAGCAAAAAAAGCTGTTATTTTTATCTTTTCCTGAATATATTCACAGAACTTAAACATGGTATAGAAATATGTTCACATACAAATATTCCCAAATTTTGTCTGGCAAAGGATCTTTCAATTTTGTATGACATCATACTATGAACACTGAGCACATATCCTAAAGATGTTTCATTCATTGTTGATAGATGAAAACACTAATGGTTTCTGCTTATTTTAAATTTCTTACATTTTAGTTCAGAATGATTTTCAATTACTTACCACAAGAATCACCTTATTTGATTTGTACTTCAATTTGCCCAAATATTTATTGAACATTAACAAGTGCCAGACAGTGTTATAGACACATGACAAGTATCAGGGAAATATCCATTCTCATCAAGATAAAGGGAAAAACCAGTCTAGAATAAATTGGAAGTCAGACAGTGTCTTAGTTAGGGTTTTCGTTGCTGTGAAGAGACACCATGACCATAGCAACTCTTATAAAGAAAACATTTAATTGGATGGCTCAGTTATAGTTTCCGAGGTTCAGTCCATTACCATCATGATGGGGAGCAGGGCAGTGTGCAGACAGATGTGGTGCTGGTAGCTGAGAGTCCTACATCTTGCAGGCAACAGGAAGTTGACTGACTGTCACAAAGAAGGAAGCTTTAGCAAAAGAGACTCAAAGCCCACTGGCAGTGACACACTTCATCCAACAAAGTGACACCTCCTAATAGGACACTCCCTTTGGGGGCCATTTTCTTTCAAACCAACACAGGCAATGGTAAGTACTGAAAAAAAGATAAATAAGAGAGCCAGGAAATAGTAGAGAATGATGAGAATGCTACATAAGACAGATGGTTAAGGAAAATCTATACATAAAGAACAATTGGACAGTCCATATACATGTACACAGAGGCATATGTGTGCAGGTTCATGTACATGTGCTGGAGGTTTGCACGTGTATAATTAGATGTGCCTGTGGAGGCCAGAGATCAACCTTGGTGGTCATTCCCCAGGAGCTGTCTATCTTATTGTTTAGAAAGGTTTCTCTGGGACCTGAGGCTCATTGATTCAGCTAGGCTAAATGACTGGTGAGCCCCAGGGGTTTACTTGCCTATCTCACCTCCCCAGCACTGGAATTACAAGCACCAGCCACTATACTTGATTTTTGTTTGCTTGTGTGTTTTTGTATTTCATGGATGCTGGAGATCTAACTTGGGCTCTTATGTTTGAACACACACACTCATGAAGATACGCAACCACACGAACACACATACACTCACTAACAAAGATGGCTTCAGGAACAATTTTATGGTTGATACCTATGGTGTCAACAGCATCAGACTCACAAGATCACTGGGAAGATTACATGCATAGCTTGGTGTCTAATACATGGTAAATATCAAAAAAAAATTTTAGTATTTTCAGCATTAAGTTAATCAGTGCTCTGTACTTCTCAACAGGACAAAGCCACTCAATTTGGTTCTTCTTCTTGCAATGGTTTCTTGGAAATCAAGGGATAAGCTCCCAGGAGAACGTGACTGTGACACTAGCTGTCGTTTAAAATTATAGCAATGTAAAAATCCAGTTTGCTTCCAAATTCTCCTGTGCAAATGAGCATCATTTTAAATGTTAGCAATTTAAATCAAATTTAGTCATTTCTCTGTTTGTAGTCCTCTCAAAAGCTCATGCAAATTTGCTGTGAATCTGAAACTAATCAAATGTAGAGTTCTGTAAATTGCAGCGAGTTTTAACTATTAATATTTCTAAAGATGGTGATAAAAGTATTTTTAAAAAGTAGGGAATACATTTTAGCTGGGCCAGAGTAGGAGACAATACGTAACATTTATTTACTTCTTCATTCATTCATTGAAGTACTTATTGATTTCTTCTTTTTCGTCCTTCATTTCTAAATATCCCAATCTCTTTACTTTATTTATATTAAAAAATGTCCTTCATAATGAATATAAATTTCCACATCTACTCTTCTCTGGCAACATTTTTTTATTATGGATATAGAGACCGTTTCTTTTAAGGAGATAAAACTCAAGTAGCCAGAAATGTTCTTCCTATCTCTTCCCTACTTTTCATATATTCCTCTCAGTGCCTCTTTCATTGTGCCTTATTGTATGCAATTACTAGGAAAAGTTTAAAGTCACAGTCATTGAGAGCGATTTGAAATTTCCCTAGATCATCTTTAAAGTTCTATGAAAACATCTTAAATCTATGAGTGGGTCAATAAAGACACTTCCAAGTAGAGCCAAAGAAACATTAGTAACCAAAATTCATTATGATATGCTTGGCACAAAAGATTTTCTTAATGAATTATCCATTAAGACGTCAGGTAAATTAATTGGCATAGACTTTTCCAGAAGACAGCAAAAGGGGAAGGATAGATTTTAATGGAAATCAATAGGAACAGAGGGGACTACTGTAAATAACCGCCATCACTTCTATCTTCTTCCCGGACTTCCCAAATCCCATTATTTTATCCTCCAACCTCATAAGCATTACCTGTTCCCCTGGAAAATTACAATGCAGGAATGGCCTTATAGCCCATTTTGTCTTTCTGAATTCTAAGGAGAAATATTTTGTAATACCTAAACCCACAATATCACATTGTATTAACTTTGCTAACTGTGTGCCCCTCTTGACTCCCATGGATTTTAGAAGAAAAAAAAAGAAGAAGAGGAGTCTAAGAAGCTGGCTAAGTTTGTATTGAAAGAACGGTATCTTTCATCAGTTATCTGAAGACATTGGTATAAACGGTTTCACGTCAAACTATTTTCCTACTTTTCAACTGCCCCACCTAATGGTAAGAGGTATGAATAGCAGCTGCTTTCTTGATAACATACATGAAAAATACCAATGACTATCCTTATCAATTTAAACTTGAAGCTTGTGATTGAAAATGATACTATCATTTCCTTGGACTAGTCCTAATCTACCACATGCCACATCAGTTACAAGACACTGCCCAGGACAAACCAATAGAACACGTGACACAGAGATCTAGGGCTGACAACCCAACTGTCACTCATAAAAGAACATGTATTAGGATGTCATTTGTAACCAGAATGAATGCAAGCACCTGCTACATCTCTTTTCTTTTCTAATCTGACTCTAATGACAATCTTTTGTCCCTAGAGATAGAGGACTGTGCAGCGGGTCACATAAGATAACAGACAAAATGGCTTGGGGCATTCTCAATCTGTTTAATGTAAGGACTACAGAAACAACTTCCATGCAATGCCTCTGTTGTGAAGAAGAGGAACCTCAGATGTAATGAGGTAAAGCAATTTGCGGGACATTTCATACATCTTTAGTGGCAAGCAAAGGGGCTCATTACCCTGACAGCTGTATCCACCACTGCTGGAAAGCTGACCTGTCACCATTTTCTGATAAGTGCATCTTTTCAGGGCTCTTCTCTTAAGGAAAAGGACAGATTGTTCCTTCTATTCGTGGGAAAGTTGAAAGTGGCAGACCTCATTTCTTTCCTTTTGGGTGTGCAGTTTTACAGTGCTGGGAATAAGGTCCAGAGCCTTGCACGTGACAAGGACTCTACCACTGACCTACATTCCAAGCTGTTTAGAGAATGGGAATATTTTTTTAAAAAAATTAGAACATAGAATTAGGATGGTCAAAATTAGGCTATTATAAACCCAACAAAGGCATTATATTATTGCCATAGGAACTTGAGCAAAATAGATTTGCCTGGTCCGTACATGCAGAATTGCATACTGGAGTAAAATTGGTTATATTCTCCAAGGCTTAGAGTTCAGTGTCAATAACCAAAATTAACCATATCCCTTGAAATGTTCTCCATTCTTCCTCCATATCATCTTGGATTGTCCTTTGTGTTTTGGCAACTTAGTTTTCTCAGACTCCACTATAGCTATAAGTACCTATTTCAAATCCTTTGTTGAGTTTTATTTGATTTTAGTCATTTACTTTGTTGTTATACCATTCTAATTATTCATTGGATTTGTGTATTTCTTGTACACTTTGAAGTAATAGTAGAGCTACAAAATACCTGTCTCAAATTTAACTCCCACAGATGTGATACACAATGGTGCTTCCAGAAAACAGTATTAGCTCATGTGTGATCCTCTGGTCATCTACCTCACAATCACCCAAGCTGGTTTCAATATGATGATCCCTGGACCCTTTCCCAGGCATACTAAATCAAAGTCTCTTGGGGTCAACTTAGAGAATATGCATCTAAGCAATTCTTCTTGATGATTCTAATGCTTGTAAAATCATGAGACTTGGTGCCAGGAAAATGAAAAATGATGCCACTCGACCAGAAGAGCAAAGGAAGAAATTTATTTTGTGTTTACCATGGAAAGACCAACACAGGACATTCTCTTCACCTGGCACTGAAGACTGAGTTTGCAGAACTCCTTAAATTACTGAGAGATTTCAATAGCAGGATTTTAAATATTTTGTTCCTGGTCTCTGTCCTGAGAACAATTTACACATAATCACAGATGGTTTTCTGTTATCTGTTTTTTTAAAAAATCTAAGTAAATTGGAAAACACATTGTGTTATTATCAAATAACAGCTGTACCAATGCCCCACAAAACTAAAATGTAAGGTCATTTTGCAGGCAGGATAACAGGAGGTACGTAGACTTATACATCTCTTTCAATGAAAGTTTCGGCTTGCCATTTTGTTTTACAAACTGCTTTGGTCATTGAAAACACCTAAGTATCTTTCCACTTTCTCTTTTTCATCATTAACATTTCCCTTCATCCTATCTATATTATCCCTCATTGCTTGGCTACTTATTACTCTGATGACTACTGCTCATTCTTGAGAAAGTTGTTAAGCACCTTCATAATATTTTCTAATCGCAAGGATTCAACTATATGATGCGATGCTTTAGCAGCTTGGTTTCCTGAGCAGAATTTTTTGGATATTCTTTGCTCTTTCAGACAGGAATCTCTAACAGACAGAGGTGCGTGTAGTCTGGTCCTACAGATGGCAAAGGCGGATGGGCAAAGGCCTATGTGATACCAGATGACACTACATCTGTTCTATTCGAGAAATATAACCATTGCAGCCATCACTTCAGGGACATATCAGCTGTGGCTCTAGCAGTGCTCTGGGAAGCTTGACTACACTGACACACTGCAGAGATGCCTTCTTCATGGTGTATTTCATCACTATGTTGCCCAGAACGTAAACTTACTTCTTCTATCTTGTAACATGAAGGGGTGCTTTTTCTCAGTCCCAACTCCCTAAATCCTGGGTGAAGTGGGACAGAACCTTGTTCAGAGAAACAAACACTAACATGGAATATGAAGTAAGAGAAAGCCAGACCTGGGGAACACCCCCTTCCTCTCATAAATCTGGCATACTATAAAAGTAAAGACACCGTATGGCATAAACCATTGACAGAACTATCAAATGACTGGGATTTTTTTCTAGGACTACACATATCATTTAAATTAACCAGAAATGTCACAGAACTTTCTTTAAATGTCTTTGGTTTTCGAATAGCCATTTACTCTCTAGCTTCATATTAAATTTCACTGCAGCAGTATTTCATTTTAAAAGAAAATAATAATCCAACAAAAATAATTATTCTCCAACACTTAACATAAAGATGAATGAAACAATGGATTAAGAGAAAGTACCAATAAATGATTCCTAAATTACAAATGATAATTCAAAATGTCAAGTAAAGAGCAAATGTGAGGTTGAAAAATATCCAACAGAAATCCTTTATTTACAAGTAACCAGGAAATGACCCAAGGGCATCTTGTAGCACTCAGACCTGGCTTTAAAATGGAATTTTCCTGGAGGCTGAGAATATGCCATTTGTAGTAATCACTCCAGAGCTGGCAAAATCTGAAAGCTAATTTGTGTTCTTTTTCTCCTTCTACTCTAGCAAAACAAATCAAAAAGCTTCAACTCCCAGCAGAAGATGGATTATTCAATAAATGGCTTGGAAGCAATAGGACATCAGCTTGGCAAAACAGACAGTTGAATATCTGTGTTACCCTTTGCTTATAGAGGGAGTTAAAAAATGCCAAATGTAAAAAAAAAATAAACAAAACCAAGAAAGAAGAAAAACAGTGCTGAGAGATGTAGCCAACATACCATTTCAGATGCAGACAATGGGAGAGAACTGGGGCCCCTGTTATATCATGTAGAGATTCTCAAGAAAATTAAGGAGACAGGAGCTGGTTACAAGGAGGCTCATTACGTGCAGGGTGTCACTGAACTGTCCACAGGACTCACATCCCAGAATGACAGTCAGAACCAAAGCTCTGAAATGCAGCTTTCACCATTCCAGATCACAAACATTGGTGGCAGAGATTAAAGTATGGGATGGATGGAGTACACAGAACTGAAGCTCCCAGAGAACTAGCCAAGATTTATCTACTTAAACACAAATCCATAAGGGAAATAGCATCCTCTTTAGGGGATTGAAGAAGACATTCTTGGCATGGTAATTTCAATCTTTAGACGTTGGTGACTTGGTGACTTGGGTTTTTTGTTTTTTTGTTTTTTTTCATCATTTGTCTTTCTCCATCACTGGGAAAAATATTCACTGACTCTTTTCCTCTAACTAAGGATCTCTCCTCAGGCCCTCTTCTTTCTCACAAGACATTCTAGGTTTAGCCAAGCCATGCTGTTCTCTGATCAACCTCCAGAACAGAATAAGGTCAACTGCACCTACCACTGTATTTTATTTACTAATATGACTGTATCTCATGTCATATAATTACTAAAAAGGGGGAGAGGACTTCTTTCCTTACATAAGTCCTACAGCTTCCACTGTCTTGCTTACAATTACTACTAAATATGCATTCATTCCCTCCTCTGGAAGATAACCTACCACCATATGGGTAAAATAATTCAAAATAGATGATTACCAGTCTTCAGAAACTTCCAAATAGTTAGCTGTTCTCTCTCAGCATTGGATATATTTGAAAGGAAATAAACTTATTTAGTCAAGATTATGAGGGAAAATGTCACAAATATTAGAAACATTCACAATTAAAGCTGCCCATAATCTTTGGAATGAATTAAACCTTGCTAAGGAGGATGCAGAAATGATTCTATAAAAATAATTAATGGAAAATATATGACAAAAATGATATGCTCCCACTGTTGGTAAGTTCTAGTGCTACTATTGATTTAAGTGCCACTTATAGTTTTTCAAAACATCTTAAATTAATTAGGTCATTTTTTTTCAACTTAAATATTTAATTACCCCAATCAAACTTTTTCCTCTGAAAGTACATAAAGGATTCCTTGTAGTGTTAATATCCCAGTCTGTCTATGTAATACAACCTACTTCTACTGTAGAATGGATGAAGGGAGGAGTTTCTGACTCCATCTTCTTTGATTCATTTACTAATCCACTATCAGTTAATATGATATTTCTTTCATTGGTTTTCCATTAATTAATATGTGCCCATTATGTGAGATGTGAATTTATAAATACACTTCAAATCCCAATATACTATTTTGTAACATCTCCTGTCTTTAGGTTACCCCTTGTTACAGATTCTAAAGAAATTGACAGCATACTAATAAGAAAAATTATATTATCTCATTAGCTTCTATTATTCTCAGTTATAGAACAAGTTTTCTATCACTTAATTTTTCATGTGCATCACCCTACACACAAGGAAACTGCAGCTGCCCTTTCTTCGCTCCTTTCTTCTCCCAGTTCTTTTTCCTCAACATTTTCCCTTTAAACTTTGCTTGATTGAGCCCTCATAATGGTTAAGGTAGTTATTATTATCTACATATTGTGGATAAGTAAAACGTAACTCACCTAATAAATTCATTTTGAACAGTGATCTACATAACTTTTGATGCAGTCTATGAAAATGAACAAAAGAGGGGAGTGAGCAGATCTCAGAGTTTAGACTTAAATTGTTCATTGCACATGAATTCTCCTTTTCCTGATAAAAGTATATTACACATCCTAATTTACAACATCATTATGAATTTCTAGTAAGGTACTGTTTGTCAAAATTCACTTTGAAAACTCAAGAGAATCATATAACATTTATCACAATGAAGTCTACACACACACACACACACACACACGCAGCGCGCGCGCACTAAGGGAATTACAATGCTTTGAAAAATAGCACAGAGAGAAACAAGGATGATGGCAGAGATGATATATAATAACATAATAGATGAAATCACAGAAAATTTAGCCTTACTAAATTATAAGAAATTGTTTATACAATCCAGAGAGTGCATTTATCTCTAACTCTTTAGTTCCTAGAATTGATGATGGAAATAAAAAAGAAAACGTTTAGCAGTTTGAATTTGGAGGAGAAGAAAGTAAAAAAGTATAAGACAAAGCAAAAAGTGATGGAGTTGGTGGCTGGAGAACACGATATTCTAACAATTGTCCTGTTTTCAAGTTTGGGGACTATAAAATTTGTACCAGAAAGCACATTTGAAGGACACTATTATTGATATAGAAAAGTCATTTTATGGATGTGGCAAAAATCGTCTTACCTTTGCGAGTTAAATTACATTAGAATTTGGAACATGGTTAGTCTATCCAAAAGGGAATGGACTCCACCATTTGCTGATATCTACATCAGCTGAGTGGAAAGGCTAAGAAGCATAAACAAGTAAGACTGGAATACTGTTTTGTAGATGCAAAGTGATAAAATATACAGACTGCAATTTTCAGAGAGGTAGAGACAGAGAGACAGAAACAGAGACAAGAGAGACAGAGAAACAGAAAAACAGAGCAAAGTTGAAAAGACCATATTCCTGGGTAGATACAGTTGATTACTTAAACTGGCCTATACAGAACATACACTGAAATACATACATAAATGCTGGGAAGGAATATGGAGTGAGTTCCCAGAATTTTAATTTTCTTACTTCTATCAAAGGCCAACACAGAATAAAATTATAAACTGATCAATAAAAACTTATCTAAAGTAAAATATAAAACATAAATTAGAAAAGTATATTGAACTGAGGTAGACAAAACAGTTAATCTGCCCAAGGGTAGATTTGAATTGAAGTGTCTCTTGGTCAGAAATTTACATGTGCTCTGTAAACCTCTTTTCCAGGAAGGATGAAATCTATCTAGCCACTTAAATCCACTCATCTCAGAAAGACCATTCTGTAATTAGAAATGAAGCTTTTAGAGAAACATAGTCAAGAGGTTATAAGGACCAAACAGCAAACTATTTTGCTATTTTCATAGGTGATTTCTTATGATTTATTTAAAGTTACATAAAAAACGTTGTCCCATGTCAACATCTAGCCATAGGACATGTTCTAAAATTTACTTTCAATAAAAATATTAATATATTATCTCTAAGTTTTAAAAATGATATTCAGCATTATCATTAAAAGCTATATAAATTTTAGGGACCTTTTCTCCTTTTCTGTGCTATTTCAACTATGTTAGTTTGAGGTATTTTTTAATAATTGATTTATATTTTATGTAGATTGGTGATTTTTGCCTGGACATGTGTCTCTGTGAGGGTGTGGGATCCCTTGAACTGGAGGTATAGACAGTTGTGAGATACCATGTGGGTGCTGAGAATTGAACGTGGGTCCTTTGGAAGAGCAGCCAGTGCTCTTAACTACTAAGCTTTCTCTCTAGGCTATGTTTGAGGTATTTTAATATAAATGTCAACTCCTTTTGCTCATCCATCATATGAGGACAATAACATTACTAATATTATAAGATAGTTTTAAAGACTGAATAAAACTAATGGACATGTATGTTCAGTATGTATATTAGGATTTTCGATAAATGTTTAATAAACATTGGTCATTAATGTATATTAAAATAATTTACAAGATAATTTGAAATAGCTTAGCTTTCTGCCTTGTACTTTGATACATACATATACATATATTTACGTGTACACATACGCAAAATATAGTTGTCCCCTAATCTGTGGAGATTATGTACAAAGACTCCTTTTATTTATTTATTCCCTTTACAAAAGTAACCATTTTTAAATAGTAAATAGGTAATAAATAGATTTTTACCATTGTTAGAATGTTTTAACTCTCTTTGGTGAATAATGTATGATAGTGTTCATCTACTTTGCACCTGTCACACTGTTCTAACCCACTAAAAATTAAACATGACCTCAAGGATCATGCTCCAGCATACACATTACAGTTCCTGTGTGTGCAAATACAGTATTCTGCCAGGAGCAAACAATTTCATTCTCCAAGTTCAGTTACCCAAGGTCCACTACAGTCTGAAAAATCTAAAATGAAGATACCAGAAATAAATAATTCATGTTTTAAATTGCACAGCATTCTGTATGTATTATGATGAAATCATACATTCTCCTACTTCATCCTGCCTGGAACGTGAATTACCTATTAGTTAAAAAAAAAAAAAAAAAAAAAAAAAAAAAAAAAAAAAAAAAACCTGAAAGCACAAATAGTACTGGGCCCTGTAAGTTCTATATCTTATCACATACATATATACCTATGATTAAGCTTAATTTATAGTTTAAGCACAGTAAACTCTCAACAATAAAAATAGAAAAATTATAGCAATATCTATACTAGAAGTTATGGAATTGTACTCTTTTTCTCAAAATACATTCAACTCATCTCTCCTATTTGTGGCAGTGTGGAATCATAGCATGCCTGTGTGATGAAATGATAAGAGACAGTTGTGTTGTAGAATTAGTCCTCTGCCCAAGGGGTACTGGAACATGATGTTTGGAATACCTTCACAGTCAATCTGATGGCAAGAGTAATTATGAGACTAACAAAAATGTAGCATATACAGCATAGATACACTGGGCAAAAGGATGACTCACTTTCTCAGTAGGGTAAAGAATGCCAGTGTGTGATTTCACAAGGCCATTGAGAATTTCATAGATCTTCAGATTTTAAGATGTAATTGATTTGTGAAATCGCTCATTTAATATTTTCAGATCATCTCTGGCCTATTCTTATTTATGGATATAAGCAATGCATACTTAACAAACCACAGATGGATTAATACTCTTTAATGTTCCTCATATTCAGACTTTGGTTGGCAAATAGAGCAAGTAAATCCCACTCCACCGCAAACAAGAGGCATATTGCAGGAAGAATAAATTCTGCATGCCTAGCTGTAATTGCCACAGATTTTTCTGAGTCTTGTTCCAATTCCACAACCATCACTGCTTCTTCTTGTGTCCTTTTTCCTTTCCTCCTGGCTTTGTCTCAAGAGAGAGCACACAGAACTTTTTACATCCTGAGGCAACTTGTTCCAATACTGCTGTATTTATAGACCTCACTACCCCTAATGTAGCTTTAACTGAACCTCTGCTATGGAACCAACTGGAAATCATGTCCAATCATGGTTGTGTCCCTGCAGAGCCTTTTCACTTCCTTTTTGCTCCTTATAGCCCTCAAGAGCACTGCCTTCCCCCAGATTCTTTCTAGAGCAGGGACAAATTAAAATATTTTACTATGCAAAATATTTTTATCTTCTCTGTGGAGCAATTCTTCCCAACAACAATGAGTGATGGCTCCATTCACAAATAACTGTCTAAATCCTTGGAGTCAATGAAGGAATTAGTGTAAAATAGGAGAAATATCTATATCCTCTTCAATGTGAAGCATGAAAGAAAAAGCCTGTGTACACATTACTATGAAGATATCTGAGACAACACAAACCATGAAAGTTCATCATAAAAAAGACTTTGGGCTTATATATGAAGAATTCTTGTTAGACCTAGAACTCTGGGTTATTGGGTTTTCTTTTAGGCACTCTAAAGACTGTATTTTTTTTTTTTTTTTTTTGCTTCTGTTTAAATAGTTTCCATAGCAAAATTTACAGTAACTCTCATCCTTGTACCTTTTGTAGATTGTTTGCAATTTTCTCCCTGGATGCTTTAAGATTTTCTGTCTGTCTTTAATATTCTCTCTCTCTCTCTCTCTCTCTCTCTCTCTCTCTCTCTCTCTCTCTCTCTCTCACACACACACACTCACACACACACACACACACACACACGCTCTTGCTCTCTCACTCAATCTTGCTCACTCATGTGTCTTTGTCACTCTTTCTATCTCTCTGTCTCTCTCGTCTCTCTCTCTCTGTCTCTCTCTCTCTCTGTGTGTGTGTGTGTGTGTGTGTGTGTGTTTATTGATTTGTATCTTATTTAGTATACTCTTGGCTTTTAAATCTGTGATTTGGAGCCTGTCATCAATTTTAAAGAATTTAAGGAATTATTTCTTCCAATAGTTCTTCTATATCATTGTGTCTTTCATCTTGTATGACTTTTCATATTGTTTTACATTTAGTCTGTTGTCTTTCCCCCCTCTTTTCCTCTTTCCTTCCTCTCTCCCTTCCTCTGTCCTTATCCCCTCCCTCTTCTTTCTCTTTGAGTTCTAGTTTGTATAACTTCTGATTTATCTTCCAAGTCACTGATTCTTTAGCTTCATCAAAACTACAAATGGCCTTAGATTTTGTCTCTGACTAGTGTTTTCTCCCTAACAATTCTACCTCCTTCTTCTTTATAATTTCTCTCTCTCTGCTAAAATTACACATCTGCTCTCATGTGCTGCCAAACTTTTCCATCAGAGCCTATAGCCTCACCGTAGTTCCTCACATTATTAACTGGAACACTTATCCTATATTGGATGGTTTCTGAGTATTGTCACTTTTTGTGTTTTCTCCTACCTTC
Organism: Peromyscus leucopus; assembly: GCF_004664715.2. Classification (NCBI taxonomy): domain Eukaryota; kingdom Metazoa; phylum Chordata; class Mammalia; order Rodentia; family Cricetidae; genus Peromyscus; species Peromyscus leucopus. The sequence continues at coordinate 39,957,786 of NC_051072.1, forward strand.
TCATTTGTCACATCCTTTTTTTCTGAAAAATAGTTATCACAGAGGATAGCAGAGGGTGGGATACAGTTTTTTTTTTCTTAAAGATGTATGTGATTTTTTCCCTCCTTCTAGGTCTTCAATATGAGGTGAGCATTTAAATTTGGTTAAGATCTGGTATAGATTAGATTTGTTATGACTATAATTAACCACAATGCTTCACATTTCTCTGGGATACCTTGTGCTTTGCTAGCAGAATGTTTTGCCAATGGTGATTTTATTCATTTCTTCTCACCCTTTAGCTTTAGGTAGGCTCTAGAATTGGGACTAAAAGAGAAACTGCCTGTTGCATCTACTGTAACCAATTACACGGTTATCTTTATCTTTAAATATTTGTTCAGATCTTGGTTGAGGTCAAGCAAGAAGAGTGTTCCTTGAAGTTCTGATCAAAACTTCTCTTAGTAATGCATCTCTGATCTCTAGGGAGTGCCCTATCCCTCCTACTGCAGTGATGATCTCCACACAGATTTCTACCTTGGTCCCTAGAGATCAAACGTTGCTTCCCCATGTTTCCTTCACCATCACCATCCCTCCACAACAGATTTCCCACAGTGTCCTAAGACAACAGATCTTGGTGTTCCTTGCTGATTTACATTTTATGTCATTCGGAACAGCATATCCTGTTCCTATTACCTTCTTGATGAAGTTCTTGGAACAAATGTCTGCTACAGGATGTGTCCCTCTACCCACAATATGTTTTGTGTCCATATTATTATGCTAACTCACATTTATCCACTAGCAATTCTTTCATAATTATAGCAGAATCTTCTTACTGGATCATGTGGCCTCTGATGATGCCTACCTGTGGCACACAAATGATGTCATCCTCTCTTTGTAGGTGACTCTGTCTTTCCAGATTTTATGGTAACTGGTGGCCCTGCCAACTTAGAAATTTGGTACATTGATTAAAAGTCTTGAATATGTACTGTGTCTAACTTATTTTTTTTTTTCCTATCAGTACTGGTGGGGGGAAATCACTTCCTGCAGTGATCTGCAACTCGGTGATCAAATCAGAAGAAAAGCAGTTCACACTGGAATTTCCAATACAATGAAAGTATAAATTTGAGGTTTTCCTTTGAGAATGACAGAGGTAATAAGACTGGGTGAGAAGGGTAATTATTTGATTCATTGATAGTGCCCATGTCTTTAAATGTTTTTGGTGGAATGGGAGTGCCCTTGTCTAAAATCTAAAACCAATATAGTCTTGGAAATGTTCCATTTAAGAAAAATTTTTTTCTCCTGCTGGGGGAAAGTTTTATCTTTGATACAACAAAAGGCAGGCTGAAGGCCCTGTCTCCTGTGTGGCATCTGTATTTAGTCTTACAAAAGGCTGTACAGAAGAATTTGCTGTAGACAAAGATGCACTTTTGAAATGAGTACATTGGCTTAGATTTGAAGTGAGGCATTCCTCCTTCGTTTCAGGACAGTGAGAGCATGAACACCAACCAGGTAGGATAAAGGAAAAGTGCTTCTCAGCTTCTCATTATGGGCATACAAGTAAAGTACCAGGAGTCAAACAGTTACTGAGAAGAAAGAAGGTCAGAGGAGGAATCTATCAAAAGTGATTATTTTTCATACTCAGACCTAGGGGTGTTCTTTTTCTGTATTATGATTTCCTTACACTAAAGCCTGTTTCTGTGAAGTCCAGGTGTATGTCAGGAGCTGGACTTGGTTATAGTTTAGGGGTGGTAGGGCAGTACCACACCATCTACATGTAGCACACCATCTACATGGAGCCCAACAGCTAAATCTCACTGTCTTAACAAAGCAAGGGCCAGCTTGATTAATCCCAGATGACCTGCAGGAATAACTTAAAATGAAAGGATTCATACCTCTCCAAAGGAAAGCCTCTCAAAATGTGACAACCCCTTTCTACCTCTACCCCAGTCACAGGTTTAAAGAAAAAGACCGTTTTAAAAAATAATTATTATTATTAAGAAACACAAGTAACTTATCTTCCAAATCCTGGTAAAGTGAAGGCCTTTTCAATTTCATTTGTCCTTAGAGACACCAAATGCCCAACTGAAGCACTGTCATCAGAGGTGAAACATACTTGGCTCATTAATCAGCTCCCTATGCAGACTTTGGGAGTAGATGGTAGCTGTCTTGAAGATTATAAAGAATTCAGACTTTTTGTCATAGTGGACAATTTTTTGATTGAGCCTGTTCTGAGAACTACTTAGTCTAGGAAATGCAGAGTCGTAGAATGATTCCTCCAAGAAATCTCACTCACATTGTCATCTTCCTATATTTATTTATGTGAGTAAAATAGATATCATCAAGGTACACATCCAAGGTCACATATGGTAAGAATTAGTGAGATTAAGGAACAGCATAATCTCACCAAATTTGTTGCTCTAATGAAATACATAAATTTTAATTCAAGTGAGAAGATGTCAATAAGCATTTTAATTTTCTTCATTTATATCTGCTGGGGCACATATTATGCAACATTAATAAATCTGACAGTGAGAAGTTAAAAACTCACTGGATTCAAATTTTATATAATGTATAGTATGAAGTAAAAAAACAAACACACAAAAAACCATGACTTGGAGAAACTTTTGATTTAAGGTCATTTCAATATTCCCCCAAACACTGCCTGAATACTAGAAAAAAAAAATCTATGAGGAAATTTTCTAAGAAAACATTTTGTGTGTGTGTGTGTGTGTGTGTGTGTGTGTGTGTGTGTGTGTGTGTCTGTGTCGTGCCATGAGTCACCGTGAAGAAAGTCAGAGAAGGACCCATGGAAGTCTAGAAGTCAAATCATTACTTCCACCACGGGGATTGAACTCAGGGCTGCAGGCCCTTGGCAGCAGGTACATTTATCTGCTGAGCCATCTTCCTGGTCTTTCTTCCTGTCACGAAGATCAAATCTCCACCTAATACATGTCACCCTTGCCAGCATTGATTTCCATTTTTTCTTCCTGATGGTTTTGATCCATGGTTTGTTTTTGAAAATCAGAACAAGAAAATGCTACCAAATAGACACTACCCACCCAAAACGATGTGATCTTTTTTTCTGAGTGCTTTGCTAATTAGCTCATGTGGTTTTGGTGATAGGTGCATGTTCTAATTTTCTACTTGAGCACTTAAGAAGAACATCTTTACTTTCTCAGTTCTTCTGTGTTTATGTGCTGGGGAATGCCGATCTTTTTCTAGTGCCCCTTCTTGACCTCTCAATATTCCTTCAGAGACCATTGTTCCTGAACAATGTTTATGTCTCTGTTGGGATGATTCATACAGTGATGAAATGAATCCCTGCTGAAAAATTCATGCTGTGCAATGGGCTCTTCTGAAAAAAAAAATACAAGTTGGCATTTAGTAATATTTTAAAATATATTCAGTAAGCAGAAATAAGGACCACCAAAGCATGGCAGGTAGTTTCTGTTTTCAATGAATTTATAGAAAGGATGGCTTTTCTTGGCACTTGGTTATTTTTTATTTGGGAATATTTTTATTGCATTTAGTTTTTAATGTTCAGCGAACCAGCTAATCTGTGAAGCTTAAAATCCCAATGTCAAAGTACACTGTGGTGTCTTGACTCTCTGAGTCTCTTAAGTACCATTTGGAACACAGTTCTATGAAATATAACTATTATAGCGTAAGCAGTCAGCAAGGTCCCAATAAATACTCTTGACTGAATTAAACTATGGCTGTTAACAGCTAATGTATGATCAAATTCTTCACAAAAGCAAGACTGCCAACACAGAACCCCTTGTCACTACCTCAGAAATAAGGGGGAAGAGGGTAATAGCAAAAAAGGATTGCTTTAAGTATTTTTGTTTTTGAAATCTGTGTTCTATAAATGGGGCCATACTCCCAACTCCAGGTCTGTAGTGAGGATTACACCTTAGGTGACAGAAATAAGAAAGCAAGGTCAGGCATCTACCTAACCCAACAAGCTCCTTTGACTGCCTTGCCCACTAATAATCATCAACCACCCTGGAAAGACACATCAGGATCTGGCATTTGTACAACTTAGTAAAGCACATGAATATACAAGTCATTTTTTCAATAATAAAAGCAAGAGGTCTTGTTGATCGGTTTGCTTGATGGAACAATTCTGTTGCAAAATTCCATAAGATTTAGTGTTTAGTTTTGAAGTATATAATAAAATTAGGTATTATGCATCATTTTGTTGGTATTGGTTGGTTTAGTTTGGGGGTTTTGTCGATTTGTTTTTCTTTATAATGTGCTTTCAATGTTATTTGCTCATTTTATCCTTGAAAGCTCACAGTAAATTTTCTGGAGCACTTGATAATAACTCAAATTATTAAATACTTTCACTTGGTCCATCAAGTCACATAGATCCAAAGGTAAGATTATCACATAAGACCTTAGGATCAGTCCATGTTGCTTTTGGAAGGACTCGTCATGAAAAATGAAGAAACTGATGATTTCATTTAAAGTTATATTATTAGCAAATGGAACTCTTGCTTATTGATGGCTACTTCAAAGATTAAAAAGTAACAGACAAACAAATGTCAAGGATAAAAATGTGGCAATAGTTAAAATTAAATCAGTTTTAATAGGGAAAAATTCTAAAACAAAATACTACTAATATAAAATTCCAACAAAATAATATGCTTTTCTTTAAATTTTCCTATTTTGTTATGGGGTGAGACTGTCCAAAAAGGAGCATTTTTAATATAGAGCATCAATTCAATAGGACTCCTCTACATTTTCATATGTCTTCCATGTTTATATTGTTAAGAACAATATACGCAATTATTTCTTGGTCATAATCACTTGGAATTCAACTCCCACTTGAATTTACCCTAAAAGGAAACAGCAAACACATTACCATATCAGAAAATGTGGAGGTTTTTCTCAGACAACAATTTGGTGACAGTTTTGGCTCCTGGGACAGTCATGTGACCTGTGATTGATTTCAGGGCAAGTGACTGCTGATCATGCCCTATTCTTCCAGACCTTTTTTTGCCAAACTCACATTCATTTATGCTCTCAGCTATTCTTAAACTATTGTTGATTATCTGAGAAAAAATCTTTTCAACTACTCTAAAATAATCTATGTTTCTGCAACAATGAGCATAATTGACAATTAGGCCACATTATTCAGAGCTAAAATATCTCTTCTAAAGATGATACACACAATGTGGAGAAGAGACGGGATGTGGGGACTGAGGGAAGACAGTGCTTCAGAATCCTCTGGAAGGATTAAAACTATAATGAAATGGGCTTGGGTCATTGGCGTTGGGGTGACAGTTGATGAAGTAATTTTAATAAATTATAAAATATATAAATCTAGTTGTCAAGTAGGTTCTATGAAGGCAGACCCATCAAGTATCTTATTTATATTGGATATCCAGAGCCTGGTATACCCCATAGCCACTGAATAAATATTTCAGTGAATTTTGTAAAACAATACCTGGGAGTCAGGAATAATAGTCAAATTAATCAAATCTCTAAGGCTACATAAGCGTTCTCACTTCAGTTTGTGACTGGCAACACACAGAAGAAAATTATTTTCATTTTGTTTTTTAATTTGTGTTTTTTCATCTTAGTAACAGTATCTCTCATGACTCCTTCCTACCCTGAGGAGTGAACACCAGTGAAAAAATAAGGGTTTTAACATTCTTAATTTGTCTGGATCCTATGCTGATACGACCCTTTAGCCATGCGCCTTAGATGGGCATGAATATAGTGGGGCAATGAAGTTGGTCTGGCAAGGAATCCATTAATTTTACTTCAACCATAAAATCCCTAACCAGACTCTCTCTGAGTAGCTGTGCGGAATAACAAATCCAGGCAGTTCTGCTGTGCCATTGCAAAATGGATCATTCCTTCCTGAGTGTTTTTTTTTTTTTTTTTTTTTTTTTTTTTTTTTTTTTTTTTTTTTTGGCTCTCCTCACTAGGCAGGCTCTAATACAATGAGATGTACATGAAATGGAGGGAAATACTCACCCAGGGTCATCAGGAGAATGACTGCATCCAAAACCAATCAGCAAGTGTAAAGATACAATTAGGAAATGGTTATTATTTTTAAGGATAGGACACATTTGGTATGTAAGTTTTGGATAGTATTTTTAAAATCATCTGTGAGAAGAAGCAATTTTAGAGAATCTCAGTCACCCCAGAGCAGATCCCAGTTCCTAAACTCAGAATTGACAGCCTACATAGGTGGGCTTTTGGCTCAGCATTTGAAAAAAAAAAAAAAAAACTCCAGATTCTCAGTGTTCTGCAAATAGCCAGGAATTGCTTCCAGCTTTGAATAAACACTGAACAACAATTCCACCCAAGAGAACAGGGAACATCAATTAAAGACATCTGGTGAGTGACACATTTGTCCCAATGTAAAACATTCAAAAGAATCCCAAGTCAGACAGAGGGCAATTTCATCAAGAAAATAAAGAATCTAATTGAGCACATGACATCTCAGATCTCTTCATGCTGATTTAGGGTACCCAAAATTGGGAATTTTCAGTAAAAATCCTCCAAGATACTTTAGAATTCAATACACAAGAGAACTGATTAAGGAAGAATTAAAATTTATCCAGTTCATTCACCATAGAAGATTTATATTTTAAAAAAAAAATAAGTTCAGAGGATAACAGGAGAGATGTTGTAAGGAATAATGATTTCATTTTTTTAAGTAAGAATTTTATTTACACAAAGTTGTGGAACCAAGTATAGAAAAATCAAAGTCCTGGCAGTTTCATGTACCTAGCTGGGCTGTGGTGGCACACACTTTTAATCCCAGCACCCGGGAGGCAAAGGCAGGCAGATCTCTGTGAGGCTGAAGAGAGCGTGGTCTACAAATTGAGTTCCAGGACAGCCAGGGTTACACAGGAAAGCTCTGTCTTGAAATCCTCACCATATACACAAAAGAGAAAACTCCATATAATGTGATCATATTCACCCTGCCTTCCCCAGCTCCTCCCAGATCTACTCCACCTCCACCTCCATACACATCCAAGTCTCTCTCTCTCTCCCTCTCTCTGCCTACCATCACCCCACCTCTGGGACCTCCATTGAATTCAGTTTGGTATATCCACTGACAGGCAAGATGTTTCAGAGACCTGTGTCATTGTAATATTAGGATAGATGTTAGAAAAAAGGTGCATAAAATAAGCAGACATAATAATGACAAGGAGAAAAATGTTTTGGAGAAAAATTCAAATGAGCTCATAGGTCTATGTAGAGTTGTTTGGTAACCCAAAACCTTTATGAGGAGTTCTCCAATATAAACTAGGGGAAAGGAAATCAAATCATCCTAGTGTTAAACAGTTGAAAGAATATGCTGATTCTATAGCATTGATCATATTGGATTTACATATCATGGTGACATATTAAAATCATCCCTTAAGAATATCAAACTCTGTTATAGGCTAAATAAGTATTTCTGCCTCACCAACTCCTAAGTTAAATCCCTAACTCCCAAAGCGAAGGCGGGAGCTGCACAGGAAATGAGGGTGTGAGATGAAGTATGGGAAGAGTGACCAAGTAAAAAGGGACTTCAGAGAGCTTTTTGTCTGTGATGTGAGGTCCACTGAGGACATCAGCAAGCCAGGAGGTGATCCCTCACTACACGTGAAGTTGCTGGCACTTGGGCCTTGGGAGTCTTAACCTCTATTTAAAAAAAAAAAACTTATTTAAGCAACCAATCTGGCATTTTAAAATGATATAAGCCAGCCTAACTAATACACTTTCTTTAGGGAATTGTTCAGTTCAATTTACAAATGAGCACAGGATCTAAATTCATAGAAACTCAAAAGTGATGCTAAGCAGGAATCTGTTTAACTACTCACTTTATGCGTTTATGTTTTACATTAGACAGAGCCCGATGAAGTATTGCAAGCTCCATTGGTACTCTTTTCGGGAGAGGACTCACTAATAAAGTGAATGTCTAAGGCTAGTCTTCTTTTCTCTTACATGCCTTATGCAATGGTCAGGCTTCACTGTCAGCTTGACTAGATTTGAATCACCTAGGAGACACATCCGTGTGTGTGTGTGTGTGTGTGTGTGTGTGTGTGTGTGTGTGTGTGTGTGTGTGTTGGACAGAGTGATAGCCAGAGAGCTTTAACTGAAGAAGAAAAACCTACCCTGAATGCATACAACATCACAACAGGGAATGGGGCCCAGACTGGATATAAAGAGGAAGGTGGGAGGGAGCCAGCTGGGTGCTAACATTCCCCTTCTCCTTCCTGCCTTTAGATGCATTGTGGCCAACAGCCTCAATGTCCTGCCACCACACCTCCTTCGCCATAATGGACTAGAACTCCAGCTGTGAAACCACACATGCCCTTCCTTTCAAAGCTGCTTTTTATTCAGCTTGTCACAGAAGTAAAAAATAACCAAAACACCTCAAGTCACCATGATAAATACGGGATCTACGCAGTAACACGTGAAGAGTCACAGAAGCAGACATTTCATTTTATGTTTGTGTTATTTGATTTCCAAATGTCATAATGCCAAAATAAAGAACTGGTAGCTCCTAAGTCAAATTATTTAAACTTTTTCTAACCAAACAGAAACAGCTACTTCTGAGTATGCTGTTTGAAATTCTATCGTGACAAAGACTTCAGTGGTAGGGGTGACATGCTGGGCCATGTTTGAAGTCCTGAAGTGGCGAGTCCTTACTAACAAAGCAGCGGCCTCATTTCTCTGATAAGAAGCCATCCGCTGCTCAGAGTCACTCGACTGAGTGGAAGTGGAAGCGCTCTCTCTGCACCAGTGGGTTCTGAAGAAGCAAGGAAGCGAGGAACCGGAGCCCTGAGGCTACTGCCACCTGAGTGCAAGCAGCTCAAGCTCCCATGATCTTGGGAGCTCCGGCCTTTCCAGAGAGACAAAGAAACTGTGCACAAACCATACAAACAGTAAATCTTCTAGCATGTCAATTATGAACCCCCAACCCCTTCAAGTCACATCTCCTTGAAACATTTACCTCTAGAAGGATTTTTCCCTCCAAAAACAGAGAAGTATTAAATGGTATGTTTTAATTATTAAAACAGTCTCCCTTCTGCCCTTATTTTTTTTCAAGTCATATTCCTCCACCATTGAATAAAAGGAAGTATCACATTGATGGTTTGCATTCATATTTGATTTATAATAAGAAAAGTCAGTAACAGATGTCTTCTTAGTTCAGTAATTTGAATGCAGGTCACCCTTATTACAATGAGCAACTAAGCACAATGATAAAAAAGAATTCCAGGCACAATGCTCTGGCCTTTTATGCTATGCGAATTCCACATAACCAAACACCAGCTAGTAAAACAAATGAATATGAACATTCCACCAATTTTTTTGAAATTATTTGGTTGGTTATTAAACTTGGCATTCAATTAAATGACTGGCATACCTCTCTGAAAAGCCTTGTTTTTTATTTGTTTATTAAGAAATGCTGTGAGGCATACCGTCTTGTCCTTCCACACACTCATCCCAGTTCTATAGGAAGAATGAAAGATGGCCCTGGGCCATCACAGTAAGATCACAGGACCAAACATAAAGCATTCCCATCCTGGAGAAATGTGTTTGCATTTGCGGTTTTTCTGATGCCTTCAAATGAATCTTCCTACGTCACAACCACATCTGTTTGGATGCTTCTTCCCCTTGGGTAAATGAACAAAGGGACATATTGTTGGAACTTGCCTGATGGAAATTAAATCTGCTTTCATCCTTGCCTGGTACAGCTTTCCTTGAATCGCTCTACTTACTTTGTGTGTGTGTGTGTGTTTTTCCCCTATAAGATAATAGAAAACTCAAATGTATCATGAATATGCTACCTTACAGACACTGTGTAATTGGGGAAAAAATGCTTAAATTTCCTCAGGGCACTAAGAAGGGCAACTTAAACATGTTAAAGAGGAAGATTAAAATTGGCAATTAGAGACCTGTGTCAGAGTGAGGAGCTGGAGAAGGCATGGGACGTGAGAATGTGTTTGGCTGGTAAGTACCTTTAACATGCTTTCAATTTCTACCGTTGGATTTATCCAGACAGATTGATAGTCAAGACACACATTTCTCCTATGTCAACTTTAGCTATAGTTCTGTTTTATGAACTCAAACATCAGGGTGTTCCATATCACACCATGAAGCTTATATGAGTGAGTGGGAAGGCAAAGAAACTGAAAAGAAGCCCCATCAAATGTCAAGCAGGCCACATAGACGAAGAAGTTTTCATTTGTTAACAATCTGCACGCAGTTAGAGAACTGAAAGTTAACCAACATTTCCCCACAAACCTAATTACAACAACACAGTGTTAAAACCCAGGGAAAACTAAAAACGTAAGGACACCTTTTTTCCAAAAAAAAAAAAAAGTGAAAATGGAAGGTACTTACACTTTTGCTCCGAGAAAGTAAATCACAAGTATCTCTTTCCATGGTGGAGATTTCAGTAGTTCAGATGCCACTAGATGCTTCCAGTGCCGGTACTCTCCCTGTAACAGTCGTCCACTCAAAAGCAGCTGGAATGCTGGAGAAAAAGGCAAGGAAATGTTTAATCAAGTATATGATTAACATGTGCACTTCGAAAGGCTGCCATGGACTGGGACAGTGATTCTTAAATAATTCATCAGAACAGGCGGAGATGTTGATGTGTTTAAAGCAATAAAAGTGGACACGAGGAACATTTCCAAAACAGCTTTTGTTAAATACAAGTTACAGACCTCGGCGCCATCTGCTTTCTGTTAAATATCTCAGCTTACTTTTTTAGTACTTGAAATAAATAGGTGGGGTAGATGTAGCCTAAAGATGCTCACATGAACGGAAGATGCAGCTGAATCATGACATGTGCCAACTCTTGCTGGGAAAACTAGGGACTCCTCAATTTCCCACTAAGGGGTCAGCAATATAGCCTTGCCCACCACTGGGAGGACATTACTAACTATAGGATGGCTGTGAGTACTGCTTTCTTGTCTTGTTGTGTTGCCAGTGAATCTATATAAAAGCCAGAGAAGACATCCCAACAGGTGAGCAGCAGTCAAGTAAATTCTCTAGCCTTGTAGTGCAAAGGGATTGAAAAGAATGCTTGCAAGAAGGTGAGGTCGGCTTACTAGTTAAACAGTAACTGTTATTCCTGAGACTATTGCAGAATAGCTGTCACTTTCAAAACACCAACTGCCTTGTTACCTAACCTCCACTTTCCTAGACACTGGGGAGGAGGCTGTGTTTTCAGGGAAGAACAAATTAAATAGGTACGTTTCTAATATTCACCTACATTTCTACATGACTTGCCTATTTACGGGATAGGGTCGTATGTGGGATGATGTGTCTTTTGGGGACCTACTCTAGAGGGAAGAGGACGAGGCCAACAAGCTTGACCAAAACACTGACCAATAGTACAAGTTGATATTGTAGGTGTGGAGTGTTGTAGCAACAGTGTGTTGGCCCATCCTTTGGATATAGTCTAAGCTTCTTTAGGGAAAATAATGTGCCTGAAGCTTAGGAAAGAGAATAGCAACAATTAAGGGCTGAAGACGTTGGTTTCACACACACCAAAAAAAAAAAAAGTGTTTGAAAATACTAAGGTACATGATATTATGAATTATATATTAAAAATTAAGTAATCTTAAACAGTTATCTGCTTTTAATAATATGAATTCAAAGCATAAGAGATTATAGGGGACACAGCATGAATGTGGACCTGAGCACAGAGCCAGCCATCCAGCAGAGGGGTCCGGAGCCCAATAACACCATTGGATGGGGACCCTCACCACGCTCTCTAGCAGCCCACAGTGGCACTCTCTCAAGGCTGAAAATAAAAAATACCTGATTTAATCATGTATGAGTCACTCTCTTCAGAGTTTTAAAAATCAAAGTGGGATATTTTTAGGGAGGCCAAAGGTCCCTTAACAGCAAGGTGGAAATAGAAAAAGAGAATGGCTATTATTATTATTAAGAATACCCCTGGATGTAGAGACCCAGAGCTACCAAAGGAAAAAGCCTTTTCTAGCTTGAAGAGGATGTTTGCCTAAAGGCAAGGGAAAATGTATTATCCAATGTGAGTTTCTAGAGAAAAAAATTTCTTTGAGTGTATATGGGTTTTTTTTTTTTTGTGACTGTTTTTAACAGAGGAGGGTTTGAATAGAGGACTTAACCTACAAAGAAAAAAATACTCTATTCATGTGCCTCCAGGTCCTGAGTCACCTTCATGATTACCCATGATGCTTTTCATCTTATATGGGCTCAGAAAAATATGGAAATATGTTATTCATCTCATTTGAGAAATGGATAGAGATTATTTTAATTATGAACTAAATGCCCATGCTTAGAGAGAGAGATAAAAAGTCTAGATAATGGCTGTGGGAAGCTGACACATTAACAGAGAAACTCATTGAAAATATTTAATTATTCATTTGATATGTAATGAGTACCCTTAGGGTAACAAGCATGAAGTAGTACCCATAGTGAGCTACTTAATCAATGATTTCAAATGAACAAATCAGTAAAATCATACAAATAATGGATGTGACCTAGAAAGGTTTATTGATTTAATCAAGTCTTTAAGAAATTTGACTTAAAAGCCTTTAATCCCATCATTAAGAGATACTGACCCACAGGAATTCAAAACTTAAGAAATGTGAGTAAACAAATGGATTTAATTGAAAGACCGAATTCTCTATATAGCTATGAGGCAGCCTGGCCTCCATTAAAGAGTGTAGACCTGGGCACCAAAGTGGCATATCTCTGTACAGCTCTGAGTGACCTGACATGTCTGAGCAGGGAGACACTATTGGACACCTGGGCTTTGAGTATAGATTGAGTGACGTGCATAAAGCAGTATCTAGCAAAATACTTGGCCTGTAAGAGACGGGTGACACTTTAATCTTCAACATCTACATTTTTCTCTGAGTACCAAATGCCAAGTAATAATGATATAACTGATTCTATTTATTGTCCACAAAGCCTACAGTCCCACAAATAAAACAGGCCTAGGGAAACGTAAACTAAGTACTAGTGAATCTTTAATCAGGATCTTGGGAGATAGTGTACTAACGTCAGGATTACTTTAAGAGAGTTTAGCGAAGAAAAGAAAGTTGAAGGTGGGGTGGAGGGACCCACAATGACAGTGCAGTCCTGGGAGCAGGCAACGGGAGAGTTGTACACACCGAGTTCAAGGAGCAAGCAGAGATGGATGCCAGCATCTCCAAGAAGGCAATCATGCAGAGCCGGCTTCCTTGACAAGCTGGGTTACTCTCTGGCACAGCCTGGAGGGAAGAAGTGAAGAGAAGCACATGACCTCTGATCTCCTGCCAGGACTCCCCACTAGCCGAGTGCAACTGAGCAAGAGGGCAAAGGAAGCTGTTGATATACTTTTCATCTGTCAGCCTTCCAGGACAGAAAGCTCTGAAAAGCAGGCCAGGGAAGAGAAAAGAGCCGCGGGCAAAATAGAAGACAGGCGGCACAGATATGGTCTGCATTCTAGCGAGAGGATTACATTTTTCTGCTACCCCATTCCTTCCAAGAAAAATACTTCCCACACATCTCAATGGCCTCACAAAGCAGACATTGCTACAAAAATGTTATGCTACTGAAAAAGGAGTGCATCTGCTCCAGAGAGAACTCAGCTTCCCAGATGCAAAGATGGGTCTCTCTGTGGCCATGGTTTGTATTTAATTTAAGTTTACACCTCCATACTTCTCTGCTGCTGCTATCATAGAACAATGCAATTTAATTATCAGCACAGGGTAATCAGTACAAATACGAAATGTGTGCCTGCACCAAAGGATGTTTCATAAGGAAAAAAAAAAAAAGTTGACTCCCAGGAAGGCACTTATCTGAGTCCCTACAAATGCCTCCCTTAGCAAAAACAATGCAAGACAACAGAATGTGTTTCTCCCTCTAGGCAAGAGACACTAAAATGGAAAATGGAGGGGGTGCTGGCACGTATGATGCCATTATGAGAGAAGCTTCCATATAAAAGTCAATTAGGACGAAGGAAGAGTCCACTCCTGCAGGGAATAAACTTCAGAAATAGAAATAAAGAGAAACAGATTAGGAAAGCTCTGATGGGACTCTGAGAGCAGGAGCCTCAACCACAGCACCTGGGTATGTTGGGCAGCTCCGGAGCAAGGACCAGACTTCACAAAAGTCCTTTCCCGGGAATTAAGAGTTTAAGGAGCAGACATTCTGAAGTGCTCATCAGAAGAACTCCTTTTGATGGCTAACATTTTGTCCACACAGGAGCTGTGTGGTACTGGCAGAAAATCCTATCTCTTTTACCCTTGACTTGTGTGCTTCCCTAAAAAGTAGAGATGACAGTATCTCCCACGCCACCACCAAGGGTTGTTGTAGTAAATAATTACCTGATATCAGAAAGTTTCTGAAGAGTTCCCTTCAAACATAATTCTGCTCATTTCAACAGAAAAAATGTCGATATCTAATGACATTTAGGCTTATCTAATAAGCCTAAGAGTAAAATATGGTGCCAATTGCCCTCAAATTTCAGGGCAGCTATTGAATATATATGTTAGCACTGAAGACAAATTTCCTATTCTTCTCTTTTGATGGGACTAGAATTTTTTTCCTTTCCTAGAGTAATATATGGGACTAGAATTTTTCCTTTCCTAGAGTAATATAATGGCTGTTGAATGATAAGACTACTCCCAAACATTAAAATAAAACACCCCTGAGCCTCGACCTGCCAGTCACTGAAATAAAGCTGGTATATAACACCAGACCTTATTTTGAGGCAGTGGTTCTCAACCTGTGGAGCACGACCCCTTTAGGGTGTGAACAACCCTTTCACAGAAACAGCCTAAGACCATTGGAAAACCTAGATATTTATATTATGATTCATAACAGTAGCAAAATTACAGTTATGACGCAGTAACAAAAATAATGTTATGGTTGGGAGTCACCACGACATGAGGAACTGTATTAAAGAGTCACAGCATTATGAAGTTTGAGAACCACTGTTTCACGAAAAAAGAACTGCCCAGGTTTATTGCCTGTAAATAATTAAGGAGTACTCAATTAGATCTGTCAACAATTTTGAGTCTTTTTTTCCTTCACCAGATGACAGATGTTTCTAATGGCATACCAAACTGAAATTAAATTGCTTCTGTCACCCCTTGGATCTTCTTAAAGGACTGGTAGAAGTGAGGATGCGACTAAACCTGGGCGTTACATACATACTCAGCAACCACCTTCCCTCTGAGCTATAGCCTAACCACCTTGAATAGGCTCTAATGCAAAGGGGAAAATAGTAGATATAGAATATACTTGTCATAAAAGGCAATCCTTTCATGCAGTTCAAACAGGCTCAATGTATTTAGGCCTAGCCAACAAAATACATGCAGATAAATTAGGAAGAGGCAATCGGCTTAAGAACTAAATACTTCAAATGTCAGCTGAAGGAAATGAAACATACAGAGGCAGTAAAAAATTTTCATGGAGAGTTTAACTGACGACCTTTGTGGATTAAACGTACACACGTTTTCCCTTTCCATAGAGAAGGTAGACAGCATTTGTCTGGTTGGCCTCTGTTTAGACAAAAGAAGAAATTACCTGGGATTTCCTCATATCTTCTAAAACTGTGAGTTACGAGAAAGCAGACTTTAGACCAGACCAAGGAGAACAGTAGAGGGTTCCTGAATTTTATAGCTTCTATCATCTGCCCAGGTGTTATGTGATGATATCCATCAGCTAAGCTCTTGTGGGGGGGGGTGTCTAGAAACTGTGATCTAGAGAGCTTAGAGCATGTGGAAGTCATTCAGGAGTTGAGTACATGAGAAATCAGCCTATGGTCACAGAGTTGCCTACGATAGGACAGGAAGGAAACTGAAGGGTCCCTCCTCTTATACCAGTGTCAGCGGAGCTGAATATTCTACCCTGCTCAGTATTTTCCCTAAAGCTAATTGCACAGCTCTAAAAGCATCACAGGATTTTCCAACAGAGTTTACCTACTCAGTTCTAGGACAGAGAGCAGGCCACTAGCAACAGAGGGTGAACGTGGACCATCAGGTTTCAGTTCACTCTCAGTGAAGACTTTTCTCTGCAGGGGCATCACAAAGATCAAGTAGTCTGCCAAACACGTTTAACCTGACTCATTCTACCCACCCTCAGCACCAGTCCTTCATTATAGTTAGATGTTCTGATCTCTTGGTGTTAATTTCTCAGTCCGAGCCTCAAGTTCATGTTTTTAAGCTGTTCATCTTTCTGAACTTTTTCTTCTTTATAGTCTTGCAAAAGCTCCACCCTGTCTACTGATGTCCGCATGTCTCCAAATCACACGGGCCACTACGATGAACTGCAAAAACCAAAGACAATTTGCACACACTTCTGTTTTGTTCCCTAAATTTTCTAACAATCATTGCTTCTTCAGTTCAGAACAGAACAAGGCACCTTATTCCATACTACACCATCGGTGATTGTCAATGCAAGTTCAAAAGGCCAAGATCATTTTACCATCACTTTTCCCTCTTCTCCACAGTGCTGGCATAGTGTTGACTACTTAGCAATGACTTAAGGCAACGGAGAAAAAACCAAAGTTATAAACCAGTGGTTCTCAGCCTGTGGGTGGCAACACCTTTAGCAAACCTCTACCTCCAAAATTATTTAATTTACTATTCATAATGGTAGCAAAATTACAGTTCTGAAGTAGTAGTGAAAATAATCTCATGGTTGAGGATCACCACAACATGAGGAAAGGGTCACAGCATTAGGAAGGTTGAGAACCACTGCCTTAAACCCTTAAGAAAGATATGAACATTTCAACCACTAAGTATAGATTTTGGAAAATTAGAAAAAAGTTATAACTACAGAAACTACTTTATCTCATTATCAAGGAAATTAAAATCTCTAAATTTATATTTGCCTTCTCTATAAGTTAGCAATGTTATATTTAATAAAATCCTAAATAGATATAAATGTGATTAAAAGGTATATATGTTGATTAAATATATGTTTCACATCTTGCTGACATGCTTTCAAAGTGAAACATTTGGAAGGAATTTGCTAATAAAATCCAAGGGCTTTAATGTTGTCACATACTTTTATAAAATAATTCTGGAAGTAAACTTTAACTGTGAGAAGGGATTTGCATGCAAAAGCAATCTTGAAAGTACTAATAGTAACAATGAAAATTTGGGAATAATTTAGATATTCAATTACAGGAAACTAGCTAATTAAAATATGCAACCTCTCCTACTTCATAATATAAATGCATATTATTTTAATTAGATAAGAAACTGTGCACAATGCACTGTTAACTAAAAAAAGTATATGTGTGGTGGGTGCAGCTATAAGTGAAGCTCAGTGACAGATTGCTTGCCCAGCTAATGTAAGGTCCTAGGATTCATCTCCTACACAGGCAGGTGCAGATGCAGGCACACACACGCGCATGCACACACACACACACACACACACACACACACACACAGGGAGATAGACAAACAGACAGCAAAAGAGAGAGAGAGACAGAGACAAAGACAGAGAGACAGAAAGTGAGATGGAGAGGAAGAGAAAAACAGACAGAGAAGAGAGGGAAAAGGGAGAAAATGAGGAAATGGACAAGAAAAATGTTTAATATTAAAGTTACTCATAAAGAGCTAACCTAAAACTATACACAGAAAGAAAGCTAGAATGAGACATAGCAAAGTCAGCCCTTTTGCATAGGCACTATATTGTGGTTCATTCCACTCCAGCTTCTGAATCTCTTTTCTTTCTCCAATTATCAACACTTGGGAAGAGAGAAAAAAAAAAACACTTAAAAATCAGGCAGGAAATGTTTGCAGGAATATAACAGCCAGTAACCACCCTGTCTTACTTTAATGGTAACTTCTGCTTCTGTCTATGGTTGTTCTGCGGGCTTCTCCCATTGCTCTGCGAAGTACTTGTGTGAATAAAAAACAAATCACTAGCCTGCTTCCCACTTCAGAATATAATGAGAAGTGCTAGTGTATGCTTGTATGATCGTTCTGGGGGTTGTTAGACTGTTTACTCATGTCTTCTTGCTCTAGTATTACCAAGTTTGCTATTTTCCATGTAGTATTAGAATTTATCTTTTAGGATTGGGAATGGTTTAGATAAAAAGAGATAGCCAAAATTAAGTCCCCTCTCACGGATGCTGTTATTTCCACCCTCTATTGGGTATCAACCAAAAGACACTTTCCCCCTTTCTTTTGAATCTTGTGATACTGTCTACCAAAAGAACATCTTGAGCATTTCGCTTAGAAAACCAATTACAATGGTACCTCTGTGCTAGTTCCTGGGTATACAAAATACACTGCACCCTGAAGACAGAGACAAATGCAAACCATGTTCTAAATTAGCAAGCAAGTGAATTAGTTTTATGGGACCAATAGGACTCCAATCAATAAAGTATTTTCCTGCTTATATATTGGGGGAAATGCAATATGAGAAGGAAGGTTATATTTAGAAATCTACCCAAGTCTGTCTTCCCTGCTCTGCCAGCTGTAACACTGGAGTTTTTCTACCCAAGTTATGGACAGACTATCAACCTCTCCACTCATTCCCCGAACATCATCCTTTCCCTCTGTGCTCCCTGTCCCTCAGCCACCATCCTGCCTTTCTCTTCACAGTTGAGTTCTTTGGAAGAATTGTGCATCGCCATTCATCTTTCTGGATCTACAGACTGAACTCAGACTGTCAGCCTCTGCAGCAAGTGCCTTAACCCACTGAGACCTCTTACAACTTCTTTCACATTCTGGACCTTTTCACACTGCCATTTCCTTCTAGAACATTTTCCTCTTCCTTATCTCCATATCTGCATATTTCCTTCTTCATTTGATGACAGCTACTTCAAGACTCAACTCGGATACCATTTTTTTTTTCTTAGAAGGTCCCTGAATCTTTCAATATAGCAGCGTACTGCCAAGTAGTCAACACCCGCTTCTGTCTTCCTCCCTACCTCCTGAGTACTCCCAAAAACTAATTTACCAACTTAGATTGAAATAGTCCATTTCCCTACATGTCACTGTCGTTCTTACCCCAAATTCCAGTTTCTGCTTGGAAACAAAACATTTCTTGCTTATATAGACAACCAGTCCATAAAATATACACAATAAACTTTTACTGAGTTCTGCTTAACTGAACTGCATGCCTTCACTAGAATAATGAGAAAGAAGCACGTTTTGTTCCACAACTTAAAGGACTGAATCTTTTTCTTAGTAGATTCTGCCCTCCCAGAGCCATTATCCTAATCCCTTCTCTGCTCCGTAAAGGATAACAGCAATCGTTCTGACTAATTCGTTCACCAGGCATTTATTAAGCACTTGTGGTATGCAATGAACTGTACTAGTGACGAGGGATGCAAAGATAAATATGATAAACTTCCTTGAGGAGCTCACAGCTGGGGGTGGGGAACAATAGCACAGTGCACTAAGTTCTCTGACAGCTCAGAAAAGCTGGTGTGGGGCCCCTAGAAGGCTGCAAGTGATCCTTCCACCTAACGGCTGCAAAGCCTTCTCTGCTGTTCTCTTCTTGTGAGCACTTTACATTAAGTTATTCAGATGCTGTTTCATAGACTGATGTTCCCGAGCAGAAGGGACAGAACAGAACAGGAAGTGAAGGGACTCAGTTTCTTCCATGCCCTTTAGGCACCTGGTGAGACTTCTGGCCCTTCAAGGAGCGCTGCCTACAGAACTCCACTGCCGTAAAAATGGGCTGCAAACTGCCATTCAAGGAACAATGGCAAACAGTCACACTTCTTCAAAAGAACGGCAGCTTTTGATTTCAGAAGAAATTTATTATGAAATAATTGACATTTTAGAGAGTAAAAGCACACCATTTGGCTCCCAAGGTAGCCTAAGTCTTTATTTCCAAGGGTATGGAAATGCCAAGGGACCACTCTTTGCAATACTGACCTTGACCACTATTTCAGAAAAGATCCAGCTGAGTCATTTAGCAGCAAATCAATTACATTCCCTTCCAGGATGCCATGATGTATGGCCTTTTCCCCCCACCTGGAATAATTGCAGCAACTGAAAACACAATTCTTTACCCTAGGTGAAATGCTGGGGACAATCTAGTTCTCTCATAAGGAGAGGTCTACTGTTTCATATTACCCGGCTTTGGTCTTAGTCCTGCTACACCAAAAGTGACAACAGAAGCTTGCTTTCAACAGCTCTCCTAGCCACACCCCCTCACACTGCTTCCTTACAGTGCCGCCCAGGCCTGGGTAGTGGGATGGTCGGCGCAGTGCTGTCCTGTGAATAGTAGGCAGTATGGTATAGAATCTGCTGACCTGAAGCCCAGGATGGAAAAAAACAACGGGATGTGTCATCACCAGCTAAGTTACAAGTACATTGAGAGAGTGTTCACATAGAAAGCTCTGAGAGGAAAAACAAAAAGATATCAAGATGTTCCCCCATAAAATCTTTAGCTCACCCTGCCTAATGTCTACAACAAAAGGTTGGTTCATAGAGGCATTCGAGTACTTTTCCTATCTCATGTAAGATTAAAGAAATCTGCCTGTTTGAATGCTTTTAAATTTGAGAAGCATCACAATAGTGTTGTGACTGCTCTCACACTGAGGTCTGGGAGTGCTGCTTTAGAATCATGGTTGGTACTTTGTGAAAATAGTTCAGATCAGGAACACAGACCATCCTGTACCTGAACCAAGATTTTGTTTCCTAAGTAGATGGACAGATCACCAGATAAAGCTGAGAGAGAGGAGGCGAGGGAGAGGAGCCCCTTCTTAGATCCCAGAATCACACAGCCAAGATACAGTAGCAAAATTAGTGCCACCGAAACTTTGTAGCCAGGCTATTACAAAGTCAACAGACTCCTAACTCTTCCTTTGCTTCTGCTTCTCTATTAGTCATGAATTCTAAGTGTTAGGTTCCTGAAACACCTGCATTGTGAGCAGTTCCCAGGCGAATGGAATTATTTTTAAGACTAATAATACTATTGATTTAGTATCATCTGAGACACAAGAACCTGAAGAAAACAAACTGGAGTCTGAGTTGAAAATAAAAGAAGTAAAATGAGTTAACAGAACACCATGCAGTTCTTACTGGAGACATAAAAGTTGACCTAATGAGGCTTCAGCAGAACAACTACTATCCTAGCACTGAATAACTGTGAAAGAACCCTCAAGCTATCATTTCCCCCTGATTAACAGTTATTACTGGAGAAGTCACTGCCCCAAAGACTGCACAAACAAAAGAAAAGCAAGGCAGGAAAAAAATGGAGAAATTCAATGTTAATTAAAAGAAACATAAACAAGGAGAAAAACACAACCAGGAATCCAAAGACTAGAAGCAGAAACCCAAACACATCAATTTTATGCCTCTTAGGAAGCAAGAACCCCATTAGCATTGTTACAAGAAAATGAGCCCAGGGTGGAAGTACCATTAACATCCAGACACATTGGAAACTGCACAGGCTGTTAGTGTTAGCTGGAACCAAGAGGCAAATTTCAATCAATTGAAGAAAAGCTGATTTTAAAATACTGAAAACAAAACCACTCAAAGAAGTTGGACAAAGAATTTGCATTTCTTTTCTTTTCACTATTTCACCAAATTCATTGTTGTCATTAAAGGCCAACAGCAACCACATTATCCTCTGGGAAAGCA
Organism: Peromyscus leucopus; assembly: GCF_004664715.2. NCBI lineage: Eukaryota > Metazoa > Chordata > Mammalia > Rodentia > Cricetidae > Peromyscus > Peromyscus leucopus. Next base: position 39,979,325 of record NC_051072.1, read on the forward strand.
GAAATTATACAACTCCTGGTGACATTCCGTACACTCCTCTCCGTACACTACATTCAGGGTAGATATGGTTGGTTAAGTCAAGTCAAGTGCTCCCATGCACTCTCTTCTTGACACTTTCATTCTCATGAAGGGACTCTGAAGAAAGGACTCTGAAGAAGGATAATTCAGAAATGAGAGCAAGTGACTTGGAGAAAAGGTAGAAAAGAGCAAAAGTCAATTCATGGGACATTATGGATTTGAGAATTGGTTACAGCTGGATTCAAGGTCTGTCTGGGATCACTTCCTGGGGCCAGGTCAGGATCAGAGCTTAACCTTTCCAGCCTCACCTTCAAGGTTAACTTCAACATGAATGTTAAGTCTCTACTTCAGGGCAAAAGATGTGTTTTAATGAGACTCTGAGCCTGTGTGTCACCACATACTAAGCAGGGCCCTTGACTCAAAGATGGTGTTGCCTAAGTGTTAGGCTCATTTTGAGTCAGTCCGCTGAGATATCTCTAAACACCAAGGGCCTCAGTGGGTTCTAACAATCAACACAAAAATATGATTCACATTGACCCATCAAATTTAGAGACTAGAATGGCACAGACTTCACTGTACAACCTAGCGGTGGCAAAGATAAAGAATCTAAAATTGTAGTTAATTTCTCAATTTAGATGAGCAAGCACTCATATTCTACAAACTCAGATGTTACTAACACAGCCAAACAGGTAACTAAAATGTACTCAACCTGTGATTATTATTCTGCCCTTCTATTGCCATAGAATTAGAGGTGCTGTTCTAACTCTTGATATACCCCAGAAGAACAGAACAAGGATTTCTTTAAAAAAAAATACATTTTAAAGTAAAACAGAATTACATCACTTCCCTCTTTCCCTTGCTTGCTCCCTCCAGCCCTTCCCATCTCACCCCTGACTCCCTCAAATTGATAGCCTTTTTCAGAGCAAGGTTCTCTTAATCTTTAGCTTCTGGGTTCAGGCCTGTGCTTTTTGCACAGCTTCCAATGAGGTCAAATGAACTTTACATCTGAAGGTTAGAAATAATTTTCGCCCTGATTCTTCTTTCTTTAACCTCGTTGAATGGCCTCAAAATGAGCCCTGTTCCTTTTTCCAGCAAGAAGTTAATTGTAATACCCACTCCTCACTGGCAACTGCCAGCACCAGGCGACCAGAAAGTTTCGCAGAAGACTTAAAAGGCTCTGAGTGCAGACAAAAGGCCTGACGTAGGAAAGAAATTTCACTCCACTGCAATCACCCTAGAGCTGTTCAGAGCTTGGCTGTCCTCACTGGAGCCTGGACTGAGTCACTGCGATGCTTGTGGTACCCATCTGGCACCTGAAATCAGCCTTTGTTCCCTCTTGATTCACGATGGAAATGAAGAACAGATATAAGATTGCACGACAAAAAAAAAAAAAATACCCTAAAGATTATTTTGCTAAGAGATCTTCTTCTTAGTGATAATAGAAAGCAATACATTTTTAAATCATTCAATGGTTTACTAGCTCAATATGTCAAAAGAGCAATTATAATTGGAAAGCTAGACTTTCATTTTTTTTTTTAAATTCTCCTTGATTCATCAAGGAAACAATATAAGTTAAAAATATGCTGCCAAATAAAATCAAATGTAATGTCAGACATTTAAGCAGCAGTTGAAATGAAAGTTTCTTTAAGTTCCCAACTCATCTTGGATCCTGTAACTATGAGGATAGTGTCAACCACACTAAAGACACTATACTGGTCATCACGGTATTAAACATAATAATCCTAGCAAGAGTCAGCAGCCAGTCCAATTGCAAAGGCCACTGAGTTCTCTAAGGTAATGCTGACTTTTCTCTTATGACACATACCTAGAATAGGAATATTAGACCAGCCTCAAGAACATTAAAAATACAAGCAGAAGAGAGAGATGAAATCATTCCAAGAGCATTTAGTCAGCAAATGGCACATGGATGAGGGTACTTCATTCCCAAAACCATGAAACAGTGATTTTGTCATTTTGATGAAAAGCATTTACCGTGTGCCAGCACATGCTCCAATCACTTAAAATGTACCAATTCTACTCCCACACATTTCTGTAAAATAGATGCCTAATTTTCAGAAGAAATGGAGTTACAGAAACTAGAAACTCATTGAAAAGGTGGAAAGTGTCTCTGACATATAGCTAGAATTTGAATTAACAGAATACCCACACCCCCAGAAAGGTCATCTTGTAATAGATGATTCCTGGAAGAATTGCTGGTTGAGAGCTTTCTTCTTCCTTGTAGGTGGAAATCATGTTTCCAGAACCAGACTGCTGATATGAAACAACACTTTTCCCGTGTATCTTAATTTATAGTGAATGGATGTTGCTCTATTAGACAAGGGCTCATAAACTACACCAAGCATCCAATACGAGGTAGAAATTAAGTTTGTCTCTTTCATTCTCCTAGCTATCATGTTCAGTTTTATGTGAGATGGTAAATATAACAGTAGGAAGACCATGGAAAAGTAACATGCTTTTAGGGAGTTTCTGTAAAGTAGTTCATGAAATCCAGAATGTGAAAGGGGTTCTGTAGCAGAAAACTCTATACTGCAAGCAGAAAGGAAAGCATGAAATACTCTCATAACAATATCTTTAAAGGATGTGGGAAAAATCTCAATACTGAGCCAGGATTTAATCTGAGGATTCTATAGTAGGAACATTTCTTCAAATATCTGGTATCTTGCTTATGAGCAAGACATTGCACGTTGTCACTGATGGCCAGAGCAGCAGAGATGCACATATTACTACTACTTTCAGTTAATAATGCATTTAACGGCTCAGATGTAAAACCAGTAAATGACAACCACAAGTACTGGAAACGAGGTACATATAGCTAGAATTTGAATTAACTGAATACCCGCACCGAAGTCTACTCTTTGAACATGGTAAGACGCTGCTTGAAAGTTGAAAACCAAAGTAAAAATATGTTAGAAAATGAACTCAGCAGGCTGCATTTATGTATCCATATATGTACGGATCTACCACATACATGTAACAATAATTAAATAAGAGGACATAACTCTAAGGGTGTGCAGGAGGAGGTGCAGAGGGAGAAGCAGGGGGTGGGGGTAGAAATGATATAAATACAATATTCATGTATGAAATGCTAAAAAAAAGTAAAAATCTTAAAGATGGTGGTTGATTACAAAGCAATGTTTTCCTATATATACAATTAGAAATGCAATTGCAGCACACACTTACACATGTGTATACACATACACACTCACTCACACACATACATGCACATACACACATTCACACGCACCAACACTCACACACATACACTCTCATACATGCACATACGCACACTTAACATTCACAAACATAGCCATAGACACACAATCAAAAATCTAGGCTTAGAGACCCATTTTAGTTGTAGTGCGTTTGCTTGAAAGGAACCATGATGTTGTAGAAAAGCGGAACGATCAAAGCGAGATGAAGCACCTTCAAGAGGACAAGGGAAAATCACTGATCTCTTGCCGCTGTGGCACTGTGAGTGGCAGCAAGAGGAGCTCCCACACAGTTGTTTTGGTAGAACTGCAGAAAGCTAGACAAGGTGTAAATTGCCAGCTTCAATAAAGCCAGGCTGAAGAAAACCGACATGGGAGAAATACTCTGCTGATGAAGAGACCACACAGAGGAAGAAGTGTGGTGAAATCTCCCAAACTCCAGAGCGCACATGCCCGTCCCCAACCCTCCCCAAGACCTTGGTCGTGACGTTGAAGAAGAGCCAGCTGTGAGATGGACACAAGTCAGAGGTGTGCTGTGGATCAGCTCAGGCAGAAGGAGGCTGAGGTCATCAGACTGTAGTTTCTGAGGACCTTCAACTGGACTCCCATAGTCCTTCACACATCGGAGACAGTTATTTGTAGGCTTAACGGAAGCAAAGCAAACCTCATAGCAAAATAAAAAACAACAGAGAGAAGGTGCTTCTGAAGCAGAAAGCAAGGGTGATTGCAGATCTATGCAAGTCCAATAGAAATTATCTAAGTATTTACAGATAAACTTTTATAGGCATTTTCAAACATACACAAAGGCAGAGAGAACAGGAAGATGAACCTCTTTGTTTCTCACCACATACTGCACTAATTATAACAATTTTTCAGCTATGCACTATTTACTCCCACAACTGGTCTTCCGGTATTACCTTTCCCTGCTTGCCTATTTATAAAGACAGTGTAAACAAACATGTCAGTAAGTCTGTATGATTTCCAGAAAACCGTAATGCAAGGAGAAATTCCATAATTAATAAAGAAAATAACTGACCTTAACAGGAGAAAAGAAAATTGAACATATCAGAGAAGTAGGAGAGAGGGAGAGAGGGAGGAAGAGAGAGAGAGGGAGAGAGAGAGATTTGCTATTTAATAGAGATAACAGTTTATCAATATATACATTACATGTTATTCAACCACAGTCTTTGCCAACTTGATAATTTTTTTTTGTTTTTTTGAGACAGGGTTTCTCTGTGTAGCTTTGTGCCTTCCCTGGATCTCGCTCTGTAGACCAGGCTGGCCTCGAACTCAAAGAGATCCTCCTGCTTCTGCCTCCTGAATACTGGGATTAAAGGTGTGTGCCACCACCATCCGGCCAATACTAATTTTTTAAAAAACTTCAAAAAATATCTTAATATCATCATTTCAGGATAAATTTCCTATGACTTCAAGACTTAAATGTGAAAAGCAAAGCCTTGGAAATTATTTAAGCAAACAACCTGGGTATTTTCTTTCTTAAGGGAAAGGAAGTCTTTCAGAGTGTGATACAGGCCATCACCCAGCACTTCCTTTCTAGGTGTATAAAGGAAGAATACAGTAATTTTGTTAATTTTACAATGAAAACTCTTTATCAAAAATTGTGAGTGCACAGGGGCTAGAAAGATGACTCGTTGGTTAAGAGTACTTGCTGCTCTTCCTGCCCTTACGTGGGACCTGGATTTAGTTCCCAGCACCCACATGGTAGCTAACAACTATCTTTTATTACAGTTCCCTGAGATTCGATGCTTTCTTCTGCTCCATAAACATCAGGAAAGAATATGCTACACACACATACATACAAGAAAAACACCTCTATACATAAAAGTTTAAAAAATTAAAAAAAAAAACTGTTGAGGATACAATACAAAAATGTTCTAACATCTTTTCCAGAGTGACCGCATGAAAAACTCTGGACAATCAGAAAACAAATATGTCCCAAGAAAATGAGAGCTGAAGGGAGGTTATGCACAGGTTATGTGGCTTTTATGCAAATATATAAAAGGCAAAGATATATATATATATATATACATACATATATATATATATATATCCCTTTTTATTGAAGAAAAGGGATAACATTAAAAAGTTAAATGTAGCCTATCAGTGGTGGCGCACGCCTTTAATCCCAGCACTCAGGAGGCAGAGGCAGGCAGATCTCTGTAAGTTAGAGGCCAGCCTGGTCTACAGAGTGAGAGCCAGGAAAAGTGCAAAGCTATTCAGAGAAACCCTGTCTCAAAAAAAAAAAAAAAAAAAAAAAAAAAAAAAAAAGTTAAATGTTTGAAATAGTTTAGTATTGCTAGTAAGCAAATAAGTAAGGAAAACTCAAAAGCTGCTTTCCTTTGTTGTCGGTCGGGTCACATATTAAAATAATAACACCCAATGTTAGAGTGCTCATTTCCTGCCGGTGGGAATATAATCAGGACAATATTTTTGGACAGGTTTTGGCAAATATACCAGAAGCTTGATAAACACACTGGCCCTGTGAATCAGCCTTACAAAAGGGCACACAGATGGACGGACAGAGATGACAAATGATGATGATGTTGGAAGCTGTGCTCTTAAAAGGAAAAAAAAATGTGAACCAACTGAACACACAACAATGAAAGATCATCAAATGAACACTCTATAAAATATAGTGGAATATAAAGAGATTGTTCTAAAGGGAGATAAAAATGCATAGATATAAGATGTTCACGATAAAAAGCTACGTGAAAAACGCAGCTTAAATGCCATGATTTCATTTCTGCAATGTGTCTGCACACACATAGACAATAATTGTTGGGTACAGTGGGTGCACACCAGGAGGCTGAGACAAAGGGATCTTCAGTTTGAGGCTAGTCTGGGCTCCATAGAAAATTCCAAGCCAGCCTGGATTGTGTAGTAAGATGTGTTTTAAAGCACCCTGGAACTGGAGATGCGGCTCCCACGTAGGGTGCCTGAAGCAGTCTGTTGAAGGCCTTGAGTTTGATCCTTAAGGCCACTTAAAAAATAAAACTAAAGATCAAAGGAAGGACATGCCCTGTGAAGTAATTGTATTTATCTCTGAAATGATGGGTGGGTTGTTTCCTTTGTTTTCTATGACTACTAGGGTCAATTTTTCTAAAGTGACCACATGCTATTTTAGTTATAAAAATTTTAAGTACAAAAAAAATTAAGTATACATACTTAGAACTGTGAATACAGTTTGTAGCTAAAATTCAAACAAAATGGACTGGCATATGTCCAAACCCATCAAATGGAATACAGAAAACATGTAAAATTTATACAGTAATTATACCTGAGGAAAGCTGTTAAAATTAGTATACTGTGCCACATCAATAAAATAAAGGAAATTATAAGTTGTGGGATTTCTTAGCTGAGGTTGGGCTGATGCTTCTGGTAGGAAAGCCACTGCAGACTATTAATGGCTTGTCTGGGGACAGAATTCTTCAGACTAGCAGCATATGCCGTGAGATGTGCAGTCGAATCAAAAAATCCAAGTGTAATTATAGAAATCCAAAGTTTAAACTCATTGCAGTTAGTTCTCCTGACTGCTATCAAATTTAATGAGAGCCAAATAATCTTTAAAACAATACATGATTAACATGTTTATTAAAACACACGATTATTAAACTTGCCACTTATTGCTTCCAAAGGAGGTTTTGTTTACCTCTCTAACATGTCAGCTTTCATTGACTAAATTAATAATACATAAACACTCTTGCCAACACACATTTTTTTTCTATACATCTGAAGAAAGGAGCAACCTGTGTGTTTATGGTTAAGTGGCATGGAGTGCTCTGGTGGGTGGGACCTTCCTCCAGAGTCTGGAGCATCCTTGGCCTTCTCGAGCTTGACCCAACCCCGTGCCAAGGAACAATCTTCTTCCTCGACAGGGATTTCTTAATGGGATTTCAGAGAATAAAAAGAAACCAATGTCTGCTGCCAGACATGGTGTTATTAGATAATACCTATTGCTCAGTCCTCCTAATCACATGATGTAGGGAGCACCTCATTCTATACGTGGCAAAAATAACCCCGGGGTAAATTCAATGATGGTCTGTAGCATCTCAAAAAGCGATGATTACCACTACCTCCTCCAAAAGGTTGTAAAGCCCTGGGTGATTCTGTTGCCTTTCCCAATTGGGGCTGACTTAGTGTGGTGGCTAACCACGGGTTTTTGTGACAGGAGGCCAGGCTGAAATGATGGTCCTGTCACTTCTCAGAAGTGTAGCTATGTTCATGCTCTTAATCTTATTGTGACTCAGTTTCCTACTATAAGGTATGGAAAGTGATAGATTATAAGGACTCCTAGATTGTAAAGACTGGGATTGAAAAGCTGCATGAAAGGTCTTGGGCTTTTCTTGACGTACATTAAGCATCACGAAATATGATAGGGGCAGGTGGCTGTTAGTGACTTTGTATTCCATATTGAGCCTTGGGAATTTGTCATATTCCCCCTACTATTGTCTCTCCACCTTCACCCTCGCAGCTCCACACACTGTGGAGCTGATCGGCTCAGAGGCTGTCAGACCAGGCCTTCAAAAGCCAGATGCACACTTTTGTGCCCAATGTGCCACCAACTGTCGAATCTCGTGCTTAGTCTTACTTGGCCCTGCCAGCCTGTGGGGTGCCACTCACAAGCCTTGCAGGACCTTCCACAGTGACAGCTTGCTTGGCTGGACAAGCTATCACTCGCCACCTCTCCGTACACTCTGCTATGCTCTCAAACTGGCAGAATGTCCTTTTGTCTCTGGCATCCACACCTGTTTCTTCCTTGGAGCAGATCCTGTTTTCATATTCTGGCACTGTAACATTTGAAACGGGCCCAGCCTGACCTGCCTTTTGTCTATGGAGGTGATGTTGGCATTTCTCGAGACTCTAAGAGGAAAGCTTCCAAAAGTAGAGAGTGTGACTCTCTCCTATCATCACGCATCCTGAAAACTTCCCCTGGAAGGGCAGTGCATAGTAGAAATCATCAATGCCCTCCAGTTTAAAAGCTAGACAAACCACACAATATTCAATGCATGTCATTGAAACGGCTCCAAAGCCGGCGTCGTCAGTCACTATAAAGGAAATCACATCCTGCTATTTCTCGTGGCAGATGCTGACCTCTGCATCCCGATTCTCTCAGAATTTTTTTTCTTCCTGCTAAAACGTACTCACTAGCACTTGGACAGGCTCTTCTTGGTGGGAAAAAAAGGATTTGCAGTGTAACGCATGATTTGAAATCACCTGCAGATCAGCCCTAGTTTTTTTTTTTTTTTTTTTTTTTTTTTTTTTTTTATCATCTCTAATCTTATGCTAATAAGTGCTTAACTGCTTCAGAAGTTGAAATCCTTCCAGATGATCTTAAATGCTGCAGGAGTCTCTCTTATGGAAACTGTTCACTAACACAGTACTACACAGAAATATATATATTCTGAGACTTCAGAGAACACCCCCCAGCTTCCCTACTGTTCTAGAAAAGAAATTGAACAATGAGTGAGTTATTTGATGACAGCATACATCCAAGTTTCCTGTGCCTACTCTGAAATTTCTGAATATCCATTCCACATTTTCATTTTTCTTTCTGAGGATGAATGTGTGTGTGTGTGTGTGTGTGTGTGTGTGTGTGTGTGTGTGTGTAGGTGGGTACAGGTGTGCACAGGCATCTCCTGTGTATGCATGTGGAGGCCAGAGGCTAACATCAGCTGTCCTCCTAAACCATGCCCCTTTATTTTTTGAGACAGGGTTCCTCACTGGGCCTGGAGCTCACTAATTCAGCTAGGTTGGCTGGCCAGTGAGTTCCAGGGGTCTGTGTGAGATTACAGGTGTGCACTGTCATGCACTGCCATGCCCAGATTTTTCTGTGTACACTGGGGATCTGAACTCAGGCACTCAGGCTTACAGAGCAAGCACATAATCCATGGAGTCATCTTTCCATCTCCATCATCATCTCCATCTCTCCATCTCCATTAAAAAAAATTAAAGCTTTCTACATACAGGACATAGAACTCCAAGTCAAAAATTTCAAAGGTATTTTATACAAACAGTTTACAAGGTGGTAGCTGACATTCAAATTTCACATATTAAGAAAACAAGAAACAGGCAAAAGTCTTCCACAGATTTTTTTGGGAAAAAAAAAGTACATAGATACACAACAATGATATTAGATTGGCAAGGTCTAAAACTGGATAAGTATTATAACATTATATTATAAGTTGTACTTATAAATCATAAATTATTTTTAATTTATCATTGCAATTGTAAATATTGTACTATAAAATAACATTTTATTCTCTGACCTAAAATGATGTCACAGTAAGAGCTGATAAACATTCAGGATGGAAAGACAAGTTTTTGTGCTGTTTGTTTTGTTTGTTTGTTTGTTTTTGTTTTTGAGCATATCCAAGGGATACGGCACCTATACAACAAAACGCCCTAAGAAGAGAAAAGAGGCTAGCTCAAATCTCTTCAAACACAACCTCCATCGGAGAGTATGACTGATGCTAGAAATGATGGTGTAACCATCTATAATTAGAGGTTAAGAAACTGTGTGGTGCAGCTAAAAAGTTCAAAGTGATCAAGAAAATATAAACAAGAGAGGTTAGAAGCCAGGGATGTGCGCAGTATTTAGGGAGGCATTAGAGAGTGCCAGGGAGGCAGTGGGGATGAGACTCAAGAAGTGTGCACTGTGAGACTATAAGAAGCTGAGTTCAGACCCCGTTGTCCACAGACAAGCTGGGAATGGACGTGCGTGCATACCTATGAGCCCGGTGCTGGGAAGATGAAGAGGGCAGACCCCAGAAGCCCATGGCCAGGCAGTCTAGCTGGGATGGAAAGGTCTAGGCTAAGTGAGAGACCCTGTCTCAAAAAATATGGTGGGGAGAAACAGGGAAAGACTCTTGACATCAACCTCTGACCTTCACGTGCATATGCACAGATGAGTGTGTGTGTGTGTGTGTGTGTGTGTGTGTGTGCACGCGTGCGCGCACGCGCACACACACACACACACACACACACACACACACACACCAACGTGCAAAGGGTGTGAGTGGAGAGAAAGGACGGGGACCCATTCTTGCCTCTGAAGAACAGCATGTGGGGAAATAGGCATGAGGTCACTACAGCAGAGCACAGACCAGACAACAGGTGGACAATCAGAGAAGTGTGGTAGGAAAAGGAGTAAGGAAAAAAAGAATGAGAAGAAGAATTTCCTGGAGCAGAGCAGAGAATTTGATATAGGCAGTACAGGAAAGCCACCTGAAGTCGCTAAGGGGAAAAGAAAGCACAGGACTTAGGATGGTTTAAGTTTGGATTTGATTCAGAGAGAAACACTACCACAGACGCTTGGCCAGAGGATGGCAGTACCAGCCCTAGCTTAGAACACCGCCAACAGAGGATGAATACAGTGGGATGCCATCATATGCTTCCTTCTGTTTTCTTTACTACCTAGGTTTTTATTTCTCAGCGTAACTGGAAAGACCATAGATTCCTGTCATCATTTGTAAAAACTTGGACAACCACAAAGGCCTTCAGAATTTCAGTACAAAATAGGAATGATAACATTTAAGAATAAAATATTGATGTTTTAATAATGTACATGCTCATCACTCTGTTTTTATAAGAATTATAGTAGATATATACAGAAAGTGACTGACATATAGTACATACTCAATAAACATCAGTTCTTTCCTCAGTGAGCAATCTCAATACCTTACAAATATTCAGCAGTATATTCTGCCTCAGCACAAGCGACTTCACAAATACATGAATATACTGACTTTTAACCCGAAATTTCAATTGAGAACTTCTGTTGCATGTAAACTTAGATTGAGAAAAATAAGTATTTCCTATTTTAAGGAGGAAATTCTTCTAAAAGTGACTACAAAGGATGACATTTCCCTTAAATGTCATAATTAAATAAATATTGTTTAAAAGAAAAATATGTAGCAAATATGGGGCAGTGTAAATCTGGGTAAATGTGGTCAATAATAACCAATACTGCAGCCCAAAGTTAGCTGTATTAAAATTTCCTCTGCCCATACAATTAGTCCATTACTTTTGAATTTAGTATCACTCAAACATTAGGGACACGTGCAAAATACTGGGGGATTTTTTTCAGTCAGAATGTAACATGAATGCCATCAAGTCCAATTTTAATAGAGTTCTTGTTTCATTCTGAAACCTCCAACTCCTCCTTCACTGACCATTTCTTTTGTCACAGTGGTCATGACAGTCAGTCTTCCCCAGATGCTCCACTAAGTTCTTTGTATATGACTTATTTCTCTCATTTCAAATGCTCAACTCTTCCACATTCCTCCCACAAGCTAATTCCAAAGCTTGGGAACCACATGGTCAGTCAGTCACAAGCAGGTCCCACTTCTCAGTACCAATTTCTAGACTAGTTACTGTTTTAATGCTATGGAGAAAAGACTCACAGGAAATAACTTGAAAGAGGAAGCACTGATTTTGGATGACATTTTGAGTTTGAGGGCATGGTAGCAACTTGAGTGGAAGGTAACTATCATGTTGTGTCCTCAGTCAGGAAATAGAGTGAATGCTAGTGACATTCTCCTTTTCCCCCTTTTTAAAAAAAAAAAATTGTTTATTTATTATGTATACAATGTTCTGCCTGCATGTATCCCTGCAAGCCAGAAGAGGACACCAGATCTCATTACAGATGGTTGTGAGCCACCATGTGGTTGTTAGGAATTGAACTCAGAACCTCTGGGAGAGGAGTCAGTGCTCTTGACCGCTGAGCCATCTCTCCAGCTCCAGCATTTTAGTATTTTTCAGTTGTAAACTTTTTTTTTTTTTTGGGGGGGGGGGTCGAGACAGGGCTTCTCTGTGTAGCTTTGTGCCTTTCCTGGAACTGGCTCTGTAGCCCAGGCTGGCCTCGAACTCACAGAGATCCATCTGCCTCTGCCTCCTGGGTGCTGGGATTAAAGGCGTGCGCCACCACCACTCCCTTTTCCCCTTTTATTCAATATGGATCCTCAGCCCATGGGATGGTGCTACCCACATTCAGGACTGGTCCTCACTCCCTCAGTTTAATCCTCTCTGTAAACATCCTTGTAGGCACACACAAAGATACACCTCACTAATCCCCTTTTTGGTATTGAATTCAATCTAGTTAGCTATTACAATTAACTCTCACATGCAGCTGTGGCAAACTGGCATATAACCCCTTTGTGGAGCAGAAGCCTGCCTTTCAAGGGCACATATGCTATGGAAAAGTCAGAAAGTAGCAACAAATTCCAACCTGACATTAAACCTCTACTGTATTTCTCACAACTTCCTCCAGCACCAGCCTTAGGACTCTCCTCTCACTAAACCCCATATATAACAACAACGAAAGAACAATAATGTAAACTATAGAAATACATCATGAACAATCATTGATGATCAAAGTGCAGTCTACAGACTCACGAAGGGCTGCTAGCCTTGGAAAGTCACTACCCTATCCAGGGCACTTCCCCCATGTAGGCACTGCCAACAAGGGCAAGGGGTGCCAGCAAAGCCAGATGGCATCTGCGGGAAGCCCACCTTGCGAGGACTGGGCCTCTAATCGTGAGCTTGGAAATGTAAAGGAAACGGCAATGCCTCGATGCTCATATACTAAAAAAAAAAAAATGTATTTCTGTAATCTTCACCTTCCCCATCCCCTGACTTAATGCATAGCTGGCCAGAGTCCTAGTTTCGAGGATTACCTGGTAGAGAAGTCTTTGCCAAAAGTATCAGTACAGAGTCAGATGGCGTGGCCAAGGAAAGCCTGCTTCCCCCAAGGAAGGCATTGTCTTTCGTGTTGGTGATGTGGCCGCCTGCATTGTTCCTACTGAGCACTAGAACCTTTACACTTCAACTAACTGATCAGGAAATTTCTAAGGACATGTAGCTTTCCGTGTCCCAGAGACAAGCACGTCAGACTGTTGAAACACTGAGAACACCACTGTGTCATTGTTTTCACTCTGGGCAGTGATGGGGGCTTTCAGAAAAAGCTTCCTGTTGGCAATCCTGGCATTCGTCTAAGAAATAAAAAGAGAAAAGCTAAAACTTGGCAATCATTCAGCCCAGCAAACTGTCTGCTATTGTATAGCACTAAATCATGCAGAAGAGGAACTGGGAATGTCACAGGATGGTGAAACGTCACCATTATCTCATGGCACCCTTCCCAGTGTGGAGTTTTTTCCCCTGTGTTTGGACATGGCATCTTTCTGCTGAGATACATTTTGGGTGGCTATTCTTGCAACTTACTGTGGCAGACGAACTGGAGCACTGGGGTAGGAGGATGGAGATCAGGAAGGCAGGTGTAAACTAGTTGTGTTTTTTAATTATCTTGAGCCAAATGAAGTGTTTGCTTTATGTGGTGAAATTCCCTGCAATAATTATGTTAGTGGAAAATTTAATAAGAACTACCATAACGTGATCAGAAGCCTTGCTAGGCAAGTAAATTACTTATTTGTAAGTAATTACTTTGCTTCTTCTGCAGCTATGAGGTAAAATATGCTGAACACAAGGGAAAATTCAGAGTGGCTCAAAGATTCCCCCTGGATGTGAACTGCAAGCTCAAACCGTGCTGGTACATAATAGCTTGGAATTCACAGATGTCATAGTGCTCTTTACCTCTGGGGGAAAATGATTCTGCCATTTTCCTTAACTACATCACAAGGATACTCAATCTTATGTTAACTCAAACAACACAAAAACAGTCTCAGGAAAATTGCACTTGTTACTTATTTTTTGGTTGCTTTGTGAGATTTTAAGATATAGATTAGGGCTAGCAGAGAAAATGAGAACCAAGAAGCAAATACACCAACACTCAAATTTATGATTTTTATCTTAAAGGAGATAAGTATTTAGAAAACCTTTCCTCATGTTTAAAAAAAGTTACATAAAAACAAGTTTAAATTTGTAAAGTGCTTAACAAAACATCTGCTTGCTGAAACTGGGAGAACAAATTTGATCCCTAACAACTAGTTAGGGAAACCATTTGAATTTTCTAGAATTATTCTTTAGCATAAGATTTGTAAATTCCTTTTTAAAAATATTTTTGAGATTACTTTTATTTTATGTGTATGAGTGTCTGCCTGAAAGTGTGTTTGTGCACCATGTATAGTAAAGGGTATTGGGTACTCTGAGACTGGAGTTACAGAGGATTATGAGGCACTATATAGGTACTGGGAATCCATCTTTTTAACATTGAGTCATCTCCCCAGCCCCAAGACATGTACATTCCAAGTAAGGCTTTCCCAACAAATGAATAAGAAATATCTTGGAGTTAAAAAGAAACACTTTGCCTTCCCGGCAAAAATTAACACAGATCTTTAAAAAAGTAAAATGCTTTTAACCTCAGCTACCTGAAAAATTAAATTAACAATTTTGAAATACATCTCTAACCTCACTGATTTTGCAAAAGCAGGGAATTTTTTTTTAAATATTATCTTCTCCCCCCCCCAAACAAGCTAGAACAGAACAGCTTTATGGGGCTAAAATGTCATTTAGGCAGGTGACCTCCTCACAAACCAAGAGTAGTTTCACTGATACTATTTTGTGTAGATTCATCTCTGCCACATGGATAGTGCTCATCACGGGAGAGAGACCAGATCACAGCAAGTGGCCTGTGCTGGCCATTGGTGTGGGACTGGGGAACACAGAAAGTCCCAGCAGGAACAGCCAGGCCTGACAGGTATTTTTCTGATCCTTCCTCATCCAAAAATCAATTCCCCATCCATCTAAAGGGGCCACCCTCTCCATCTATACCAGTCCCAAATGCTGTGCTCCTAAGTTGTGTGTGTGTCTGCACTTGATAGTTATTCTGCAGTGCCTCCAAGATGCCAGTTCTCTTCCCTAGAGGACGCAGCACTATGTCATAACCCTGACCCAGAGGGAAGAAAAGATGTAAGACCATCAACTTCCACTTTGAAGAGAAGGGACCAAGTGAACAGGACCTAGAAAGGGGCTGGAGATAGCACACATACTGCACTGGAAGGTATCTAAGGTATCCCAAAGGGGAAATGACTCCTTTAGAACTCTTGAAAAGTAAGTATATATGAGATGTTTCCACACTGAATGTTGGTATTTTACATATATAGTAAAATAATATATATGGAAAATAGAGAAGATTGAATTTGAAAAAAAAAAAAAACACTTAAAAAGTCAAGCTTGGTAGTACTTTTAATTCCAACACCTAGGAAGTAGAGGCAAAATGATTAGGAGTTCTGGTCAACCTTATCTACACTGACAACTTGAAACCACATTAGGCTACATGAGATCATGTCTCAAAAAACTGAAAACATCAGCAACAAGAAGAAACATTAAAATAATATTTATTGTGTAAACCTGTTCTCTTCCCACAAACCCACTTATATAGCCATTTTTAATCTAGTTTTTGGATTAACTACTCGGAGATGCTAACACCCACCTGAATAGTACAATATTTACTCCATATGCTTAGTGAAAATAAGTCCTGTAAACTTTTATGAGCATTTCTTTAATTAATAGCACCCAAAGTTGAGGACAGACATTTTCTTTGAGGGAGTTCTCTGTAAACTGCCCCTACACACCTAGAACTTATAATCACCCTGCTTCAGCCCCAGGGAGCTGGTATTAAAAAGTCACTGCTCTGAACTCACATACTACTTTTAACTCTGAAATTAATGTGACTTCAGTACATAATCCTGTTTGTCTTTGGGAGACTTCAGAATGATTGAGAGGGTAGCTAATCTATATGTTCCCCAATCATTACTTGTAGATGGAAGATATCACTGAACATAGAGTTTTAGGGCCCATTTAACTATTATGAATGAAAAATTCATTTTGAAGAGTCAATATATTGATTATTTCTTTCAAGTAATACATTCCCAATACGTAATCATCCTGAAGTGCAACCGTCAGAGACTAGCAAACTGGGCTGACTGGCCACCTTTCCTATTGACAGTGATGCTAATACAGAGGGCAGGTCGAGAGAGGAAGAGAGAAGGGGGAGAAGCCATTACAAAACAAGTTGGAATTAAAAGAAGGCATGTAAACCCCAAAGACTTCAGTGTACAAAGCCACGCTCCCTCCAAGATGCCCAAGTGCACAAAGCCATCATTTGGTGCAGTTTTCACTGAAGGATCTGCCTTCTTCCCTTCCTCATGTTATTCTCAGCATGATTTATTATATGTCAATATTGACCTGACATTTTTACAAATGAAAGCATTCTTGCCCCCAGATTTTAATTCCTGTGGTAGGGCGACTGCCATGCCTTGGTCGTGACCAAAGGAAGGAGAGTCCTGTGATTCAGCCCTTTGCAGGAGCATCTGACTCATCTGGTGATCAGGGCTTGAAATGGCAGCATTCAGCATGAACCCTTTTCATCTCAGTTGGAAGTGCTGTGCCGAGGCATCTGATGCCTGGTACGTGCACAATAAGAATACACAAAGAGAAGAAAAACAAACAAGCAAAACAAAACATCCTGTTAGGCTGACCATATGAGGAGCCTCAGAGCAAAGGGGAAGATTACTTCCGATAAACAGAAAAGAACAGAAAAGCGAGTGGGAACTGTTATTTATACTTTCCTTCTACAAACTGTATGACTTCCAAGAAATTAATTCAATATATAGATCAACCCACCTCTCAACAAATTTTAATTACAAAAGTGAACTGAGGAGCAAATAACATTGTTTTGCAGCAAAGATTCTATTTGAGAGGAAAGCGAAGTATGTTTATATTGTAAACACTGCTAGTCAGTTAAAATATGATACCCCCAAATCACTTTATACCCAAGTTTTAATGAATTTTTCTTTTAATCCAGTTCTTTAAGTATGTTCTTCACACAACTCAAAGCAGAGTTCTTAAGAATTTGTTAAAATACCAGTAGGAGACTCCAACCTTTCCCTATGGGGTCACAAACACTGGGCGCTTGTGCCTAGTAAGCTTGCTCCTTAACCATCTTCCTAGGTGATTTTAACGCCAAAACCTGAGTGAAACAAAGATATCTCAGATCTACAATAATCTACTCATATTCCATATTCTTTGTTATTTGGGAAAGCTTAGATTTCTGTAACTTGCAATTAGCATATTTTTAATTAATAGACCACATTCTGAGTGACCAAGAAGTTTTAATGGATTAAGTAAATATCACAATTCACATATTTAATAATTGAAAATATAATATATATTTTCAGTATAATACAACTATTTATTGCATGTAATACCAAGCCTGGGGGAAAGATGTTTCTCAGTAAGATGGCAAGATAAATTTATATGACTAGTGTCTTACTCATGGTCACCATTGTTGTGATGAAACATCACGACACCAAAAGCAACTTCATGAGGAGAGGGTTTATTTAGTTAGCTTACATTTCCACATCATAGATCATCACCAAAGGAAGTCAGGGCAAGAATTCAAGTAGGGCAGGGTCCCGGAGGCAGGAACTGATTCAGAAGCCATGGAAGAGTGCTGCTTACAGGCTTACTCCTCATGACTTGCTCAACCTGATTTCTTCTAGAACTCAGGACCACTAACCCAGAGATGGAATCATCCACAATGGGATGGGCCTTTGCATATCAATTGCTAATTAAGAAAATGCTGTACAGGCTTGCATACAGCTGGATCTTATGGAGGCATTTTCTCAATTGAGGCTCCCTCCTCTGATAACTCTAGCTTGTGTCAAGTTGACGTAAGACTAACCAATACAACAACTAGAAATAAGAACTGAAGAGAAAACAGATTCTCTGTGAAATGCTTATTCCTCCAGAGTTAACACTCCAAGGGCAATGATTCGTGTTGCTTATTAGTCATACTTAGCAATTATTTTAGTGTCATTGTCATGGCCATAAAGCATTCTATTCTCTTATGGGGAAAATCTCTAGCAATGAGAAGGGCTGAAACTTGAGTTTTGTCATCATTTACTGAACCTTAACTTCAATCCTATGTCTTCGCATCAGGAGCATGTCCCTGGATCTAGTAAAAGAGTACTATTGCAGAGTTTGGTTCCAATATATAGAGTCATTTTGACCTTGAAAATCCACAAAAGTTTGATACTTCATTTTACAATCCTTAGGCCTTCCATAATCCTCCTTGGGCTTCCAATTTCAAAAGCAGGAGGCAAAAAGTAGCTCAAACTCAACAAATATCATTGTGCCTCTACTCTCTACCAGGTACTTTAAAATCATTCTCTGACTTTCAGTAGATAGCACAGTTACGTGACACCTTTTATCCTCTCTGTAGTGAACATCTATTATTTCTGCCTGCCTAGTGCTCATGTTTACTTTTTCTTGCAATAGCATACCTACTTATTCTACTGGGATGGGGGGGAACTTTCTCTTCTTTTCATTCTGGGCCTAATGATAGTGATTTTCCCTCTCCCTTTTGTTCACAGAGGTTGACAGATGACTCAAGACAGCCCCGAATCCATCAGTAGGATTATTACATACTGAAGTGAACGGGACAAAAAAGCTCTTTCTTCCCCTTGGAGATGCTTGAGAGAGGACTGAATAGCAACAGGAGTGCTGACACTTGCCAGCTTTAGTGTTTTCTTGCCTCATAAATGCATCTGTAGTCAATGCTGATGGGAGTAACATGGAGAGAAAAGTGGATGTGAGTGTGATGGAAGCCTAAGGTCACACACACACAATGGTGTTTGCACACTCAGGTGACATATGCACAGCACTGTTTGCACCCTCAGGTCACATCAGCATCAGGGTTCATGGTTCTTCCTCTGAGTCTAGAATCTACCTTTCTTGTAGGAATCTTTCTTGCTTGGGGTACCAGGATCCTGTCATTGGAACTAGTAGACAGTCAATAAATCAGATCCTGAATGATTAAGAAGTCTCCAAGGATTAAAGAAATTCATAATTCACATACTTAATAATTGAAAAGAGAGAGTGCCTACGACTACACAAAGTCCAGTGCATTTCTCAGGAAAGTACAGGTGTGTATCAGCATTAACAACAAGTCTAAGAGAAAGTGGATCCTAAGAAATGATGGCCAAATGAAAAGCACCAACAATCTGTCTCCTACCTTCCATCTGTATGGAATAATCTGCCTCCTGTAACTAGTTTAGAACTCCACTGTTGTCTGTTAAAGGCATGGAAACTCCAGGGGAACATTTGGACAATACATTTTAGTTCATTTCCATTTTCTGCTCAGCTACAGAGAGAAATAATGATAAGCTGTTTTATCAAAAGTAATAGCTTCTGTTCTTCAAATGAAACAATTACTTCAATACTGAATAAATGAAAGAGGGAACGAAAGGGTGAAGGAAGGAGGGAAATCATTAGGAACTATGGGTAGGGTATATTTAGAATCACAAGAAGAGCACTTACTTGCCTGGCATATGTGCACCTCTCACTTAATCTTCAACACCACAAAAGGAAAAAAGAAACTATTAATAAATAAAGGAAACCCAAGTAACAGACAATATGAATATAAAATTGTTATATTTTTCACATATATGTCAGAATGTACAAAGGAAATAAATAACAAAAGATAATTAAAATAATTGAATCATACTTCATAAAATAAGTTTTCATATTTAACATTATTGTTCTTCAAAGGAACAAAAATAAAAACTATAATGAGATGCTAACACACACTCATCAGAGCAACTAAAATTGAAAACATTAACAATATCATACATCAGAACAAATGCTGAAACATTAGGGCTCTCATTCATGGCTGGTGGGAGTAAAAATTAACACTACCACTTTGAAACCCTTTGCCAGCATTTACTGAAGCTGAAGTATGAGCCAGCAATCATAATTCTAGCTACAACAACTAAAAACAAAATGACTAAATGTGTGTCTCAAAAATCACAGCAATTCATAGTAACAGAAAAGTGAAAAAATCAAATACACATGATAAACAGAATAATAGTCCATTCAATGGGATATTCTAACCATAGTCCTACATATATATCCATATGTATGTGAAATTTATATATATATGAAATCTGTGTTTGCATATTTGTGAGTGTGTGTGCATATGTGCAAGAATAGAGCAAGTCTCACAAACCTAGTAACATACAGTTCAACCCAAGAATCCAGACACAATGCACACACGTTCATTTCCATAAAGTGAAAGCACAGGCAAAAATCAAGGTATGGTAGTAGAAGTTAGAGTCATGGTTCCCTCCAAATGGAGGGACTGGACTAGGAAGAGACAATAAAGGAAGGCTGGTTCTAAACTTCATTTTATACCTTGGTCTAGATGGTAGTTCTACAAATGCACACAGGTAAAAAATACAGATCTGTACCCTCAAGATCTATGCTCCTTACCACGTCTTATCATTTCAAAGTCATTTTTCACAACTCAAAACCAGCAAACTAAAGGGAATAGAACTTAGCTCAATTTCAGTGGAGTGTCTGAGGAATACCACCATGAAGTCTCGATTTCTGTCTAGGTAAGTCATACAACAGAGAGTCTACAAAACACTTCAGTATTTAAGGGTTGTCTGGGGACAAGAAGAGATAAAGTAATAAGCAGAAGATTTAACACACTATTAAATCGCCTTTCTTGATCAATAAAATCACAACTGCTGATTTACAGGTTCCTTTAAAACTAAGGGAAAATAAAACCTATCTCATTCAGCCTTACACATCCTCTTTAAAACCCGTGGATAGTGGTGAACTCTGTCTTGAGAGTGCAGGGTTATTACATTACTATTTAATTGTATAAATACATCCACCTCTTCCCAAAGCATCCTCAAATAATTATATTTTCTCTTATTTTCAAATTACCTTAGAAAACCCCACAAACGACAGTGCATTAATAAATGCATACACAGCAGGCTTATTGTTTCTAGCTAATCATTAAAGTACAATAAACATGACAAAAAGCATGTCTAGGCAAATATACACAGTCACAAATACCATCCAATCTCTCTCCAAGGCTCTGGCATGCTGACCTTATCAACCCAATTATATGGTTCCCCATTTCCAAAGCAAAGTTAAAGCAGTAAACATATCATTATGAAAGATAGGCAAAGGTTAGCTTCCCAGAGAATTGGTCATTCAAAATAGGATGATGGTTTTTGTCAATTTGTTTTGAGAAGTGACGATTGCTACTGGAATGATCTGTTCTGTGTTCTTTCGTTGATGTAATCTTTTGGCTATTGTTGAACACTAAATGTTAGCATGGGAAGGGACCTTAGGTGTCATTTCATTCATCTTCCTCATTTATAGAGGAAGAAAACTGTGTGTCCAAGAGCCTTAATTACTTATTTTTCGTATAATATTTGGGATATGCCTATGTGTCTTTATGATGTAATTTAGAATCAGTCTGTGTGCTTTAATACCTAAAGGAACTTCACAGAGGAAGCCTTAGTGTATAAATTAGAAGAAACCTGCCATTTCTAGGTCTCCACTGAAGTGTTGGCATGGTTCTGATTTCTCTCATGAAATGTATGTAGACCAGTTGCCCTAAACCTCTCAGAAATAATGGAGGTCTAAACTAAAGCAGAGGCTGGAAATGGTGAAAGGGCTTTTTTTTTTTTTATGTGAGTAGGAACCTCAGTGCAAATTGAAAAGAAACAGCCCCCCAAAGCAGGTAGCATGTGCTTTTTCTCCTATGCAGAAGCCAAAGGGAAATAGAAGGGGGAACTGAAAGGGAACTACTAGGGATGTAGTTGTGGAAAAGAGGAAAGAGGAAGGATCACATGATCAAAGTGCATTTGCCTGTGTGGAAGTATGGTGATGACACTCCTTACTTTTTGCAACATACACTGATTTTAAAAGAAATAAAATAGAGAAGCAAATATATATATATATATATATATATATATATATATATATATATATATATATATATTGATTGGAGGAGGCCAAGTCCTAAGTTTGCTGTCTAAGAGCATGTTGTGACTGTCTTCAACCTCTTCTGCTTGCACTCACTCATTTTTCTATTCTCATTCTTGAGGTTGTTTGAATAGTCTTCCTATAGTACAGCTTTTATGCTCTAATAAACTCCTCAATGTCTGTTTTATTGGACTCTCTAGAAGCAGAATCTAAGTCAAAGACATTGGAGAAGGTGATTGTAACCAAGAGCTCCCAGAAAAAAATCAGGGAGCAGAAAGTAGGAGAAAAAAGTTGTCCAGGACAAGCTCCAGAGTAAAGAGGTGCCCACAGTAGGGGACCCCTGCTCACTGCTGGGGGAGGTTGAGAGATACTGTCAGTTCTTTCTATCCAAGGTGTGCTTCGAAGAACCCTGTCGTCTCTGTGTCACACTCATGATGAACTAAAGTTCTTACAGCTATATCACAGTGCAGTGTTTATTTCAGCTGACATTTCTTAGAATTAATCAATTCTCTTGGAAGGAAGAGTGTGAAGACTCACATTCAGGCACAAGCTTACCTTGCCCTTGATGTTATGGAAAGGTTTGCACATTAGTTCCATTGGAAAACACTAGTACAGCTTACACTTCAGAATTATCCTGATCAGGGGAGAGCAAGCCAAACAATTCACATCCCTTTATCCTGGATCATTCCTTAAGCAATGTGCATCAGGGTGGGTGCTCAGGAGATGGCTTAGCAGTTAAGAGTACTGGCTGCTCTTCCACAGAACCTGATTCAATTCCAAAAACCCACAGGGTGGCTCACAGCCATCTGTAACTCCAATCCTAGAGACAACTGATGCCCTCTTCTGGCCTCTGCAGACATTGCATACACATGGTGCACAAGACATAACTGAATGCAAAACACTCACACATACATTTTTCTTTTGAGAAAAAAAAAATGAATTTTGTGAGGCTGTGATGTGAAAGATTCCAGGTCTCCAAGGTTGTCAAAATGTGATACTTCCAGCAGTCCTTATCAAAGAGATATGGGTGTTAACAGGACAGGAGTATATGGGAGAGACACAGGACTGTGGGCATTGAGGGAAGAACGCTAGCCAAACATCATTGGCTACTTTGCTCACAAGTCTACAGTTGGTCCTAGAGCACAGGACTCTTTTTGTGTAGTGTTCTTTCAAGCTATCTTTAATTCAATGCTATCCTATCCTCCCTTACTATACAACAGTGTCTTTCAATTTTTGCTTACATGTGGGAATCACCTGAGGACTTTCAGAAACTACTTTTTGATGCCTGAGTTCCACACTCAACCTTTCCAATTTGTAGGTCTAGCGAGGCCTAGATGTGTTTGTTTTTAATTCTTCCTTTGGCAATTCTATTGTACAACCAGCCCTGAGAAATACTACTCCAGAATGTTACATTAAATACCATCAATTCCATGAATTTGGGAATTCCTTTCATTTCCTGAAGGGAAATGTGTCAACACCCCCTTCCTTGTATACTGGAGTTTTATTGTCTGGTGCTTCTGCTTTGGCACTTGATTGATGGGAATAAAGTGGGTGTTGCTCTCGGGCAGGACCTGAAGGCAACTGTGAATCACTCTGAGTTAAACTAACAAAATTAAAACATAATAATAAAATCTCATATCTGAAGAGAGCCTTTGAGGTCCTTAGCTTACAAAGGGCAAGCACAGACAAGTTCAATGAACATTGGAAACAGATCTACTGATGAAACTCAGCATTATGGTGGAATAGTCATTTTAGAAGGACTAAAGAGATAATCAAGGAGGCAGACCTGAAGTAGCTCACTCACTATGCATATAATGAGATGTCACAGGATTTCCAGTCCTCAGAGGGGTCTTCCACATAGCTTTGCTGACATATGTGCCTCTGTTCAGGCACATCCAACTTGGCTTTTACTGTTGCTGTGATAAACACAACCTCCAGAAGCAACTTGAAAAGGAAATAGTTTGTTTCATGGTATATATCCAAATAACAGTCCATCCCCTGAGGGAAGTCAGGGAAGGAAATCAAGATAAGTAAAATCTGGAGGTAAAAAACTGAAATACTGGGCTAGTCTCCATAGTTTACTCATCCTGCTTTCTTATACAACCCAGGACCACCTGCCCAGGGGTGGCACTGCCCACAGTGAGTTAAGATCTCATCACCAATAATTAACCAAGAAAATGCCCCATAGACATGACCACAGGCTAATCTGATGGAGTCGGTTCCTCAACTGAGAGTCCCTCTACCCATGGGAGGCGAGTTTGTGTCAAGTCAACAAGACCCTCACAAAGCTTCACAATAGCCAAATAATTTGCTGATGAATTCCTAGTTTCCTAGCATGCTCAGTCAGACACACGGGTATGATCACAACAAAGGAAACTATACCTAGTGGGAAAAAATTAATGTATAAAGAAGAGATGTGCTAGTAAGGTAATAAGCATATTCTAGCTGGCTTATTGGCTGTGTTTCACATATTTAATATGATGGGGATTGATTTTATAAACTGTGAGCTCACTTGTACTAAAAAAAAATAAAACACTTCCTTTTTTGTTATTATGGTTAATACTTATCTCAGGCCCTCCTAGTTACAAAATGCCAATTTCATCACCTCAACTTATTTTTTTTTAGACAAACCCCACATTCTTCTGTTATACAAGAGCTTTCCAAGAGAAACAAAGATTTCTCTTCCTTCCCCTAACCCTCTCTGGGTGGTAACTAAGAGAGCAGATGGCTGCCACAAGTATAACCCTAGGAACACCAATCAAGACAATATTGACATTCACTTCTTAGCCCTCACTTGTCTAAGCTGATGTCCACCCGTGGTGAATAAGGGAGAGGAATGGGGTCCCTCCTAGGTCTTTTGAAGGCAGGAATTACATTAAGTATAAAATAAAAGGTATGGGTTTTATGTTTTGTTTGTGCAGTTTTTCCCTGGAAAAGCAGGTTGTGGGTTTCCCTCTGCTCTATCTGCTTCTAGCATATCACATGGATTTAAGACATGGTTCCTATTCCTAGTCAAGCAAGGCATCCAAAAGCCAATGGCTTGATATGGGCTTTAATGAATGGATGGATATTCTTATCATTTATAACAAGGCTTTGGGATATTCATATTCTTTCCTTCCTTCTCTCTCTCACACACACTTCTACCCCCATGATCTACTGAAGTTGCCCTTCTCTGACACATACCGACTGAGATCTCTAAGGAAAGCTAACAGTGGGACTGGGGAGATGGCTCAGTGGGTAGGAGTGCATGTTCTTGGAACAGAAAGACCTGAGTTCAAATCCCCAGGACCTATGTACCTGTAACCCCAGAAGTAGAAGGCAGAGACAAGTGGATTCTGGGAATTTACTGAACAGCCAGTCCTGTGTCAGGGCAGCAAGGCAAAAACAATGGAAGAAGATACTCAGTGTCTTCCAAAGGCATGTACATGCATGTGACATGGACATGGACACACACACACACACACACACACACACACACACACACACATGGGGGGGGAGAGAAGAAGACAAAACTGTAGGTAGAATGATTGCAAGAAAAAAAATCACTTCTATAATTATTTCAAATGTTTTTCTGTCAGTTTCATAAATGGAACTTGTGGCTTTTATGCTTGTCATTCCTGTGAGCTCGTTTTCTCACACTCCCTCTCTTTCTGAAAGACAGTATGCTGTTGAAATCGGGCACACTAGGAAAACTGAATTGACAGGCCAGCAATGCTGACAGCCCAGCTCCTCACCGTAGAACTCTAACTCTAACAGCCTGTTCTGGGACTCCAATACCTACTAAAAGCTGCCTTCTGTGTAATTAATGTACTGACTACCATCCAGTGCCCATGTTACATTAAACATAATGAAAATCCTATCACTTCTCCTTTACAGATGGAAAGTCAGAGGCACAGAGGGATTTAAACTACTTGCCTGTCACATGAGAACAAGGTCAATAGTTAAGTAAGTTAAGTTAAGCCTTGGAGTTCTTGCTCTCTGCAACTGCAATGTTGGCTTATTGGTGTTTTGGTTTTTTTTTTTTTTTTTTTTTTTTTTGATTTGTTTTGTTTTGTAACCGAATTCACACAGTAGCTCAGACTAGCCTAGCATTCACTATGTAGACCAGACTGGTCTCCAAATTGCAGAAATTCTCAGGCCTCAGTCTCTTGCCTGCTGAACTGTAGATGTGAGTGACCATAAGTAGCTTAATTTTAATAAAGTGGCTTAATTTTTGCTTTGAAACTACAACCAAATAAAACATTGCAGTCAATGTTGCTTGCTGGCAAAACACTGACCAAGTGTTTACGACACTGAGTCTTGGGTGCAGGTGCGGCCATACACGTGAATGAGATTCTGGTTAACACTACAATTGGCCAAGCATCCCTTGTATCATAAGAACCAGCAATGTTAAACAACCAGTATATGTGGAAAATGCACTTAGCTAGAAAAAAAAAAGTCAGTAATTCTGAAAAATCTAATTACATGCATAAAGGCAAAGATAGCCTAAGCCCCACCCATTTTGCCTATCATTAAAATACAAACTTCGAAAAACCTTCCACGATGATATCAAAACAATGGGGCATTTCTTGAAAAGTACCAAACGATGAGTCAGCTGTGGTTTTATTTTATGTTGGAATGATTTTTTAAAAAAAAACGGTGCCTTTAAATGGTGCTTAAAGTTGCTTTCTTTACATACATGTCATCTCTGGTGACAGCTAAAGCAAACTTACCAGGCCCCAGTGGTAGAGTTTAAAAACAAAGCGTCAGCCTCAGACAGACTGGAGCTAAAATACTGCAGCGACCGCCAAGCCAACCCACCAACCCCAGAGGCTCAAGTAAATAAAATATGATGCCCCAGAAAACCTGGCGGCAAGACCTGGCTGAAGGAAATCTACCATGAAAATATCATGAGCCTTTAACGTAGTGGGCCTCAAGTCCATTGTGAGTGTAGCACTGTTATGTTACGATCAGTTACTCAACTGCAATGTGTGTGTGTGTATATATATATATATATATACCCCTTCCCCTGAAAACCTGCTTCTTGATACTCCAAAAGAAACCGCATACATAAGCAAAAATCCCCAGATACCAGAAGCTAACGAAGGCAGGAAGCAGAAGGAAGAAGCCTGACGGCCACCTAAGACATGAGTGTGGTTCTGGTGCTACTGTTTCAATTTCTGTTTTGATTTCCCCCAGATTCCTGTCACTAAAGCCATCTGGCACTTTTCAGTCCCAAGCCCCCCTTCTTCGCTTGGGCATCTTTATTACTTCATACACATAGGCTTGCATGTGCACGCATGCATACACACACACACACACACACACACACACACACACACACACACACACACACCTAGGTTTCTAACGTTAAGCTAATTTAATTCCAACTTTGCTGATCTACAACACAGAGATACATACTCACACGGCCTCTGTCTGTTAGCACAGCAGTGCCCCTGGTCACTTGAATCCTCAGTTTCCCCAGTCAATCACAAAGACAAAATATAGCTGCATCATCATAACTGAAAATTTTAAATGTAATAATATATTTATGGTAATAAATGTTATTTATATAAATAAAAAATTATATTCTGCATCTGTAGGCCATCAATCACTAAATAAGATAATGTAAATAAACATGTTTAACATCTATGGGTAGTATTTGACAAATGTTGCTTCTTTCCCCCCTTCAGTTCAAAGTATAAAATAATTGGAGAGTGGAAAAAGGGATAAGGGGAAGTCTTTCACATAAAACCTAGACTGTCAGTTCCATGAGGTCTGGACTTTGTTTTGTTATCGACGGACTCTTAGCACTTAAACCACTCCCTGCCAGAATCACACTCAGTGACTGTGCTCAACACGTGTAAATGTTAACAGGAGGAGGATGAAGGGAGGAGAGGGAGGAACAGAAGAAAAGAAATCTGGCCAATAAACTATGACACAGTGTTCTATAAAGTCAGTGATTCCTACCTAAAAGCTAAGAAATCATGCTCTCCTTGGATACAGAAAATATATTAACACAACTATCTAGAAGGTTAAAACGAGGAAACAAGCTCTGCTAGAATCCCACTGTAGCATTTGATAGCTCTCCTAAAAGTCCCTGGCTGTTTTTAAGCCTCCATTTTCTCATTCATGTAGTAAACAGAGTGAGTAACAAATAGCGTTGAGAATCAGTTAAGGGCTGACTTAGGATTCCTCACATGATTGTCTTGGGAGAAGAGCCTTTAGGGAGGATGATTTCACATAGGAAAAGCCATCTGAGGACACAGTGAGAAAGCAGGCCACTGTTGGGAAGGGAGGAAGAGAGACCTCGGGGCTCCTGGGTATATTCCCAAAGGAATCACAATCAGCATCCAATAGAGACACTGGCACAGCCATGTTCTCGTGGCATTATTCACAATAGGCATTTGTGGACTCAGCCTGGTGTCTATCAACACATGAGTGGATAAGGAAAATGCAGCATGTATGCATTGGGGAACATTATTCAACCATAAAAATGTAAGTCATGTTGTTTGCAAGAAAACTGATGGAACTGGAGGTCAGACTCAGAAGGAAAACATCACTTTTTCATATGCAAAGTCTGTATTTAAAAAGAACTGAAAATAGAAAGATGGCTGGTTGGGAACGGAAGCCAAAGTGAAGGAGTAGGGTGGACATGAGAGGATGACCATGAAAGGTATTGAGACCAGAGTATGGAAATGCCAAAAGGAAGTCATATTGCTGATAAAAGTTAAAGAAACCAATCTTTCTAACACCTTGCCCTTCAACTTAGAGCCTCCAAAACTATACAGAACAAAATCTCTTGTGTAAACCATGTGGTGTGTGGCATTTTGTTATGACAGTTAGATGTCATAACATGGCATCTTATGATGAGCACTGGGACTGGAAAACAGAAGGGAACTTAATTCCAGCACACAGGCGATTCTAGCCAGCATTGCCATCAGGAAACAACACCCCATGAGCCACGTTTCTCTGCCCCTCTTCATACACACTGAATCATTTAGGCACAGAACTATATTTTAAGGTCACCTATGTAGCAAGTAGCCATTAAAGGTGTAGAGGGGTGGTCTTTTCCTATGGAACAAAATAAAGGTTTAATTATTTTCTAGTATGCTAAAGATAAGTCTCCTTCCAGGGCAGGAATCATTTGGGTTCTTTGAATCTATTATAAAATGATATAGGTTTCCTAATCTTAGAGTTTCCCAGCTATGATACAAACCTACTCCATGTATAGCACCCAAAGTGGATGTTCCCTTTCTCAGTGAATTTGGGGGCTAAGTCAACTGACAGGAAGCCCACATTGCCTGTAACATCCTGAACAATGCACCCAGGGGTTCCTATCCAGGAGTCACACGTCTTCTGGCAGATCCATGAGACTATGTCAACCTCATTTCTTAACTTATATACAGATTTTTTTTGACAGTTGGCACACATTATTACCTGTACTATTTCTATTTAGAAAATAAGAATATAGGAAAGTAATTTTAAAATTCAATACTATAAACAGTAGCGCTTTGGAATTACATGCTTAACGGCGAGGCAATTATTGGTAAAGTACCCTCAAAGTTAATCCCATCAGCAACTCCCGACTCTTCTATCCACACTTAGTTATTTCTCATCCGCCAGCATTTCCTTTCACCTTATGATTATTTCTTACTTCTCTCCCCTTATTTCTCTCCCCTTCACAGCTAAACTTTGAAGTACCATTTTTCACTATCTTACTTTCCTCACCCTTCAATCTACTTCTGCACGGCTTGCCTCACCTCCATAGTTTTTGAAAAGTTTGGCTCTTGTCAATAATGACATCTTTCATCACTTCTCTTAATTAACTCTTTCCCAGCATTTAGCACTGATATTGAGTCCCTCATTCTTTAAGCCAGTTGTTCTCAACTTGGGGATCAAATGACACTTTCATAGGGGTAGCCTAAGACCACCAGAAAAGAGATATTTACATTATGATTCATACAGTACAGTTATGAAGGAGCAATGAAATAATTTCATGGTTGGGGGTCACTACAATGTAAGGAACTGTATTAAAGAGTCACAGCATTAGAAGTTTTAGAATCACTGCTTTAAACCCTTTCTTGTCTTTGATGTATATAATATCACACTGCGTTAAGTTTTTTCTACTTTTTGGTACTTTTTACCTATTTACCTACTCAGGTGACCAAAGGCTCAGTTACTGGAGGTTTGGTCCTAAGTTTCCATCTTCTTAGTATATTGTCTCCCATATATGATGGGCCTTGGTGTTCCCATGTTTAGCCTACTGAGAAAGACAGACAGACCTAGAAAGACAGACAGACAAACACATGCAGCACATACATACACTCTGCACACACACACACACACACACACACACACACACGCACCCTTTCCATGTAGCCATGTAGTCTGGAAAATAAGTAACCCATGAGACATCTTTTTCTCCTTCTTTTCATCCTACTAAATCAACTATCTTATCTCCCTAATACCCCAATAGCTGCTTGCTTATCTACTTATCTTGCTTATCTACTATTATAGCACCTAGATGTTTGGAATAACCTCCTCATTGCCCTTTCTACATTCTCTCTTAGAATCCCACATTGATTTTTTCCACATAGAGACCAGCTTTATCTTTATAAACTGACAGTGCCATCATTCGTGATCACATCCATTTAATCTCAGCACTTCAGTTGGTGGAATGCTTACTCACACGTTCCCTCATGCCATCAGGCTCCAAGGGCTCTGCCTCTCATTTTCCACCTCTCTGACTAGGCTTTCTTTTATAGTCTCATTGTCTACTTTTGATCCCTCAGTGACCCCACAGTCCTCAATGCCATGTTCGCACCCATCTCAAGGTCAGTTAAAATGCATCTTTTACTTCACCAACCATTTTTAGACTCCACTCTCATCATTCTTTAAGTATTCATTTGAACTTTTCTTATTCCAGAAATATTTTCATGATCTTCTCTCCCCTGGTGGCAACATATACTTTTTTCCACCTATAATGAATGTTATAATTATAAATACACATTTATATTTGCCCATGTCTCTCTTCAAAAATTCACCTCAAAACAAAAATATAAGCAAAAGAACAGCAGCAGCAGCAAAAGATCACGTGGTCCTATCTGCTTTTCTCACCATAATAAGGATAGTTGGCCAAGAGGAAGAGAAGTTAATCTTACCTAATACAGTACTACCACGAAGAATTAAACCTAACTGAATCCATCTAACCAGAACCCAATAGTGCATGACTAACTGAAGAAGGCTTAAGTGTTTCTCAGAGGAATACAGGGATAATCCATGTCACCAGGATTAATCATCAGGATTCATCATGTCATCAGGATTAATCAACAGATGTCAATATAGAAGACTATTCCTCTAGTGATCTGAGTAAACAATATGTCCCAGTATTCACACACTATGATGTAATATCTCCATTGAATCTGGTATTCTCTGAGACTTGAACTAACCAATAGAATGGTGACTGTACTCTTAGTAATGAACACAGTCCTATACCAGTCCCACTCACTCTTGGAAGAAAGGAAGGTTGACTCTCTCTGTCTCTCTCTGTCTCTGTCTCTCTCTCTCTGTCTTTCTCTGTCTCTCTGTCTTTCTCTGTCTCTCTGTCTTTCTCTGTCTCTGTCTTTCTCTCTCTCTGTCTCTCTCTCTCTCTCTCTCTCTCTCTCTCTCTCTCTCTCTCTCTCTCTCTCTCTCTCTCCTCTCTCTCTCTGACCTAATCATCACTGATAGGGCCCACTACTCCAAAAAATGTTACCATAGGAACCAAATTTCAGCCTGACTATGTAGCTAAACTTTTTTAATGTCAATATTGCCTTTTAATGTACATAATCGTCAAATAGCTATACCATTGGGATTTTGAGACAGAGCAGTGAAACTATGTGTATACTCACATATTTCACTCATACATAGCAAACACGTTGATGCTAAGATACATTAAATTCAGAACTCTGGTCATCTTTAATACAAATCCATATCCAACATGTTTTAAAAATCGATGACTTGTTATTTGCCTTTGTAAATAAACATTACAAAATCAAATCATCTTTCTCACAAGCTATCTACTTTTCTCATAAAATATTATTTTGTCAACCACAATGTTTTCTCCTGAGAATAGACTATTAAACTTGCTTGACTGTAAAGTTCTCAGACATTTATAAAATCATTATGATACAGCTGATGATAGAGAGAAAAATATTTAGCTCTTGAGCTGACATTTTCACAACATTTCAGAGAAGTGAAAGAAGAAATACAAGTGACATCATCCTTAGTTAATAATCTTCTGAGTTTCAAAAGGGGCCATTGTTTGCTAAAGACCAGTAGAGAGCTCCATGCTAGCATATAAATATCCTTGAACAAAAGTCAGAACAACAAAAATGCTCATACCCCTGATTCCAGCTCACTTACTATCATCAAAAGCAAATCCCTGCACAATCCATTTCTTTGAACAATCACTTGGGGGATCAGCCTGCAGACCACTAGTTTTAAAGTGGTTGGTCAAGTGGCAAGAATCAACACTTGATTTTGAATCAAGTAGCTATAACCACAGCAGTTATTCAGCAACATTTCATTAGAGAAATCAGGACTTGTGCCTAATATTTTGAACAAAGACGGTCTTACATAATTTTTCACTTTAATGGCGGTTTTAGCCTCCTCCTGGAAGTAACTATTTCTGCTGAAGGGGACTTTCCACACACTTACATTAATTATTTGAGTAGTGCTGACTACACAACACCAAACATCTTCAAATGATGTATTAGAATAGTCAGAGCAATGGCTATCATGGGAAGTTGTGATGGACTACAGTTTAAATTTATGCTTATTGTTGATTTCATTTTTGATTGGCAATAAATTATGAAAGGCTCAAATCTATCAAAATATAATGAATGCAAAGTAAATCACTAAAATGCAAAAATAGAAATTCTAAAATACTTCTTGAGCCTTTTACTCAAGACAAAATTAGTTTCTAATTATTTTGAAATAGTAGAAGTTTTAAAAAGACCGTATTTGATTCCAACAAGGTAAGCAGATAGGCTGACTGCAGATATTCACCTCTCCCTCAGCGCCTCCAAATCCAATCCCCCAGTTACATCCCCAGCTCTGCAGCAGATCACTTGCTGAGGCCTCCCTTTACCCTCTCCCTCCATCTCCAGTGGATCACACAGATCCTCCCCTCCTAAGTTCCCCCTTCCTACTCATTGCTTTATCCCAGTTCCCATCTCCAGCAGGCACTCCCTGGGAACCTACTACTATACTCATAGGTCAGCCATCCTCAGAGAAGCTTCCTCTGATGGGAACAAATACAGAGACTCACAGCTAGACATTATGCAGAGTGTGAGAGACCTTGGAACACTCAGCCTTGAATGGGATGTCCCTTATCAAATCCCTCCCCTCAGAGCTCAGAGAGCCTGATTGAAGAGGATGCAGAAAGAGTGAGTGTAAGGGCCAAAGAGGATGGAGGACATCAAGAAAACAAGGTCCTCTAAATCAACATGAGAAAAGCTCATATGAACTCCAGAGACTGAGGCAGCATAAACAGGGCTTGCACAGATCTGCACCAGGTCCTCTGCATATATATGTGTTTCCCAGGTTAGTTTTCTTTATGGGATTCCTGAGTGCAAATGAGTAGACCTCTGTTTCTTGTGCCTGTTCATTCTGTTTGTCTTGTCCAACTCCAAAGTGTTGGTTTTTGTTTTATCTTATTTTATTTTTATCCCTTAGAAGCGTGTTTGTTTTCTAGTAGGAGACAGATGGGAGGGGAGGTAGGAGGGAACTTTGAAGAGTAGAAGGAGGGGAAACCATAATCAGGACTTATTATGTTAGCAACATTTCTGCTTTCAATAGAATGGAAAATAATAGGCAGTAATGAGACAAAAGAAAAAAATAGTATTCATCTTATATTGTCTTTCCTCCTCCCTCCTCAATTAATGCCAACACCCATTTTCCCCATATCCCCTTTCATATCACCAATATCTTGTTATCCTTCTCTATAGAACTTCTTTAGTAAGGGTGTGAGGAGACTAACGGAGCAAATGATGTAATTATATCTTCATTGAAAACAAATATATAGATAAATAAAAGATAGTACTCAAAAATTTCTAGAACATAACTCAAAAACTGAAACAAGAATACACCAGTGTTCCTGAATTCTGCAGGCTGGATAAAAATGTTCCTGAATTCTGCAGGCTGAGATAAAAATTGTTGCAATGTAGAAACATGTCCTACGTTTCCTCTCTCATGCCTTGATGGCCATCCTTATCCTGTGAGGATGAAATATTCTAGAATCTTTATTATTCACCAAAGAGGCACTTTATGTACTATACAGCACAATCTTGTTTTGGAAAATGATATGAAGAACCGGTTTTAATTTAAATCTAATATAACATGTATTAGAAAAGGAGTTTTCATTTAATATCACAAGATTATCATTTGTCTAATCTAATTATAACAATTTCTGGCTGTAGTAAAGAACTTTAGGTCAATAGTAGAGACAATAACATTTGGCTAAATGACTAAGATAACATAAGCAGATATTCCACCATCTATTATGTTTACAGTGTCTTCATTGAAGAGTTTCTCCACTTGGCAATACAAAATGAGATATGCCTTGGAATGGTGAGGAGCATCATCCATCAGAATTGGATAGACTTTGTCCTAGGCTCTTAAAAATGTCCTGTGAAATCCTCAGTTCTGCCAAGAGTAACTGTATAGATTGGTTCTTTCCACGAATCTCATTACCCTGTTCATTTCCAGAAAGAAAGGATAGCCTGGACCAGGCTAAAAGATCGAGATTTGTTGGAGAGCAGTGGTTCTCAACAGTCCTGATGTTGTGATCCTTTAATACAGTTCCTCATGTGCTGGTGACCCCCAACCACAAAATTATTTTCATTGCTACTTCATAACTATAATTTTGCTACTGTTATAAATTGTAATATAAATGTCTGTGTTTTCTGGTGGTCTCAGGCAACCCCCTGAAAGGGTTGTTTTGCCCCCAAAGGGATCATTACCCACAGATTGAGAACCACTGTTATAAAGGAAAGGGAAAGTATCTTGACACAGAAAAAGAAATCAGAGATGTTTAATGAATAATAGTTTATAAAGGTGAAAATGAATTATACAGTGTGCTTATGTGTTCAAAAGGGACAGGTTCATCCTCCTTATTTCTCAGGATGACATTGTAATGTTTCTCAGGAAAACCACACTTTTACATCTCAGACTGTCTTACATTTTGACCTTCTCCTTACACAATGACCAGTTCAATTATGACCACATGACCTTTATTAGGACAATATGTTGTGGAATATTATTTTAACTAGGCAAAGATGTGTTACATTTGTTGATGCTGTGAAATATTACTTTAACTATGTAAAGGTTATGCTGTATTTATTTACTTGTGTAAAGATAGGTTGCATTTGTTTCACCTTGCCTGTGTAAGGCACCTGATTGGTCCAATAAAGAGCTGAACAGTCAATAGCTAGACAGAGAAAGGCTAGGCAGGACTTAGGGGAAGAAAGAACAAATAAGAGGAGAAATATAAGTTCAAAAGGAGGAATGAGAAGAGAAGAAGGAAAAGGAGAGACCAAGGGAGACTCCCAGGGCCAGCCAGGTGGTGGTCAGCCAGCAGACACTAGAAGCAGTAAAAGTAAGATATACAGAAAGAAGGTAAAAAGCCCAAAGGCAAGAGGTAGATGAAGAGAAAACATGTTAAGTTAAAAGAGCTAGCCAGAAGTGAGCCTAAGCTAGGCCAAGCATTCACAACTAATAAGTCTCAGTGTCATGATTTAGAAGCTGGTTGATGTCCCCACCCTCAAAAAAAAAAAAAGCCTACTAAACCAATAAGATTCTGTCCTGAGATTTTCATTAAAACTATATGAATAAAGGAAAACAATAGTTCTCCCAAAGTTGCTGAAGCAATAGGCAAAGTACATGGGAAGGTATTCAAGTTAGTGACAAGATTATATGTATGAAGCCTGTTTTATAATATCAGTATAAAGGAAAAACTCACTCCACAATAGAAATAAGGTCCAAATGATAGCTCTCAGGCCCTGAATCCAGACACACCTTCTGAGGTTGTTTCAACTATTTGATTCCTTTAGGTTGGGTTATGAACCCTTTCCACCAGTATCTCCAGAAGAACACAACCTTGAATGGTGGCCAACAGACAAAGTGGGGGCTGGAGAGATGTCTCAGAGTTTAAAACCACCCATTGCTCTTGCAGAGGACCCCAGTTCCCAGCTCCCACATGGTGGTTTACAATAGTCTGTGACATGTGACACACAAATACCCTCTGTAGGCACCAGGGATGTACATGGTGCACCCACTTACATGTTGGCAAAACATTCATGCATAAAAGATTAAAAAACATATTTTCTTTAAAAGGAGAGAAAAAGGAACCCCAAACCACGTGAAAATATGTGTGTACAAAGGTCCACAGTAAGTTATTCTAATGAGATAAAGATAACTTGATATAATCATTCTCAGATATATGACCAACCTTGAACTCATACCATTATAAACCCAAATCCTTCTGTCTGGAGCATGTATGATCTTGTCAGCTATGTCTTTAACATAATGAACATCATTATGAAATCAAGATCATAATTCATATGTAGGGGTAAGACATTAACATTTGAGACAGTTGTGCATATTTTAAGTGATTATATACCAAAATGAACTACTCAGACAGCAAAGTTGAAGATAGCATATCGGGAAGGGGATATTTCAGGTAAGTTTGTTTAATAAATTTCCACTAATTATCCCCATTAATTCCATGCAAGACTGGTATTTGACAGGTAGAGTCTACAGTCAACTGTTTATAACACACACACACACACACACACACACACACACACACACACACACACACACATTCCATTCACTGGATCGATGAAATGGATGAATAGGTCACTATACTTCCCACCAAGTCTGACAACCTGAGTTTAATCCCTGGATCCTACATGGTGGAAAGAACTGACTTCTGTAAGTTGTCCTCTGACCTTCCCATGTACACTGTGCTATACCTCCCCTCCGCCCTACAAGAGACAATAAACAAATTCAATCAATCAATCACTTAATCAATGTAACAAACACTTCTTTTAAGAAGAGTGACTCAGATTTTGGTGTTTCCTGTACAAAGTGGCTCTGCAGGATATGCAGATTTAAGTTGTTTCAGTTAAATCAGCTCTAAGCAACTGTCACATAAAGTCTGGTGACACCAAGACAC
Source organism: Peromyscus leucopus (assembly GCF_004664715.2). NCBI lineage: Eukaryota > Metazoa > Chordata > Mammalia > Rodentia > Cricetidae > Peromyscus > Peromyscus leucopus. The sequence continues at coordinate 40,016,537 of NC_051072.1, forward strand.
AATGAAATATTATGGGAAGTGCCATGCAACTGCAGCTGATATTGAGCACCACTCTGGTTATCACAGTTGGCTCTGTTCTTACGAGACAAGAATTCCATTGTCCGCAAAGTTATGAGCAAGGTTACTCTAAGCCTTTAGAGCCAAGGTATAATCCTGTCTTATCTTCTTGCAACTTTAAATCCTTTAAGTCTCTGGTCAATGCCTCCTGGACTTCTGAGAGGATTGGTAATCATTTTTTCGGCACTGAAGTTTTGTTTGAGTGTTTGTGATGACAGAAAATTCTGCATCTCTAGTCCTTTGTCTCATGTGTTCAAAAATCAAAAGTTGGGAAGCAAAATCAAAGATGCATGAAAAAAATGGGGGAATAATGGGTGAGAGAGACTTACCACGTGGAGAGGGGAACACAGAGGGAGAGAAAAGAAGGAAGGAGAAATGATGCTGAGGGAAAGGCAGAGAATTATACTTTTTGCTTATTAAGTTATATATAATACATATATAATTTTAATTGAATTTATGTCAATTGGGGTAACAATATTCCCCTCAAACAACACACACTAGCTAACAAAAGCCCCAGTGCCAGGCACTGGAAACCTCCTTTTGAGATGTTGGTTGTGGTAGTTGAGGGGGGGTCCAAAGACCCCCAAACAGTGTAGGCTATTGCTATTGCCCTTGGTTGACTTCCAGAAAGGAAGATAAAATCCTATTGCTGAAGACACAATTTACTCCTGATACAGAAGTTGGAAAAATCAATCTGGATCTGAACTGGAAGGTTTCACACTGAGAATTAGCTCTCGTAGTTTTGGAAGGAACTATTCAAGTTTCCAGCAGAGAAAGCCAACCAATATTCCTATCCCATTGTAACATCAATGAACCCCAGTAATGACCAACATGGCAAGATATTCCTATAGGTGTAATAGCGGCATTTATATCCTAGAGGTAACCAATAGTCATTTAATTAGACATAAGGCCTTTTCAATATGAGGTAATTCATTCCTGGACTATAAATTTAGGCAAATACCTGGAGCTGGGAGGCCATGGAACCTATCAGAGAACATATTATAGCCACTTTCCTAAACTAGCATAATCTCTAACTGCATTTTAAAAAAAATAAATAAATTCTTGTATCCACACATAGTGTAGCTCACATTCCTCATCATAGTAGGTTCTCTTTGCAATAGACAGAAACCAGCACAAAAACAAACAAAAACAACAAAACCCTACAACTTGTCAAAATATAGAGATCAACCAATTGTGCAGGTGCCTAGCCCCAATTAATACAAATACATTACAACCACTACACTTGAAGCTCAGGGGACATCAGGGAAGAGGGGCAACCAGACTGTAAGAAATAGAAGACCAAGACAGCGACAGTGAGATAATACCTTCAAAAAATTTTTAAAAGGGATACAAAATGTATTGGGGGTAGATCTGGGAGGATTTGGGGGTGAATATGAATACTGTGTGAAATTCTCTAAGCGTTAATAAAACTATTATTTAAAAAAAAAAATCAAAGCTGCAATCCTGAGACGTCCTGGAGGAAGGTGTCCAGCACTGCCTTCCACCCACCTTTCCAATGAGAAAGGTGACCAGTGCTTCTCAAGCACTCATGTGCTGAGTCCAACAGATTGTTTCCTATAGATCTCAGAAGCAAAATTATTTCAAACATTTTCATAGATGGCAATGTGGCTCCAACTGTTCACAGCACAGAAGGAGTCCTTACACCCAGACTGTGCAATACAAAAGGCAAATGGAAAGCTCCTGTATAGGTCTCGCATACTTTCAAGTTTGCCTTCAGAATGTCAGATGCTTTCATGTCTGGGAGAGGGAGATCAAAGAAAATTATTTCAAAAGTTTTCTGAGACTGAAAAGAAACATGAGGAGTTAACGAAAAAATTAGGAACCCAAGAAGTGAACCCATACAAGTGAAGCAGCCACCATTCCATGAGCAGAAGCACTCCCTGGCAACCTGCAGGGCAAGTGTGTGTGAATAAATGCACATTTCCATCAGCACACAGATGGCACCATTTCAGAGACTCACTGAGAGCTCAGGACCCATATATAAACCTCAGAAGAAAAGATTTTGAGGGTAAAGTTAGCAGAAACACACAAATTTTGATATAATGCAACAACTATTAATACACAGTCTTACCACAGAATGAGGCTATAGACACACACACACACACACACACACACACACACACACACACACACCAGCAGTTCACACATTGTAGATCTATAATCCACACCTGTCCTCCATTCCAATGCACATTCATTATCATCTGTTACAGCATGTACATTTTGTGAGGCAGTTGAGGATCAATTTCTATTAAGTAATTCTTAAAACTTTAACAATGCACCAATTTCCATGGGCCATTGGACAAAGACAATTCTTTTTTCTTCAACTGACAAGATCTCATTGTAGCTCAGGTTGGCCTGGAACTTGCTATGTAGCTCAGGCTGACTTGAATGTGACAACATGTCTCCTGCCTCGGCCTCCTAAGTACTGAGAGTGCAGGTAAACTTCTGCACCAGAAGTTGCACTGCTTTGCACTTCCAACAGCAGCTAATGATATTTCAACTTTTTTTTTGTTTTTGAAAATTTGTGAAAGGTTGATATTTTTCAAATTTTTGTTATACTATAGGAATGGAAATGATACAGTCTTAGAGTTTACTTTGTTGTACATACTTAAAATACTAACTGAATCTCTTTACCTGTGGGTGAATTTAGAGTTCTTATTTCATAACAGGTCCATTTTTGGTAGTTTTTGTTCTTCTAGGAACTTGAACATTTCCTCTAACTTGTCTAATTTTTTTTTTTAACAAATAATTGTCGTTTAACCTGAAGAACTTCCATGAAGATTTCTATAAGGAAGTTCTGCTAGCAATATAAATCTCTCCATTTTTGGTTGACTTGGGTATCACTTTGTTTCATCATATTCACTTTAAATGATGCTTTTATTGGTTATAAGAACCTCTGTTGGTCATATTTGCCCTCAGATTTACTAATTCCATCACCCTGCTTGTCTTCCAGTCTCCATTGCTACCCATGAGGCATCAATTGCAGAGATTCTTTCATAAATGTCTTTGTTTCTCCCTACTTACAAGATTTGCTCTGGCTAGCTTTCAACATTTTTACTATATTGTGCCTTGTGTGGATCCCTATAAGTTTTTTTTTTTTTTTTACTAGAATATCATTGATTTTGTAGGTAAATAGATTGATGTCTTTTCACTGGGAATTTTTCAAGCATTACTCTTTCAAGTATTCTTTTTCTCCTCTCTTTTCTGGTACTGTAGTTATACATAGGTTGCTGTGACTGATGATTTCTTATTCTTCCTGGTAGTTCTGTTTATATTTTCTTGATTATATTTCCCTCTGGGTTATTTAAACTGCACATTCTCTATCAACATAGATCCCATTGAACATTCTCTGTAGAGTTTTAAAACAGACTATTTTAATTTTCAAATATAGAATTTCCCCTTATTTCAGTTTTATCATTTCCACCTTTGCACTGACATTTTTCATATGATGAATGTTGTCATATCTTCCTTTACTTTGAAAGCATGGTTTCCTTCAGTTTCTTGAATATGTTTGCAGTAGATGCTTTGATATTTCTGTCTTTTGACTCTAACACCTGAGTCTTCTCAAATGCAGTTGCCCTTGACTTATCCCCTCCCCACCTCCCCACCCCATCCCCATGGGTTGGTGATACCTCCATGTTTCCATGAATTATTTTTAATTTTCTGATGAAAATTTATCTGCTGTTGAAAGTAAAATCTTTGCTTTTACAACTTCTGACACTGACTCTTGCCCCCTAGATTTTGTTAATGTCATTTTTCTCAATTCTTTAGCACATTGAAATATAAAGTTTGTTTTTCCTTCAGGATGCCATCCTCAGGGCACAATTATTAGGAAGTAACAGTTTTTAGATGGACATTTCATGGCTACCTTCCCCCACATCTCTACTAATCTATCTACTTTTATTGGTAATTCACCCCACCCTTAGCATCACTTATTATTAGCTGAATGCTCTGCCTTGAGTTGCATATTGCCCCACAGTCTGAACTAATCAAATTTAGGCTCCTTCCAGGGAGAGTATTTGAGGACAGGACTTGAGGCTTGATATAACCGCAGAATAACTCTTCTTAGATGTCTCTTTCCCTTGTTATCTCTGGTAAACTTCCACATGGACAACAGCTTATGAGTCACTATTACAGAGTGACAATTTCTCCTTAATTACCTACTGCAAAGACTTCTGTTATTTTCAGCAATAATTTATCATAAACTTCCTTATATTCTATTTCAAATAATGCCTATTCTTCTGGATATACTGTGGAGCTCTGTCTCAGATTTTTGCCTTTTTCCTCAAAGACAGTCTCCAAAAAGTCTTTGGATTTGAGAAAATTTTTCTTGAGTCATCTAACTCTGGCTTTATAAGCAATGTGCTCACAAGGGTCAGAACTCTCTGTTATTTCAAGTTCTCCTCTCCAAATGTGATACTTCTAAACTATAGGCAGATTGGAACAAGATGGTTAGATCCCACAGTCCTTGGTCTGCCATTTCTGGAGCTAACTTCAACCCTATAAGATAGGGGTGAATGGAGGAAAGGGGCCCCAAATTGCTCAGTCCTCTGACCTGAGTGATTCTACAATGATGAACTGCAGAATGGAATCAGAAATGACTGTGGCCTACATCTTGTAGATAGACTTCACTGTTGGGAGAGGGAGAGAGCCCTATGCTGGACTACAACCATCTCAAATACAGCATCTAATGTGTTAGGCCAGCAAGACAAAGAGGAATGGCGAATGAGTTATGGTTTGAATACCATAAACTCTCATTTGGTAACCCAGAGTTAGTATACATTCTTGAATTAGCATTTCTTCATTTGCTTTGTATGTTTAGGACAATTCCTACATAGATAAATGGAAGAGTTTTTAATTAATTTTCACAAGATTTTGTTCTCCAACTGGTCCACATACCTCTTTCTACCTTCCAAATTGAACACTATTGTTCTTTCTTTTTCTTATTGTTCCACAGACTATTGAAAATTTTATAGTAGTCTTGTGTCAGACCTTAGACTGGTACTTACAGACCAAAGCTAGGAAATTTCTGTCTCACTGTGCAAAGAATAGCAGCTTTTAAAGAGAACTCTAAACTAAGATTCTTATATTTATATATTCTTGTATCACATATGAGAATCACCAGAAAATGTTTCTAAGTGATGATATAGAAAAATCTAAAGTTTCTGGAAATTTTTTTTTCAAGAATACCTTAGCAGCATTTCTCAAATTTTAGTGAGCAAATGAATCATATGATATCCTGGAATTACTTTTTAAAACTTTTGTTTTGGTATAATTTTAAATTGCCAGAAAGGTTGCAAGGATAGTATAAAGGATCCCCATACACTCTTCACATAGCTTCTAACAGTGTCCTCTTACACAGCCATGCACCACAGTCAAAACCAAATTGTTGATGTTTCTAAAATGTTCTCAAGTAAACTACAGAGTTTGATAGGATTTCACCAATTTCCCACCAGTGTTCTTTTCCTATTTTGGAGTGCTACCTTACATATAATTCAAGGTCTTGTCAGTGCAGACTCATCTTTAGTAAACCCCAAATTCAGTCTAAGATTCTAAACTTTTCATGCTCTCGTAGGCGATGCCATTAGTGCTGGTTCAAGGGCACATCTAAAATGCGTATCACCCTTGGACAAAAATGCCACTTTTTTTTTCTTTAGGAATTATTTGATTCTACCTTGCTTGGGCTTTAAATCATTTTATAGTCTATCACTTATTTTCTCAGAAACTTTAAAGTTGATGATACATAATAGATGGACTTTATTATTTTATCAAATCAAAAATTTCTGATGATAAAAATCTGCTTGCCAAAAGAAGTGGAGAGATTAGGAAATTGATTTCTGTTTGCTGTGTTTTTGCTCTAGGACTCTTCAAATAACTTCTGACAAGACAAAGCCAGAAAACAAACAATAATCTAGATTACAGGTTTGAGGTCAGCTATATAAATAAATAGAAGCTTCATTATTATGCTTAAAATACAAGAGCTATGATTATTAATTAAAACTCTTTCTAAAAAGGCTGTAAGCATTCCTTAGAGATTTAAATTTTCATTAGCATTGTAGGACATTCAGACATTGTTTTTTGACTTGTATATTGGAAATCAAGTCTGAAGAAGCATTATTTAGTAATCCCCCTCTGAAATCCAGAAGCATGTAATGCTTTTACAATTGGCTTCAATAATATTGTCCACATCGTTATGGTTAGTAACAGATATAATGAAACCCAAGTACTTTGAAACAAGTCTTCCTCAGCCCAAGAACTCTAGTGAATTTTGTAGCCTGTACCTAGGAAAGGATGCAACAGTCTGCTTTAGATTCTAAGCATCATTCTAAGGATGATGATGGTCTGGATCCTTTTCTCCCTTATTCCAAACCTAGTGATAAGTGCTTATATTCTGTCTCTGCTATCAGTATGGTGAAAACTCCTAGGGACCCTCTAGTTTAGCCTCTTGGTTCACAAGAAATGAAACTGAAGCCTCTATAGTGAAGTCATGTTTGTTTGTTTGTTTGTTTTTGTTTTTGAGGCAGGATTTCACTGTACAGCTCTACTATCCTGGAACTTACTATGTAGACCAGGCTGGCCTCAAACTCACAGAGATTCTTCTACTTCTACTTCCTAGGTGTGAGACTAAAGGCATGCTAGAGAAGTGGTCTTGATCAAAGACATGTAGCTATTAGTTTTCTCTCGATGGTAATTTATCTTAGTGTTTTTTAGAGTTAGGGAGTGTGACTATTTCCCTTTTGTGTTATTATTCAGAAATATTTCAATTTAGCCAAAATAATATTTTAATTATATTCTTTGCCTTATTGCATCTTAATCATTTATTGTATTTTTCTTTGCCTTTAGGAAACAGATCATTTATCTTGACAAACATGATGGCCCATGCCTATTAGCTCAGCACCAGGGTGACTAAGGCAGGAGGTTCACCATGAGCTCAAAACCAGCCTAATCTACAAAGTGGACACTGTTAAAAATTTGTCTCCACATAAATATGAGCAAAAAAAAATTCAACAAGGTCTCATTCTGCAGCCAAGGCTAGCCTTGAATCTACTGTGTAGTCAAGGCTGGCTTTAAACTTGTGATGATCCTCCTGCCTCAACCTCCATCATTCTGGGATAACAGTCATGATGTACTCCATTCTCGTTGATCAATTTAATTTTTTTTTTACAAAGGTTGGAAAACAATTGTATAGAGGGGGTAAAGGCTTGGTTAGAGGCAGGAGCCAGTGGGCACCAGAGAAATCCATATAGATATCCACAGATAGGTGAAATAAGCCTCAGCCAACAGCTTGCCATTTGTACAAAACTTAGATCAAAATGGGTAAGTGAGTACTGCAGAGGAAACTCTAAAGCCTTTAAGAAGCAGAACAGAATTGTCTTGGTGAAGAGTCCTCAGAACTATGACAAAAGCCACAATTTTGTAACAGAAAAATATCAGTGAAGTGATTGGGACAATTCTTTGTATATTTTTAATTAAAGTAATGTTATATCAATAGGATCCATTTGTCCAAGGTATTTACTAATTTATTTTATTAAATGCCTACTATATATTTAATAAAAAAATCCTTTTGTGAGAAGAAAAGACATGTAAATATAACTCAAACATTAGGTACAGGATTCACTTTGACAAAAATTGCACATTGAATCACCTTTCAAAGCTCAATAGTAACTGTAAAAGAACTATGGAATTTGAAAATGGTCAGAAGACAAGGGCATTTTGTAGTTGTTTGTTTTTTACTCTTTTGGTTCTTCTGGCACTTTTGCCTCTTTGAGGGCCTGCTACACAGCTCCCAAATAAATATACACACTGAGCCTTATTATTACTTATAAATGCTTGGCCTTAGCTTGGCTTATTTCTAGCCAGCTTTTCTTAATTTAAATTATCCCATCTTTCTTTTGCCTCTGGGCTTTTACCTTTTTCTATTTCTGTATATCTTTTTTACTTCTTACTCCACAGTTGGTTTTGTGACCTGGTGGCTGGCCCCTTGCCTCCTCCTCCTCCTTTCCTTGTTCCTCCATCTTCTCCTCCCAGATTCCTCCTCCTATTTACTTTCTCTGCCTACCAACCCAGCCTATCCTTTCTCCTGCCTTACTATTGGCTGTTCAGGTCTTTATTAAACCAATCAGATATTTTAGACAGGCAAAGTAACACACCTCCACAAAATTAAACAAATGCAACATAAAAGAATGAAGCACATCTTTGCATCTTAAAACAAATGTTCCACAGAATAAACAAATGTAAAGCATATTTAACTAATATTCTACAACAGCATTTTGCTGACAGGACATGTGGACGGCATATTAGTACACGAGATTGTGCTTTCATCTTTATTATGTAAGCACCTCAAAACATCCTTTTCCATTCCCCGGGATGAGTAAATTTGTTGCACTGTCTAGCAAAGGAAAATTAAGATTGCAGATGAAAGACAGGTTTTAAAATGTTTGGGTTTGTAACAGCGTAATTAGATACACATAGTTGCTCACATCTGTGATCTTAGCACTCAGGAGACTGAGGCAGAAGCATTAAGAGGTAGAGTTCAGCTAGAGCGACACAGAGAGCTCAGGCCAACCTGAGACAAAGATAAATAGAATTTGAAACCAAGCAAAAAATACTTTTCAAAATAAGAAAATATAATTAGCCTCATCTATCCAGATGTGCCTAGCTGATTTACAGACAAGAGGGCAGGATACTGTGGTCCAGGAGATAACGCAATCCACAGTTGTTTAATGTGAAGATAAAGAAAAGGGAGGCAAGAGTCAAGGAATATTAGCTGGACAAGGCAGATACACTGATTATTCCATCTGTTCTATAGAAGGGAACATGTTGTACATACTGATTTCAAACCAGTGAAACCAATGTTAGAGTTCTAACCTATAAACTGTGAGATAATCAAGTTGTTTCTTTAAGCTACTGGGTTTATAGGCATTTATTACAACATCAGTAGAAATCTAATGAGATACCCATGTGATGTATGCAACTTATGATGACAATGAGATTTCACTACAAAGCCAAAAGAACAGTGGAAATGAGAATAGTGAAAATACCAAACATTTGCCAAGATGCCCACAAACCAGGCTTTCATACACTGCTAAGGTAACATAAAATGATCCACCAACTCTAAAACACCAAAATAAATAAAGAAGCATAGCTAAGCATGATGTTCAGCAGGAGATCACCTGCCTCACACATGCATGGCCCAGGGTTTGAACACAGCACAGAAGAAGGAAAGAAAAGGAATGAAGTTGGAGTAAATCCTAACCATTTACTACACTGCCCAGGGATTTATTCTAGAGCATTCATTCCAGAGAGATAAAAGTCTGTGCCTACTCAAAAACCTTTGCAGAGAAGCCTGTGTATAATCATCAAAATGCAAAAAGACCAAAATGTCCTTCAGCCAGTGAATGATTAAAAAAGTCATGACATCTGTACCATGGAATAGTACTCAACAGAAGAAGAAAGGAACTGCCGGTACATTCATAAAATGCTCCAAAGGCTGAACACAAAGCCACAGCAAGAAATCTAGGTAGAGATGTGGTTGCTGTGACTCTTGGTTGACAGAGTAATTACACAAATCTTCACATGTGATCAAGGTAACACAAGGATCAATGTCCACCTCCTGGCTTTGATACTGTACTATAGTCATGCACACTGTCATCATTGGAGCAAACTGGTGAAGGTACACAGGACATCCCTGTACTACTTCCACATGTGCTGAGTGCCTCAAGTCATTATCCAATAAAACGTTAGGAATACACAAACCATGAGGACAGATTGATGCTTCAGTATATTCCTCTACCTCTCATCCCATTTCTCTCCTTCCTCACCTCTAATTACAGAAATATCCTAAACATTGGGGTTTATAATTTCCAATTGTTTTAATTATTTTTTCTCACTATGAATTGCTTAAGAATACAGGGTGTTGGTTGGCATATTCTAATATATGAATGAAATTCTAATAATAAAATAAGTGGCATCGCTGTGTTCATCATTCTCTGAGTTCTTGGTGCTTCGTTGCTACCTGCTTGCTTTTATGCTGTTGTGACCTATTCATGGGAACATATCTCATGCAGCTTAGCATTGTATTTCTATGTCATAGTCCACTATCTCACTGTATGATTTTACTTGTGTTTTCTTCTATTGATAGAAACACATCATTTTTCAGGATTATACTCTCACAAAACAGTGACAAAGGAATTCCTCTCTACATGTGTCTAAACAAACACAGAGAATGTTTCCAGAATGTATGCCTAGAGCTGCAAATTCTTTCTTCAGGATATGCTCATTTTAATTTATTAATTAATTTCAAACCATCTCACTTATAAAAACAGTTTTAAACCATTTTACTAGTTGTTTGTTCCTTTTTATTATGCTATATCATCACTGATATTTGGCATTCTCAGATTTTCATTTTCCCAAAGTGACTGACTTGAAATGGAAATTTCCATTTTAATTTTCATTGACCTAGTTATTAGTGAGATAAAGCAGGTGTTTATGCATTTATGGCTCATTTATATTTTCTTCTCTGTGAGAGTCTTGTTCATATACAACTCAGTTGAATTTTTAAGTATTTATACATATGTATTCATTTTGCTGGTTATCTGAAGCTTGTAGTATTTTAATATTGTTGGCATATTTAGCTATCCAAAAGTTTTCTTTCAATATGGTAAAACTATATTTCCTTGAAGCTTGTGCTTCAATGTCTTAGAAATTCCTTCCCTACTCAGAGATCATAAAATTCTTCCGATATATTCTTTTCCTTTAAAAATATAAATTCTTTCTAGATAAGGAAAAACATGAACTCTACATTTTGCCTTTCCTCTACATTATACTTGTTTTTTTTAAGATTTGTCTTTCATTGTTTTCATTGTCTTTTATTAAATTATTAACATTATTCCTGTCTTTGTGAGGATGTATGCACATGGGTGCAGGTTACCACAGAGGCTAAATGTGTCAGATTCTGCTGGATCTGGAGTTATAGCCAGTCGTGAGATATCCCACGTGGGTGTTGGGAGCCAAACTCCAGTCCTCTGGAAAAGCAGTGTGCTCTCTTAACTGATGAGTAATTTCTCTGAGTCCCCCACACCTGTATTTCAATTTGTGTGTACCACAAGAAAGGGTTCCTGTTATTTTTATTCACTATGGGAATATTCCTATATCTTTGCATACTTATGTGTAACTTTTCACCCTGGATTTGTCACATGTCCTCAGACATGCACAGTTTTGGACTCATTATCTACCATTTTACTAATGATGCTCCAATACTTGAATGTCTTAATTCCTACACTTCTCCCATAACTCTCTATGTTGCCATCTTCAAAAGTGAATTGGTTATCACTGGTCCTCAGATCTTTACACATTCTTCAGAATTTGCTTACCAAATTCCTCAGAATAATTCTATGATCTTCCGTTGCCAGTTAATAATAAATTTGAACACTAAAAGCAAATTTTTTTAGGACAGATAACATCAAGCATCAGAAAATCATTTTATCAATGTACATAAATACAGAGAAGGGCTGGAATGTGTATGCTATTCACCATACTTTTAAGTATTATATATGTTTCCATTTATTTAAGCTTCTGTGAGTCTTACCTAAAACTTGTGCAATTTCATCTGAAAGAAACTTTCATACTTAGATTAGTTAATTTATTTCTACATTTCTAATAATTTTTGTTACTGTTATTTCTATTTTTTCTTTCATACTTTTTAGATTTTTTTCTTGTGCATATGTATACACATTGGGGGATGGGGCATGCACATATGTGCACATATACGTAGAGGCCAGAGATGAGTGTTGAATCCCTTCCTGAATCATTTTCCATCTTATTTGGGGGCAGGGGGGCAAGTGGCTTGCTGAACTTAGAACTCATTGACTCAGCTAGAGTGTCTGGCCCAAAGGCCTCAGAGTTCCTCCTACTCTACCCCCCTAGGAGTAGAATTACAGACACACAGTGGTATGCCCAGCCTTTGCACATGGATTCTAGGGGACTGAACCCAGATCCCTGTGTTTGTACAGCTAGCACTCACCAGCCTCTACCATATCTCCTTTTAAAACTTTTTTTTTTTTTTTTTTTTTTTTTTTTTTTTTCGACAGTTTCTCTGTGTAGCTTTGCGCTTTCTGGAGCTCACTTGTAGCCAGCTGCTCGAACTCACAGAATCGCTGCTCTGCCTCCCGAGTGCTGGGATTAAAGGCGTGTGCAACCAACGCCCGGCCTTAAAACTTTTTTCTAATTGTTTCTGGAATATACAAATACACAAATAATGATTATTTTATCATCTACCACTCTCCTCAAACTTTTTGCATTATTTCTAATAGTTTTCCTGTAAAGTCTCTTGTTTTTAATCAATGATAAGTTGGTGTCTCCTTTTCTCTTCTGCCTCTGTTTCCTCCTTTCCATTCAGTACTACCAACAGCCACCAGTTACATATAAATAGTGTTAAGCATCATCGCTCTGTCACTCCAGATTAAAAGTATCATTTCTGACACATTATCACTGACTTTTACCTTGGTCAAATCTATTATAAGTCACTCTAATTTGAGTCTTTTCAGAAACTGGATTTGAGTTTTGGTTTCTATTTTATTAATACATACATTCTGGCTTGAATTTTTCTCTTTATTTTTGCCTGCATGCTTTCTAAAATCTCGAATTGGGTGCTGAGCCTCCTAAATCCTCACCCCTTTATCTTTCCATTCCAAATACACACAGGGAAGGCTGTCATTTCCTGTCACTTGTATTACTTCCCCTAAATTTTTCATGAGTTAAAATTAGCATCCATTTTCAACATTCTCTAATTTTCACTCATCCTTGTTTGACTAATGAATTGTTTACATCTGTGTTAATTAGATGAGTTATCTGTGGCCTTTTAAAGTTGTTCATTCACGTGTATTATGATCAGATATGGCCTCCTAGCATGCTTATTAAAGACTTGCTGAATACTCTTACTCCCCTTCACGTTTCTTCCTCATTTATCCTTCCAAGCTCCTCCTTTTCTGTGACTTCTCCTTTGTTTCTTCAAATTACGTCACACTGACTATTCACTTTTGTTTTACCTACGAACAATCTATAACCTCAACTGCTGTACTTGTCACTTTGAGAATTATAGCTCATGTTTGGTGCATTTCTTTTTTTTCCTGTATTTATAAGTCATTTAGTACGTTTCATTTTTAGTGTTGTTTTATATGATCTCTGTAACATTTGAAAATATTAGATTGTGACCCCACTCTGCTATGCTAGCTTTTATGGAAGGTTTTTTTTTTTTAATGTTTTATAATTCAAGGTTGTGAGTTAGTCTTTCAAAGATGTTTTAGCTTCAGAAAGCTTGTAAAGCTTGGTTGAATGACATCTCTCTCCCATGATGCTTTCAAGTAATTTTTCTAAGTACTTAGGAGTGTTAGAAACCTGAGCCTTTGGGGTTAGTTTTTCAAATTGTGATTTTTTTCTTTTAAATGTTAATTAAAATCCTAAATCCACAGGAAGTGCAAATCTACAGCAATGTTCTTGGTGAAATATGTAACTTTGTAAAACATGGCTTCTTTGTCTGCTAGTACAGAAGGACATTTCCCTAGTCCCTTTCACTCAAAGGCCACGACTATATACTGAATGTCAATGTTCTAACCTGCACTCTCAGTTTTGCATGTCTTATCTATACTTCATTTTTGAAACCAAATTCTTGGCAAGTGGGACAAATACCACCTTTCAAAGAGAACCTTAGCATCAGCTCAAGTGTCTTGGTTTTCTATTCCCTGTTTATTTCTGACTCATAGTGATGTCTTTATTTCCTTTCACAATCAGATGTGAATAGAACAGTCTGTTCTGTCTAATATCTCAAAATGTAGTGTGGATAGTATTTTAGACCATTAATCACATTTTTAGAACTGGACTAAAAATGTTTTCTCTAATAAAAATCAACTTTGTCACAATTGGCAAGCTTAATCCCTATAATTCACCAACTGCAAAACGTTCTCAGTTCAGGGTTATTTTATCATAGTGTTATATTAGAAGTGAGAGATGACTCAGCAATTAAGAGCACTTTTGTTGTTTTTTTACTCTTTGGCTCTCTTAGGGGGTCCACAACCCAGCTCCAAAATACATCACCCAGGGAGGCTTATTCTTAATTATAAATGCTTAGCCTTAGCTTGGCTTGTTTCTTGCCAGCTTTTCTTAACCCAAATTAGCCTGTCTACCTTTTGCCTTTGGGCTTTTACCTTTCTCTATTTCTGTAATCTTACTGTGATTTGCTGTGTAGCTGGGTGGCACGCCTGATGTCCTCTTCCTTCTCTGGCTACTTCTTTTTCCTCCCAGATTTCTCTTTCTATATATTTTTCTCTACCTGCCAGCCCCACCTATTCTTTCTCCTGCCTTGCTGTTGGGCATTCATTTCTTTATTAGACCACAAGGTGTTTCAAACACAGCTTCACAGAGTTAAACAAATGCAACATAAACAAAAGTAACACACCTTAAAATAATATTCCCCAACAAGCAATTGCTACTTTTCCAGAAGACCCAAGTTCAGCTTCCAAAGCCCAAACCCAGTGGCTCATGAGCCCTGTAACTCTAATCTCAGGAAATTCAAGGCCCTTTTCTGGCCTCAACAGGCACCCATACACACATGGCATAAACCCACATGGACAAATACACAAATACACACACGTGCATGCACACACACACCTAAAAATAAAAAAGCTTAAAGCCAGATTATTTATCTTAGCCTTGATTTCAGAAAGGTCCATTTAAAAAACTGAAGTCCATAAATACCCCAGACCTCAAAATAGAAACTGTATTTCACTTGGCTTCAAATAAATCCTTCATAATTTCTACATTCTCTCAGAAGTCCTTTTACTCTGGACTCTCCTCTAAATCACACATACAAAGATTGCTTGCTATTTAAGCTTCCTCTGTTTACTATCAACAAATCCCACTAGTCTGCATCTTCATTTACATTCATCTGAGGCAACTTCTCTAAATGCCTCCTGTTTTAAGTACTAGAGATGTGACCCAAATCAAAATAAATGTCTGGACTCGTGTAAAAGAAGGTATAAAAGTAATAAGGCAATTAATAAATTTAGTTTAGATTCAACCACATGAAATAATAAACATTTCAGCACTTCCTGACCCACCAAGAGACAATTTCCTATGCTTTAATTTAATAGAACGTGGCAGGCATTGGTCCTAAGAGCTAGGAGGAAGATGGCAGGGTGTAAGCGGAAGCAAAGTTATGGGGCATGTGTGAATGTGCTATTTTAGACAGCAGAGCCATAAAAGCCTCTCTTCTAAAGTGCCATTTGGACAGAGACAGGAGGGCCGTGAGGAAATGAGTCATGTGGACATCTGGAGGAAGCACATTCTAACTGAGGGAAATGTAGGTGGAAAGGCTCTGAGAAGGAGTGTACACAGCATATTTCAAGGAACAGCAGGGAAGTCGGGAGGACCCGAATGAAGTTCACCAAGAGCAAGTGTGGG
Source organism: Peromyscus leucopus (assembly GCF_004664715.2). Taxonomy (NCBI): domain Eukaryota; kingdom Metazoa; phylum Chordata; class Mammalia; order Rodentia; family Cricetidae; genus Peromyscus; species Peromyscus leucopus. The sequence continues at coordinate 40,032,071 of NC_051072.1, forward strand.
GCAAAGTGAGAAAGAGAGGGGTCAGAATCAGACCAAGGAGCACCACGTCTACTGCAGTCAGAATGTTTTGGCTCGTTCCTAAGGAGATAGGAAGTCCTTGGGTGACCATGTACCTTGTATTTTCAGTAATGAGAGACTGTGGAAACATGCCTGGGGAAAGATGGATACAGAACCTTAGGAAACTGCTGTATCCACCTGGAGGTAACTTCAGTAACTCCACTTCAAGTGTATAACAAAAGGAACAGAAGACCCTGGACCTTCACAACTCATTCAACAACATTACAACCTTTCTTTTTAAGACATGTTGTTCTCATTGACTCCTTTTTATCAAACAGTATATTCCCAAGCTTCCATTGACTGACCATGTCTGATATAGTTATCAAAATCATCTTGTCTGTCTGTTTCCAATTTCAAGAAGGAATGTCTAAATCTCCCCTAAATTTAGACCCCCAAACTCTGCATTTGCCTGGCCCATAGCCTCACCCTTAATATTTCTGCTCCTAATTGCCCTCAAGAAAGGGGCAGCATACCTGATCCACTTACAGCTGGCAGTCACCATGTCAGAAGCACCGCCAAAGAGGGAACATGTGGCTCCACCAGCCACCACTGTGCTTTCAGTCTCTTCCCAAACTGCTAACTGACAAGCAGGCGGGGCCTGAGTCATGGCAGGAAAGGGCCATCATTGGCCCACTGCCAGGCAAGGTGGCTCTTCTGAGGAAGACAGCTCCTAACCCTAGTCCTGCAGCTGGGCTGCTCCCGCAGATGTTTCTACATGGTGCAACTTTCCCCAAAAGGAAGTTGCTCAGGAGATTACAACCCTTTAGGGAGAAGCTGACCACAGCTTAAGAGCATGTGAGTACCGCTTCTGCGACCTTCAGGCCCCGTCTGCTTTATGTCTTCATGCAGGATGAGGTGTCTTCTGTCGAGCATTTAGTTCAAAATAATAGGGAAGCAGCTTAGTAAGTAAGGCATAACTGGCATGACAGAGACTCTTGTCTGGTTCTCAGTACAGTGGGGCATTCAAGACAGCCATGCTTATAAAATACAGTTGGTTCGAAGTAATGAGTTATGTCACAATCACTCACCAACCTATCTTGCGTTTTCTTAAAAAAAAAAAAAAATCCAGTCAGTTTAGTCTGCATGCAATATGCCAACTGGTTAAGGAGAAGGCATGACATTCAAATGTCACTAAATTACTGCTCTGCTACAGGAACACATAATTAACATCAATAATAAAAAAATAAAATCTACATGAATTCACCACACTGTAGATTTAACAGCTCAGAGCCTACATAAGGTCACAAGAAATAAAATCTACATGAATATTCAAAACCTTATTCTCTCTGAAAAAGCTCAAGAAGAAATGCTATTATCAAATGCATTTATTATGCTGAAAACCAGAGTCGATGATTAAAAACAATCTTTGCTGCAGAGATATTTTTGCTGTGTATTATGATCTATTGCTCTTTGCAAATGATATGACAACAAGCATACTGAAATAATTTAATTTGAATACCCACAGCACCTAAAAGCATGTTCTTCTTAGGTGCCTCAGACCTTTACTCATGAGGATGTATATCTTTAGAGACATCTAAGAGTCATCGCCAAGCAGACAACAGTCTGGATCTGGGCTCAAAGAAGCGCCAAGACTTGTGCACAAGGGACTTTCTATCCCTAGGGCTGTCTTACTCTTCTCTTTGATGATCACTTTCAAGTGTTCAATAGGGTGGTATATTAGTCAACTTTGCACCATGTAACAAAATAGCCACCACAGGCTATTCATGAAGAAGCAGTTTATTTAGATCACCATTTTAGAACAGTAGAGTCCAAGGTGAGGCCAACCTACTTCCTTAGCCTCTAGTGAAGGCAGGGGATTTCTGCACATTCTAGATGAAGCCTGTGTAGAAACCAGTAGTCACATCACAAATAAAACCAGAGAGAAAGATCATGAGATGGGCCAGGCTTTTTCCTGCTATAATAATCCTCTCATAAAAATTCAAGTTGTTAGCATCGTTTTCACAAAAAAGATTTGCCAAGGGATCATATTGAAAACTACTTGATATCTCTCTGATGAACTAGGAACTTCCTATCAGATCCTACCTCCTAAATGTCCCACCACTTTCCAACAGCACATTCAAGACCCTTAGAGTACTAACAATATTCAGACCATAGCAGATAGACATCTAAACTAAAATGGAAGGGCTGCGGAATATAACCATACTTTAAGGCATAAAGATAGCAAAGTGTGCACTCTGGGGCATATACCCAAGGGATGCTCAATCATACTACAAGGACACTTGCTCAACTATATTCATAGTAGCATTATTCATAGTAGCCAGAACCTGGAAACAACCTAGATGCCTCTCAACTGAAGAATGAATAAAGAAAATGTGGTACATATACACAATGGAGTATTACTCAGCTGTAAAAAACAGTGACTTCATGAAATTTGCAGACAAATAGCTGGAACTAGAAAATATCATCCTGAGTGAGGTAACAAGGGGACCCTAAGAGGGATGCATGTATCATCTTGGGAAGGGGAAACAGATGAGGTCTCAATGAGTAAACTGGGGGTGGGTGGGTGGGCAATAGAGGGGAAGGGATGGGAGATGAGAACATGAAGAAACAAGATGGTCGAGCTAGGGGATAGAGGAAGCTGAAGAGCAATGAAAAGGATATCTTGACAGAGGGAGACATTATGAGGTAAGGGAGAAACATGGTGCTAGGGAACTTCACAGGAATCCACAAGGACAACCCCAGATTAGACTACTAGCAATAGTGGAGAGGGTGCCTCAACTGTCTTACCCCAGTAAGTAGATCGGTGAGTACCCTAACTGTCATGATAGAGCCTTTATCCAGTAACTGATGGAAGCAGATGCAGAGATCCACAGGCAAGCACCAGACTGAGCTCTGGGAGTCCAGTTGAAGAAAGAGAAAAAGGATTCTATGAGCAAGGGGGGATCGAGATTCTGATAGGGAAATCTACAGAGACAACTGAACCAAGCTCATAGGAACTCATGAACTTTTGACCAACAATGTGGAACCTATATGGAACCGGACTAGGCCCTCTGCATACGGAAGACAGTTGTGTAGCTTAGTCTGTTTGAGGGCCCCCTGGCAGTGGGATCAGAATCTCTTCCTGGTGCATGAGCTGGATTTTTGAAGCCCATTACCTATGGTGGGACGCCTTGCTCACCCTTGATGCAAGGGGGAGGAGCTTGGACCTGCCTCAACTGAATATAGCAGGCTTTTCTGACTCCCCATGGCAGGCCTTACCCTTTAGGAGGAGTGGATGGGGGTAGGTCGGGGAGGGGAAGGCTGGGGGAAAGCAGGAGGAGGGATTAGAAGGGGATCTGGACATCACTACTCAGAACCAATTTGTCAGACCTAATCCGGTGGCATGAAGTTTACCAGGAAGGCCCATCACTCTGCTGACAGATACTCTGCAGATCTCAAGCACTTTAATTTTTAATCTTGGCTCCTCCAGCAGGGGCTCTTTGCACCTTGCCTCGGAAGTTCTGAGTAAATACGTTTTAGTCCCTTTTCTCCCTTTCCACACATACAAGTCATTCCCCAGACTGGCTAAGAGTCACTGATGTCTCATCCCTTCCTCTGTAGTCTTCCATAGGCAGCTAAAATAACAATAAGCCAAAAATGTTTTTCCCAGCAGAATATCACTTCCCATGGCTCAATGGGTGAGCCTTAACAGGACTGAGCCTGCTTCACTGAAAAACCGGAAGGTGTCCCAGGCTTGAGAGGCTGGCTCAATTTTACAATGAAAAGAAAATAATCCCAGGCAGTGAATTCATTGAAAACAGCTCCTGGAGCCAGAGACTCAATTGTGAGGCTAAAAGCACAGCCTTCTTAATTAATATTATTCACTTCCATTATAGATGCTCAGACAATACCCAGCAGCTGAAATGCTTTGAATTAGTGTTGAAGTCAAGGGCATTAAAACCAAAGGGAGAAAAATGTCTTGATGGTTTCCAAAATAGTAATTCAAAGGCATCTGTCAATATTTCAGTAAGTATCTTTACAAGATAACCTGTAATAACAGGACAGAGCAAAGAGAACCTGATCCTGTGATAAATTATCTACAGAAGACCATGGTATGATAAGCAACCAATTCCACAGGGCTATACCTTAATCTTTTCTTTCTGCATACCTCTATGCTTACTTTTACTTAGTGATGATAAGCAAAAAAAAAAAAGTATACAATTTTCTTTTTATTCTTTTTTATTGAAAATAGATTCTCCTCTCATATAATACATTCAAACCTTGGTTTTCTCTCCCTCCATTCCCTCCCAGCCCCATTTCCCCTCTGTTTTCTCTTCAGAAAAGAGCAGGCCTCTAAGAGACAACAAGATACAATTAGAAAAGGCAAAAGTCCTCATATCAACGCTGGACAAGCCAACTCAACAGGAAGAAGAGAGTCTGAAGAGCAGGCCAAAGAGTCAGAAATACACCATCATTTTCAAAGTAAAGATATTGATGTTTCTCATAGGAGGGATATTGCCACATGGGAGGGCAGTGACACTCCTTTCTTACAATCCCTGGATGACTGCAATGTCCAAGTTTCAGCAGAAATATCAGCACTATACTAAGAGGCAAGAGAAGATTGCTTCTTCCCTTCATGTCTTGATGATACTATTTAAGGTATACTGGTCATGGCATTCATACATGTGCCAGCATCCCTGCACTCCAAAGTACACAATTAGAAAGGATACTGTTCAACATGTATTCAGTCAAAGGTGTCGGCTGATTCAGCACCGCCTTCAGGAAGCTGAAGCACCCTATACATTTAGAAATTGCCTATCTGCTAGGAGAACCCATTCATCCTGATACCCAATCCAATGTGCTTTTCACTAAAGCAAAACTAACAACAGCAAAGAACATCACAGAATGGTATCCCTTTGTGTGATCTTATAGCCATGATCTGGCTCATCTAGAATCATCTAGATAAACCATATGTAAAACCAAATGGAAGGATTAAAGGATAGACTATGATACATATAATTTGACACTTAGACACACAGCTGGCCCTATGTACCCATTGGATCTATTTCTACAACTCACCATGGATTTCTATGAATTTTAAAGCACTTTGTCTTTGTGCTGAATATATATAAATATTTTTATTATTATTCCCTAAAAAGAGTATGGTGTGACCGCTGTTTACATACTATTGACATTGTACAAGGTATTATAAAAATCCACAGATGGTCTGGATCACACAAGAGGTTGTCCATAAATTATATGCAAATACGATGCCACTTCTTTATATAAAGATCTTGAGCACTGCATACTTTCATATCCACAGAGGTTGTTGAACCAATGCCACATGGGTACCAAAGAAAAGGTGCCATCTGTTAGCCAAGAATCGGTGCGTGATCTTGAATTTTTTTAAAAAATTATTTGAATTTTAGGAACCTTTGCCTCAGGTTCTTAATCTGTGAAGTGAGACTGTTATGGAGTCTATAGTATTAGACAGCTGGAAAAATGAAATGAAAGGCCCTTCATGAAGCATTTAATTCAGTTCCTGGCTTGTAAAAAGTGCTTGATTAGTGTAGCTGTTAGTGCATACTGGAGCTTTTATTAGTACATGGTGTGTTTCTTTCAGATCTCCTGAAGAATGGTAGTCAAGTTCCAACAGTGCCTAAAGACAGGGAGTGCCACCTTCATGTATGCCTTATTTCCCTATCTCAGGAGCTTCAGTTTTGACCTTTCTCCTTCCCGTGAGTATTGTGCCTGCATCTTCAGAGCAAGGGATGAAGATGAATAGCATCATCCCGCACCATCAGCTGAGATCAGAAACAGTATAGATATTCTACTTTCTCATCACTAATTCATTTTACTCCAACACTAACTTGTAATTTATAAGAGATATCTCTCTTATATTGCATAATAATTATTCATGATTCATTTTTCATTTTTTGGATGACTTCCCAGGATCTCAACTCTGTCTCCTCCAAGTTGTTCTCTTTCTAAACTGCTAGAGTTCAGTCTACATTCAGCTTTATCTTATCTCGTCATTTATTTTATTTTATTTTCAATGTTATGGATCAAACCTTCTTGCACATACTAGCTAGGGAAAAGCTCTAACTACTAAGGTATATCCCCAGATTTCATATAGCCTTCTTCCCTCACATAGTCAACATGATACAAGGATGTTATTTCAAACATTATAACTACAATTATGTGTATAGTATTTTAAAAAATTGTCAAACATGGCCTCTTTGGAGATTTGAAACTATCTTTTTAAATGTTTTTTTAATCACTTCCTTAAAGATTAGGAGACATCCTACAAAATAGAAACCTATTTTATAGCTGGATGGTGATGTGATGGTGCATGCCTTTAATCCCAGCACTTGGGAGGCAGAGGCAGGCAGATCTCTGTAAGTTTAAGGCCAGCCTAGGCTACAGAGTGAGTTCCAAGAAAGGCTCCAAACCTACACAAGAGAAACCCTGTCTCAAAAGAAAAAAAAAAGAAACCTATTTCATATATTTTTGACTTAATTTAAAATATGAAATGAATAAAAATCTCATGTGTTCCTCCATGCACTACAATCATGCTTGTCACCGAAATCTGTATAATGTTTTAGAAGAAAAATATCAAATAATTATTACTGGATACATCATGCATGGGAAACTTTCTGGTCATCACAGTCTTGTGAAGCCTTCTGCTCCCTATAAAGTATAAGAAGCTAAAGGAGAGCCCAGAAATCCGACTTTTATCCAGAGGTTTAGATAGGAAGGTCACACTAGAAAATGTCACTGCCAGATGCTAGCTGTATTGTTAATCAAATACAATGAATTGCCATTTCTAGAAAATAACAGGATGTACACATCAAACATAGAGGAGAGTACTCTGGACACATGAGCTGACATAGCATGGAGGCAGCAACACTGGAGGGGATTACAGAACAAGTAGGTAGACGTCTGAAGAGGTTAACCACACAGACAGAGCCTGGAGTAGGTTTGTTTCCTGCAGAGTATGCATGCAAGCTTCCTAAGGTAGAATCCTAGGAATTGTTTAGCAATGTTGTAGCAGTTAAAAACATACAAACTGATAGCAATGACACTGAGGTAACAAGATCCTCAAGTTAGCTGAACTGTGGCTGATCATGTCAAAATGCCTATGTTCATCAAAACATCAGATGATGTGCTTTAAATACATAGAATTGTATGTATAAGTGCTTGTTTTTAAAAGTGAAATGAAATTTGCATAGATAATAAGGCCAAGGTGAATCTAAATTTAATCTTGTGAGTGAGGAGGAGGCATTGTAAACTTAAGAGAAAAATAATAAAATCTGTATTTAAGTAACTAGGTAGGGCTATTTGGGAAAGATTTCCAGACACGGGTGATTTCTATCTGTTTTTACTCATTTTGTCTAAAACTTTTGCTCTTAGGTGAAAAGCTTTTGTTTTCTTTACTACAGAATAATTTTTATGACAAGTCATACCATAACTACTTATATTTCATGAGAGTTCTTTTTAAATATTATTAAAAGAAATTCAAGGGATGGAGAGATGGCTAGGAGGTGATGTGCACTGGCTGTTCTTCCAGAGGTCATGAGTTCAATTCCCAGCAACCACATGGTGGCTCACAACCATCCATAATGAAATCTGGTGCCCTATTCTGGAGAGCAAGCACACATGCAAGCAGAATCTGTATATATTTAATATATATATATATATTTAAATACTATGTGTGGGACTAGGGTGGGGTAGCTTAGTTGTCAAGAGCCCTGGCTACTCATCCACAGGCTCTAGGTTCTATTCCCAGAATCCACATGATGGCTCATAAACATCTGTAATTCCAGTTCCAGGGTTCCGACTATCTCTGACCTCCAGAGACACCAGGCATTCATACAATGTACAGACATACATGATGGCAAATCACCCAAACTCATAAAAGTACAGTTTCAAAGAAAAAAAAAAAAGCTATGAAGATGCTACCTATATATTTTGATGGAGACTTTTAAATACATCTTTAAATATATGAAGGAACCTTAACTTACAGTATGTCTAGAGGCATTTAGCATTTAGTTCCCTGATAAAATGATAGGAATGAAAGGGACTGCAGAGATCTTACATTAACTTTGGTCATGTCCAGGGGTTTGGGAAGGGAAGTCTGGCTAGGGAAACTTCCTATCAGATGCTGACAGACTCAACAGCTCCTCAGACAAAACGGACCTTTTTTCTGTCAGATGAGCCCCCTGCTCCTTGGAGTGTCTCAAGCAATCCCAGCTGCAGCAGGATGTGGGTTGCCAAGTACAGACACAATCTGTCCCCTCTCCTAAAATGAGGTCCTCATTATTCTTAAGGAGTCACACACAAGCTGTTGGCAATTTGCTCAAGTGAGGAGCTAGCCATATTGACTCAATTGCAATGCTTCATAGCTCAAAGAGCAACGCAGATTGAAGATGCCCACAGCCCCAACTCCCTCGCACTTTTTGGGCCTAATAATGGTGGAGACAACGAAAAGATTGATAACTGTCACAGACCCCGCCAGCCAAGCCTCACTTGTGCAATACGGAGCCAACAGGAAGAGAGACCGTTTAGTAACCCTGCTTACGCAGAGTCACATTGCAACAGTGCACCAAGCAGCTGCTGTGCTACCTGCTGCCACTGGATTTACCAGGCTTCAGAAAGGATCCCTGAGTGTCATATCTTCAGGAGGTAACACGCTTTAGAAAATAAAACAGCAAACCAATTCAGTAAGAGGAGTAGATAGAAGCACATGAGAGAACAATTCACAAAAGAACAAAAATAATAAATGCATTAGAAAAACTGGACCTCAGCAGTAAGTCCAATCTCTCTTCAAAAATTAAACAAAGTTGGGATTATATTTTCTATAATCAATTGAGACCATATATGTGTGTGTGTGTGTGTGTATGTATATGTATAGTATATATCCACACATATGACATATGTGTGTATGTATGTATATATATGGCAAATTTACAGTGAATTTGAAATAGACATGCATTGCTATAAAGAGTAAATATTTGGACGAAATTCTTCAAAACTGTTTGGCAGTAAGTACTTGATGTTTAAAAACAATCAAAAGAAAAACCAAGACATTCTCTGTGCCTAAATTGTTTCATCCAGCCTTTTATGTGGAAAAGTAAACATTTAAATAAAGTGATAGAAAATCTAATAAGAAATATGATAATAAAATATTAACACTTAAGAAAACCATTCATCAGAGCATGGTGGCGCACGCCTTTAATGTCAGCACTCCTGGAGTTCAAGGCCAGCCAGGTGAGCTCCAAGGTAGCCAAGACTGCATAGTAAAATCCTATCTTTTTTATTTAAAAAAAAATGGCTTTTTGGAACTAGAAAAATAACTTAGGTATTAAATATATACACTGCACTTAGAGAGGACCCTGATTTGGTTCCCAGCACCCCAATGGTTGGCTAAAAAATCATTTGTTAACTTCAGCTCCAAGGCATCTAATGCCCTCTTCTGAACTCTCTGGGAACTTGTATTCGCATGTGCATATAGTCACATATAAATACATACTTGTGGATAATTAAGAATAAAATAAATCTGAAGCTGGAGAGATGGCTTGGTGGTTAAGTGCACATGCTGTTCTTGCAGAGGACCCAGGTTCAGGTCCCAGCAACCACATCAGGCAACTCACAATCACCTGAAACTCCAATTCTAGGAGGATCTGGTACCCACTGCTGGCCTCTGTTGGCATCTGTGCACATGAACATTCACAGTCACAAAATAAATAGATATCTACATAAATAAACATTTAAACAATAAAATATATCATTAAAATAAGAAAAGAAACTATGTAGTTGCAAGTAAATATTCTGTTTCTGAAAATGATCTTGATATCAACAGGTTTTTTTTCTTTTTTATTGTAGAATTAAACCATAACAAGATAGTATATATGATTATTATGAATATTTTAATTTCAAATAAAAAAATAATCAAGTGCTGTGGGACGTTCTGTATGTTAAATGTGTTGCTCTGATTGGTTAATAAATAAAACACTGATTGGCCAGTAGCCAGGCAGGAAGTATAGGTGGGACAAACAGAGAGGAGAATTCTGGGAAAGGGGAGGCTGGTAGAGAGAGAGCTACCAGGCACCACCATGAGAAGATGTTAAGATACCGGTAAGCCACGTGGCAAAGTATAGACTAATAAAAATGGGTTAATTTAAGATATAAGAAAAGCTAGCAAGAAGCCTGCCATGGCCATACAGTTTATAAGTAATATAAGTCTCTGTGTGTTTACTTAGTTGGGTCTAAGCGGCTATGGGACTGGCGGGTGAGAGAGATTTGTCCTAACTGTGGCCCAGGCAGGACCAGAAAAAACTCTAGCTACAATCAAGACACAAACTTGCACACATATCATGGTTACAATGACAAATAAAAATATATTTTATATAAACTACATATAGATGAAAATAATCTAACACCTTTTTGTGAGCGTAAGTACTTATGTACACAGGTGTACAAATGTATGTTATGCCCATGCCCATGTGTATGGAGATCAAAGGATAAACTTAGCTGTGGTTCCTCAAGAGACATTGTCTATTCTGGTTTAGGTGGGGTTTGGTTTAAAACAGAGTCTCGTATTGACCTACAGCTCACCAAAGGAGATGAGGCTAGTTAGGCAGTAAGCCTTAGGAATCCACTCTTTTTCTACCCAGTCCTGCAAATACAAGTACATGCCACCAAGCCTGGCTTTTTATCCCAAAGAACTTGGAGATAAAATTCAGCTGCTCATGTTTGTATAGCTAGCTCTTCATAAACTGAACCATCTCCCCAGACCAATTTGACCTCTCAACAGTGGCTATTCTTTGGTGGTGAAATTATAGGTATATTTTTTCTTGCTTTCTCTACTGTGAAAACATAAGCTCTGGCTTAATATAATTTCATCATATTTACTACCTTCATCTTTGGATGCTAAATTGAAAAAATGTCTGAGTTGCCATATTCATCTTTTTTTCCAGAAAATATTTATTGAGTTCTTCCCATGATCACAAAACACTAGCTACCTGAAGAGAGATAATTGCATATAAGGCATATTTCATGCTCTCCAGAAGCATATAAAAATACTAGAGGATAATGAAACAGCAAAGTAGAAAAGTAGACTCATCATAAATTTAATGAATTACATTCATATGCACACAGTGGCCTTATACAAGGTGAAAAATGAAACCAGTCTCAGGAGGGGGGGCACTGTGTCCCTTCCCTATATCCTAGTAATCCAGTTGAACTTCCTTAAGTAACAATTCTACATTTACTGACAGAGTCTGGACTCAAAATATTAGGAGAATTAATCCAGACCTAGAGAAAAAAAAATGCCAGCCAGAGATCCCTGCAAAGCTGTACTCTGCCTTTTTAAAAACTACATGTGTCTATCTATAAGTAATTTTGTCCTTACATTATCTTTATAACCTTTGGAAACTCCTGATCTATCATTTTGATTACAAACTCAACCCATTTCAAAAATTCACTTATAATAATGCTTTCTGCGCAAGAAGCTCAAAAACTTCCAAGGTAGCTCTCTCTCCACTTATGGAAAATTTGAGTCACTCATTAGGGTGCCTAACCATTGGTCATTGAGCCAAGCATGAGACTAGACCCTCTTTACACACAAAAAAGGAAGGCCCCTGCTCTTGGAGAGTTCAGTGGTGCAAAGGAAAGGCATGGAGTGTACAACGTGCAGGCCATATGTAGGGACGTAGACTCTGCCACAACACTGGAGTAAACTCCAAGGAATGGGCAGTTCCTTCTAGTTCTCCAATGATCTGGTCAAGCTAGATGGCACTGAGCACACATTTTAAAAGGGGAAAAAGACATCTTTTTAAAACAGAGTAATGAAATAAGAATATATGTGTCATGAAAACAGAAGGAAGCAGGTGGAGAGAGAAAAGAGGGGGCAGTAGAGGAGGGCAGGGGCTTGGAAATCCGTTGCAGTTGATTTCATCTGCTTCCATGCCTCATCTGGGTATTTGATAAACTGCATAGTTTTTGTGTATCTGCTAATACCTAATGTGAAGCCTGTTGGGGACATTGGTGGTGATCTGGACCCTCATCTGATAGTGATAAACTGAGGCTCAGGTTTGCTGAGTAACTCACAGCCCCCTAGCTGTAGCTTCAGCAGGAGCACTGCAGCCCAAGCCATGGAGGCATTTCCCTGCTGCTCTGACTTTCCATCAACACCGGGAACCACTCTTCATAGTCTTTCTTTCTTTCCTCCTCCTCCTCCTCATCCATCTCTTTTCCCTTTTGAAACAAGGTCTCAGTATGCAGCCCAGGTTGACTTTGAACTAACAGTCACCCTGCCTCAATCTTCCCAGTCCTAGAATTATAGGTGTGCAACTCCATGCTCAGTGGTAACAGCCATTTTTTTCATTTAAAAAAAAGCCATATAAATGTCTTATCTAGGACTTAGCACTCAACTACCATTGATTCTCACCATCTTGAGCAGCTATGAGTCTCTGCATTCACCACTCTACACAGTGGTGGGAGATAAGAGTAATTAGATTGTATTGTATACATGTATGAAAATATGAAAGACAAAATCAACTAACAGAAAAGAAAATTTTTGTTTGCTAGAGAGATTTGGAGGAAACTTCTCTCTTCCTGAATTACATGGACTAAGCTTTGAAAAATAGTCCTATATTTTGAATATAGACTAAAAGAACCAACATGATTTAACACTGAGATGAAAATATAAACAGTAGACGCAGATTGCAAAAAAAAAAAAAATGGAAAGGAATAGGGAAAACTGAGTCAGTAATACAACATGAATTTCAAAGAAAGAGCCCAGAGAAGATTACTTCATTTGGGTGGCAGAAGACTTCCACTAGTTACAGTGAAGGAATTGGATTAGTTGATCACCATGGCAGTTATGTTTCATAAATATCTGTCAGTCTGTTGAAGTGCCACATAAAATGGATTCAATCCTGTTTACAAAAAGTTGATCATCTCCATGGAGAACACAAACAGTAAAAATAGACAACAAAATCTGGCTCAGATAGCCATCTGAAACTTCACAATTAGTTCCTCAGGGAGCCTGTGTCCTCCACATTGGAAGTTTCATTAAAATACAGGACAGATTATCAACTACTGGGAAAGTCTAAGAATACTTTTGCCCAAAGGAAAAGAGATAGTCTAGATAAAATTTCAAAGTCATTGCTAACCTTTCCAGACAGGCTGTGAGTCAGTGGCTAACTGTCCTGCCTCTACATGGACTGGAGACCACCTCCCTATTTTGTCTTAACGTTCAGTCATTTTATTGGTCATTGAATTTCTATCTAACCTATGGGGAGACATAAAAGTGAAAGAAGACCCAAAAGAAACTTTGACTTTGAGGTCTTTGCTAGTGAATTTTTACTCTGAGCAGGGGTTACCACAGGAGAAGATAAACATTGTGGCTGAAGTATGATTTGGACTATAAAGGAACGCTTGTACCCTACTTCTTCATGCAATAAAAACAACCTGATTGCAGAACAGAAATGGTTGCTCAAACTGCATTTGAGACAAGGACTCTAGCTAATCCCTGAACTTCATTTTCAGAATCAGTTTTTCACTCCAAATCATTCTCCATGGTGATTCCTTTTCTCCCATCTATCTTCCTCTACCTCTTTAAGTCTGTCATGAAAGGGTATGAGTCTAAGATGGCTTAAAAATTTAAGGATGTAACTCAATGACTTACCTTTAAATCCCATTAAAAGCACCACCAGAATGAAATCCCTCTCAATTGAAGTAGGCAAATGAATGCTTGGGGCTGATCTGAATTACTTAGCACTGATGGCCCCTAGTTAATTTTGCTCATCAGGAAGCCAGAGGGAAAGCTGTGTTTAGTACTTACAACCTAAAAGGAATGCCTTGGGTTTAAAGATTGTAATTTTTTTTTAAAGAAAAAATCAATGTTCATTGATCAGGATTAAATTCTTTTATAAGTACTACCCAAAACATAAGCTTCTTAAATTAAGTGTGTTCAGAAAGAAGAAACTGTCAATTTCCTGATCTTCAAACATGTTTGAAACAAATAAAAATGTTATTACTGAACTTAGTTGTTCTCTCGAATGTCCTTTAACCCCATATCCTACATGACATATTGACCAGAGGAAATGAAGCTTCCCCAACCCAGGATGGACAGCACAAAGATTAGTCTATGTAATTCAGGAAGAGAGAAGTTTCCTCCAAATCTCTCTAGTCACCCCTCTAATCTATCTCTTTGTAAGAAAGATCAGGAAAAGGCACCCTCAGCACCCACAAAACTCATCACCTGGTTTCATCAACAACACCTAGAACTGAAATATATCACATGAAATAAATAACAAAACAGAGGTGTGATTGGCAAACTACCCGTGAGATGTTCTTGTTCCTCAAATACTGCAAGATATGCCTGCCAGGTTAGGTCAATAACTGAACTGCTTTTGTATTTTGGACAAAAAGAGCCCAGACAGAAATAAAACAAAAGGCCAGCAAAGCGTGGCAGGTAAGAGCACAAGCATTTGGAGTCAGACAAACCTAAGATCAAATCCTAACTTTGTACTTGTCTGAAATCTTGGACAAATTCCCTCTGAGGCATTGCATCTTCCTACTAAAGAGGACCAGAGTAGTTAATTCACATGTAATTGCTTATTAAATAGTAGCTATTATTATCATTATGATCATCCCCAGGACCACAGAAAGCCTCTATTTTATTCTCCAAATCTTTCCAATGTAGCTTCCCTTACCCCATAATCCAACCTTAAAATACAATGATCTATTTAAGGCTGGGATTAAGACTGTCACACTGTCACAGTTTTCAAAAGAGTGGAATTAAAGTCATTTTTAGGCAAACCAGCAATCACGTTCTATAACACCCTGGGACAGTGTGCTGCTCCAATGAATTTCCCAGGCAATCTTTCTAGCTATGTCAGCTATACTTTGGAAAGCATCCTCTCACAGAGCAGGGACTGTCTTCCAGTCACCGCAAGAATGGAGGAAGGGCAGGAAAGCAGAGGAAACGCAGTTGAATCCCATGTGAGGTATATCTTGTCTTTCTAATTATTTGTACTTTGGGAACAACCATTTATTTGTGCAAGGACAGGCAAGGTGGATGGAGGTGGAGAAAGAATAACAGAAGAGAAATCACAACAAATCACAAACAAAAACAGTCTTCAAGATTGACAGCTTCTCTGGGGACTTCCCAGGGGAGCCAATTAGTGCCAGTGGCTGAGGTGGTTTTGGTCTTATACACTCTATACTCACACCCACCTGCATTGCTCCTACCTCCAAAGGAGCAGCAAAGCTTAGGTTAATGAGATTTTTGGACTAGTCATCCCTTAAAGAGTCCTGCCAAGGACGCTAAAATAGACATTGTAGAGTAACCTACAAAGAAAGTCCCTTCGATTCTATTCCCATATCAGATATCTAGAAATGTCAAAATAATGATTCGGCTTGTTCTCTTTTCACCTGTTTCCTTCATTCCATATCATCTGGTCGACCATCGTCCTTCCAGCTGCTGAGCTCAACCCTTCCGTGAATGAGCTCATAGGTCTATGCTACAAATCCATGCCAAAAAGAAAAAAAAAAAAAAAAAAAAAGGTATGGCAAGGACTGGCAGTGTTTCTGGTATCACCGCCTTCCTCAGCAGTTAACACAAGGTTCATCAAATTGTTAATGCAGTTTAAGCAACATCTGGAGTGCTGCCCAGCCTAAATGCTACTGGATAAAAATTATCCAGTGCTTCCCACTGCTTCAATATGCAGGGTTCAGTGTCTTGTGAATCAATTTAGCATAATCTCAGACAGACTGACACAATTCTGTTTAATCCCCTTTTCAATAATAATAAGGCCACAAAAGGGAATATATCTGGTGGCCACTCCCAAATGAGCAAACAACAAAGACTGCTATTCAAAACCTACTGTGAGCATAGAACTGCGTAAAAGGTTCCCAAAAGGGGAGAAAATGCATTGAGATCTTTACCTTTGAAAAGCAAGTAAGAATAAAATAAAGATATTGGGTAAAAAAATAGGAGAGAAAAAACAAGCTAAACAATGTCTTCATAATTTCTTAAAAGGGAAACAAAGATAAAAGCAGGAAACATGTCCTCTCCACAGCAAACCAGACGTGATTTACATTTGTAGATGATAAGAGCTCGATTAGAAGAGTGGATAAGCATGTTGAAACACAGGTTGACAAGGGAGACGATGCTCAATGTAAAGCCCAGAAACGCTGAGACTTGGTGATCTGTAGGGGCCTCAAATTTCTCCTCCAATTCAGATTTTCATGGACACAATAAAAGGGAAAGAAAAGAATTTTCTAACTTTTCTATTAGGCCAGATTTTCCCTGACATGACTTTATTATCATGGCTGAGGTAAGCAGCTGCTGATAATTTGGTTTCAGTACAGATGAGAAATGGTATGTTGGCCTTGTGAACAGTGAATCATGGACTATGCTTTAAAAAAAAAAAAAAAAGAGGCTTTTTTTCCCTCCCCTACATCATCTTCTCTCTTTTGCACACCAGTTTTCTCTCTGGAAAAATTAGTTTTGCAAAGACAGCCTAAAAATACATACATACATACACACACACACACATATACATCATCAGTCTATATATCTAGCCATTCATTCTCCCCTAATTATTTTGAGGTGATTCTTTTACATAGACTAGGGAGTCTCAAGAGGTGTTAAGTATAGGCCAAATCACCAATATTTGGTAATGTTTGAATCCTCAAAAGTACTTCGATATAACACTAATCTCCACAGGTGGGCAATGTCACCAACATCTGTTCTAGACCTGTTATCTTGCCTGCAACACCCACTCTGAGTTTGGAAGACTTGGCTATGTTGCTGAGGACCTGTGTACTCCTCTCACAGACCTCATCCCATCCAGATGCTATGGTCTGTATCTTAAATATTTCACAAAGGCCAGGGACTAAGAGATGGTCAGTAGCTAGTGATATCTAAAGGTTGAAGCCTTAAGTTGTAGATGGAACCTAGTAGAGGAAAGTTAGGTCATGGCTTTGAAGGACCTTACCAGTCCCTACCCCTTCCCTCCCATCTCAGCCACAGTGGGAACAGGGTTCCTCCTCCAGGTGTTCTCTGTCATGACATATCAACTGATCAGAAGAGCAACAAGGCCAAGCAATGTAAGCTGAAACCCAAAATCGATCATAAATCAAAACAAAGCTTGGAGTTTCCTATCCCACATATTTTGTCAAGGCGATAGAGAGCAGACTAACTC
Organism: Peromyscus leucopus; assembly: GCF_004664715.2. Classification (NCBI taxonomy): domain Eukaryota; kingdom Metazoa; phylum Chordata; class Mammalia; order Rodentia; family Cricetidae; genus Peromyscus; species Peromyscus leucopus. Next base: position 40,049,287 of record NC_051072.1, read on the forward strand.
ACCAGATTTCACATGAGTAAATATTTTATAGCTGAAGAGAGAGCATTCAGTAAAGCCTTTACCAAGAGTGCCTGTGAAATTTGTTTATTCATTCCTTCAACAGATTCATACAAATTACTATGTATAAGGTACCTCTGACATAGACACACAGGAAACAGTGATGAAAATTGCAGGTGCACTTCTTGCCCTGTGCCAATTACAGGAGAACATGCATTCTACTTGTAGATGTAGAAAAGCTGAATGTACCATGTTTTAATCACCTGTTGTTGTTGTTGTTGTTGTTGTTGTTTTACCCTCTATGTCAGAGATAGCTGGATATATGATATCAATACTGAACAGATTAAATTTGCAACAAATCATTATCACAGAAACTTTCAGCCCAGACAGAGATAGGCATTGCATGTACATAAGGCATGTGAAGACTGGAGTTCGGAAGCAGTGTGAATGAGCAAGGGTTATCTGAAGCAAGTGATATAGACACAAAAGGACAAGGACTCATCAGGTTCCCATGATATGATGTGTCTAGCTTGCTTGAATAATTCCACAAACTGAGCCCAGCACTCAGAAAAAATTGTTCTACCTGGTTCCCCATTGTAAAGAAAGATGCTTGCCCAGGAGCCCTTACTCACAGGGGCATGGTGAGAAGGACTTGTGATTAGGTCATTCAAGGCTGCATTTCTTTTACCAAAAACCTCAAAGCTTACTTTACACAGTGGAATTGGTTCAGAGGATGACTCATGGTCCACACTGGAGGTTTTCTATGATTTCATGAGAAAGACTTAGTTGCTGAGGCAGAAGTTATCCAGAAAATCTCCTCTTTCTGTCCCCATTCCCTCTACTGTTTAAATGCCACACAGCTCAGGCACACAATGATTGCTTAGGATCACCCTAGCCTGTAACCTGTTCCTCAAAGGCTGTGCTTTTACCAAGATGCCTCATTTCCTCCCCATGATAATGTGGGGCCAGCAGGCAGGGTGAGGGACTTCTCTGAAAAAGCCTTTCTCATAAACATGACAACAAAGCCAATAAAGACACAACCTGTTCACATCAGTGAGCACTCACTCACTAGCACAGAACACAGGTATACAGAGCTGGCTCCCTCCAGAGAGAGCAGACATCTTGGGACACATAGCCATTCACAGAGAGAAGGGAAAGGACACTTTGCTTGGGGAGCCAAGTGCCTGTCCTGAACATAATCTTATTAGTGAGTGGAGCAGAAACAGTGAGAAAAAAAAAAACTGATTACAGAAGTTTCCTCTTGCTAGGAGTACAAATGGCTTGCTTTCTCACTGCAAGATATTGGAAAACCCTGTGAAAGCTGGCTCTTGAGAAACATAAAGTGGAATCAGAGTGTTTTTATGAGATTATATAAAGAAGGGAACCTTGATGTTCAACAGTCTGGTAACCCAAAATTATTTTCAGGAAGAAAAAGTCACCTTCCAAATGCTAACTGCTCACTGGTATCACTCGATTTTTCTCATGTCTCTTTTGGCATCCTGCATCATCCACAGTTGCCCCACATTGGTGTTGTTCCACCCTTGGGGTAACCTGTGCTTGTCAGGGTGTTTCTAAAGCCACCTTTAAGGGAGAGGAGAATGTGGGACCTGAGATTTCTGAGCCTGACCTCTGACAGAATGGATCTGTGAATGCTCACACTCTACACACATCAGTTATCACGTTTCACCCTTGCTCAGCACTAAGTGGGCATGAAATAGCATTAATCAATAAACTTGGCGAGGTTTTATTTTTTTTCATGTTTTTTCTTCCTATTGCTGGGTGTTTCCTTTGGGGCCCTAGTAGAAATGAAAACAGCAGAGGCTGAGGCTTGCCCTGTCTGTCTTCGTCAAAAGAAGGTGCTGACTATGATAAATAAAAACACTACCACCTATGATGTGATTTGCTCATCTATGACAGGTCTGCCCTTCTGTGGCTGCTTTGCCATGGCAGACTCTTTTCTTCACACTTCTGAGAACTTTCCTTATTAATATTTATTAGGCACAAATCATAATATAAGTTCACGAATTTATTGCTAAGCAGATAAAAGACATTGAAAATCATATGCCAATTACCATCCTTGTGGGTTTACCAGCAAAGTACAAATAAAAGTCAATGGATACATGTTTACACTCAGCCAAAAGATACAGCCATTCTGTCCTGTATTATAGATTAAATAACGTGCAGAGCATTTTCACTTTGTACAAAACACAAGCAATTTGGTCAAAGCTCTTGGTTTCATAACCTTGTGCAGATTCTTCTCAGGCTACTCAGGAACTATGTTGTTCTTTCTAGTTCTTCTACCATCTGATAGATCTTATTTAAACAGCAATTAAAGAACATCACACTGTGATAAATGAAGCCTCATAGAAAAATAATAATAAATAATACAAACTTTAAACTATATATACAATTTGAATATAATTGTACTAGAAATACACCTTGTGGAGAGGACTAGGGAAAATATACTATATAAGCAAGGTTGCAAAGAGAAGAGAATTAATTCTTCATCAGGGCCAGCTTTGGTTCTAGCTGTGTTTGGTACATAACTGTTCCATGTGAATGTGAGTGTGTGTGTGTGTGTGCACGCGCGCACGCGCGCCTACACGCACGCCTGTGTATTTGGCGGGGGGGGGGGGTATATAAACATATGCGCTTATATTTTCTGAATTTCATATTTGTATTAATGATATACCATATACCAACAAATGTTTATAAAGATTTACATGTACATATAAAGTATATGTTGATAATATTTCAATGCACATGTGTATAGAAAATAATAATAGCACTTCCAAACCATGCACAAAATATAACACTTTACAACCTATTTGTTGTAGAAAAGAAAGTCTGAGCTGTAAACAAACATACAAAGATTTGTCTTGGAGGAGGTAGAAATGGAGGGTGGTTTAGGGGAAAATCTGGGGGGTCAGGAAGAGAGAGGAGGGGACATCTGTGGTTGGTATGTAAAATAGAAAATTTCTTAATAATAAAGAAAGGAACAGAAGATTTGTCTCTTGTCTCTGGTTTTGTATTTCTTTGTGTTAAATTCTTTATAGACTTTAGTTTTCTCAGCTCTAAAGATGAAGCTACCCCCACTTTCTTCACAGGGACTTCCTAAGAGCAAATGTTGAACATCTGTACAAGCATCTCCCCCGTGACTGGTACTTGGAAGCACTCAGACAGTGCCCCTAGCCTTGTCATATGTACAACCCCTTTATAATGTGTGCGGATCCATTCCTGGGTTTAACTTGGAACACCCTGCAGAGATGACATTGTGGATGGTTTAACAACTTGAAAAAAAAGAAAAGAAAAATATTGGACAGCTGTTTTTAGATCTATGTTTGGGGCTTTATTGCACTGAAGAGAACACTCCTATCTGTAATATCTGCTGTCTGAAGCAATTTATGATATTCTGTGCAACTTTCTGACAAGATAAAGGCTTTCCTCATTCACTCACAGTGAAAGACTGACTCTGGTGTGTGCATGGCTCTTGTTAGTGATCTTTCCTCTCACTTCTGATTTAGGTGTTTTGTTATTCTAGTTTAAAGACTCATCTAAAGTTAAGAAACCAATGGCTTTTGTAGCCCCAAACTTTACATGCCATGCAGTTGTCAAGCCAGACACCATCATGGGACTTAGCTCTACTAATGATTCCGGACTAAACAGAGAGGCACACCTCTGTCCTTGCTATCTTCATCAGTACCAGGGCACTGAAGGAAACAGTCAACTGGAAGAAGAAAAAGAAAATTCTCAAAGCAAACTCCAAATCACTTTGAATAGAATAATTAGAGAGAGTGAGAGAAAATATTGAATTTGAGATTCTGAAGGTAGTGGCTGCTCAGCTGTGGGTGCTACTGCTCACCTTTCCAATCAAAAGGTAACTTCACCAGCATGAGGAGCTGCCAGGCCAACACAAAACAGCAGCAGCAATCGCTAGGTGTGAGGTCATTCCATATGATCAAAGGACAGGGGTGCTCGTCCTGTGTGGCAGGGCTCCACAGGCTTAACATGTAGAACAGAACACAGGCAGCTCATTGATTGTAGTGATGCAATGTCTCCTGAACAGCCGATTCTAAGGCAAAAATACAAACCTTCTGGATCTAGTCCTGCCTCAGCTTCCAGGGCACTAAGAGAGAGCAGGTCCCAGATCCTGCAGTCTCCTAGGTGAGGAGTTACAACACTAAAAGGCTCTTGGCTTCTAAGATCCTGTTGAAATTATGTGGTGAATTTTATTTTATTTTTTAAAGATTGACTTATTTATTATACATACAAGGTTCTGCTGGCATGTATGCCTACATGCCAGAAGAGGACACCAGATCTCATTATAGATGGTTTGAGCCACCATGTGGTTGCTGGGAATTGAACTTAGGTCTTCTGGAAGAACAGACAATACTCTTAACCTCTGAGCCATCTCTCCAGCCCAGTGAACTTTATTTCTATGGAAAGATGCTCACATGCCTGAGGAGAGTTTCAAATCCCTCTCATTGGATCTCCAAAGAGGCCTATAGTCCAAAGCCTATACTGAGAACAGCTAAACTACATAATTTAGAAATTCTTTTTAGGTTTCATACCATATTTTCATGTTCATCCTGCTTTACTTTTTGTATTTTTAGATTCAATTGATCAGTACTGTTCCTGACAAATAAAAGAGGAATCAACATCACTAACATACATAATATCACCAGGAGAGAGTCAATTGGGACTCTGATTCAGGAAGACTATTTGCCCCCTCCTGTTGCAAAGTAAAACCAATTGGGATTGTGAGCAAGTTTCAACAGGCTCTCTGCATGTCATTCATGGAGCCATAAAGCCCCCAAACAGAAACTCTAGACTTTGATTTCAAATGTCATCTTCTTTTTAAGTATTTACCATATAAGTTTTCTTTTTCACTAGCTATCATTATTGGAAAGTGATCTTTCTAAAATTTCAGCTTGCCAAGCCAGAATATAGTTGCATTTCTTGTTTGATTCTTTAGAAGATGCCATTTTTTTCTGGTATCAGAATAGTGAAGACAATGGAAGGTACATATGGTGACCAATTGTCAGGGTGGGTGTTATGTCAACGTGGGCACAAGCTCACTGGTATGTGCCACAGACACTTTTGGTGTGCCAGGAACTAGTGTTGGAGAAGGTAAGGACAACTGTGATCAAGAAACACAACTGATCCCATTTCCTCCCTGTAGCTGGGAATTAAAGAAAGAATGAAGTTATCCAGATTGCTCTAATCTCTACGCTTATAATTTCATCTTTTAATTCTTTAAGAACAGTCCCTTGGTGGTAAGAAGGAAAACATAGGAACAAAAAGTGATGGGTTCCATGAGAGCCAGGGAAGCATAATTCATGGAACTTTTTCTAGTTGATAATTTCAAAAGTCACAGTAAATATCAGAAGAATTTTCTAATAGCCCAAAGAACTCTCTGTGCTAACCTGATTTTGGATAAGCCCTTAAATAACATGACAGGAATGTGTCATTTCCCAGGAGCACATCATTTAAATAGTCATAAGGAGATGTATACCACAGTGAAATAAATATATACAAAGTCTGCTGTAAAAGAATGGGAAATAATTTGAGAGAATGAAATATCATATCAAGAATGATGAAGTACCATGATCTTTGCCCTAGTTACAGGAGAGAGTGAAATGAAGTGAACCTGCAAAATAAGATTTAGATAAGCAGGGAAGACAGGAAATGAGAAACAGAGTTCAAGGCAACCTCTAAGTAGAAGTATGTAAGGAAATGTAGAGTAATAAGAATAAGCATATCTAGTTTCCAACTTGGTAAGCAGTGGTCCCGTTGGATTCCTTGGGCAGGTTTCCTCTACAAGAGGAATTAAAACAAGACATGAATTCATATTAGAATGTGGTCTAACTCGTCGACTATCAACCCTCAACAGTGAAATCCCACTTTAAACTGTTCTCAGATTCCAGGGATGATGACTCGGCAGAAGCAAGAGGGAATGACAAAATTCAGATAGCCACTGGGTTATAGAATTCCAAAGAAACATTCAAAGGCTCCAGGAGATGCTGTCCTGTCTCTGCCCTATATACATTTTTGCTGTTTGTTTATTAAGGTTTGGGTTATGAATTTTCTTTAGGTGAATATGCATGTAGGAAATGAACTGTAAATTCTGAAACCTGGCTTTTTCTTAAAAGTTTATAAGTACAACTCTCTGGACCAAGGGATAAATCAAGGCTGTAGATCATAGCACAAGTCCATCACCTGTGATAGCACAGTGCCAGTCCGGAATCTGAAGGTGTTTTATTACCTGACTTCACACTTGATTAGGTGTATGTTGACCAATCACCACACATGACCCAAGAAGTGAAAAAGGAAAAGTTGAGAACTCAGGATATAGAATTATGCCAGTTCAATCAGACTTTTCTTCCAAGTTTAGAAAAAACTGGAACCCAGAAAAAGCATCGTTGTGCACATATTAAAATTTTGAGTCAACTACCACCCTTTAAAATTATGTTATGATGCTTTGGGAAAAGAAACTATGTCACTCGGCTTAATTAGAAGACCCTTATCTGCTCATTTTGCATACACTTTTTCTAGATATTCAATTATAAGAAGCTGAAGATTGGGAGTAATAAAGGAGCTACAACCTATAATATGATTTGTGTTTTTCTGATAGATTCTTCTCTGGTAGATTTGCCATAGCCAAAGCCTTTCCTTTACACATCTGGGAACTTTGCTTATTAATACTTATTAGGTAAAAACCATAATATAGACACTAGGCTTGATACTTCTGGGCATGGGGAACAAACTAATCCCTGTCTAGAAGAAGCTGTTCAGGAATACAAACTAGTAAATAGTGAATTAAAGTTCAGTATAATTATAGCTGTAGGGATTGTGATCTGATATGGAACTCATCCTTGAAAAAAGTAGGATCAAGGACATCATCTATTCAAAGTCAGTATCTTGGAGGAATACAAGATAAAGGATTACATACATAGGGGAATAGAAAGATACTCTAAGTAGAGGCATCACCTCTTTGAAGGATTTGAATAGGCAGAGAAATTGGTGCATATAAAAAAAAGCACCAGGTTCATGCTTCCAGAAAAAAGAGCAAGTGGCAAACTGCTTACAATTCTTAAGTCATACTAAGGATCATAGACTTAATTATGAGGTCAGTGAAGAATCAGAGTTTTAAAGATGAGAAGGGACACGAATTCACACTCGAGATACTGTAAGGTTAATGGGTAAGAGGTCAGGCTGGCTAAAGACAAGAAAAGATTTAGATAATCACACCAAAACTTAAGCAAGGAATGATAAAGCCTTGCACCAGAGCAGCAGAAGGCACAAAAGGAAAGTGGATGGGTTCAAGATGGGGAGAATCCTGAGATCTCACAGTGAGCCCCATTTGGGACGAAAAAAAATAGGAGCAGAATCAAGGAAGACTCAAGAGTTACTCTGATTGATATAGAAGATACAGGAAGAAAGATGGCTATGGAAGGGAATATGAGCTTTCGACTGTTATATTTTCTTGGTGACTTTAACAAGTGTAAGGGGAAATGTACACCAATTGACTGGACATGAAGGTATTCATATGTGGGTGTTTCCTGGCAACATCAGAACAGGTAAGCGTGTACTATTCTGTGTGAAATGAGAAGTGATAGTCAAGGACAATTGTCTCAAGGCATTGTCTGCAGAAGAAGTGAAAAGTTCCACATTCCCTCAACAAAGAGGGGTCTAACCATCTTTCAATGTGTTGAAATTAATAGTTCATCTCACTGACAATCTTTATCTGGAAAGTGAAAAGCGATCCTTAAAAAGGATTAGTTAGGGAAATAATGCTAGTTGGGGTGAAGAGGAGAAGGATGAGTTTATTTCAGGACCTCAGTTCTATTCCATTGATTAGTGTGTCTGGGTTTATGTTAGTATTGCATTATTTTGATTGACAAGGTTTTTGTTTGCTTTGGAGATGATGATATCTCTAGTAGTATTTGTATTGTTCAGGATGGTTTGGCTGACCTAGGATTTTGAGTTTTTATATAAATTTTAAGAATTTTTTTTCAATTTCTATGAGTAATTGCATTGGAATTTTGATGAGTACTATACTTAATCTCTAGGCTACTTTTGGTAGAACTGACATTTTCACAATATTAATCCAACCAATCTATGAGCAAGGGGATTCTTTGCATACTCTGGTATTTTCCTCAGTTTCTTTCTCCAATGTCTTAAAGTCAGAATGCCCAAATTTTTTAAAAACAAATAACAACAAACACTAGCATGCCTATGGGGAAAGTGAAACAGCTATTCACTGTTGGTATAAGTGTGCTGTGGAATAATGCTTTTGTACACTAATTTAATAAAACACTGATTGGCCAATAGCCAGGCAGGAAGTATAAGCAGGATAAGCAGACAAGGAGAATTGTGGGGAGAGGAAGGCTGAGTGAAGAGATGCCAGTGAACCACCCAAGAAGCAACATGTAATGGGACGCAAGTAAAGCCACGGAACATGTGGCAATACATAGATTAATAGTTATGGGCTAATTTAAGATATAATAGCTAGCTAGCAGAAGGCTTGAGCCATGGCCATACAGTTATAATTAATATACGCCTCTGTGTGTTTACTTGGGTCTGAGTGGCTGCGGACTGGGTGGGACACAGAAAAAACTCCAGCTACATCAGTGCAAACTGGTATGGACACCAAGAAAACCAGTAGAGGTTCCTTAAGAAGCTATAAATAAATCTACCATAACACCCAGCTATATCACCCCTGGACACATGTTCAAAGGACTCCATATCCTACCACAGATATTTGCTCATCCATGTTTATTGCTGCTCTATCCACAATAGCTAGGAAATAGAAACATCTCAATTATCCATCAGTGGATGGATACATAATGTAAATGTGGTACATAGTCACAATGGACTATTATTCTATTGTAAAGAAAAAAAATTTGCAGAGAAATGAATAGAGTTGGAAATAATTATTTTATATGCCGTAACCAAGACCCAGAAAAACAGAGCATATTGTCTCTCATGTGAGAGTGTTAGCTTTTAATCTTTAGACATGTGTGTTTAATTGGAGTGCCCACAGAAACTGGGAAAATAGGAAGGCACCATTTACAGGAACTTCAAGGCAGGGGACACAACACAGGCACTAGGAATGAGGAAAAACTGAACAGGAAGGGTTAGTGGAGTTTTGAATGGGAGAGGAGGGTAGAAAAGGGAGTATCAGGAGGGATAACTAAGGTAATATCTTTTGAAGAAGCTACATTAAATCTACTGCTGTGGGATATTGTTTTATATAAATAAAACACTGATGGCCAATGACCAGGCAGGAAGTAGGTGGGACAAGGAGAGAGGAGAATTCTGGGAGGCGGAAGGCTGAGGGGAGAGACACTGGAGCCACCGCGAGGAGAAGAGCATGTAAAGACGCCGGGAAGCCACCAGCCACGTGGCAAGGTATAGATTTATAGAAATGGGTTAATTTAAGATAAAAGAACAGTTAGCAAGAAGCCTGCCACGGCCATACAGTTTATAAATGATATAAGCGTCTAAATGATTATTTTATAAATGGATTGTGGGACTGCGGGGCTTGGGGAACCTGGAGAGAAGCCCTCCAGCTACAATCTACTGTTGTAGAAACTTCATAAAATGTGTGTGTGTATATATATATGTATATTTAACTTCTTATATTTGCATATGTAATCATATATGTATATGTATATATATATATGGGGATGCATAATGGGATAATTTGGCCAGGGGCATGTTTACCAGGTGTTTGGTAAGGTCTACACTTGGCTGTATGGTGTGCTTTGATCTTGCAAGGGGGAGGTCTTTTGCCACTCCCCTTGGCATATTATAAAAAGCCCTTTTGAATAAAGGACTAGGAGGCTGGGTATTGATGGAGGGCCCTGAGGGGGTAAATTTGATCAAATCACATTTGCATGCATAAAATTCTCAATAATAAAAAATAATAACTATGAAAGTTTAAAGAGACCAGGGTTTTAATGTTGGATATATAAAATAATGGATAAATTTGTCATAGTGGAATTGTGTGTAACTAAGGATTAGTAACCATCATTTAAAAGATAATAATGGCCAGCAAGGTAGCTCAGTGACTGGAGACCTGGAAACCTGAGTTTGCTCACTGAATCCTCCATTGTTGCAGAAAAGAACCAACTCCCAAGATCTGTCCTCTTCATGACCTCTATATTCATACTGTAGCTCACATACAGTTGCATACATACACACACATATCACACACACACACATACACACACACACACACACACAATTTTTTTCAAAATAATAAGCTTTTTAATGATTCTCCAATCTCAAGTATGGAGTATGAAGGAAAGCTTACTCAAGTAGTATTAGTATTGGCATTGGCAGACTCAAAATAATCTAGACTTGTTATCCTCAACCTTGGCTGCATTTCAAATTAGGAAGTCTTTTTATAAATGCAAATGTACAGATGTATGTGGACCCTTGTACACATGTCATATGGACCCTTGTTATTCAAATTGTGGTCCACAACCACCACATTAGCATCTACAGGAGTTTGTTAATAATCCCAACTCTATACCAAACCAGCAATAATGATCTGCACTTCTGTAAGATTCCCTAGGAGTTCCTAAGTATATTAAAATTTGAGACACGTGGCCTCAGAATCATTGGAAAGATTTGTTTAAACATAGATGGTCAGGCTGGAGTGGACTTATGAATTTGCATTTCTAACAAGTTTCCAAGTACTGCTGCTGCACATTTAAGTCTGCATTTTGAGACTCTTTGCCATAAGCCAATTAAATCAGAATTTCCCTGGATGGTACCCAGGCACCAGCATATTTTAAAGCTCTCTAGATGATTCTAATTTGCAACCACCACCGTTAAGAATCACTGGTAAAGTATTTGTATGACCTGATTCCATAAATAAGAACATACATATGAAAAAACAATTTCCCTAGCCCCTAAACACCAGTTTAAATTCATGACAACACTATTCTTTAACATAAGATGAACAGTAGTTAATCAAAGGCAAAAGAAATATTGTTTCATCTTTAGTGGTTCATTTCCAGAGAGATGTTCAGTGTGGTCAAAAAGGGGGCAGTGATACATAACAATTATCTTCATCATTACAGTAGCCATCACCTCTATTCATAACTTCATTTTCTGATGATTTAATCAGTACTCAGCATTCTAAAGATGACTTTATGTGTTGTTGTTTAATCAGGAACTTTATAACAAGCCAGGAAAGATGGCTCATGCGTAGAACCCCAGAACTGAGAGGCAAAAACTGGAGGATTGTCCCAAGTGCAATACTGACTACACAGTGAGTTTCATAAAACCCTGGGCTTAAAGAGGCCCTGCTTCAAAACCCAAACTCAATTTAACAAACAAACAGATTGTTTCAGAAGAAACAATGCTCTATGAATTAGCTGGCAAAACTAAATTCCTCTTTGAGGTTGGCTCTTAAGTTTGTTTTTACTTTTCTTCCTGGGTTCTTCTAAGGAGAGTTTGTGTCATAAATTCAGACTTTTTTTTTCCTTCCTAATCCTTAAGGTCTTTAAATGTCTTCCCCAGTGCTCTTCAGCTGTGTTCTGATAATTTACGCTGCATTTTTACTTTAACTTGGTTTAGCTCCTTTACTGCGTTCCCCTCTTAGAGACTTTCTCTTTGATCCCTGCATTATTTAGAGGTTAGTCAGCCCCAACTGTTTGCAGACTTCCCTTTTATGTTTCTCTTATTGATTTATAGTTTAAGTCTAGGGCAGCCAGAAGGGGGAAAATTACTCTACTTCAGCTACTTTTAGGTTGAGCTAGCATTTCCTCATGGTGTAGACATGGCCTATTTTGCTGTAAGTTCCACTGACACTTGAAAATACCATGACTTGGCAACTATTCAATGCATACTATATCGATGTGATCTGGGTGGGTGACAGTGTTGCTGGGCTCTGCATTCTTGACTTAACGTCAGCTGAAGGAGGAAGATGCTGAAGTCTTAACTATAATTGTGGATCTGCCCATTTCTCCTCTCAGTTCTGGCCATCTCTGTGTGGACTACTGGCTGTTTTGGCTGTGATACCTTTGGAGTTGCTATGGCATCCTGCTAGATGGCTCTTTACATCTTCCCTCATTTTCTGGTCATTTCATTTTCTCTAATGTTTGTGCCATCTGGTACTCTTATAAGAACTCTTATCTTCCTTTTTTTGAGGTTTCTATTGCATATATTTTGGGATTTTTTTTTTCATTGCAACTCATCTATATCACTATATTTGGTGTGAGTCGCCCAGAGTCAACATATGGCTAGGTCAAATATTTTATTGCATAACAACCATTTCTGATTTTTTATTTTAATAATTTTGTTTTGCTTTACTGTGCTTTGTTACACAGCTTTCTTATTTATTTTACTCTATAAGCTTCAGGTATTTAAAATGGAAATTTAATATGTCTGTGCATAAGTAAGATAATAAACACCCAACATTTCCAATGGGAACACCTGAGAAATGCTCTCTGATATTAAGTACAATATGAGGACACCTACTTTCATGACTTCTGTTCAGCCTAGAATTAGAAATACTAGCAACAGCAACTGGACAAGAAAAAAACAGCATTCAAATCTTGAAAAGTAAAATTATCCCTATTTATAGATGACATGCTGCTCTATAGAACAGCTTAATGATTCCATGGATAGCTGTTAGAAACAATAGAATCAAAGAACAAATTTAGTAAACCCATGAAACACAAAAATCTACCTAAAAGTAATTGGCTTCATGTCTCCAGCATAATAATGGAATGTCCAAAAAAATAAATCAAGAAAACAATCCATTTTTAATAGTATGAAAAAAGAACAAAATGCTTAAGAGTAAACATAAACTAATAGGTGAAAAATACTTCATTAAAGTTGATAAAATACTGATGGAATAAATAGAAAATGTATAGATATATAAAAATATATTCTTAGCTCAAATATTAGAAGACTTAATGCTAAAATATCCATAATGTCCAAAATGATATAACTACCCTAAGGAAGAAAAACAAAGTTGAAGCCACCACACTTTCTAAAAATATTTGCAAACCTTATGTCTGATGAAGAGTCAAATATCCAAAATATTTAAGTAACTCACACAACTTAATAGTAGGATAAAAAATTTAGATAGACATTCTTGGCTTTAAGTATAGGGCCTATAACCCCAGCATAAGAAACTTATAAATTCAAAGATTCAAAGTCAAGTTGTATGACAAAGAAATATTGACATAAAATCAGTCAGCCAGACTAAAAGAATAGGATCTAGAGTCTAGATATAAACTCAAAGAGTATATGGTTCAGTAATTTTCAAAGGAGGATGGGTACCAAGAAGACACAAAAGGGAAAGGAAACATCCTGAATAAACAGAGATAGAGAAGCTGAGCATCCACATGTGAAAGACCTGGACCCTTTCCTTATCCTTACATCATAGAGAATGATCAGTTGAAAATGGGCTGAGCATAGAAAGCCTGAGACCATGGAGCTGTGTAAAGCAAATGCAAGAGGTATGCTCTTGCATACCTGGGCCTTGGCAGTGATTATTTTTAAAAATCACCAAAAATTTATATGGTGATATTTTATTTGTACTGAAATGTGATTTTATTTGTATGTTAATAAGTAAAGTTGCCTGGGGGTCAGAGTTGATAGCAAGCCATAACAGAAGTCTGGCAGTGGTAGCATATGCCCTTAATCCCGGTCACATGACAAGCAGATCTCTGTGTGTTCAAGGATACCACCAGCATGGAGACACATGCCTTTAATCTCAATACCAACCATAGAAGACCTGGAGGTCTGTATAGATGGGCAGTGATGAGGAGGTCATGTGGTTGGATTTACAACCAATGAGAAGGCAGAACAGAAAGTCTATAAAAAGACATATACACAGGAAGTAGCACTCTTGCTGAGAGGAAGGACAACAGTGGCAGCGAAGGGTAAGCTCAGCTCTCAGCTACTGCTCTGACCTTTGGGCTTTTAACTCTGCAATTGGCTCTGTTTCTTATTTAATAAGACTGTTCATCTACAAGTTTAGGCAACAAAAGTGAGAACAAATAAGTGAAACCATATTAAATTTAAAAGTTCTTTTCACAGCTAAGGAAACAATACAATAAAAAGGCAATCCACAGCTTATGAAAAAAATGTTTGCAAACCATGTGTGTGATAAAGGGATAACACACAAAATAAGGAACTCACTATTCAGTAGGAAAAATAATAGAGGCACAGAGACGGTGCAGCATTTGAACTTGAGCATAGCATGACAGATTCCCACTGTACACAGAGGCATCTCCAAGCTATGCAGCGTGGTGCATGGTGGATTTAGCTTTTGCTAGTACAGATTTTTAAAAAAAAAGTTTCTGGGCTACATGCTGCTTGATGGAAGTATAGACCCACTGCTTCCCAGAGTTAGCAGTGAGCATGGCTCCCAGAGCTAGCAGGAATTCACCTCTACCATGTTGGAAAACAGAGCAGGGCGGAGTCGACAGCTAAAACTGCCATGCAGCTTAGCAGTTTAAAATCTCTCCTGGTCAAAAAAGGATTATATATACACAATAAGACAGATTCAGATGGAATAAACTTCTAAACGGTTTACAGTTTGTATAAAAAAGGTATGTAGGCTGGAAGAGAGGGGAAAATGAGTATAGGCAGTTATATAAAGATATAAATAGTTTTAAAAAATAAAGTCTTTAAAGAGACAACAAAAGTAACGTAAAAGAAATAGTCATATAAAGATGGAAAATACACAGAGGGCCTGGATTATATGTACTGTGTTTTCTTTAAATGTTTTGACTACTAATGAGGTACCTGCAGAAAGACATTTGATTGTAAAAGCTACTAAGTTAAATAAATATATGTATTTTGAAGGTATCTTGACTGCAAAATTTGTATCTAAGGATATGTTGCTTTGGAAAGGAGGCTCTGCTTTTGTTTCCACAGGAAGCAAGAGGCTGTGGATTTTTTCAAGGTTAAGATGAATCATATTTGATCAAGCAAGACCTCCTGAACTTTGATAGATGGCATCTATCAACAGAGGTTATAGCTGGTCTTCTCAGAACTTGACCATTATCTCAAATTTTACCCGCACCCCCAATCAACAGGAAGTAGTATGAAAAGCTATGCCCAAATTCCCAAAATATTCTTTATACATGTTTATTTTTATTTAAAGGGGTTTGATTATAAATTCAATCTCTTTCTAAAGAAGAAAAGGAGATATAGATATGATAGGGTGAAAGAGTAGATAATTAAATTACTTTTAAAGAGTAACAACTTGTTAGAAATATTTTGCACTGCTATGGATTTTAGTTTATTAATATATATTTAAAGTTAATTTTGTTATATTATATGTATATTTCTACTCTTATTTAAGGTATTATGTTTGTGCAACTCATTTAAAATTGTAATGTATAATAAAGAAATAAAGATTGATAGTCATCTATAATAATCACACTTATAATCATGTTAATTAAGTTTCCTAGGTATACATAGATATATTTTTAAATTAGGTAGGCAATCTTCAAACACTTCAAAGACCTACAGAATATGGCATTTAAAATGTTTTAAAAACTTAGACTTTTCTGGACAGTGAGACATGTCTGCTCCTGGCAACACCAATTAACTTCAAAGAGGAAGATGGGCATCGAAGACACTCCATATGGACTTTATCTTCTTCTTGGCAAAACTGGCCATTTGGACAAGAAACTGCTCTTGCCTGGACTGCTTGACAGTATGTTATATAAACTGGACATGCAGGACACATGAGAAAATGACCACTGAACTTTGACAAAACAAGGTGAGATGGTCCTTCAGGTTCCTGCTTCACAGAAGATACTGCGAGACATTTTGTAGGACACAGAGGAAAGTGACTAATGAATTTTGCTAGTAGGCAAGACAATCCTTTCATGCTTCACAAAAAAAGTCTGCCAGAGATCCTAGGCCTGTAGGCTAAAGATGGATGCCCCAACGTTGCAGAGGAACTTTGGGTGACTTCCAGGCAGCCAGATGCCTCTGTCGTTTCTAGAATTTTGAAAGTTGCTTACACTGTACTTCATGTTTACTTATGTAATATTATATCCTTCTGAGGTCTTTGATGGAGTTGAAGACTAGATAGTTATAATTATAGTTTTCCTTGGTTACAATGAAAGGTAAATTAGATATGAAAATTTAGAATCACAGAAATGAGATAGAGCATTTTCTTTAATTTTGCCAAATACAAATAGACTAGATATTGTAATTGTAATTCTTGCTTAAAAACCGTTGTATTATATATAATTTTACTATGTTAAAGTTAAAACATTCCTTTTTGATTAGACAGAAAAGGGGAGGTGCTGTGGGATGTCTTTTTGCATGCTGTAAATATGTTTCTTTTATTGGTTGATAAATAAAGCTGTTTGGTGAATGACAAGGCAGAATAAGGTTAGACAGTACATTCAAACTGAAGATGGAGATGAAGAAAGATGCAGTCAGGAGAGATGCCAGCCTGCAGCCCAAGGAGCAACAAGATGCCAGCAGACTGGTAATGCCACAGCCACATGGTAACATATAGATCAATAGAAATGGATTAATTTAAGATGAAAGAACTAACTAGCAAGAATCCTGAGCCATAGACCATACAGTTTGTAATAAAAATTTTAAAAAAAGAGGTGTTAGGTGTAAGTACAGGGCCTATAATTTCAACACTTGGGAGTGAGAGACATTCGCATTCAAAGGTTCAAAGCAAGTTTGGTCTACATAGTCCAATTCAATTGTTTTTAATTGAGAGACTTTATTGTTTTGTTTTGTTTTTGAGGCCCAACCCTGGCTAAGTATTGCAGTTAAATTAAGTAACTGGCATCTCTCCTAACATCTCAGTTTCCTCTATACTGATGCCATTATTCATGAGCTTCTACTATCTAAAATGCTTTCTCCCTCTTCCTTTTATTCCCCACCAAGAAAATTTCTATTCAGTGTGTGTGTGTGTGTGTGTGTGTGTGTGTGTGTGTGTGTGTGTGTGCATGTGTGTGTGCTCAAGTACATGCACCTGTGCGCAAGTGCAGAGACTAGAAGAGGACATTTGAGGCTCTACTCTATCACACCCTGCCTTAGCCACTTGAGATAGGGTCTCTGACTGAACCTGGAACTCATTGCCTTTGGCTAGGTTAGCTGACCAGTGAGCTCTGGGTTATCTTCACCTCCATGAGTGCTAGGATTGTAGGCACTTGCGGCCATGCTTGGCTTTTCTGGGAGTGCTGGAGATTTGAACTCAGGTCCTCGGGCTTGCATAGCTAGCACCCTTACTCTCTGAGCCATTTACCGAGCCCAGTCTCTTTTGTTTTTGAAAACCAAATTGAATAATGCTTTTGTGTTCCACTTTCCTGATAACTACAGATCTCACAGCCCATAGTAATCATCTTTCTATCAACAACCACCAGGCCATAAGTTCCTCAAGGGCAGAGTCATACATTATTCATCTTTAAACCTCAGAGGTGTTGAAAAAAGGTAGACTATGAAACCTCAGAGACTTAACTTTGTATTTTTGCTCTGTCATGTCCTGGTTGGGTGACCTTGGAGAGTTTAGTATAGATCTCACAAACCTCTTTGGCTGAGATTAGATAAAAATTTTCAGATACTGATCTTGTCAACCCACAGGTTAGAAGGCTGAGACTCTCATGCTATCCTGGGCCATTATCTAGTGGCCTCTGATTAATCACAAGTATCTTTCAAATAAGAATATGATTTATATGAGTGTTAAGATGAAAGAGGAGGGACATACTAAGTTACCTAACTGATCAGTCTGCACACATGAACACATGTAAAATTCCAATGATGACTCATTTGGAAGACTGCTAGAGTATTTATATGCACTAAGGACCCAGTCACCACAAAGTCTTAGGCACAGCTGCCACTCAAAAATATTATCTACCCTCTTTAAATTTTTTTCCCTCAGAAGCCTTTTTACTATTTTTTTCCTTCTGTATTCTCTTTTGCTAAATATTCTCTACTCACTCCTACCTCTCTTCTCATTCCTCTCTGGTCTGTTTCCTTTCCTTTCCTCTAGTAGTTCTCCCCAACCCCATAGCCTCTATCCATCCACCTTCCCTCAGTTTTAACTGCACACCTTCAAAGATCTGGACTTCCCCTTCTCACTCCATGGATATGAAGACACTGCATCATTATTCTTAAAGCAGTATTGTGAATGCTGATAATCTTGTTGTGTGTGTGTGTGTGTGTGTGTGTGTGTGTGTGTGTGTGTGTGTAGACAGAGAGAAAGAGAGAATGTGAGTATGTGTGAATGTATGTATGAGAATGTGCATGTGTGAATGTGTGTTTATGTAGGCATGGGTACACATTTATGTGTGCAGATGCACAGGTATGGGTGGTGTTTACACATGTATCTGGAGGTTAGAAGTCAATACCTTCTCAGGGGCCATCCACCTTCTTTTGTGAGACAAGCTCTCTTTCTTGGCCTAGTATTCACCAAGTAGGCCTGGATGGCTGATCAGCAAGCCTCAGATCTGCCTGTCTCTGTC
The DNA here is from genome assembly GCF_004664715.2 of Peromyscus leucopus. NCBI lineage: Eukaryota > Metazoa > Chordata > Mammalia > Rodentia > Cricetidae > Peromyscus > Peromyscus leucopus. Next base: position 40,067,766 of record NC_051072.1, read on the forward strand.
TCCCCACCACTAGGGATTGCAAGAATGCACCACAACACTCAGGTTTTATCACATGGGTTCTGTACATAGAATTCAAGCCCTCACAGTTAAGCAGCACGCACCTTAACTTATTGAACCACATCCTTAGCCATGAAAGCAAAGAAATCTTTATCCAGAATTATTTCAAATGACAACCCATGAAAGGAAAAATGAAATTATTTTCAAGGAGAATGAATCCAATTAAGAGAAATTTTAATAAGACCAAAAACTCAGAAGAGATAAGCTAAACAAAGGGGAAATAATAGGAAAAACAGGAACAAAAGAGAAGATATCTCACTCTAATAGTAATGGTATTGTTTGAAACAACACACATCAATCCATGCAGCATAAGAGGGCATTACCATTCCTTGGATTGTGGACTCCAGTTTGAGAGACTATGCGAGAGAGCAGTGAGCCTCTATAGCAGAGAAAAGGAGAGACCTAAAAAAGGATAACCATCACCATAGTCACCTCATGTAATCATGACAAAAGGATTGCATGATTAAAAGCCCCCAGGAATACTGCATTTCATCAGTGGAGACTGAGGACATCTTCACATCACAGGCAGATGTGCTACAGCCATTTGTCGAAGTTAATCTGATACTGTCCTTCCAAGGTTTCTCTGAAAGTGGAAATATATTTTGTTTCTTTTAAGAAGTATCTTTTAAGAATAAGAAGAAGATTGGGTTTAGGATGCACACAAGGCTAATAACTTAAAAAAAATAGCAGCAGCAAAACACCTTTGTCCCCCTGCTTTATGCATTACAGAATGTCAGTTCCCTGTAATATAAGCAATTGAAAAAAATACACAAAAACTCAATCCTGTAGAATTTGGATGGAACTTGGTTAGAGGTAGAAAGTACACATAATTGATAAATTACATGTTAGTTTACAAGATGGGTGGTGCTATAAAGAATAAGCATAGTAATAGGATCAGTGTGAGTTACAGGAGGAGGAGTTAGGCATGGACCAGTGGAAAGGACAGACAGTGAAAGTTCCCCTCCATGAGATAGGGTCCAGTACACTCTTAAGATCAGCAAACAAGTCCAGTCCAGCTAGAACAGACAGAGTAACACACTAGGAGGACATGTGCTCAGCAAAGTAAGGGAGGGTCAGACCATGCGGGATAAGATATACTAAACTGGGTACCTCCTCAATTCACATTGAGGTCCTAGCCCCAAATATTTAGAATAGGGCCTTCAATGTAGGAAGTCAGAATGATGTCATTAGAGCAATCCATCCTCCCAGATGGCCACTGTCATCATAAAAAGAGAGGAATGGAGCATAGAAAGAGACAGGATGATGACTACAGAACAAAACACCATACGAGCCACCTGCAAGCCAAGAAGAGATGTGGCAGGAGAAACCAAGTTTACCAAAAAATCTCCTTGGACTTCTAGGCTCTAGAATTGCAAGAAAACAAATTTTGGTTGTTGAGTCACTCATCTGTGCAATACTGTGTGACATCCAGCAAACAAACACACAGCCCCAGATCCCAGAAAGGGCTTAGGCCCTGGCTGAGAGTTCATTCAGAAGTCCCTGAGCACAGAAGAGGCATGTCAGTCTGACATTTCTGTCTCATGTTAGAATGTAGACAGCCCACAAGAGACCACACCTCCCACCTTCTCAACAGGAACAAGCCACGGGAGTTCCAAAGTCAGTTCTTCAGTTTAGCTACCAGAGAACCAGGGTGAAAAGAAACCTAAATGAACTAAATCCTAGAAGGGAAGGAATCTCTGCCAGGAATGGGGAGACACTCTACCCCAAGCATTTACCTCATTAGAAGTGTAAACCTAGCCAGGCGGTGGTGGCGCACGCCTTTAATCCCAGCACTCAGGAGGCAGAGCCAGGCGGATCTCTGTGAGTTAGAGGCCAGCCTGGGCTACCAAGTGAGTCCCAGGAAAGGAGCAAAGCTACACAGAGAAACCCTGTCTCGAAAAACCAAAAAAAAAAAAAAAAAAAAAAAAAAAAGAAGAAAAAAGAAGTGTAAACCTGCCATCGACCAGGTAAAATAAAGGCAGCTGAATGAGCAAAAATGTTAAACTACATGTTGGCTGCTGTGAGGGTGGCTACATCCTAACCCTCGGACAAACAAGACTTTCCCTAGATGTAAGTCTGAAGCCCTCTGAATCCTGGGGATGGGAAGGGATGGTCAAGAAATAAACCAGCTTCCCTGGGACCCCACATGCCTCCTGTCACTTCCTTATAGTCCTTTCACAGCTGTGCCATCTGTACTGATTGATCTCTTCCCCTCCCCTCTTTTTTTCTCTCCCCTCTCCCTTCCATGGCCTGGATCAGTCTGTTTCTGCTAGTTCATCTATACTATTGATTTTCTCGAGCAACCAACTTTTGTTTTCAATAATTTACTGATTTTTTCTTCTGTGCTTCTGATCTCTACTTTGATCTCCAGATTTCCTTCCTTCTGTTTACTTTGGAGCTTGCTTTGCTCTTCTCTGCTACTTTAAGATAGAAGCTGAGGCTTATTTGGGGTCATCTCTTCCTCCTAATACAGGCATCTAGTGTTGGAAATTTTCCCCAGAGTACCGATTCATTAGCATCCAATGAAATCTGCTCTGCTGGGCACACACTTTCATTCGGCTGAAATTTTCTTTATGATTTGTTCTTTGACCCAGTGGTGGCAAGGCAATTCATCACAAGCTGGTGACATAAAATAACAATTTACTTCTGCAGGGCTTGGGTTTACTGGCAGGGTTCTGGTCAGGCATGCTCCCTCTGCATTCTGCTCCTGGTACCTTCCAACTTGCAGTGGCTCCAGATGCTATTTCCTCTGTAGCTATATCCATTTGGCCTTCTCATCAAATGTTGTGCCTTCTCTTCTTTCCTTTTTAAAGATGCTTTCACAGGATTTAGGAACCATTCATGCAATCCAGGACTGACTCATCTTAAGATACTCATTATATCTGCAACAATCCTTTCCTAAGGAGGCCATGTGCACAGGTTCCAATCATCAGGTCATAGATGTGATACTTCCTGAGGACCACAACTCAACCTACCACATAAGGGCTCTTTAAAAATATAATACTTAGAGTCCACATTTGGGGGGAGCTTTTCAGATCTCTTCCGTTGTGCCATAAATTTAAACTTTAATTTTTATTCATGCTTGGAAATTCAAAATATGCTTTTTTTCCTCATCAATGCTGGGGATGATATTTATGTTCTTAGTTTCATGAGCTGTCTGCTTCCTAGTCATTTGATATAATCTTGCATACAATTAGAGCCTCTTAAACATTTTGTAAGAGGTACTGAGCTTTCTAAAAAAGTTTTTATGTTAAATGTTAATTATAAGTTACAAAATTGGTAACTTTTTTCTTCAGATATCAGAAAACTCTAGAAGCAGATTATGCTAATTACAATTCCTAAGAAGCTACACATAATGAACTCAGATTTTTCTTTGTGGGTTTAATGTCCTTTAGTACCTTAACTGGTGGGAGTTAAAATATGGAAAGAGCCATAAAAGATTGGAGTTGACAGGTCTATATAACAACAGGGCCTACAGTCTGCACCATATCTCACAAGGTGGCCACACTGTGATCAGTTAACATCTGGGCCACTGCTGGATATGAAGAGGCAAAAGAGAGTCTGTGAACAACGGCCCATAGAGAAATGAAATTGCTGGTCAAAAGAAGGACTGTGCAACCTCACAAAAATCAAGCCAAGCTCATTACTCAAGCAAGCCTGCCTCATCTTCAGTCAGTCCTGTGAAACCAGGTGAATGAATACAGACCAATCATACATTAACATGAAAGTGCACCATACTCTCTAAAAAACTCTCGCAGGAGAGCTATTTCTGTTTCAATTGTTATGCAAAGGAACCAAATATCCCATTTGGGAGCATGATCATGATTCTATGGCTATTCAGCACCTGTTTCAGATGCTGTGTGAGGGAGGAATGAAGCTATCAATGTGGCTATTACCTGCTCTCAAGGAAATTTGAGAATTTCATTGATGCTTATAGCATGTAATAATGAGAAATTCAATAACCCCTATTTCTGCTAATAGACACCTCTCCATAATGAGCGTATCTTTAGGGTCAGCTGTTCCTGAGACAATCTCCTGGAAAATGTTTCAAAGCTTTGCCAGCATTTCTCCATGACAACCTATGACAAGTCACCATTCCCATATATGCCAATGTCACTGCACCTCAAGGCATCAACTGATACAGAGACTTCTGTCCTTCCTTAGTTTACACCAAAGAGTTACCTGACAAGCTTTCTCCACCATTATGACACCAGGACACTAAGAATCACTAACATATTTCCCAACTTTCGTTGCCTCCTCCACCAAAAAAAAAAAAAAAAAAACAAAAAAACAAAAAACTACTGACTTGAAATATAGCCTTGTATCAAAAGCCTTGGTATCTAATCAGTAGTTCATTAAATAAATGAAGACTGGGAATCTTCAGAACTAGTACTTCATATATCCTTTAGAATCATGGTTATCAGCCTCACTTTACCACCTCCCAAGCACATGGAATGATGTGCTGCCCACAACATCCCAACCACATCAGAGATGGATTACAATGAGATAGCCTTGAGAGTTCCTTTCAGGTCCAGCTGTGCAAACATTTAATTGGATGTAGACTCCTACCCTTTTGATGTGAGGCCATGCCCTTGCCTTGAGTGTGAATCTTCTGTTAGATTTCTACAGCATCTCACATCAAACACATCCTCTGTGCAGCATCTATGATCGCTCTTTTTCTCTTATGAAATGAGGAGTTTAGACACTTGAGAAGCAATCGGAGTTCAGCACGTTTTTTTTTTATACTCCCCAGTCTTTTGTGACTGGTCACTCGCAGTTAATTCAACATTTTTTCTTGAGAAAAACTGAGGAGCATTCTCTTTAGTTTTCCTAAGAATGCTTCTCTTAATTTGTATGTGTTACATTAGTTTACATGCTAATTAAATGTCTTATGTAATAGAATAGCAAGTGCAACTGTGCTTGGCAGTACTGCAAATATTCGTTATCACAAGAGGAACCACAATTGTCTAAGTGTACTGAAGAGCAGCCTTTGGAATGTGGCAGATATCAATGTGAAGATTTTAAGGGGAAGTACTGCCTGCTTAGCCACTCAGATGACTAAAGAGCAATGGATAGAAGGAATCCTGCTCTTCATTGTTTTTCAAAGAGCTCTGCTTATTTAAAAAAGAATTATACAAAAAAAGAAAAAGGAATATAGCTGAAGCTCCCTGTTAGAACTAGAAAAGTCCCTTAATCAAAATACACAAACACATGGAAAACAGCATAGCTATTGCCTTTACCCTGGAAGCCTCCTCCCTGAGGTCTACCTGTAATGACCCTGTAAGGCACTGTGTAAGCTGCCAAGGGGGAAAAGCAATCAATAGTACTACCCAGCCACGGTGCCTACCAACCACAACAGTGACTGGCCTGGAAACATTTCCGCAATGGTACAATAGTGGCACTTGCATCTTGAGGATAACCAACAGCTGTGGACTTACTCAACATGAAGAAACTCATGCCAGTACTGTAAACTGAACCAACCATCCAGGACCCTAGAGAAGAACCAGCTACTGCCATTTCCTAAGTCAACAGAGTTTCTAACAATATTCTAAATACCTATACCCACAGAAAATTTAGAGCCTGTATTAAAAACACTTTTTCCTCCCAGAAGACAGAGACTATTACAGAGACCCACAAAACTGGTAGAAATGCAGAGAAGAAGTAACTGTGGGGAGCCCAGTCCCAACTGATATTTCGACAATACAACCTCTACATCTAAGATTCAAGAAACATGAAATAGAGAAGAAAGATTATTAGGAACAGAGGACCAGGACACCAGCAGGTCATGAATTTGAGAGGAATCAGGGATACATGGGAGGGAGTGAAGGAGTGAGGGGGAAGAAGGGAAATGATGTAAAAAATTATCAAAAATAAAAATTACATTTTAAAAAGCCTATAGAAAAGGAAATTCCATATTTGGGATTTAAGAATAAGGAAATAAAGTTTTAAAAAACATGGCATCAAAAGGGAGAAGCGGAGTGGAGAGGAACAGTTTTAAATAATGGCTATAGATATATGTCACACTACTAAGGTGAGCACAATGCAATAGACCTTATCTGTCTCACTTTACCACCACACAAATGCACACAGCGATGTGCTGCCCACAACCTCCCAGCCTCATCAATGGTGGGTCACAGTAAGATAACCTTACGAATTCCTTTCAGTTCTGTCTGTACAAATGTTGACAAGTGAATGGCACTTTTCAAGAAAAGCCAGTGGCCTCACATTGCTCGAAAAGTGGCTTCAGATGTAACCATCAGGATCTGAGATATGAGAAGCATGTTTTTATATACTTTCATGGTGCTTGAAAGAGAGACAGGTTTTTACTGTCCCTGATTAAATACTTCAAAGAAACAGCTAGTGTACATGAGGATAGTTTGACTGGATAGGTTCAGGTAAACAGGGTGCCCATCTTTCCATCACCATGAATTCAGGCTACATCCAATCTGCTGTCGCAGTACTTTGGAAAATATAGTAACTGTTTACTGTGCTGTAGGAAATGCTCAAGAAATTGCAGAGCTACTCTGTCTCTATAGTGACAAGAGAAAGTTATACAGACCCTAGAGGAAGCTATATGGCTATACATTCCCATGAAATATGACAGGCAGTTTTTGATACCTAAGCGCTGTTGTGTAAAGAACTAACATTTGCAAAGACCGTCTATGGCAAAAATGAAAACCACCCCTCCACAGCTCTTTTCCTTGCATTTGCTCTCCAAAGGCCCTTGTACTCTGAAATAAAGATACTTGTTTGCATAAAATAAGACTCTTCGTACATTTCTAGCAAAAGAAAAATGTACTCAGAACATCTACAAATGATGTCTCTGTGGAACCCATAGGATAAGATGATATGGGCATGGCGTGATTCATCATTGATTATTTTTAAAATTCCAGCCCATTACACTGACTACCATGATAGCTATTTAAGCATGAAAAGTTCGCCCTCATTTTTATTCATATGCTTCACGGATCATTTGCTTCAGCTATACAATCATTTAAAATGAAATGGAGCTTATAGCTGAGAAAAATAAGAAGGCTCCTAAGCAATCTTGAGTATTGACTTAGTGTTAGGTAGGTAGGAATGAACACAAATTGAATGTAAAGTTGGAGTAAAAGGTGACTTCTTAACAAATATTTTTAAAAAAATTAACAGAGTGGCTTAGAGATATTTAGCTCTATCCTTTCCCACAATAAGAAAAGCTTTACCCACAAAAGGATTAGACTTTAGAATGCCAGCAAGGTTTTCATAATTCAAAAATGAATGGTAAGCTGCCTCCATCACAGCTCTGCCGATGATGGCCTCAGCCACATAACACAATTATGAAAGCTGTGAGAAACTAGACAAGGAACAAGCCCCTCATCTTATAGCCATGCCTATCTGTGAGACATTTTTATTTTCCCAACAAGCAAACATCTGAGTTGCACTCCAAATGTCAGTCTTAGGTGCCTGCTCTCTGTGCAAGGTGCTAGTTTAGACACCACAGAATACTAAGAACAAGCTTTGTGGTCTCTAGGAACTTAACATCTAGAGGAAGAACATCTTTAACACAGAATAAAATACTAAAGTTCTATCAACAAATGCACTGTCTGCTAGATGTGCAGCTCACACAGCTGTCATTTGGGTGGAGGATCCCAGAGATGGACTCCTCCATGGTGCTGCTGTGTAGAAGAGGTGCCCCCTGGATGTCTCAGAGAACTACTGCTTGCCTCTAGACAACTGTTCTTGACTTTCCTACTACCTCAAAGCTCCAGTGAGTACATGGGCATCACAGATTGGACTTGATTTATTTGTTGCTGCTGTTGTTGTCGTTTATTTCTCCTTCTCCTCCTCATCCTTCTTCTTCTTCCTGTCTTTCTCTTCTTCCTGTCTTCATTCTCCTCCTCCTCCTCCTCTTCTTCCTCTACTCCTCCTTCTCCTCCTTCCTTCTGCTCCTTCCTTCTCCTCTTCCCTCCTCCTCCTCCTCCTCCTTCTTCCTATATTCCTCCTCCTTTTCTTCTTCTTCTTTTTTCAGGGGAGGTAACAAGGTGGGAGTGCTGACCTGGAAGGACTGGGAAGTGAGTTCAATCAGGGTACATGATGTAAAATTCCCAAATCAATAAAAATATTATATTGGAAAAAAAGGTAAGAATTGATTGAAGTTCTTGGATATTCCATGTTTCTAGCACTTAGTTCACTGTTTCACATGTAGAAATGAATTGGCAAACATAAAATTAAAAACTTTAAATTTTCTTAAGCCAAGATGGGACAGAATTCTTAAACACATACACACATAAATGTTTCTATATGCACATACAATCATGTTTCTTTTTTCTTATCAAGAAAATTTTTTTATTCATTTTACATACTAATCAAAGATCCCCTCTTCACTTTTCCCACCCCTCCAGCCTCCACCTTCCAACCCACTTCCCATTCCCTCCTACAAGAAGGTAAGGCCTCTCATGGTGAGGCACATTTAGTAGAGGCAAGTCCCAGCCCCTCACCCTGCCTCAAGACTGTGTGAGGTATCCCATCATATAAGTGGGCTCCAAAAAGACTGCTCATACACCAGGGATAGATTCTGATCCTATTGCTGGGGGTCCCCCAAGCAAATCAAGCTACACAACTGTCTCGCTATGCAGAGGGCATAGTCCAGACCTGTGGAGGCTCCACAGCTCTTGATCTAAATTTCATGAGTTTCCACTAGTTTAGTTTGGTTGTTTCTGTAGGTTTCCCCATCATGATCTTGATGCCCTTGCTCATAGAATCCCTCTCTGCTCTCTTCAACTGAACTCCTGGAGCTCGGCCTGGTGTTTGCCTGCGGATCTCTGCATCTGCTTCCATCAGTTACTGGATGAAGGTTTTATGATGACAGGGTATTCACCAATCTGATTGCTGGGGTAAGCCAGTTCAGGCACTCTCTCCAGTCAGTATTGCTAGTAGTCTAAACTGAGGTCATGCTTGGGAATTCCTGGAAATTTCCTTAGCACCCAATTTTTCCCTATCCCCATGATGTCTCCCTCTATCATGATATCTCTACAATCTTGTTTCTGAATATAAACATCCTATGCGGATGAAATCAAGTCTTCCCTACAATAATATCATGTCTCCTTATATCCTCACCTAAGTAGACCTTTTTCTTTTTTATATTTTCTAAGTAATGTCCCTTAAGTTTCTAAAATGATTGGAAATGACTGAGTTCTTAAATCAGTTATTGTCTCTAGCCTTCATGGGACACCAACACCCTCAACACTTTGACAACTGGTATTTGTGTGCCTTTGCTTTTTTGTATAAACTCCCACAGGAAAGTAAATATGTGACCCAAGTAGCTTATCTGTAACATCCCTGAACCATTAGAGAGCATCCACTTACTTATTTAAGAAGGATTGACTGTAACTGGAGCTAAATAAAATGTTTTAATAGAATCCTGTTTCCTGAACTGATTGAAATATTCCAATAGAAAACTCATTTTCTTAGCCTTTTGAGGTTTGTTGTTGTTGTTGTTATAAACTGTATTGAATTTGCACAAGATCTATTGGCATCTAAGACTCTGTTAACATTAACTGGTCCACATTATTTTCTTCCTGAGATCTTTAAGCATGGTTTTCCTCAGTGTCACAAACTTCCTGGATAATATTACAGAGAGAGTATATTGATGATTCTTCCTCAATAACTTATCTTACCTCAAATAATTATAGTAAGAGGTTAAATGATCATTTACCCCAGAACAGTAGTCAGCATCTGCTTTTGGCCTTAAAACTTATTACATATTTATTAGTCCATCTCAGCTGCTAGGTAGATTTCTAGATTCAGAATGCAAATATCGTTTTCTCCCCCAAAAAAGTTATGTCTCTTTGCTTTTTCCTTCATATAACTACACTTAGCAAAACAAAATATAATAAAATGAACAGATTGTGGGTTTTAGCTCATGACTGAACACACAGTAAAAATTGAGCTAAAGAGAGTGAACTGGGAATCCACACACAAAAGAAGTTTACTGACCCTAAGGAGTCTTTTATATAACTCGATAGTTTGTCTCACAGGCAATTCTCTTGTGATCAGACATTTAAAAACTCATCACTCAGTAAAGTTTATTTTTAAAAGCTTAAGAGCCACCCTAGTTGTTCTACAGCTGGCGTCTTATTACACTGCAGTTTGAAGTTTCTCATTCACAAATAATCATTCACATTTTCTCCCGAGAACATAAGGCAGTTTTGTTCACTCCCCTGTCAGACTGAATTTTATTCCTGACACTATGACCATAATTGCAACAAGAACATCCGAGATCACAGTGGGATAAGACTATTTCACTTTAGCACTTCATTTCCACCACACCATGACATTTATTCATTATATTTCTGAGAATTCCTTCTTCAGAATCACTTATAGGTTGTTAATTTCATCATAAACTAAAGCTGCTGACTCACCTATGAGAAACCACAGAAGAAACATATAATTATATTCGAGTCAACACCTGCTGTGCCCACAAAACTATCTTCCTGGATCACGAGGAAGACGCCAGCACTCTGTTTTCACAATTTAAAGAACGTTCTTCTAAATGCAGATCATTTGAGAGTCAGTCACCTTACTTTCACGTCTTTCCCCAAAGTCGTTTAAAGAAATGGATTAGGAAAATGTTCTTAACATTTAAATCAGTGAGTTCGAAACAAAATCCAGTGTAGGCTGCTTTTAAAAGTCCTTAAAGATACAAAAATCACAACAAAAAAATGTCAGGTCTGGCATATCTGAATTAAGTGTATCTTACGGGACTCACAATGGAGACAACATTCTGCCCTAACTGGTGAAAGGTTCTAGCATGGATTTCAACAATTTGAGTGATCCTCCACACCACAGCAATCCCTTGACACCTGTCTCTTCTGATTTCTCCATTTCTATTGCCTGGTTTTCTCATCAAAGCCCCAAAGTAAAGGGTCTGTTTTGAAGGTTATCAGCTCTTCCACACCCCTATTGGACAGATTTCTCTCTGCTAAAGTAGCAACAAAAAAAAAAAAATAACTCTTGCCTACCAATTACTGAGATCATTATAGAATCTTCTATTGGACCATCCTCTAGTTAAGTGTTTAAAGCTCAATTAAAATGCAAATTAACAGTAGACAGTACTGTGATTACAGCAATAGTGGGACAGGGGCTTAAGCCAGTTTCATCCAAGAATGCAAATTTTTGGGACTGCAATTAAATGTGTAATTATTTCCATTTTTATAGAAATTTCTATGCCTTCAAAAGGAATCAGGAACCTTCAGTGATAACAGTGCCAGATTGGTATATCCAGTCTGGTTTGAAAAAAAAAAAGAATATCACCTTAGAGACACCACAATTTTATAAGCTATCTTTCATCTCATGCTGTTGGATTGATTTTTTCCCAAATTGCTAAATTAAGTGGGTTCACAATATACCAAAGTTCTGAGTGCTTCCTGGGAAAGATGGTGGTCATCTGATGACCTTTAGTAATTGACTGATAAGAAATCAACATGCTTAGATAGTAGAAAGGCAAATGCTAAATAGAAAAAAGATCAACATTTGCCCATCTATGTATGAGAGTAGGAGCAATGTCTACTCATGATCATAGTGTATGAATATACAGAACCTATGATCAGCCCTTTCATGCAGTAACTGATGGGGCGGGCTGAGAGAATGTGAAATCACAGTAACAGAAAAACAAAGGCTGAGAGTACAACAGACGGTACAGATCAATGAAGTGAGAAACTAAAGATTGTAAGACATAAGGGAACAGACAGGGAGGTAGCATCCTCATGGTCTCAAGGAGGCAAAAAGTCCAAAAAAGGCGAAGAATTAATTAATACTTGCCCAAAATTCCAAAGTTAAATGCCTAACAAGAAATAACTGGCAGAGGATACTGCTTTATCAGTATGAAATAAATCATGCTGTAAATGTTCTGTAACATTCCACAGGGGAAATATTAGTATATAATAAATGGTAAGAACATTGGTCTACACAGAAAAAGCAAAAGTATAATGATTTTTAAATGTCCTTTCCCCAATATATTCACTGTTTCTAAGAAAACAAGACAAGCAAAAATACAAACAGATGACTAGTAAGTGCTCTAACAGCAAGACAGAGCTCTGAATATTTCCTTAAGAACAGAACATTCTGCGCTGTCTTGAAGGGATGTGACTTTGCATCCTTTTCTTGGTTTCTGCTGGCCCAAAGAGGATCTTTAATGAGCAATGACCTAGGCATGGTTTCAGCATCTTGACATTGCCACAAACCATCTTGACATGGAGATTCAGGACTGATAATATTGCTTCCAGTGCTGGACATTCTGAAGCAAGTAGAAAACAAGTTAACTAGTTGCCTTCCCTTCACTATAGTTTTAAAGCAATGTCACTGCAGGAATCAAACCCAACTGTATGTCACAGATTATATGTCATACTATGAATTTTATCTAATAATAAGATCACAAAGGTTCTCCATGTCTGTGGACTTCTTTTTATAAAACAGTGTCAAATGATGTCAGTTTTCTCACTCTTTTTTACTTCTTTATTTTGAAATCAAACAACACTTAAATGATAAACACAAAAGCCATCCATTAAAATAAGATGCACAAGAATAAAGTCTTTAGAGAAAGAGGTGATCCTAATCTTTAAGAAAATTCTAAATTAAATAAACAAAATCATGCCAAAAGCAGAACCTGGGGAGATGAACGTTCAAATTTTAATCTCACTAGTTATTCAAAAATGCAAACTTAAGCAATGAGATTCACTTAAAAATAACAAAATAAAATTATAATATGTATGTTTAGCAAGCAAATAATGAGCCAAGTATGCTTACACAGAATACTGTGGAGAAGCCTCTGACCTGCATTTTCACAGCTGGTGATCTATTTTAAGTAATCCCAACTGCAAATAAAAAATGTATGCACGTAGATGACCACTAAAACATTATATATAATATGGAGGAATTACTAACAAGGAAGGAATGGTATGTGGATTATAGAGTCCTTCAGTCACACAGAAAAACATTTAAAATGAAAGACTAAGACGAAATACAGGATTTTATATTTTAGGTTAGTGTGTGTGTGTGTGTGTGTGTGTGTGTGTGTATTGATATCCATGTATATACACTGAGAACCACATTATGAAATACTTTTAAGACACACATTATTTTCTAATAACCAAAATTTATTATTTAAAAATAAAATGTCCATAGTTTTCTAATAATGCTATGCAACCAGAGCAAAATATGATGCTGCATTTGTTAAATTTGGTTCATAGTCTGAGGAAATGGCTCAGTGGATAAAGAGTCTGCCATACAAGCATGAGGCTCTGATTTGGATTCCCTAGCACTCACATGACAGCTGGGCATGGCAACACGTATCTGTAATCCTAGCAGGTAGAGATGGAAATAGGAAAATCCCTGGGTCCCACTAGCCAACCTCTGTAGCTAAAACAGTGAGCTCCAAGTACAGTGAGAGACCCTGGATCAAAGAGAGAGAGAGAGAGAGAGAGAGAGAGAGAGAGAGAGAGAGAGAGAGAGAGAGAGAGAGAGAGAGATGCAATTAAGAATTAAGAAAAAAGGTCAGGTACTGATGGTGCATGCCTTTAATCCCAACACTTGGGAGGTAGAGGCAAGTGGATCTCTGTGAGTTCAAGGCCAGCCTGGCCTACAAAGTGAATTTCAAGACAGCCAAAACTGTTTCACAGAGAAACCCTGTCTCAAAAAACTAAAAACTAAAAAAAAGAATAATAATCAAAAGAATTAAAAAAAGACATAACATTGTCAATTTCTGACCTTCACTTGTGCCTACACAAACAAGTGTTTCTACACACAGTATTCACAGTAACAAAGATATGGAATCAGTCTAGATGCCCATTAAAAGATGAAGGGGAAAATGTATACACACACACACACACACACACACACACACACACATTTTGGTTTCTAGTATCTGAGGATTATGAGATTCTAGATATGGTCTAGTCATGGCTAAGTAAAGCCCATCATTTAAACAGTTGAAGGCAAACCACTTTCAAGGCACCACGTTAACACATATTATTTAAATGAATTAGGCATACTGCAAACAAACTGTTCTTTTATATTTATGCCACAAATCTTTACTGAATAATTCTTAGGCCATAAGAAAATGGAGCATGAGCCGGGCGGTGGTGGCGCACGCCTTTAATCCCAGCACTTGGGAGGCAGAGCCAGGTGGATCTCCGTGAGTTCGAGGCCAGCCTGGGCTACCAAGTGAGTTCCAGGAAAGGCGCAAAGCTACACAAGAGAAACCCTGTCTCGAAAAACCAAAAAAAAAAAAAGAAAATGGAGCATGATTAGAAACAATGTGAGAAACATGTCTTCCCAAAGTCTCTAAGGATTCTCTAATAGAATGTCTGCATTCTTTATCACAGTGTCATTTTATAATGATGAATTTAGATACGGCTTCAGAAAAGTTAGACATAAAAATTCAAGTGCAAATTAATTCCAAAGTAACAGGCCTAAACTTACTCAACAGTCTCTTAATTCTATCAAGTTTTATAACCAAGAAATCTATTTTAACAAATTCCACAGTTTATATATCTTAAAACAAAACAAAATAACAAAACTAAAAAAGCAAAAATGTTCAACAACATAAGACAAGCGGAACATCTTTCATTTTTATCAGCCCTAAGATCAGGTTTCATAATAATGTCCTTGGAACACAAGACCAATCATAAGTTGCCTATCCTATGTGGTTACATGGCCCAAAGCAGAAGAGATCTTTGGCAGTGGATGTAGAAGTCATCTGTAGCTTCCTTGTGGTTGTAGGGATCTCTTCTCCAGTTATGGCATCTTTCTCCAAGGTCATATTCATTTTCAAGAGCATCAATTTATTTTCCTATTTTTTTTAATGAGAAAAGATGATAGACTACTTCCTAAGATGTTCTTATTGAAGAGTCACTAGGCATATACTTAACACAGACTATCAGTTTACTTAAAAAACTTTGTCATGAAATACTAGACAAAACTAGCATACCTGAACTCATTTTTATTGTGTAATTACAATTTAAAAATGTGTTTGTACAGTACACTGGAGAAGCTAATTACATTGAAATTTAAATACAAGTTAGCACCCCCAAAAAAAAAAAGAAAGAAAGAAAAGAATCATTCACATCAGTCTGGAGGACTTATTAAAATATAAAAGAATGTGACCTGCATTCAGTGATGTGTGATTCCTGACACCTTTCTACAGCAAAGGCAAACTTTGGAAGTAGAACTCCAAGTAGCATCAAAGTCGTTCTCTAATTGTTTAAGGAGGCACACATAGTTTTAAAACTTCTTCGGTTATTTAAAAATACTGTGTCTCACAGAATTTCTATTTATCACATTTCCGTTCATTGGGTTACCTGAATTTAATCATTGTAGTATTTATCCTATGTAACCTGTTTTAAACATTTAAAAGGCAAAATCATCATGAGACACATGCTTCTGTACAATAAGTTACAAAAATGGGAAGGAAGGGGATGAGGAAGGGAAGGAGAGGGGGAGAGGGAAGGGAGGGAGGGAAGGAGGGAGGGAGGGAGGGAGGGAGGGAGGGAGGGAGGGAGGGAGGGAGGTGGTTACATTTATACTCCCAGCACAGCACTCAGGAAGACAAGACAGAAAGACTAAATAAAGAGTTTCAGGCTAACCAGACTACAGAGTAAGTAAGTTCATTGCCAGCCCAGACTACATATTAAGACTCCATTTCTCTCTTTCTCTCTCCCTCTCCCTCTCCCTCTCCGTGTGTGTGTGTGTGTGTGTGTGTGTGTGTGTGTGTGTGTGTGTCATGGTCTCTCTCACACACACATAAAATACACACACACTAATAGGCACATAGTAAACATACATTAGATGGTAAGATACATATTTTGTGGCTCTCGGTCAATAAAATTTGTAAATAAGTTTTCTATCATTTAGAATCTAAGGAAAGTTCTCAACAACTTAAATTTTATTCACTGCAAAGATGGGATACAATGAATATAGTTTTTATAAAATATTTTTCCTTTTATTGTAAGTAGATTTATTTATTTATTTTTAAATATTTATTGTTATTATACATCCAGATCACAGTTTTCCCTCCCTGCTCTCCTCCCAGTCCCTCCCTCCACCTCCCCTCTGACCACCCCCAATCTACTCCTCCTCTGTTTCTATTCAGAGAAGAGCAGGCCTCCCATGGATATCAACAAAACATTGCATATCAAGTTGCAATAAGACTAAGCACCTCCCTTGTATTAAAGCTGGACAAGGTGACCCAGTATGAGGAACATGGTTCCAAAGCCAGCAAAGGAGTCAGAGACAGCCCCTACACTTCCACTGTTAGGAGTCACATAAGAAGACCAAGATATACAACTGTCACATATATGCAGAGGACCTAGGTCAGTCCCAAGCAGACTCCCTGGTTGTTGGTTCAGTCTCTGTGAGCTTCTATGGGTTCAGGTTAGTTGATTCTGTGGATTCTCTTATGATGTCATTGACCCCTCTGGCTACTACAATCCCTCACCAAAAAATGGATAGAGAAAATGTGATACATTTACCCAATGGAGTATTACTCAGTTGTTAAAAACAATGGCATTGTGAAATTTAAAGGCAAATGGATGGAGCTAGAAAAAAAATCATCCCAAGTGAGATAACCCAGACCTAGAAAGACAAACATGGTATGTACTCACTTATAAGTGGATATTAGCTGTAAAGGATAGCTACACTACAATCCCAAAACCCAGAGAGGCTAGGTAACAAGGAGGGCTTGTATCTTTCTGGGAAGGGAAAACAGAAGAGATTTTTGTGAGTGGACTGAGGGCAGGTGGGGATGGGAACTGGAGGGTTGGGGGGGTGGGAGTACTGAAAAGACAACCGGAAATGGTGGAACATTTCAGGATCAGATAGAAACCTGGTACTAGGGAAACTCCCAGGAATCTACAAGGATGACCCCAGCCAAGACTCCTAGGGATAGTGGATACATAGCTTGAACTGACCTTCTCCTGGGACCAGGCAAGCCTTGTGGCAGATGGAGTGGGACACCAACCCAGGCACATAACCTTCTCCCTGCAGTGTGTCCTGTCTATGAGATGTGCTGGGATTGGTCCCTAGCCCAACTGTCATCAGAGAGGCTGCATGCAGCAACTGATGGAAACAGATGCAGAGACCCACAGCCAAACATTGAGCCAAGTTCAGGGAATGCTGCTGGGGGAAAGGGTGGAAGGAAAGTAGATTCTTTTCTCACATAATGTATCCTGAATATTATTTCCCCTCCCTCTACTCCTCCAGTTCCTTCCCAAAATGAATTTAGTTCTAGAAGGGAAGTTACTGCTGTCAACACCTACATTTAACAAAATCAAAAATCTCAAATAATATAACTAAGACTGGAAGTCACAAACATACAGACAATATCACATTGGATGAGGAAGAACTGAAAACATGCCTTCTAAAATCATGTGTAAGACAGGGCTGTGCTCTCTCTGCCATTATATTCTAATGCCAACAACAAACACAGATAAGTGAAATAAACCAACTGCACAAAAACAAATAGTGCCACTCTCTCTCGTGTGGAAGCTGGGGAGAGGAGGAGGACACAGAACTGGAAGGGCAGAAGTAGTAGTAGTGGAAGAAAGGAAGAAGAGAGAGAAGGAATGAATATGCTCCAAGTCGATTGTATACATCTGTACAGATGTTTTAATGAACCCCTTTAATTTGTACATACATGTAGTATACATGGTATAATAAAAACACAAAAGAAAATATAACATAAAAAAGCAAACAAGAATTTGCTTGTTTAAAATGAACTCTATTTTCTACTGCTTCAGACTCTTAACATCTTAAGGGTCCTTCAGATAAATTTATGGGCAGGAAAAATGCATAAAGCCTAGGAACACAGTTTTGACCAGTGGAAACACACAAATAACCTGTGGCCTTACTATGTAATGGGATGTTTACATGTTCAAGAAAATACTCTTAACCAATCTTCTTTCCCAAAAGCAGTCATATTTTTTTCTTTTAATTTTGTTTTGGAATTTCCTGGAAATGGAATCATATGAGGCATGACAGGGCTTTTTCTTCACTCTCTAGCCCAGAATTGTGCCTGTGAGATTTACCCACATGGTCAGATGAGTCAGTGGCTCATTTCCATAGATTCTATGACAGCGTAGAGGGGTGACAAATCGTTCATCCACTGTACTGTTGATAAGGACGTGGGTTTTTCCCGGCTAAGAGTCTGGTAGCTCCAGCTCCTCGTCAGTGGTGTATCATCAATCTTTAACGTTGGCCTCTCCAGGGTGTACTTGGTGCTATCTTATTGTGCTTGTCAATGGATTTCCCCAAAGACCGACGATGCTGACTCTCCCTACTGTGTTAACTGGACATCTGGGAAGTGTCAACCGAAGTACTTTATCTATTTTTACTGAAGTTTGTAGAGAGAGCTTTCTCTTGTTCTGTGTAGAATTCTTTACTTGAAATTGACTCACTCCTTTGTGACACGTACTTCGTGAATCTTGCAACTCCACCAGTGGCTTGCTTACTCACTTGCTTAGTCACGCCTATTAATGAGCAATCTAACTTGTTAGTACCTATGGTTATTTTCAATAGTCGGTTAAAAACATCTTAGCCTATCACTAATTTGAAAATATATTTTGTGTGTGTATGTATATGTGTTGTGTGTGAATGTATATGTATGTGTGTATGGGTGTGTATGCACAAGTGTTTGTGTGTACCATGTTCTCTTCTAGACATATTTTAATTTTTAATTCAGGCTCTGTTTTGCATTAATTTTCTTTTGTGGTATGAACTTGGAGGTGAAGATTCAATTTTTCCATATGTATGTTACTTATGCTAATATCATTTATTAACAGGACTTTCCATCCTCTCATTTAATTACTTTGGCATCTAAAAAATTAAGTTACTATATAATGTGTGTATATTTCTAGACTCTGTTTTCCCTCACCCATTTGTCAATCCATATGCCAAAAATTACTCTGTGGTCTTTCCCTAGTTGTTACAAACAAAAATGTCTCTAGACATTGCCTAATGTTCATACAGTCAAAATTGTCCCCATTGGAGAAGCACTGTGTTAAACTGAGCTGGATCAGGCACAGGCACAAAAGATTCTAGCTAACTACACCAGAGAAATAGATCTTTAGGTGGCTCCCTGAGGTCAGGCACGTATTTTCACATTTTGGATGCTTAATTCAACTATTTAGACCTTCTGCCTATTGAGAGGGCTGCCCGAATCTGTTTGGATCACTATAGCAAAATTCTATAAACCTGGGAGCTTGTATGCAACAAGAGTTTGTTTTCTGGAGTGTGGTAAGTCCAAGGTCAAAGGTCCAATAAATTTGGTGTCTGGTGAGGTCTTCCCTCTCACAGATGGTTCCTTCAAACTATGTCTTCATATGATGGAAGAACAACCATAGTTCCTAGAACATCTTTTACTTCTTTATTATTGTACAAAGTACCTATATTCTGGCCTATTGATTTCATTGTCTATGTTCATTATTCATGGTTCTGTACTACAAAAAGACATTTCCATACATATTTAATATATATTGAACATATCCCCTCCTCTTTCTCACCCCCTTCATTCCTCAGCATTTCCGTCTGTTTCTATGTCATATATACACACATAATTTTATACTATTATAAAATCTACCATCAGAGATTAAAAGAAAACCTGCCATTTCTCTTCCTGAGACTGGATTGATTCACGTATTATGATTAGCTTTGGTTGTATTTATTTTCTGACAAATAGCATAACCCTGTTTTTTGTAATTGAAAAAAATCATTTGGAGGGCAGGGAAGATGGGTAAAAATGCTGACTGCATGAGTGTGAGCACCTGAGTTTGAATCCCAGAACCAAAGTGAACAGCAATAATGCACATCTGTAATCCAAGAGCTCCTACTGCAATATGGAAGCTACAAACAGGAGACTCTTCAAAAGTTCGGTGGCCAGCTAGCCTGGATTCGGTAGCAGCAAACAGCATGGAGAGCTCATTTCACCACACTGGCACTCATGTAATTGCATTCACACATAGGAATGCAGCATGTGCACACATGTACATACAGAGAGAGAGAGAGAGAGAGAGAGAGAGAGAGAGAGAGAGAGAGAGAGAGAGAGAGAGAGAAACACTCAAACACACATCATACCTATAAAAAAAAAAGCTCACATTAGAATAAGCATTAGAATAAGCATTCCATTGTGTGTATATTCTGCATTTTCTCTATCTACCCCTCTGTTACTGGACATCTAGACTGGTTCCAAAACTTACCTACTGTGAGCAGTCCTGCAGTAAAGCACTGATGCTCAAGCATCTTTGACATGTTGACTTGGACTCCTTCGCATAAGAGCTCAAGAATGACTTGGGTGAGTCTAATGGCAGATCTATTGGTGGCTTTTTAAGGAACCTCTGCCCTGGTTTCCACAGTGGCTCGCCTGCTTTACATTCCCATGTCAGTGTAGGAGAGTTCACTTTTGTTCGTGTTTTCCCTAGCATTTATGTTAATAGTTGCCACTCTGACAGGGGGTGAAGGGAAGATGAAGTTTCAATGTACTTTTAAGTTATACTGAGAACTAGTGAGGATGACCTTTCCTTGGATGTTTACTTACAAATTGTAACCATCTTGTGAGAATCATCCATTTGCTTCATTAGTCCACTGTTGAGTGGTCCAACTCATCTTTTTTTCGTTCTTTATATAATCTAAATGTTAATTCTCTGTCAGATGTATATGCAGCAAAACAACCTACTTTGTGATTTGTCACTTTGATTTGTGCTTCCTTTTTTGTGCCCAAGTTTTTAAATTTCGTAATATTCCATTCGTCAGTTGTTGCCACTATTTACCCAGCAGCTTGAATCCTACTCGGAAAGTTCATAACTGTGCCTGTGTCTTTAAATGGTCTCCTTACTCTTCCCTTTATGAAGTTCAGGATTTTAGATCTTAAACTCTTGTATTCACTTGGAGATGACTTTAGAACTGGGTAAGAGTTGGGGATCTCGTTTCTTGCTTCTCTGTGTAGCTCTCCTGCTGGTCCAGCACCACTCGATGAAGAAGCTGTTTTCTGTGGTATATATTATTGGCATCTTTGTCAAATACCACATGTCTGTAGCTACGTGGACGTGGGAGGCCATTTTCAGGTTCCTTGTGGCTTTACCCATTAGGTCTACATAGAGAGAATGATTGGACCATGGGCCGAGTGCAGGTGTTTGAAATGTCCTGCAGTTGGCTGTGCTGGGTCCGGGAGGTCTTTTGCTCCACCCCTTGGTGTTTCTATAAATGCCTTAGGGCAGAGACAGTCAGGGCCCATTGGAATAGGTTCCAGGCCCTCTCAAGGCTATCCTGTATTTTCTATTTGTTTATCTCCACAATCTAAATCCTTCAATCTAATATTTCCTGCTGTTCCCACTCAAGAAAACTCTGGGTAAAAGCCCCAGACATGGATTTATATCTGAGTCCTCTATTTTGTTTATTTATGTTTCTTGATTTCGTATAACTCCCATGCTGTTTCCTGTTACTATGACTCTGCAATACAACATGAGATTAGGTGTGGTGATACCTCCAGAATTGTCTTTCTCAGAATTGCTTGAATATCTCAAGTCTTTTGTGTTGCCATATGGAGTTTGAGATTATTTTTCACATTTCTGGAACGATGATATTAGAATTTTGATGAGGATTATATGGAGTCTGTACCTTGATTTTCAGTGTGGCAATTTTCAGAATATGAATTCATCCTATCCATGAGGAAAGAAAGTTTTTCCATCTTTCAATGTATACTCCAATTTCTCTCTTAGTCTTCCAATATTACCGCTGCGAAGGTCTCTTGCTTTCCTGCTTACATTCATTTATAGTTTTTAAGCAACTACAAATGAATTTTTCTCTATTTTCTTTCTCACATCAATAAAACACACACACATGCACACGCACAGGCACACATACATCAATTAAATGGAAAGCTCCCCCCCTCAACCCCTTGAAAAATGAACTTTTAGAAAAAAAAAACCATGACTCTTTACACCATCCTAGCACCTGTGGAGGCCTGCTGGAAACAAGATTTCTAAAAGGCAAATATGTCTGGAAGTCTGTGGTGCAAGAATAATTTTTCTGGCTATAAGTGAAGTCTTGGAATCAAAGAAAGCAAATGGTTTACAATAAAGTGTTTATGCTCGAAAGGAACTTCAGCTCAGCTTAAGGAAGATCTGTGACATGTTGGTATATAAAGCTGACTCTGGGAGACAAAGTGAAAAGGAAAAGCAAAGTAGCCTGGGAAAGGTAACTCAGGCTCATGGAAATAGTGCTACAGCTTGTGCCAGATTCTGAAGGAATCTAACTCCACAGTCTATTGGACACAGAATCAGAGTGATGCTCTACCCCTCATGGATTTAAACAAAGAAAAGTAAAGTAATAAAAGTGGATTGATTAAATATATATATATATACTCTGAGCCAAACTAACGAAGGGTTAGAGACAGTAGAACCAAATAAATAAAATTAGAGATGAAAAAGGAGATGTTATAACAGATGGCAATGAAATCCAGAAAATCATTAGAACATACCATAAAGAAGTATATTCCACAAAATTAAAAAATCTAAAACAAATGGATGAATTTCTACATTCATATGACCTATCAAAGTTAGACCAAAATCTATAAAACAATTTCAAAATATCTATAACAAACAATGAAACTGAGGTAGATATATAAATAAATCTCCCAAATGGAAAAAAGGCCAGATTATGATGGTTTGACTAGTGGATTTTACTAGTTCTTAAAAGAAATGAATTAATTCTTTGCTAACTCTTCCACAAAACATAAAAGGAAAGAATACTACCAAACTCTTTTTATAAAACCAACGTTACCCTGATACCCAAAAGAGATAAAGATACAACAAAAACAATTATAGATTAATCTCCATGATGAACATAGACATAAACATTCTTGATAAAATACCTGAATTTAAAATTACACCAAATGTCATTCGCCATGATCAACGCAGCTTCATTGCAGGGATGCAGGGATGGTTCAATGTATATAAATCAATAAATGTAATCTATCACATAAATAGACTTAAGGACAGAAATCAGACAATCATCTCAAAAGATGCAGAAAAAGTCCTTGACCAAATCTCACACTGCTTCATTTAAAAAAAAAATCCCTGAAAAAACTAGAAATATAAGAAACAGATATCATTAATATAATAAAGGCTATCCATGACAACCCACTGGCTGATGTCATATTAAATGCAGGAAACTCAATCTCTCAATGCTTCTCCTATAGGGGTACCAATTCCATCTATGATGGCTTCACTCTCATGAACTAATCACCATCCAAAAGTCTCACCTCCCAATTCCACCAACTTGGGAAGTGACCATTTCAGCATATGAGTCTGGAGAGGATACACCATGTGGTCTGTCTCTGACCACATCAGAGACTCTGAATCCTTGCATTAATTATTACGTGGAAGAGGAATAATCAGACTCAGGACTCCAAAAACCTAGGCATTCTCAGGCTTCTAACCTCTTCATGTGGATCAGAGATATCGCAGGACAGTGATCTTTATTCCATTTCTAGTATTTGGGGTTTTTATTTCTGTACAGATAAAGCTAAAGATTTTTCTTACCTCCTGTGCAAGCTATTGTGTGAAGAAAATAACTCAGTAAGTTTACATCTTAAAAGAGCAACACACACACACACACACACACACACACACACACACACACACTTCTCAGTCAATAACATGTATCACCAAGTGTCTTTCAAATGTGCCCAGCTGTAAAAGACCAACTCTTTGTCATGTGCTAGTGCATGCTGAAGTCTTTGACAATTGTTGATTGAGCTTTGAACATCAATGAATGACACCTCTTTCCGATTTTCAAATTATTTGTGTGTTGATAAAATGCAACACGGATTTCAAATCGACTTTTTCTCATCAGTTATTCTAACAATTCATAGACCCTGAAGTATGCTATGAGGAGGTTTGCAATGTTTTGTGCCATTAGAATGCATTAAATATAAGGACTTAGACAGAGCAGACAAATTAAAGAGAGCTACAGGTGCAGAAATACTAATCAGTTTCTGAGAGTCATTGTGAATAAAACTGATTAACACATGTGGTAGAAAGTACTTGAAAACTCTGTAAATGTGAAAGAAAATAAGCAATTGAATGGGAATTAGTAAATTCTAAATAATAGTATAATGCTCAAATAAGATATAAATATTGGCATTGCTCTAACTTCTTCCTCAAAATGTTTTAAACTTAATCTCCTGGGAAAACAAGCCAACATGAGTTGTTGCATGATTAAGACAATATTCTAATTTCTGAAAAAACACTTTGCAACAAAATTGCTAATATCATTCAAAACGAAAGCCAGTGGGTTTGGCTTCCCATAAGAAGCCAAAAAAAAAAAAAAAAAAAAAAAACCTACTTCATAAAATAGAATTTCTATTCAAAGCTACTTATAAAGGAAATGCCATGAATAAGATTTTTCTTACAGAAATCTGAACATAATATAGCTTCAATGCATGCTTAATTTGTCATATACAAAGAAGAAACATCTTCAAGACGTCCCAGTGTGAAGCCCACTGCAACCGTAAGTGACTCATGGTTATGGATATGATTAGTAAGCTGACAGTCCATGCAGCTGTGGAGAAAGTCTCGGCTAGCTCACGTGTACATCTAAATTACTACACTCCTACAGTCCTTTTATACCCGTATTCCCACAATCCTTCAACTTAAGCATGAGTTCTTTATTTTTCCACAGTTTATAAGCCTAACAGTTCTTTTTTATCTTACTTCAGATCAACAAGTATTTATCAATAAAATAAAATAGATTAAATACCTGAGAGCTCCACCGAGCAGGTACAGAAAATGTACATAGATCATATGTGTGCCTACGAAATCACAGTTTGCAAGACACATCAGAAGATATTCTTTTTAAATAAAAAGGCAAAGGAAACCTCCAAAATAAAATATACATTCATACTAGATTAAAAAAGAAATAAGGATTATAACACGAATATTTTTAATATGAAAACAAGCAGAAGATGTATATAAAAGGTCTGAAGGCAAATAACAGACCTGGAGGGGATCTCAGCACTTAGACTTCTCATTGCTTTTTTTAAAAAAATAATAATAATTTCCAACTCAATAAGCTTGAAGGCTCAATAGAGTAATCCAAAGAAAAGTCAGTGGAGTGGATCAATAAAAAACAATGAAAAAATTATGGCATTGTTTAAGAAAAAAAAATAAAACAAGAACTAGATATTCATTTAATGGGCTAGGAAAGATCAATAAAATAACCCTAATGAAGACAAGAGAAATGAGTTAGGAAAAATAAAATCAGGAGAAAAGGGCAATAAAAGTAAGTAAAACTCAGAAAGTCTAAATAGAAAAGAAAACTACAAATTTTATTGAAAATGAAGAAGTGGATAACAACCAAAGATAAAAACAGGATTAAACAGACAGGAGGATAATAGCATGAAAACCCTTTTCTGAACAAAGTGATGAAATGGTACAGAGGCAACAACTTAAGAAAATATAAATGAGCAAAACTGAGAGGAATGCAAAGCCAGAATTCATGAGCACAGCTATGTAGCAGGAAAAGAAGAAAAAGCTTTTGGAAAAATCTACCTAAACAGAAGGAACAATGTGCAGGTATTTTAGGGGGATATAATAATTTGAAATTATACTACGTTCTACAATATAGATAAGCCACAGGCAGCTATCATATTTATTTTACATGGCTATTATATATCTCGTATATAATTCTGATAATCGATTTTATTCAAAATTATACTTAATGCAAGTGAAACCATATCTAAAGCTTAAAAGCTAGCATCCACATACAACAGAGCCACGCAATTATTTTTATCCAGCTCTAGGATACCTCACTTAGGATGATTGTTCCTGGTTCCATCCATTTACCTACAAGTTTTATAATTTCATTTTTTTCTTAACAGCTAAACACTATTGTGTAAATGTACCACGTTTTCATTATCCATTCATCGCTTGATGGACATTTAGGCAGTTTGTAATTTCTTGCAATTATAAATCAACAATGAACATGGATGTGTTAAGTATCTCTGTACTAAGTAAGATACAGAGAGGGTCCTTTGGGTATAAACCCAGGACTGATACAGCTGGATTTTGTGGGAAATCAGTTTTCAGGTTTGTGGAGGGAACCTCTACAGCAGTAGTTCTCAATCTTTCTAATGCTGTGACCCTTTAGTACAGTTCCTCATGTTGTGGTGACCCCGACCATAAAATTATTTTGTTGCTATTTCTCAACTGTAATTTTGCTACTATTATAAGTCAGAATGTAAATATTTTTGGAGATTGTGGTTTGCCACAGGGGTTGTGACCCACAGTTTGAGAACCACCACACTACAGTGATTGCATAGTGATTTTACCAGTTGGCATTCCCACCGGCAGTAAATGAATATTCCCCTTTCCTCACACCTTCACCAGCATCTGTTGTCATTTGTCTTATTTTGTTTTGTTTTATTTGCTTGTTTGTTTTTTATCTTGGGCATTCTGACTGAGCTAAGAATACCCATTGAAGTTAGATAATTAGTAAGGAGCCTTGGGGGAGGAATAAATCTTTCAAAGTAGATGAAATAGAATATAGTGCAACAAAGGAAGAAGGAAAAACAGCACAGGAAAGATTGAGTGGAGAGGGCAAGAGATAGGAGGGAATATGGGGGAACAAGGAAGGGGCAGCTAACATGGAAAGGCTTTTGAAAATGCCGTAAAGAAACCTAGTTCAATAGAAGCTCCCTGAAATGTATACACATATAAAAAGAGCTTAAATGGAGTTACCCTGTTATGAAGGAGAGTCACTCTAACTACACTAATGCACAGTTCCAGGAATGAGTTTCCTCGTTTTAAGTTGTTGGTCAGTGGGATTCCATAGGCCCTTGCCCCACAAACATCACACACCCATGAGACTGGTTACCTTCCAGAACTTGGTAAGAAGACCCTATTACTGAGACACCACATACATTAGTCGTAGACTATGGAGAAATCCTGCTGGTCCTCAGTTAGATACTTCTTCCCTACAGTGACCTGCCTGGCAAGATATGATGACTAGTGCAGTAGTCGAACAAATGTGTGGGAATAATCAACCACTTTTTTAATGCCTGCCCCAGGAGATGGAACCCATACCTGATATGGTGAATAAGGCCAAAATCTAAAACTATATAGGTCACGGTCCCTAGGAGAAACCCTACTACTACTATTCTACTAAATAGACATAGCAATAAAAAAAAAATCCAAATGACTTACTGCCATACCTAGAGAATGTGCCATCATTCGATCATCATCATAGAATCATCTCCTTGTAGCACATGGTAAATAATACAGAGGCCTACAACTTGCCAACTTGCAGAGGACAAGAGCCTTCAGAGTGCTTAGCCCTAAATGGGACATCTCTATCACACACCTCCCTGAAAGGCTCAAGGAGCTCTGTGGGAGAGGGGAAAGAAGGGCTGTAAGGTTCAGAGGTGGTAGATGACTTCCAGGAAACAGTTTTCTGGACATAACAGGGAAGGTGTTCTTATAAACTCACAGCAAGTGTGACAGCACGTACTAGATCTGCATAAACTCAAAAATCTCAGCATAGAGGAAAAACAGGGAGGGTCATGTCCTACCTCTAGCTGAGGGTCTATGGGCATATGATTACTGCTAGAAGAGAGAAATTGAGTTTTCCTCAATGGCATAGCATAGGGTATGTTGACCACACTCCAGAGCAGGCCACAAGCCCAGGAGTAGTTGGGCAACTCCAACTAGACTTGATAGGTTTAGAGGGAAGGGAAGGAAAGTGGGCAGGGGGGAGGCTCTGGAAAAAGTTGAAGGAAAGTGATGAATGTGATCAAAATATATGAAATTCTCTAAGAATTTTCAAAAACGTCATTTAAAATAAATTGATTTATACTTTTTCATGTATTAAAACTGAAACTTAAGTAAAACATTAAAATAAAATTCAAGTATATTTAAGAAAAAAAATCACAACTAGATAAATGTTATAGACACTTGACATAATGAAAGCAAGACAGAATTATTATTTCCCGTGGCAATTCCTCTTCTTGAAATGACAAAGGAAAAACATGTTGGAGAATTTTTGTCACTCTAGATAAAAAAGGGTAATGGAAACAATAAGAATAGTATGGCCAGGCAGTGGTGGCGCATGCCTTTAATCCCAGCACTCGGCAGACAGAGGCAGGCGGATCTCTGTGAGTTCAAGGCCAGCCTGGGCTACAGAGTGAGTTCCAGGACAGGCTCCCAAGTTACACAGAGAAACCCTGATGCTGGCACCCACTCAGAAAGGTAAGTAAGTAAGGGAGAGACCTAAATATGCATACTATGCACTCTCAATATCAGAAAAAAAAAAATGTGATATTTCAAATCATTAAAGAAGGTATCATCAAGAAAGGCCACTAAGTGACGGACTGGTAGACACTTAGCAAGAATCAAGGTCACAGTGAGAGTTCCAGAGGCCAGACTCTAAGGTGAGACAGACAAACCGTCTGAAAATTAAACAGCACTCGAACGTCTCCACTGTACCACGAGCTGCACCTCTGTCTGCGTGGACCTTGGACCATTTCTTCCCTCCTCATTCTCCACATGCCTCATTCTTCAGCTGTGTCAAAGTAGATTAATTACGAGGGGACAATTAAAATGTCTACACCACGTGCCCCCTCCCTCAGTGAGTCAGGTAAGAAAGAAGGTGGAAACCCACAAAGAAAATGCCCTTCTGTGCTTAGGCTGTTACTGACTTCAATGACGCCATTAAAATAGAGATCCTCGGTGCTGCTCATCCAGTAGGATGGGGCACACGGTCTCATAAACCACCTCTGAGGAAGAGAGCAGACTACTTCTGCTTTAACAGATGGGAAATCTTTCATAACCTAAAGCCTCATAATTTCTGAATTCTATCACATTTGACTTCCCAACTAACCTTCTCTTTTTCAATATGTTCTATAATATAACCTTTTCAGAGGCTGAATATAAATTAACTTTATTTAGAAGTTTCTCCAGCATCCCTTCTTGAATTTTAAGATACCAAATGCCCAGGATTTAAGATTTCTAAGTGACATTAATCCACCTCCTGGATCTGCTTTAAACCTTCCTGTAGACATTTAAAGATTGCCCAGGTTTAAAAATGGATAATAACAATCGGGTAATTGGTTGAAAAACTAATGCCATTATGAGATTATCAGCCCACCAGACAAAAAGGAAAGCCAGAATCCACATAAGGTTGTTTCTAAATGATGCCACACAGGCTATAATTTTTCAATGTGCCATTTAGGATGCTCTCCAATAAACACTATACCCTAACTCAGCATGATTCATAATTATGGATTATGGAAAGGGCCAGAAAAGAAAATTGCATCTGTAGTGTTCAGAAGCATTATTCCCCTAGGTGCCAAGATAATTTAGACAGCAAAACAAATGCCCTGTGACCAAGATGGGATTCAAATCTGAAGATCACCCTTGATTCCTGTATCTTTTTTGCTGGGTCACAAACTCTCCTGCCATATTGCTGTCCTCCACCCACAGTGCCCTCCTGTTCTTCACTCCTAGGGTTAAATCCTCTCCCCCAACAGTAAGAAACTGGTATAGGACAAGTAGAAAGTTATTTATATTATCTCTGTGTTGTTTGGGTTTTTTTTCCCCTTCCTATATAGTATAAACATATTGAGCTCTAAAAGTATGTGGCTCTCTGCCTAGACACTAACTGCTTTGTTTATGTGCTTGGTGAGAATCTGTTAATAACACTTAAATTCTGTTATGAGCGCATCCATCAAAAAGTCACTAAAACCCAAATCAGTAAATGTTGTTTATGCCCTCAGCATCTCCCCTCTGAGAGACAACCCAGGGACAGGAGAAAACATGAAGCAAGTGGGGAGCGGGGAGCGGGGAGCGAGAAGAACTGCACCAGGGAGCTCAATTTGAATTGTAATTATGGTGAATTGTTTCCTGTAACTTCAGCATCCAATAGCAGCCACTGTTTAAAGAAATGTAGCAGTCACTGCTCACAGTGCGTCTAATCATAAACAACTGAAACCCAAAGAAACCACTGGACCTGAAGAAACCACTGGACTCTAGAACCTTGATATTAAATATACAATTTAAAGGGACAAAATGTCCGGGGCCTGCAAGATGGTTCAGCAGCTAGGTTGTTTGCTGTGTAAGTGTGAAGACCTATTTCATCACTGCTGAGCTCCAGGTTCAGTGAGACACCATGTCTCAAAAATAAGATACATAGAAATTGAAGAAAATACCCCAACATTGAACTCTGGTCTTTACACATGCATGCATGTACTAGACACACACACACACACACACACACACACACACACACACACAGGAGAGGGAGGAGGGAGGGAGGGAGGGAGGGAGGGAGGGAGGGAGGGAGGAAGAAAAAAGAGTGCTTAAAATGTGTTCATAGATTGATGATCAGGTAGAAGGGGAGACCCTTAGGTCTTTTCTTTAAAAATTCAATAGTGTTTCATCAATTCTCTAACAATTTATATTTGTTTGGAGTTCCATTTCTCATCCCAGGAGACCAATAAGTAAAATGTTTGGAAAAGAAAACAAAAGTTATTTTTCTCTCTTATAGATTAGAGTATCAGGAACTCTGGTCACTGGACAGAACATGATATTGGCTCCATGTCAGGAGTGGAAACTTGAGGATTGCTGACTGGATTGTTGAGTCTAACACTGAGACATTATAAGATACATAGGCTGGTTAAAGTTACAATTAAAAAGGATTTCAATGTTTTTGGTGTGCATGTGATTTTATTTAAATCCATAATCCAATATAAAAATGGTGGCAGCATTTTTTTCTTCAGGTTCACTTGGGGCTTTGGTGGAAATGAACTGGTTGGTCTTTTGAATGTGTGTGACGTTTTCGCCTTTTTAAGATGTCAGTAAGGGCAAGACAAACACAATACTTAACATGGCTGCCAATGTCACGGAGCCCATTTTCTTCCTTAAAATCTCTTCTCTGTGAGCTTCAGTTATTGGTCTTTAAAAACAAAGTGTTTTCAATGAGGCACCCTACTTTCACCTTGCAATTCTTAGATCGAGGAAAAAAATATTCCTACCTTCACCAGCAATTTTCAGATCGTGTCTAGAGTGTTACATTCTCTGAAACCTCACTTTAAGAAGAAAGATTTAAAACAAGAACATCTGCTTTATGATGAAGAGGGTTTGTGAAGAAACACTCATAGCAGCTGGTAGAATTAAGGATAGCTCACTTGAGGATGGAGGACTTAATAAAAGTAAGTGGAAAGTAAAGACTGAAATCTCTGTGCAGTTCCAGTGGGAATGCAGACACTGAAAAGCTGCTCAAGCCCACAGCATCTTCCACACAACTAAATGATTTTCTAGCCACCTGTGTAGTTAGGAAGGGTTTGGTGATTAACTTATGGCCAGAGAACTTGTCTACAGGATGAGGAGATAGCCCAGTTGGTAAAACACTACATTAGCATGAGGACTACAGCTCAGATCTCTAGTATTTGTGTAAAATGCCAGCTGGCTAGGGCTGCCCTTCTGCAATCCCAGCACTCAGGAGACAGAGGCAGGCTCTCTGGACTGTGCTGATTAGTGAGAAGAACCAAATTGGTGAGTCCTTGCCTTGATATATAAACACTGAATCCTGGGCTGAATTAAACGCTGAGAGGTCCAGGAGGCAGGCAGGACTTGCACAGAAAGGTGCCCCAAGGTTGCTGGATTTCTCTCTGCCCTCGAGACACTGGTGTTTGTTCTGTGCCATCTTCCTGTTCACACAAGAAGGCAAGTGGATGTTGCCGTGAATCTGAAGAGCAGTAAGGACACCTGACACCAATCTCTGATCATCACCCACACGCATGCAAATTTGAATACTCACATGTATGTCCTCCATACACACACAGAGAGAGAGAGAGAGAGAGAGAGAGAGAGAGAGAGAGAGAGAGAGAGAGAGAGAGAGAGAGAGAGATGGGGGAGGGGGAGGGAGAGGGAGAGACCAACTGGTTATTTCTATGTCCAAATCTTTAAGCCACCATGTGAATCTCCATACTCTCCTAGAAATGTATTAGTAGACTTTAATGTCTCAAATGTTCTCTTGATAGACTGTGGCACTCTTCTTATTATCAAATATTCTATAGGGGGTTTCTGTTGTCTCTTTAGCTCTGTGCCTTTGCTCATCTACTTAAACATAAATGTTTGGAGGCGCTACTTATAGTATGTTCTTATAACACGTCTATGGGTATGAACCCTCTCTAGCGAAACAAGAAATGCTTCAAAAGGGATAGGCAACTAGAATCAAGGTCCTGTGTGCTCACCCACACATCTTATGTGAAATATGGAGTTTCACACTTAGGCAATGCCTATTAGCCAAGTTGAGACTAACTCATTAAAATAATTCCTTCCAATCTTTAGTAATACATTCCTAATCTCCAGGTGTCCATCTTGAGTCTTCCTCAGTCCCCATCCTCATCCCAAAATCCTTTAGAAAATGACATTCCATTTGTTGAACTAGTTTCAGATTCGTGACAATATCCACTTGCCTTCTTGTGTGAATAGGAAGATCACACAGAACAAACACCAGGGTCTCGAGGGCAGAGAGAAATCCAGCAACCCTGGGGCACCTTTCTCTGCAAGTCCTCTCTGCCTCCTGGACCTCTCAGTGTTTAACTCAGCCCAGGATTCAGTGTTTAAATAGTATCAATGAGGGAGATTTTCTCACATGCAAAGGAACTTGCCTTTCAGCAAGTTCATTTAATATATAAATATCCATGTGTTTAATTTACATAATTTCTGATATCTTTTTTCCAACCTCCCCAATGAGAGGAACAAACAAAAAAACCTTAGCAAATCTTTAATCCTTTTCATCTCCCCCAAACATTGTACTTTTTTTTGGCACTTGGGTTGTTCACAACATACACACAGACTATGAACTGATTAAGTAACAGCCTAAAAATCCATGTTCCTAGATTTCTGGGGAATGGGCCCTCAACACTAGCCAGTAACTGCACAATTTTTCCCACTCGTCATTGATAACATTAATATATCTCAAATGTTCTTAGTTCTATTCAAACTTTACTGATCCCACCTCATTCTCAGACAGGATTCTGTTTCCACTATAAAGAAAAGTATAATCTCTAAGAGAGGATTCCTCCTGCCTCCCCTCACACACATACATACCAAGAACATAGACCCAGGCATCTCTGAAAAGGATTCCCTTTGACTCTTCTCATGATCCCCCACTAACCGTCCATTATCATTTTGTCTCTCCCATTGGCTGCTACCTTCCCATCAATTGAACCTTTACCATTCTTCTCTCATAAGACTAATTTATCTATGTTCAATTAATCCAGCCTCCTAGCCCTTGCTCACTCTTCACTCAGCCCTAATGTATGTTTTTTCTTCATAAAATAGGTCTTGCTTAGGTTACCAATGACTTCATGTCAATCAATCCAAAGGATTTTCCCAAAACCACAGCATATAAGCAGTGCTTAATATTGCTGGCCATTCCATCTTTAGTATCTTCATTTTCACGACTCCATGAATTTCATCCTCTATTGGACAATATTCTTCCCATCTCATTTTTCGGTTTATCAAACTGTTAGGAGACAAAGTTCCTCCAGGCTTGGTTACAAATCGTTTTGCATACCAATCCTCAGCACCTTTCTAGACAAGGACACCCATGATCATGGTATCACTACTACTTGCACATTAATGATACATAAGGCATATCTTCAGGCCAGACCCCTACTGTAAGATCCAGACAAAAGTAAATGCTGACTTGATGTGTCTATTGTCTCTCTCAAAGTTTCTCGACCCCAACACTTCCAAAATTGAATTTAAAAATCTGCCTTCCAAATCTGATCTGTTTCCATTGTCCCCATCTCAATGAATTACGAAATAAAGTATCTTATCAAGTAAATTTAGTACACATTTCACATTTTTCTTTTTCTGACATTCCATGTATACTTGATCTTTGCCCATTTTACCTCCTGATGATACCTCATACCCATCTACTACTATTCTCTTCTCGCTATAACTCTAGCCCAAGCTCCATCATGTCCAGCCTGTAACCTCTGTAATTCACAGATCTGCTCCAGTTACATATTTATTTCCTAACAATCTATTTCTGTGCTGAGCTGAAAAGAATGTATGTAGAGTGCATCCCTCCACACATGCATGTAGAAGCCAGAAGTCAGTATTGGGTATCTTCATTTATTATCTTGCATCTTACTATTTTTGATACAGCTTCTTCCACTGGATCTGGAGCTCGCCAATTCATCAAGACTTGCTGCCCAATGAGCTCCAGGAGTCCTCCTGTCTTCTCCTTTCCAGGACTAGGTATACAGGCATATAACATAATGCCTGGCTTTATATAGGTGCCTGGAATCCAAAGTTAGGTCCTTCACTTCCATTACAGGTATTTTGTAGAATGAGCCATCTCCTCACATCTGTTCTTTTGTTCTTAAAATATCTCTGCTTATTGGCATGCTTTGTCTGACCTATTAATAATTCTCAAGCCTCACCAGAGGCCCCTTTCTTCTCCCCCTGAGATCACTCTGACATTTCTCTGATGGAAGAATTTCAGTTCTTGGACTTGCTATAGAAACTTTATCCCCCATCCCCCACTCCCATCTTCTACCTAGTTGGAGTCCATTTACTCTTCAGCAGTCTTCTCTGAGGGAAGATGCCCTTGAGAAGAGCAAACTCTGATTATTTCCTCGCTCAGCATCAAGAATTTGTCCTTCAAGTTGCTTTTCAGTTGCAAACTTCTCTAACATTTGTTTACATGCCTGTCCCACTGTAAAATGTGTAAATTATATGAGAGTAGGAATGGAGTCCTATGTATCCTTTATCACTCTCTCTCCGGGACCTAGACTAGCCACCCAATGTATCCCAAAATTATCAAAATAATATTTGTTGAATAAATGAATGGTTTACTGTTTTGCTCTTCTGTTCATACTATATTTAGAAGACCTTATTCTTATGACTTTACAGTTAATTGTAAGTATTTACAAGACTTTTTACAACACTATCATATAATCTGTCTACTTTTAGCACTTTATTTTTGATGACATGTCAAAATACTGTCCTTTTAATAAATGAGAAGCATGCTAGCCATAGAAACCACATTTTTTTTAGTTTATTTTTATTTTGTAACTACAAACTGCATGGCCATTAGGTCAAGCTTATTACTGACTAGCTCTTAAACTGAAATTAATCCATAATTCTTATTTATAGAAACCACATTTATTAATCAGTGTTTGTATCCATAGGACCAATATAGTACCTTGATGATGGCAGGTACTCAAAATGTTTGCTGAGAGAATGGAAAAAGTATCAATCCAAGCTCAATAAATATAGATGCTGTATAGGAGTTATGATGCTGGTTTTCTGACTTTGTCATTGTATGACCATGGACAAATGGCTTAAGTTTCTCTAAGTCTCTTTAAAATAGAACTGAAAATAACTGTATCGCATATGATTACTGTGAAAATTATTTGAAATAATCCTTAAAAATCATGGTTTTGCCACCAAATAACTAAGGACGCACACAAGATGCAATCCAGAGTTAATTATTATAAGATAATAGCAATGCATGGTGTTCTGAGCTGCCTCTGAAACTCATTACAGAAGAATAGTATGTTACAGCCTCCACGCAGGTGGATAGGGCTGCGTGGAGGCTGTAACATACCCTATCTGTCAGAGAACATCCCTGTCAAGGAGGAACACAGTGAACAACAATGCAGGCCTACTACGAACAGCCTAGGAAAGCCTAAATTGAGATCACAATGGCAGGAACACAACAATCACACTCCAGAAGGTGGTCATTTTAACAGTTTATTGTATCGCTAGAAATTGTTCTATTTTAATGAGGGGAAAAAAAGTAGAAAAATCATTTGGACAATAATACATGTGACATTAATATTTCCTTTAAATAAAATTCTTCCTGAATTTTTTTAAATAAAAGAGGTGCTGGGGGAAACGGTTCAGTAGGTAAAGGCACCTACTAACAGCCTAACCACCTGTGGGTTCCCTCAGCGTCATACAGTTTGGAAGGAGAGATCAGACTTCTGAAAGTTATTTCCTGGCCTCCACAAATGCACTATGGCACATGGACATATGAATGTATATATGATAGACATACAGACAGATAGACAGACAGACAGATAGATAGAGATGATAAAAGAAATTTAGTTC
The DNA here is from genome assembly GCF_004664715.2 of Peromyscus leucopus. NCBI lineage: Eukaryota > Metazoa > Chordata > Mammalia > Rodentia > Cricetidae > Peromyscus > Peromyscus leucopus. Next base: position 40,103,984 of record NC_051072.1, read on the forward strand.
TTTCCAGGATACTTGAATCAGAATACGTGCAGTAAATTCCTAGGCTGGTGGAGAGGTGAGGAGGTGAGAATGAAAAGATATACAGTCACAGTTAAAAAAAAAAATGTAGCTACAGCCATGTCCAGCTCCAGAGTGGAGTGTCACCCTTGGTACACTCACTTACACACTAGTCATACCAGATATCCCATTAATAGTAAAGACGAATCAACAGTTTGTTCCACTGTCTTAGTTACACAATAAATATTTATTGCACATGCTAAACACTGAGTTAGGTTCTAGGGGAAATGTTAGTAAAGATGATGATCACAGGCAATATAACAAGGCAGACAACCACGTGTACCTCAGAGCTCAATCATCTGTTTTACATCTCAGCTCAATTTCTTGCTCACTCGGTGACCTTGGGTCAGTTTAGTTCACTTCCCTGAGCCTTGTTTTCCTTTCTTAGAACATGAAAATGTACTACTGTCCTGAAGTGGCCTGCAGGATTTAAATGGCCTCATACATGCAAAGTAGCCAGGAAATGTGATGCCCCTGAATTCAGTGGTTCAGAAGGTGTTGTTCCCCTACGCTCTAACTCACCCTCTTCCTCTTCATACCAGCTTACTCCTGTACTGAGATTAGCAAATCAGAGATGGGAATCATGATTTGATAGCCATTTACATTCTTTGAGCCTGAAAATAGCTGCCCCTTGATGTGGAGGACAATCTTCCCTCTGGAGGGACCCAGATCTTAGTTTAAGACCATTTAGCCAGTGAATTCCATGACTTAAGTATCCTCACCATTGTGGGATATGCTTTTGTACACTAGTTTAATAAGACGCTAATTGGCTATTAGCCAGGCAGGAAATATAGGCGGGATAAGCAGACAAGGGGAAGTCTGGGAAGAGAAAAGCTGAGTTAGGAGACACCAGCCTGCCATCTAGGAAGCAACATATAAAGATACACAAGGTAAAGCCACGGAAAATATGGTGACATATAGATTAACAGAAATGGGCTGAGTTTAAGTGTAAGAGCTAGTCAGTAGTTAGCCTGAGTTAATGGCCAAGCAGTTTTAATTAATGAAAGTCTCTGTGTGTTTACTTGGGTCTGAGTGGCTTCAGGACCAGGCAGGACACAGGAAAACCTTTAGCTATACACCATGGTCCTGACAAAGATACTAGGAGAGTACAAACCCCTAGGTACCCAGAATCTTAATAATGTTGGAAAGGGTGACAACAGAGAATGAGCAGATTTGAGATCTCTAAATTGTTGCTCTGTTGGAGAACATTCTTTTCATTATCTAAGGTCCATATAGTTTAGAAGTAAATGCAATTGTGAGGGCAGGGCCTTTTAAGAACTATCCTTTCTACAAAGCATGTCATGTTTCAGTCTGCCTCCTTATACAACTCTATTGACATAGCTAACATGCAGGAATACTACTCATGTCCCTTCCTTTCCTTGCTTTGAAACTGGTCCTAATATCTTACTCATTATTCTGTATGTGTGTATAAGCCTTATGTATGGTGATTGTTAGGCTTAATTTTTATAATGACTTAATTTGTATAGGAGGTAAAAATGTTGGAAGAAATGGAAATGGCTAAATTACAAAAAAAATCAGTATGATCAAAAGCTAATAGAGATTATTAGCTATCTTTCTAATCATGACTATATATTGTCTAAAAATACATTCACTAAATGCATCAACAACCAAGCAGTGTCGGGTATGAGTTCCACCTCATGGGGTAAGCCTTAAATCAATCCAGTTATTGGTTGGTTACTCCCATGAATTTTGTGCCAACCTTGCCCTAGCATATATTGTAGGCAGGACACCATCGTAGATCAAAGGGTTTGAAGACTCTATGTAGGCCTCAGCTTGACTTCTCTGTATTAAGTTATGTAGATGTTGTCTTAAGCAATGGTGCCTTGCTGTCAACTCACAGAGAAAAGTCTATTGTCTCAGCAAAACCCTGGGCTGTTTGGGGGTTCCAGTGGGATTCCTTTGGCTAAGAACTCAATTATATATAACTTAATCCTGGCACTGAAAAATTCATTTGGTGACAAGAGACAGCCAGTTAGGACTCTGTCTCCCCAGTATCTGGTGATTTTATTTAGGTAGCCTTTCATATATGTAAATACTTTAGAAAGTCACTACTATATAAGGTTTCTGTACTACCCCTAAAATGACCCTTAATTTTAACTGTCTTTCCCAAATTCCCTCTCTGGACTCCTTCTTCCTTTCCCTTTCCTACTTGATCCTCCAGTTACAGCCCCCCATGCATCCATCCATAATTATCTATTCATTTCCCTTTCCTAACAAGAACTAGCTCTACCTTCTAGTCCCTTTTCTAGATTTACCCTCTAAGGTTCTATGGACAGAAGCTTGGTTATCATTGACTTAGCTAATATTCACATATAAGCAGATATATACCATATTATGTTTCTGGGTCTGGGGTATCTCACTCAGGATGATTTTTTTTCTAGTTCCATCCATTTTATTGTTATCTAACTAATAGAGAGACAGAAAGGAAGTGGATTCATATGGAAATGGAGGTGGAGAGGAACTGGCCAGAGGATAGGGAGAGAAACTGTAATCAGTATATATTATGTGAAAAAAAAATCTATTTTTAATAAAAGGAAAAAATTCACACCAGAGTGAATGCAGTGGCTCAATATGGATATAGCTCTGAGTCACTTAAAGAGCCCTGTCAATTTAACATATGAGTCTATGATTCATTATAGAGACAGAAGACAAAAATAAAAAAAAAAAAGCCTCAATACAAAAGTCAAGAGGTGGAACACACTGAACTCAGAACTTATTATTTGTTCTGTCAGGGCAATCTAAGCCCAGGGTCCTGATATCCGAGATCCCTGAACAAGGCTTAGCACAACCTGCCCAGGAAAAGCTGCTTTAAGTTGAACAGTAATATCAGAGTTCCATGGTCAAAAGCAAAGGATGACCTTCTTACAGCTCCTTTATTGCATTCATCCCTCACCATGGATCCACTCATCTCTCCTCCCAGCTCAGGTGTGACTCGCTCTCTTACTGATTCACTCCATCTCTCCTCTTAGAATACAGGAGCCAACTCACTAAAATGTCTCCAAAGCCCCAAATCTAAAATATAAGAAAGATGAATAAGGACTCCAAGGACTAATGCCACAGACTGTCATCATTCCCAACAAAGGTTCTTTCACCCACTCCCTTAATGTACATATGTGGCCTGTTCACGCTGCATATGCCTGGGGACACAATATGCCTCAGTTCAAAATGGGCACAGTTGGTCTGGCAAAGGTTTCTGCTGCACAGTTCTCTCCATGATTTCAGCTCCAAATTGTGTCACCCGAACATAAGGATGCTAAACAAGCCCATGTGGAGAAGGCTTGGAAGGTTTCAAATACAAGTTCTGACTCAGTAACTGACTTGCTAATGTGTGTTCTGTGCACAGTTATTATTAAAGACTCAAACCAAAAACAGCTAATGTACCTATGTTCCCTGTCAACTTGACAACATTTTCAGCCAGCTGATCAAGAGAGTTCTCATTCCAGATGAAAAAGACTTCGAGCAACAGGAATATTTTTCTCTCAACACTCTAGAGTTTTCTTATCAACAGTGAATAATATTTAAAAACTAATTTTGACAACTTTTTTTTTACTTACACCTTTGCTTTTTCAGTTGAGTAATATTATTTTTATAATTAATTCCATAGAAAGTTATAGAACAAATTTCTAAATTGCTAAAGGATGAAGAGGATAGAAAGAAAAAGAACATGGTCTCTAATATTTTTTTAAAAAATATTTTCCTATGGGATGGTCTATATGTCAAATTGCTCTGATTGGTCAATAAATAAAACACTGATTGGCCAGTGGCCAGGAAGGAAGTATAGGCAGGACTAACAGAGAGGAGAATTGAGAGAACAGGAAGGAGGGGGGAGACACTGCCAGCTGCCACCATGACAAACAGCATGTGAAGATGCCAGTAAGTCACAAGCCACGTGGCAAGGTATAGATTTATAGAAATAGATTAATTTAAGATAGAAGAACAGTTAGCAAGAAGCCTGCCACGGCCATACAGTTTGTAAGCAATATAAGTCTCTGTGTTTACTTGGTTGGGTCTGAGCAGCTGTGGGACTGGCGGGTGATAGAGATTTGTCCTGACTGTGGACCAGACAGGAAAACTCTAGCTACAATATTTTATTCATTTTACATACTAACCACAGATCGCCCTCCTTTTTGCTCCTCTTACCCCACCCCCAGTCTTCCCTTCCAACCAACCCTCTATTCCCTCCTCTGACAAGGTAAGGCCTCCCCCTGGGACTCAGCAGAGCCCAGTACACGCAGCCAAGACAAGTCCAAGCCCTTCCCCTGCATCAAGGTTGTGCATGGTGTCCAACCATATGTAGTGGGCTCCAGAAAGCCAGCTCATGCATCAGGGATGGATCCTGATCCTACTGCCAAGGAGCGACTTAAGCAGATCAAGGTACACAAGTGTCTCACTTATACAGAGGACCTAGTTGAGTTAGACTAGCTGTTGGTCTAAAGTTCATGAGTTCTCACTATCTTGGTTTGGTTGTCTCTGTATATTTCCCCATCACAATCTTGATGTCTCTTGTTCATAGAATCCCTCTTTTCTTTCTTCAACTGGACTCCTAGAGCTCTGCCTGGTGCTTGGCCATGGTTCTCTGCATCTCCTTCCATCAGTTACTGGTTGAAGGCTCTATGATGATAATTAGGGTATTCACCGATCTGATTGCTGGGGTAAGCCAGTTCAGGTACCCTCTTCACCAGAAGGACAAGCATGGTATGTATTTACTTATAGGTGGATACCAGTTGTAAAGCAAAAGATAACCAGACTGCAACCCACAGCTCCAGAGAAGCTAGCTAACAAGGAGGACCCTAAGAGAGATGCATGGATCACCCTGGGAAGGATAAATAGATGAGATCTCCATGAGTAAACTGTGGGGGAGGGCAATAGCAGACAGGAGATGGCGGATAAGAAAATGAGGGAACAGGATGGTCAAGCTGGAACAGGAACAGCGTACGAGAGCAATGATAGGGGGAGATATTATGGGGATAGGGAGAAACCGGGTGCTAAGGAAGTTCCCAGGAATCTGCAAGGATGACCCCAGCTTAGACTACTAGCAATGGTTTCTAATCTTAATGAGCTTAGAATACAGTCATAGATTGTAAAATAACACAAAAAGCCATAAATAAGAATCCAAAATTGGATAAGCACTCCAATTCAGAAATGAGCAGTTTAAATAAGTGCCACAAACTTCTAGGTAGGAGAAATGACTCCAGGGAGGGAGAGCTGTAGGTGATGGGAGAAGGTCCCCATGAGGAAACTGGGGGTAGAAGATGCTCTTAGTAGGGGTCCGATCTTTGTGCAATAAACCCTTGTAAGCCTGTAATCTTCCTTTTTTTATATTTTACAATATAATTTAATTCTACATATCAGCCACAGATTCCTTTGTTCTCCCCCCTCCTGCCCCAAAGAGATGGGAATGGTGGGTGGGCCGGGGGGGAAGCCTGTAATCTTCTTAATACACACACACACACACACACACACACACACACACACACACACGGCTACATTGAATTATGGAGGAAATCAATTACAGCATTCCTGCTATAACACCTGCGTTAAAAGCATTTTTTTTTTTCACTGCAATTGGTACATCGGAAAGTAATTTAGGCAGAGCACAGATTTCATGTGTATTTATGCATCATTCCATCACAGTCTGCAGACAGAGAAATGACAAGAAGTACCGACCCTAGATTTCACAAACACTGTGCAGTTACACACCTCACACTTCTCCGGCCTCCTACCACTTGCCATGTGTGCTGTGGCCTGCACCTACTTGAACCTGCCAATCTAATTGCAAATAACCTCACAGCATAGGACTCAGAAACGTGACCACTTCCACAGGCAGACTTCCAGGCATCGTATTTATCCTAATAAATAAGCGTTTCTTAACCATTTAGCATATAACTATGCCTAACTTTTATTACATTCTGATCTTATTTGCAATGCATAGTTGACAATGATTCGAGCAGTGTGTGTCCCCCATCCATACTTTCCCATGGTTTCTGAGGTTTTTACTGTGTTATTTTGTGTAACAAAGTACTTTTAGAAATACACGTGCTGCAATATAGCAGAAAATATTGTGTATTTTAAAATAAGAACACATTTATGGAATGTTAGCATTGTGCTTCTTTGTTACCAAATTAAACAACAAAGATCTAGTACCTGGCGAAATCAACAATCCTAAATTCAGGAGTGATGAGCACAAGTGATGCACAGAAATATCTGAAACAACAAAGAAAATTGTCATTTTTATTTGAGAGTCATTGGCAGGAGCTGCTAATATCCTATATTGTTTTTTAACCTATAATAATGATTGGATAAAGTGGTAAACATTAGAAACAATAACACATCAATCTTTTCCCCATCAAGTTTCACTGATGTTCTAAATCTTACCCACCGCTCCATTAGTGAATCCATTATTAAATATAAGAGGTGTAGCATATGCCTATGACAAAAAAGAAATAGCCAATGGCATGATGTGAATTTTCCAGCTGAAACAAATAATTTATAATGGAAGGCAGCAGTAAAGGAAGAAGGGGGAGAACATAAGGCAATACAGAACAACTCACTGTCGGGTCTCAGTAAGATTTCCTCATGATTTTCACATGTTTAAGAGCATTTTTGACTCCTGGGATCATCCTTTCTGTCCAGCCTCTCTCCCAAATATACTGGCTCACATACAGACTCTGCTGCCATAACTAGATGTAGACATTGCTTCCCAGCATGGTATGGTTTGGATAAGCTCCCCTTAATTCACATGTTGGGAGCTTAGTGCCCAGCACAGCAGTGTTAGGAAGCTGCCAGGAACATGGAGATGGAATCTCATGATTGGGTTAATATCATTATCATGAGGGCAGGCTAGTTATTATGAGGGAACTTAAATATCATGAAGACCGTCCTTCTTATTGCACCCTCTCCATTTCATGTGCTCAGCTGCTCATTTGCTTTGTCATGCTACAACGCAGTATGAAGGCCCTTGCCAGACGCTGCCATGGTATCCTTGGCCTTCCTAGTCTCCAGAAGAACAATTGTAAACAAATCTTTTATATTTAAATTGACCACTCTGGTATTCTGTTATAGGAACAGAATGGACTCCAACACCATAAATTCAGCCCTGTGCTTATTCTTTGTCAAGTACAGTATATTGTCAAGATCATTCAGAATGTTCCTATTGCCAGAGCATCTTCTCAATTTTTTTTCCTTGAAGACTTAGTTCTGAAAAAGAAAAATCTCTTGTATCCACCCCCCCAAAAAAAAAAATTCTGGAAGCTTACATTCACTGGCCATCAATTCTCAGTACCCTGATCTGATAAGTCACTCTGGCCTGGCTCTCAACAGATCCACTTAATAATTATTATCTCTCCCAGTTTGAGAAGCTAATAACCTTAATGCATTCATCTTGCCAGATTATGGGAAGTAGGGATAGAATAATTATTGTAAATCACATTACAGGCCTTGGGCAAAGTTCACCACAGTGATCCCAAAAGCCAGAGGGTGATATATCTAAAACTCATGAGTCATTGTCTGTTCTGAGTCTATGCTGACTCCCTGCAGATCTTACATAGGCTATCTCCTCCCGATCCCTATTCCCCAGAGCTCTTGAACTCCTCCACCCCATCGTGAGACTGCATTCTCTTTAGGAAGCATGCATCCTGCTACCTTGGAACGCCTGTATCAGAGAGCTGCTGAGCCAAATGAGCTAGAATGGTAGGAGAACTCTGAAGGGCAAGCTTTTCAAGCAACAAGAGGACCTCCCTCCATCTATTCCTAGTGATTCTGAAACTACAATAAGCATAAAGGAGAAAGGGGGAATATTTGGATTCCAGATTAACGGGAATTGTTCTCATTTATTTCTCCTCTTGAAAACAGCTTAATATGATGACATTCTAACCCCAGCTTTTTGGAGTAACATACCAAAGGCTTGATCTATGAGCATGAGTGGAAGAGATGCCCTGCACAAGGTAATGTGAAAAGTTAAAAATGAATACCCCAAATTATCTCATGTCAAGCTCCTTCAAAGTTCCACCCTCCTCTTGATGCCAGAGACTAACCCAGATCCCGGATAAAGGAGTGAAAACAGCCATTGTTAATCCTTCCTCCTATACTGTTGCAATAGGGAAGTGGGTATCCCAGCCTCAAGTGATACAAAGGTGTCTAGACGTTTTAAAAGGAGAATGAGGGAAGGACATTATGAAGGATTGATCAGGACTAGAAGGACTAGTGAATGTGTTGAAGCCAGTTGTGCCTATGAGCTGGCCATCAAGAAATTTGGGATTCTATCCTCCTATATGAGTGGGACGCTGGCTCCATTTCTTCATAATATCCTTTTAAAGGAGTGACAATCATTTCCTTAAGAAATACAATTGGGTTGTAAGATACACAGATGTCTCAAAGGTAGCAGAGAAATAGTCTACAATGGCAAACTTTTTCTAGTAAATGTCCCAAAAGTGGTGGTTAGGAGTTCCTCAAGCATTGACTGGGACCAACAGCACATTATCCTGGCAGCTCTTGTCCTTCTTAGACAAATACTCTAGGAAGTGTTAAAAAGACTAGACTTTCTACAATTAGTTAGAAATACAAGATCATCCCAGGGATGTATCATAGAACTCTCATAAACTGCTGCTGTGGTGGTAATGATTGATTGATTGATGTCTTTTAATGTGGAAGGACCTTACATTTTTATGTTGACGACCTTATATTTATAGATCAAGTTGAGGCTTAGTCAAGAAGACTTAGAGAAAGTCCTTGGTCCAGGAAAGAGATTTTCTCAACATTTAGAAGCCAAAGGAGCTATTTGTCCACCATTAACTGATGGCATCGATATGTCAGGTCAATGTAAACTAGTGTCCATTTAGCATCAACTGGCTTGGTGGTCTAGGCTCAGTGGCAGGGCTGCGGACCTGGAAATGCAGGCAGTAGATGAGGAGGCAGGAAAACAATGAAGAAACACAGAGAAAAGACACTGCCATTCTATCCCCACAAGTGCTGGCTTCCAAGCAACTGCCATGCTTGCTCTATAGCAAAAAGGCAAAGCCTCTCTGTGGTATAAACAACGGGCTTGCCAGTGGTCTTTAAAATAGTTTATTCTTTTACATAAAGAAAGAAGGACCTGTTAGAAATGTCTCTCTTCGCCTTTGCTTAGCAAACCCCCTGTTTCAATAATGTCAGTTTTTTTTAATCACTACCAACATGCATGCAGAGAATGTTTTACTACAAAAATGTTTTGGGGGAGGGGGTAAAGTATCACTCACTATGCAGCTGGGGCTGGCCTAGAGTTTGCTATATAGACAAGGCTACCCTTGAACTCATAGAGATCTGCTGCCTGTCTATGACCCCCCACCAGGTACTAGAATTAAAGGTATGATCCACCACACCTGACCTAAGAATTTTTTTTTTGAAGAGACATATGAGTGGGAAATGTATAATGTATCATTGTAGATGCACTAAACAGAGAAACAGAATGCAGTGAACTCTTCGATAATTCCAGGAAAGTTAAAAATGCTTGTGGTCAGCCTTCAAAAGAAGGGGTTAGGCAAGGAAGAATGGGGGAAACCAACACCCAGGGGAAAGAAGCAGAGGAGCAGCTGAGCGGGTGGGTTATGCAGATGAGGCAGACATACTTATTCAGGTGACATCCCCTTCCTTGCTTGTTGGAACTGAAGTCAACCCTGGCTAGCTAGAACAGCAAAATCCTGCTCTAATGGAGGACATGCTGGTTTGAAGGCTCAGTGGGAGGCTCCAGAACCACCATGGAGTTAGACAAATGCTAGGGCATGGAAAGAATAACAACCACCATGCCAGAGCAATTATTATAACCAGGACCCTGTTACTGTCAGCACTGAAAAACAACAGATCCCATTACTAAAGCCAGAAGTCAGTTCAAACAGCTTCTTCAGCATTGGTCTACTTGCTTCAGATTCTGAAGCCCCATCTCAATTGCATGACCATAGACAATCCCCGGGGCTGGCTGCCAGAGTATGCAGAGAGGTAGAATTAGCCTCCTCACCAAGACCCACACTGCAGAAGCCCAAGACTGACATCTGCCAAACTACATAATTTTTCTCTAGCATGGTCAGTATACAGGACCTCTGGAATGTCTTTTCTATTCCTGATTTCCCCTTGGGAGCAGGTATTTTCTCCCACTGTAAGTCTCATTATGCCATGCTTACAGGATTTCACATTTTAAACTGAGTGATATTCTTTGAGCATCACTGACTCGTCCTCCCCACTGGGCAGGTGCCTTTTGAAGGCAGGTATTTCATGATAGTCATGTACCTTTCTATCCCACCCCCACAGCCCTGCTTGGCAGAGTGCCTTCCAAAAGCTAGCTGCCTCATGCATGTCTGTGTTCCTCACACGGCCGTGTTCCGAGGCAGCTCAACATGTGCAGTTGGAAATGTGCCACTTCCATTTGGCAGGATCAAATTCAGCCCAATCAGACGTTTTTCAAGGCAGCTCACAGGAGATCTCTGCCCTAAAGACCTCTGCCTAGAACCAAACCACAGTAGGACAGATTATAAACCAGCCCCAACCACTGAAGATTATATGAAGTGCTTGCGGCTTTGGAACCACCTAAGAACTGGCACAAAACCTCACCAAGGCTGCCAGTGAGCTCGCTGGAAAAAGCAAAACAAGGATTTGGGCTCACAGAGGGATGTTCAGGGAATCCCTGCTTGCAGAGCCGTGTCTGACATTGCACAAACTAAATACACACACACACACACACACACACACACACACACACACACACACACACACACACACAAGCCCGTGAACTATGCTGCCTTTGAAAAAGAAAATAATGGAGCCTGTAGAGTACTTATTATTCTTTTGTCTAATCTTGGGAGACAAAACAATGTGTCACTTGGCACAGAAAGAAAAGGGAATTACATGAATGGAGGGGAGAGTCTCCACCCTACCCCACCTGAATGCAGAAATATTTAAAAGGGTTGTAATGAGAATTTTATCTCTGCCTCAGATGCTACCCTTGTACAATAGTTTGTACTTTCAGCCTTCATTCACATTGGGTGACACATCTATGTACCCACCTCTCCAGGAAATCCTAATAGCCTTCTGCAATAAAAGGTATTGAAGGGCGATAGAACAGAACACAGAACCATTGTGTCCCTTCACAAGGTAGGCACAGCACTTTTTAATAAATAAAATCATAGACTTTCTTATTTCTGCCAAGTTCCGAGCTTCAACTAGGTTTTAGATTGAGGTGCCTCTTTAAGTGGTGTTTTCTGAATATGCCAAGGAAGAAGCATAAAGAAAAGTTACAAAGTTGAGAGAGGAGTTTGAACAACCCACTGACAAAGACAAATAGTGACAATACAGTTTTCTGAGAATGCTGGCCTCTGGATGGGCCTATATGTTAGCCTTTTCTCTTTTGTACATAATAGGAAGAAGAAAGGCTATGTTCCCAATGTTACATTTTTGAGTTTGTATTCTGAACTCTGTTATCAGCTGGTTTTCAAATAAATGGTCAATATTCTCCAGAGAATTGCTTTATTTTCACAAGAAGACCGTAAAGAACAGTGATGGCCTGCGAAGGCAGACTCAAAACCAAAATGAGACTCCCCTCTCATTATGACTGACCATCTAGTGAGTCTAAGTATTACTCTGTGACTGTTCTAGATGGAAAATAACAGGGGTTTTCTGCTGTACTGACATACATGCATACTTCAAAGAACACCAAGAACCATAAACCTTAACACCACACTCAGGTCACGAGCGCCCATCATATTACAGGAGAGGAAAGAGGGTTTACAAGCATGAGGCCAGGTCCCCTGTCACTAACCCCCATCCTCTTCCTGGAGCTCTCCTGTTGTTCACCAACACCACAGTGTCCATGGCCATCCCCTTTCCTGGAAGTGACCCACAGGCAGATTGAGAAGGAGCCTTTGTGCAAAGGCTGACAGTGGGTTGCAGCAGTCAGTTCAAACTAATGCCAAGGTAGAGCTGGAGAAGCCAGGAAATTCGATGGTCAAGCCATGGTCAACATAGATCTCTTCTAGTTGAGATTCCTATACACTTCTCTCTCCTTCCACCATCTGTCCAATGGTCATGAAGAACCCACCAGTACTCCCCAAGTGTGTGACTCAAATATGATGAACAGGATCAAAATGTCTAGACAATCCTTAAAAGAACCAAAGTCCAGAGTCATTAAAAGACCCAACGCACCAGCAGCCTCTTCTATCCTCGTCACCTTGATAACACATAAAGCACAGGTGGTTCCATACAGAGCATTTACCAAGCAAAAGCAATGAGCCTTTACAGAACTGTCATCCATGAATTACATGGGAATACCAAAGTCAAAACTAAGTTAACAGATGGAGGCCCAGACTAAGATATACACAACTGAGAACTATGTACCTTTTAACAATACAGTGAACCTCTAGAATATATACCCTCAGATAAGTATAGCTCTCACCACTCATCAAAGAAGTTTCTTTCCCAACAGATGGAAACTAGTACAGAGACCCACACTGGTCAAAATGCATAGGATAAGTCACTCTAAAGGTGCCTAACCCCAGCAGGTATATCTGCAATGTAACCCCTAAACTGAAGGCTCGAGGAAAAATCACCAAAGAGCAGGCTACAGGATTGTAAGAGTCAGAGGCTGCCGTTGCCTGCTGCTGGATAGTGTCCCCTGGAAATGACAGGGAAAATGCATCCATGAATGTTCAACGATAGAAGCTCTTGATCAAAACCAGCATGATAACACTGGATATACCAACATGGGTGAGAGAAATTCTACATAATCCTAGCTCTAGATGGAGAGCTACAGGAGGTCAGTGATTGCTCTGAGAGGGAGAATAAGCTGCCTCTAGGGACGAACACCCATATAGACTATCCATGACCAAGTGGCCAGCCCTGGGCAAATGCAGAAATGTCCAACTCTAAATGGACTCAGCATGTTATATATACATGAAATAGTAATAATTAAAGAAGAGATCATGAATAAAAGCCTTTTTGAATGCAATGAATAAGCTGGGCATTAGGGGTGCATGTCGTTGATTTCAACCCTCAGGAGGCAGAGGCACGTAGATCTCTGAGTTTAAGACCAGCCTGGTCTACATAGTGAGTTCCAGGACAGCAAGTACTACATGGAGAAACCCTGTCTCTGCTGTGGGAGCCCTTCTTGGGTTCCTTGTGGCGTTACCCAGCAGGTCCATATAGAGGATGATTAGGACCATGGGCCTGAGTGCAGGTGTTTGAGATGGTCTGCACTTGGCTGTGCTGGGGGATGGTCTGTATGTCAAGTTGTTCTGATTGGTCAATAAATAAAACCTGATCGGCCGTGGCTAGGCAGGAAAGATAGGCGGGACTAACAGAGAGGAGAAATAAAAGGACAGAAAGGCAGAAGGAAAGACCAGAGACGCTGCAGCCGCTGCCATGACCAGAGACACTGCAGCCGCCGCCATGACCAGCAGCATGTGAAGACGCCGATAAGCCACCAGCCACGTGGCGAGGTATAGATTTATGGAAATGGATTAATTTAAGCTATAAGCACAGTTAGCAAGAAGCCTGCCACGGCCATACAGTTTGTAAGCTATATAAGTCTCTGTGTTTACTTGGTTGGGTCTGAGCGGCTGTGGGACTGGCGGGTGACAAAGATTTGTCCAGACTGTGGACAAGGCGGAAAAACTCAAGCTACATGTCTCAAAATATATTTTTAAAAAATGCAGTGAATATAATAGGCTGGAATTAAACTTACCAGCCAAAAAACCTATCCATCAGTCTTTTAATTATCAGTATCTGATCAACATAAATGTAAAGACAAGGAAGAACAAAAGCAGCCTACCTCATGGGACCTATAGGTCTTACCAGTACCAGTTTTTTTGTTTGTTTCTAGGACACCAAGCAAATGTTAATGATGCATTTTCAATCCATAAAGATGTTCATGTCTTTAAAACCGGTAAAAGACCAAGTCATTTCATCTCATTTGTGAATGGCAATAGGACATGCTTATAACAGAAGACAAGAGATGAGTCTTGTAACCTGGGAGTAGTCTCCTTTATAATAAAATGCTTCATTCCCAAGGATCAATTTTCTCAGCAATAAAATTAGAGGCAGAACTAGATGTTCCTTAAAAATCTGTTCACTCTCTAACATTTTAGTAGTCTACAACCCTGAGGTTATTCACACAGGTTTCTATGTGGTGTTTCCTTTCTATTCTTTATTGCTTAACTGGCAAAATGAAATGTCAACCTTTCTGTACTTTCTAAGAGTCTGTCCTTTGAATCTGGCAGCTTGAGTTATGTGACCTTAGAGAGATTTATAGCCCGTAGGCCTCAGTTTTCTAATCTTTAAAACAGGCACTTAAATTGGAGCATTATTTTAAGTCCAAATGTCATATGAAAGGGAAGGAACCTGAGATAGTGAGGGTAATAACTGATTCAGATGCAACACTCGACAAATCCGAGCTGTTACACTCTCTGATTCTTATTTACTTGAGACTTAGTTTCAAATATGAAGAATAGACTGTCTGGGTAAAGAAGATAACCTTATCTCCTTGTGATCAATAAATCTTGGTAAAATTACATACAGCTGGAGAATCAATGGAGGTTAAAAAAATCTAACGCTATTTTAAAATGTAGAAAAGCTGTTTTTCAAAATATTAAAGTCTTTCAGAAGAAAACTTGCTAGCACAAAATATTTTAGTGAGCAACATGTTCTCAAAAGGAGAGGAACTCAAAGCACCTTGTGGCACAGCTTTGGAACTCCCCTGCATGGGATTTTCATTCCATGCTTATGCTTCAGAGAAGATAGCTATGGACCCTTAATGGTAGCCTGTTAAGATACCCTACTGAGCTGGTGATGCCTTGAAATTCACTAGATTCAATGTCAAGCTATAACAAAGACACATGAAAAAACTTAAGCCCATATGGGCTAGAATATGTGAGAAAAGTTGTGTAAGTCATTGTTTCAAAAGTTAATTTTCAAGCGTTTTTTTCCACATAGGGATGCATTTACCTATCATGTCCTCAAATCTGCTTGGATTCTTGAAACACCCCATGGCTCAGCTATAGTCGTCAATGAACTGGGACAGCAGCCATTCCCTACATAGACCAGAACGGCAAGGTAAGTGGAGCACTCTTGCCTGATCATACATTTTGAAAATGCTGAGCACATGAATAATTTGACCTCAATAAGACACAGAAGAAAGGAAGATATAATCAGAAACAAGACATTCTCTCTGATCCACAGTTTAGATTTGCACCATTTCAGTTATGGGAAGCCCTCGTGGATCACCTCACATGTTTCATCATCCAAATGTTACATTGTCTCATATTGTGTTGACTGAAGATGGGGGAGGGGTCAAGAAGATTCATTCTACCCCATACTTATTCAATACAGTACTTGAAGTTCTAGCCAGAGCAGTAAGACAACATAAGGAGATTAAGGGGATACAAATTAGAAAGGAAGAAGTTAAGCTTTCCCTATTTGCAGATGACATGATAGTATACTTGAGTGACCCCAAAGATTCCACCAAGGAACTGATAAAGCTTATAAACACCTTCAGCAACATAGCAGGATACAAGATCAACTCAAAAAATCAGTAGCACTCCTATATACAATGGACAAAGAAGCTGAGAAGGAAATCAAAGATACATCACCCTTTACAATAGCCACAAATGACATAAAATACCTTGGGGTAACACTAACCAAGCAAGTGAAGGACCTATATGACAAGAACTTTAAGTCCCTGAAAAAAGAAATTAAAGAAGATGTCAGAAAATGGAAAGATCTCCCATGCTCATGGATAGGCAGGACCAACATAGTGAAAATGGCAATTTTACCAAAAGCAATCTCAGATTCAATGCAATCCCCATCAAAATACCAACACAATTCTTCACAGACCTGGAAAGAATAATACTCAACTTCATATGGAAAAACAAAAAACCCAGGATAGCCAAAAGAATCCTGTACAATAAAACAATCTCTGGAGGCATCACGATCCCTGACTTCAAGCTCTACTATAGAGCTACAGTAATAAAAACAGGTTGGTATTGGCATAAAAACTGACATGTGGACCAATGGAATCAAATTGAAGACCCTGACATTAACCCGCACACCTATGACCATATAATTTTTGACAAAGAAGCCAAAAGTGTACAATGGAAAAAAGAAAGCATCTTTAACAAATGGTGCTGGCATAACTGGATATCAATGTGTAGAAGGCTGCAAATAGATCTATATCTGTCACTGTGCAAAAAACTTAAGTCCAATCAAGGACCTTAAGTGGATCAAGGACCTCAACATAAATCCAGCTACTCTGAATCTGCTAGAAGAGAAAGTAGGAAGTAGTCTTGAATGCATTGGCATAGGAGATCACTTCCTAAATATAACACCAGTAGCACAGACACTGAGAGAAACAATCAATCAATGGGACCTCTTGAAACTGAGAAGCTTTTGTAGAGCAAAGGATACGGTCAACAAGGCAAAGCGACAGCCTACAGAATGGGAAAAGGTCTTCACCAATCCCACATCTGACAGAGGACTGATATCCAGAATATATAAGGAACTCAAGAAATTAGACATCAAAACGACCAACAGTCCAATTAAGAAATGGGCTATAGAACTAAACAGAGAATTCTCAACAGAGGAAACGGAAATGGCTGAAAGACATTTAAGGAATTGCTCCACATCCCTAATCATCAGGAAATGCAAATCAAAACAACTCTGAGATACCACCTTATGCCTGTCAGAATGGCTAAGATAAAAACACTGAAGACACCTTATGCTGGAGAGGATGTGGAACTAGGGGAACTCTCCTCCACTGCTGGTGGGAATGCAAGCTTGTACAACCACTTTGGAAATCAATATGGTGCTTTCTTAGAAAATTGGGAATCAATCTCCCCCGAGATCCAGCTATACCACTCTTGGGCATATACCCAAGAAATGCTCAATCATACCACAAAAGCACTTGCTCAGCTATGTTCATATCAGCATTGTTTGTAATAGCCAAAACCTGGAAACAACCTAGATGCCCTTCAACTGAAGAATGGATAAATAAATTGTGGCACATATACACAATGGAATACTACTCAGCAGAGAAAAACAATGACATCATGAGGTTTGCAGGCAAATGGATGGATCTAGAAAAAATCATCCTGAGTGAGGTAACCCAGACTCAGAAAGACAAATATAGTATGTACTCACTCATAGGAGGATACTAGGTGTGGAACAAGGATGACTGGACTGCTACTCACATCACCAGGGAGGCTACCTGGTAAACAGGACCCCAAGAAAGACACGAGGATCACCCAATGACGGAGAAATGGCTGAGCTCTCCATGAACAACCTGGGCATGAGTGGGAGTAATGAAGGGCGAGGGTCGAGGGAAAGAGAGCCTGTGGGAGTGGGAGATCCCAGCTGGATCAAGAACAGAAAGGTAGAACAAGGAATAGGAGACCATGGTAAATGAAGACCACATGAGAAAAGGAAGAAACAAAGTGCTAGAGAGGCCCACAGAAATCCACAAAGATACCCCCACAAAAGACTGCTGGCAATGGCCGAGAGACAGCCGGGACTGACCTACTCTGGTGATGGGATGGCCAAACACCCTAATAGTCATGCCAGAAACCCCATCCAAGGACTGAGGAATCTGGATGCAGAGATCCATGGCTAGGCCCCGGGTGGAGCTCCAGGAGTCTAATTAGTGAGAAAGAGGAGGGTTTATATGAGCGAGAATTGTTGAAACCAAGGTTGGATAAAGCACAGGGACAAATAGCCAAAGAAACGGAAACACATGAACTATATGAACCAAAGGCTGAGGGGCCCCCAACTGGATCAGGCCCTCTTAATAGGTGAGACAGTTGATTGGCTTGATCTGTTTGGGAGGCATGTAGGCAGTGGGACCAGGTACTGTGCTCATTGCATGAGCTGGCTGATTGAAACTTGGGGCTTATGCAGAGATGCTTGGCTCAGTCTGGGAGAAGACTGGACCTGCCTGGACTGAGTCTACCAGGTCAAACTCAGTCCTCGGGGGAAGCTTTGCCCTAAAGGAGGTGGGAATGGGGAGTGGGCTGGGGGAAGTGGAGGGGGGCAGGAAGGGGGAGAACAAGGGAATCCGTGGCTGATATGTAGAACTGAAGGGTATTGAAAAATAAGATAAAAGGAAAAAAAAAAGAATAATAAAAGCTAAGTCAATTGAAAAAAAAAGATTCATTCTAGTACTTATTCATAATCTATCTTTTTATTTTGTCTTTATTAATCCCCCTCAAGATCTTAATTAATAACTAAACCTCAACATTCTAGATATTTATATAGAAAGGGGAAAAATCATAGACCACACTGCAGTGAGTATCAGCTGCAGTACCAGCCGTGTACTGGAGAGTTTGGAGCACAGCAAAGAAATGGAGGATAAAGGGAGCTACTAAACTCTGGCTCACAGAAGTAAAAAATAATTAAAAATAGATGTTGCTATTCTGAAAATGGCACCAATGATGACGACGGCAGTAAAGATGACAATCACATGGACGACAGAGATGCGTACTGAGCATGTGTATACCAGACACCATTCTAAATGCTTCAGACATCTCTTGTACCCTCACAAAACCGTCTGAGGCAATGACTATTGGCCATCTCAGACCCATCCCTTGACTTCTTGATCTGCATCACCCAGGGGTTCCACAGGTTCCATTGACAGCTGCCTGTGTTTGGCTACAAAATTGCAGAGTGGAAGATGTAAACAGAAGAATATTTCTTCTCCTCCTTGGGCCTTGAGCAGAGTCTGCATCTACAAAGAGAACCCTCCAGTGTCTGGTCTGGTTCCACCCAAATCCCAGCTTCCTCTAAGTGACCTTAGCCACATGAGCAATAATGCTTCCAAAGGGCAGTTCCTCCAAATGAGAGTTAATGGATTATTCTTGCTCCCACTAATATTTGGATTGTCTAGTAATACCATTTTACTTCTCAGCTTTTAATTCACCTGCCATTTTATTTAAATAATTAAGATGATTTCCTTAATGGGGGGTATAGATGTAGCCAACCGTCTTCTTAAAATAAGAAACACAGAACCAATGTAAAAGAGAAAGC
This sequence comes from Peromyscus leucopus, assembly GCF_004664715.2. NCBI lineage: Eukaryota > Metazoa > Chordata > Mammalia > Rodentia > Cricetidae > Peromyscus > Peromyscus leucopus. The sequence goes on from NC_051072.1 coordinate 40,123,091, forward strand.
CGAGAGGTCAGAGCTCAGAGCTAAAACCTTTCCTCCTGCAGTGCTCCTAGCTTCCCCGAAAGAGAGCTACTTCTTGTTTGTCTGTCTTTAAATAGTCTTTCTGTTCTGTCTTCTCATTGGTTGTAAACCCAACCACATGACTGCCTTGTCACTGCCTGTAAGTACTGCCCTCCAAGTCTTAAAGGCATATGTTTTCAATGCTGGCTGTATCCTTGAACACACAGAGATCTACCTAGCTCTTTTACCAAGTGCTGGGATTAAAGGCGTGCGCCGCCGCTGCCGCCGCCGCCGCCGCCGCGCCGCCGCCGCCGCCCACGCTCTTGCTATGGCTCTAATAGCTCTGACCCCTGGGCAACTTTATTTATTGACATACAATGAAAATCACATTTCAGTATAAATAAAATACCACCATATTTCCCCTTTTCTATTTTAATAAAAAGAAAAAAGGCAAAAGGTTATAACTAACAAAAGAAAAACTATATACAAAAGTACAATAACTATATACAATATATACAAGTAACAAATACCTAAACAATGTCTAGTCCATTTGTATTTGACAAATCAGAGAAAATAATTCCCTTATCTATCCTATTTTAGTAAGTCCAAAATGTATCTAATTCACTTTCTATCCTAATTAATCTTAAACTATAACTAACTAACCTTCAACTATAACTAACTAATCTTCAACTCCCTCAGAGACCCAAGAAGGAAACAATATAAGCTAACAAAAATAAAAACAGGAAGTGCATGCAAGCAACTTCCAAAAATTTTGTGAGTTGACAGAAACAGCCAGCTGTCTGGACAGTCACCTGAGGTTTCGCTGCAGTGTTGGGGCATCATTTTCAGCCCATAGGCTTAGCATATCTGGCAGACTCATTTGTGAGGTAGGATGTACACAAGGTCAACAGTTTAACCTCACATTGGGTGAGAGCAGTACATGTACCAGTAACACATGCCTTTTCATTTAATCAGATAATAACTTGCCAAAAAGGAACATCCCCAAAATTAGTCTTGGGGAAAGGTTTTTGTTTTTGTCTTTTAAGAGAATGAAGGTTAAGGAATCTGAAGAACACAAGACAAACGAGACAACTGAAGAAAAGGGACAAATCATCTATCCCAGGAAACAGAGTGAAACGGCGTATGGGTATATATTATCTAAAAAATTTTATGTCTTCCTAAATGTTTGTTTCTGCTTTTCTCTAAAGATTTAACACTATTGGTCTTCTAATAGTCCCAGTTCAATTTAAAATTTAAAACTGACTTTGGAGTTGGAGAATGGCTCTCTCCTTCTTTAAACTAAGCATGTTGTTAAAAGGAAAATGCAAACTCCCTGTATCATGCCAGAATAAAAGAGCCATCTTCTGCTATGGGACAGGACAAAAGCCAAATTAATTAAGGGACTATTCTATTACTAATCTCAACTCTTTGATTCTATTCTGATTCTTTAAACTTTTCTTAAAGTATAAATTTTATATCAAAATTTACAAGATTGATAATAGATATATATATATATATACATTTTAAACTTTGTTAAGATATGAATGGTCATATAGAATACTAATTCTAGAAAAAAGGATTCAAAAAGCTGCATATATATGTCTTTGTGTTTGAGTCTCTTACCAGTTTTCTGCAGGAAATCACGGCCAGGCCTAACATCAACTGAAGTCTTCAGGAAGATGGGGCCCCACAACAACAACAATTCCACGTGGACAATAATAATATCACTAAGCTGACAAACATCATCTACAGATCAGCTTTGAACTATAAGGTGCTCAGAGCAATTTTGAGATGACTAGCTGAGATGATCCAGTCTCAAAGACTACTTGAATAAGGACTTGAGATAAACCCTGAACTTTGGTATTATACACAGACTGGATAATGAAGGATATAGTTACCTTTCCTAGAATTTGACAATTAACCTAAAATTTTTCTTTCAGGATAAAGATAACTTCGCCCATACCCAGCAGGAAGCAATTTTAAGAATACGACGCCCACATTCCCAAAGAGGTGGTGTGGGGAGGGTGGCTTTTTGATTCTTTTAATGGGTTTTGGGTCTGGGATAATTTTCATTGTTTAGGGGGGTTGGTTACAAGTTGTTGTCAAGGGTTAGGAAAAAGGCTAAGCAAAGGAGATTAGATTTAAGGTTTTTGTTTAAAAAAAAAGAAAGAAAAGAAAAAGACAATTACTAGTTTTAAATACTTTACATTATTACCAACTATTAGGATATAAAGAAATGAAAGTTAGTAATTAGACATTACAATAGAAATTGTAGTCATATTAGATATGTTTTAAAAATTGAGCAGATATATTTTAGACAGGTCATCTTCAAACCCTTCAGAGATCTACCGAATATGGCATTTAAAATGTTTTAATAACTTAGAATTTTTCTTTTTGAGACATGTCGGCTCCTGGCAGTACCAATCTACTTCAGAGAAAATATGGGCATTGAAGAAACTGCATATGGAGTTAACTTTCATTGTGGCAAAAGTTAGCCACTGGACAACAATGTATCCTCGAATCAACAGGACAAAATGAACAGACAGAACACGAAACAAAGGACTACTGATTTCTGCCAAAACAAGTGTGGTTATGGCTTTATCAAAAAGCATCTTCTGAGGCCAGGACAATATGGCACCATCCCTGAAGTGGCCTTCACAATCCGAAAAAGGTACAGTGCCCTTTTATTCGAAGGCAGCTGAACAGGCACTGGGCCGATGGCTTCTGTTGTGCAATGGAACAGCAGCTGAAAGCTCACGCCTCTCAATAGCAGACTGGCATTTAATAGAAGGATGTGGAGAAGAATGGGATGCTGAGATGAAGCCATATATACACAGCCAAGAAGAATGGACAGCTGAATTCAAAAACCGTCAACAATTTCCAGAATTTAAAATCCTGAATCATGACATGACACTAGTGGAATTCAGGGGGGTATTATACTTTTACTTTTTCAAATGAAGAAACTGAAAGATGGTTTATATCAAATTACAAGCAAATATGAGCCCAGTGAATTTTGACTCTTGAGTACTACATATTATTCTCTCTCTTTTTGGAGGTCAGAAGGCTATTGAGGGTCTTCTATAAACAATTATTCCCTACTAATCTACTGTCATAATGCCAATCTTCCCCAAAAATACATGGACAAGCTTTCTCTTGTCAATGAGATTTGCTAGCCTACACAAGCATACGCTTAAGTAACCATTAGTTTGGATTCTTGATTTTTTTTCTGAGTACCTTGAATTTATGGTTACAGAGTAAAAATGTCATGAGCTTTTTAAACTGAGTATCAATCCCTTATAGAGCAGAAGGATGTATTAACATTAGCAGCATGCTAGAAATAGCATCTGTGTGCTCTTCATCCTTGTTCTCCAAGAAGTACATATTCACCTAATAAGACACTGTTCTTGTATTCTGCCTTATAAACTTTCTAATGAGTCAACCATACCTTATTTCAAGAATGGTTCTCTTGCACTACCTACTCTAGTCCTATAACAAAAGCCAAATAAGTGGGGTGTACACAAAAATGGATAGTTTAAGTATACACAAGCATATACCAGTTTCAATTCAACTTCATTTCTATCCATACATTTTCTATAAAGAGGGAGCCATTTATCAAGGAAAAAATTATATGCATACAGAAATAATTTCCAGAAAAAATTTGATACAATTCACTCACAGTAGTAACTCGCTAAGATTTAAAATAAATCTTATTGGCTTATTGATTCTTAAAATAATATAGTCAAACCATAAAAATATGAAGAAAAGGTCATGAAAAATAAAAGTAATCATTAACATTTAAGAGAAAATCCTTATCAATTCTTTTTTCCTTAAGAGTTATTTATTTTTACCTAGTTAATATTCTATACAGTTTAGGGCCCTATCTTTTTAAAAATTGACATTGTGTAACATTATCTTTACCATTAAAAAAGTTTCAGCATTCACACTTGTTAAATTGTTACATGAAACTGAAGCAAATGAACCTCCCATAACTTTATCTTGTGCTTCTTTTTGTTGTCTTAAGTGATACTTAGCTTTTGAAGTGTTGGTAATATTTCTCATCATCATCATTCCAGAAAGAGGACCATATTCTAGGTGTTCCCCTACGCCAGATGGCTAAAACAGGGTGAGTTTCTACAAGTAGAGTTAGTGAGCCAGGCGAGTAAATTTTTTCAAATGTTTGAGACATGTCACCAAACTGCTTTCCAGAACAATCCAAATTTCCATATAAATGATAAAAATCACTGAAGTACTTCTAAAAACGATTCAAAGGCTGGGAAACCTGTTTTCTTAGGGAGGAAATCATCCTTCTATTCACTGAGGAAAATATCACGCTAGTTGCTCAATTAGGAACTTTGAATGGATGACTATTGTTTTCTTCCACTTCTCATTTTCTTCCCTTTTAAAATTCTTACAGGAACAAAGAAATGGAGAATAAATATGCAACATGGATCACTGTGTAATAGGTTTTGAATTTTCCAGAGTGAATTTTCCATTTTCATAAAGTTCATGGTAATGATGAGTCATTTTTTTTTTATTTGTCTTATTCCTGTTATACTTTCTGGGGGAAATTGAACTAAAACGTCCTCCTTGGTGCTGAGTGGCTCTGACAGTGCAAAGAAGATGTGGGGCCTGTTCACAGCATCCTAACACGAGTTGAAGAAAATCCTCTGTTGACATCCAGAAAGTAATAGGCACAAAGAAAAGCTACAATTTCCCTTCTCTATTCACCATGCAGAATTTTGGAAAAACATTCATATACTGTTCTCTAATATCTCAAATTACCATTATTTACCACCTCTTATAAAAATGACAGGAAAAATTGTTCAATCCATTTCCCCTGGTTTTGCAAATTGTCCTCCTAATATTCATAGCTGTGTCCAATGCACTGGGCAGCCACGATGACTCACAGTGAGATATTAAGCAATGTTCATAAATTGGGATGTGCATCACCTGGCTCCAGCTCTGCCACTAATCATGAGATATAAGCCACTTCCAATATCTCAGGATCTGGTTTTTATGTCTGTGAAATATGAGCATTGCATTCCTAATGCTCACCAAACATCCTTCACATTTTCCAATTTCCATTCTCCTTCCACCTTCTTTGTTGAAAAAATAATATTTTTAGAGATAATATAATTTTGTTGTTTTTCCTTCCCTTTCCTCTCTCCAAACCCTCTCATGAACCCCTTCTTCTTGCTCTCTTCAGAATTCATAGCCTCTTTTTTCTTTAATTATTGTTTTACACACACACACAAATACATACACAAACACAAACACACACACTCCTAAATACATAAATCCAACCAGTCTTCATGATGTTACTTGTATTGAAGGAGGACCTATGACAGCCACTTCATTAACTAGCATAATCCCTAACTATATTCTAAATACTTGTCCTTACATTCACAGATGAGTGTAGTCCTCACCCCTCACCCCTCACCCCTCATTAAGAAAAACACAGAGACCATTACAGAAAACTACAATGAATCAAAATTCAGAGTTGTAGAGCCCAGCCTTCCTACTTTCTTATCTCATGCCTCAAACACAGACTGGAGAAAAGCCAGGCACAAAGTTAAGAAACAAGATGTACACCCAACAAAATAATATTAAACAAACTGTGTCCCTTAAAATGCTAATCTATCTGTGGTAGTTTGAATGTAACTGGCCCCATAAGTTCATAGGGAGTGTCACTATCAGGAGGTGTGGCCTTGTTGGAGTAGGTGTGGCCTTGTTGGAGGAAATGCCACAGTCTTTGAGGTCTCCTATGCCCAAGCTATTCCCAGTGTGGACACAGACTTCTGTGGTGTTCCTGTTGTAGAACTCTCAGCTCCTTCTCTAGCGCCATGTCTGCCTGCATGCTGCCATGCTTCCCATCATGATCACAGTGGACTACACCTCTGAACTGTATGAGCGCCTCCATTAAATATTTTCCTTTATAAAAATTGCTGTGGTCGTGGTGTCTCTTCACATCAATAGAAACCCTAAGACACTATCTCTAAGTATTTCAATTTTTTAATTGTAAAAATCTTAAATATAGAGATGATCTACACAAAAGCATTCCATTTAACATGGGTTGGTCTTAGCAGAAAAAGAATTTCTGAAATAGCCTGAGAACTGTGGCACATTCGCTGGTGAAATAGTTATTTATACATTAGAGATGAAGAGTCTTATGAAACAGCGCTAAGCCCAATTTCTCAAAATTCAATTTCCAATTTAATGACCTCTGTGGAACTCTATGGTATTTATTCACTTTTCTCCAGCTTGTTTCTCTATTGCAAACACTCTTTAAGGAATTTATATTACTTTTTAAACTTAACATACATTTTAAAGGCAAAAATCTAAGAGTCGTGCTATAGTTTGGATGCTGAATGTCCCCCAAAGACCTAGACCATAAAGGAGCCAGAGTGGTGCTAATGAGAACAGAGGAACCCCTGGGAGGTGAGGCCTGCTGCAAAGGCTTTAGAACACTGAGGATGTGCCCTTAAGAGGAACATGGGAGCTCAGACACTATCCTCTTCTTCTTTTGCTCCTAACCGTGAGCTGAGTGGTTCCGCTCCACTACATACTTCTGTTATTATACAGTGCCTCCCATAGGCCCAAAGCCAAGTGACCAAACAGTTATGGACTGAGGCCTTCAAAATGGTGAGCCAGAGTGTGAACAATTTCTCTCTCACTTTTGGAGGGGGGAAGTTTTAGTTATCCCTTGACAATGTTATGCATGGCATCTACGCTCAACTTTCCACTCCCATTTCTCCACACCATTCTCCAGTACATCCCTCACCCACTCTCAGACTCTCATCCTTTTAAATACAACCCAGTGAGTCCAGTCAGTACACCAGAACACCGGTAACTTGCCAGAAGCCATACTTCTGAAAAAAAAAAAAAAAGACTCCTCTTCCAATAGCCATCAGCCCCCAGAGCACCACAGGTAGGGGGTGGGGTCTGATAAGGCCCAGCTCGTTTTCTCTTTACTTATTAATTATCTATAATAATTTCTTTTAGAGAGTGAAAGCCCACTCTAAGAAAGTAAACATCTGAAGGCAGGTGTGACAGGAGCCATCTGTAATCTTAGCACTTAGGAGGCTGAAGCAGGAAGACCACAGCAAGATTTTGGCAAGCATAGACTACAAGATAATCCCCTGGGGATGTGGGGGAGAGAAAGAGGGAAGGAGAGAGAGAAAGAGAAAAATGTTCTCTGAGAACAATTGCTATAGCTCAATTTTGCTCAGATTAAAACTGGAGACCAAGAAGAAATACATGTAAATAGTTACAATACTGATGCAAGCCATTATCTCTAAGCAAACATTTTCACAAAATGCATATAAATCAATAAATCAAAAGCCAGTAGTACAAAGTCAGTTTGGAATCAAATAGCTTACCAGTGGCATAAAGTGGAGCATGTATCCAAGGGAAGAGGTGAGTTCATTGGGACATAGTTATGATAAATACTAGTGGCAATTAACACTAAGGAAAAACAAGTCACCATTTTTCTCGTGTGCAGACTCTAGTCAGTAGCCTAAGCCAGGGACTGAATGCATCTACCTTCAAGAGCCAGAAAAAAAAATAGCTCTAACCTGAAGAAAATCCTCTATGGTTATTTTGGGATCAACAGAATACAGCAGAGAAAAATAAGAACTCAAAGGATAGGACTGTAGGAATGGAATTAATATATGTCACGATTGTTAATTAAAGTGTCCAGGCTGTCTCAGGTGTGATGAATGAAACCAGATCTTACAATTATCAACCTCTACATCTAAGGAAAATCAAAGAGACTGGGCATGTTTATCCAGGTAGCAAAGGGTTTATATTTCCATTTTTTCTATTTGCACCCTTCAACAGATTCAAAGATCAAAATACTGCCATTTCCAACTGTTGACATCTACTATCTGAGGTAAAGCTAAAATATTTCTAGCCCAACTCCATGCATGCAATGCCAAGGTTGACCTGGAAGAAGTCAAGAGGACTCTTTCTGGCATTTATAAATAGGGTCTCTAAATAAAAGCCTCAAAAGAAGAGGACCTTTCCTCAGTCACCTGCCCGCCATCACTGATAGACACTGAGATCCTTTTGTAAATGAGAGGTACCTGAATGCTATCACCTTTCAAGCGATCTTTTTCATCTTTTTGTTGTTGTTGTTGTTATTGCACAAGAGATTTGTGAACTCCAAGTCAGTTTTTAAAGTTGAAACAATGTGCCTGCATATACCTGGACACTGTGGGGAAGACAGCGATTTAGGAAGCAGTTGTGTAATAGCTTTCCATTTTCAAAACTGAAGTACCTACACTTCATTAAAGCTAGTACCAAGGTCAAGGAGCAGCTGGCCAAGCGGGTGGAGCACAGGTTCAGGTTGTGAGTTACTCTAATCAGTCTCCTAACTAGGATGCAAAGTCGGTACTGGAGACTGCAGGACAGGACTTCAAATAGCATTATCTGCTAGAACCACCATCCTGAAAATATTACCCTGGCCAATTATCATGTCAAAATAAATCAATCAATAAGCCCCACAGATGTTTAATCCCTCTGTTTTGGAACAACCTGGCTATAGTCTATAGTCACATTCTAGCTTGAGCTTTGTAAACCATGGCTTCAGTAGGGGTCCACTCACTTTCAGACTTGAGATACCAGATATTCCTGGGTAAAGTTATGTATCTCCCCACACATGACCTCCAGTAATCTCATACTGGACAAGACTTCAGCTTCCCTCACCCAGGGTCCAACTTTTTCCTTCCAGATTATACAATATGGTTTCGGCTAACAACTTTCCTATCTCTCTAGGCTAGAGGATCAAGCCCCTTCTCAGAAAGCAGCCAACTCATGCCAACAGTCTCCCATGTGTTTATTGCCTTCTGAAACACCCATAAGAAGGGCCACAAGGTCCACAGGACTCTTGGGCAGATTTTATAAAGGAATGAAAAGAAGCCAAACAGATCAGGAAATCAGTGAAAGTAGGCCCTGGCTCAAGGAGACAGTCACTACTTGGCTCCAAAAGGTCCAAAAGGAGACATCAGCATGCAGGAGCACAGTACTGGTAATGTCATGCCATCTAATAATCTTTCTCTCTCTCCCTCTTTCTCTCTCTCCCTCCCTCTCCCTCTCCGTGTGTGTGTGTGTGTGTGTGTGTGTGTGTGTGTGAGAGAGAGAGAGAGAGAGAGAGAGAGAGAGAGAGAGAGAAGATAAGTTAATTTAAAAACATTGGCTCATTTTTTTCTTCCTAAAACTCTTTGGGCCAAACAAAATAGACTAGTTAGAGTTTGCATTGCTCATAAAAAGTATTTCTTCATATATGGGTGACTCTAAAACTACCTTAATAGACTTACATTTTTGTAAGCTCAAAAAAAAAAATTCCTGCTGAATTTCCCCTTCTTAGCACTATGCAAGAACTTCAGCTGGCAAAGGCATTTATCTGAGGGCATTAGTCTTGCAAGGTTCACAGGGTATGTGCCAATGAAGTGCAGCTTACACCTGCTCCTGTTTCAATCAATTAAACTCTACAACAGAAAGCTGAAAAAGCCTCAGGTGTCGTGGCCTATCTTATGCAATTGAGTATATACTTGGCCAGCTTTGGAAACAGTCTCTGGAAACCTCCCCAGATTCCAAGATGACTCAAAAATAAATATAAGAGTTTTCATATACATGGGAGCCATCTGCATAGGGCCAAAAGGCCAGAGTCTGCATCAGGATAGATCTTCTTGCCTACCTCAGCCTTTGTGGCAGAGGCCACAGGAGTCTCCTGAGTGCCTACTCTCTGTTTCTTCCTTTGTAAACAGAACTCCAAAATTTACCTAGAGATGTTTCCTTGCCAAATAGACAGACTTTCCCAACTTTGCTTGTACCTAAGTGAAGCGGTATGAGTAAATTCTGGCCAAGAAGATGTAAGAGGAGGGATGCTCTTCATCTCTGGGGAAAGAAAATTCTGGTTTTCTGCTGACTAGAAAGAAGAGTCAGTATCTAAAGATCCTCTCTCTCCTCTTGTGGTGATATGTTATTTGTGCTTTAATAAATAAAGCTTGCCTGGAGATCAGAGGGAATAGCAAGCCATTTTAAGTAAACAAACAAGTCAGGCAGTGGTAGCACACACCCTTAATCCTGTCACTTAGCAGATAGGATCTCTGTGTGTTCAAGGCCACGCTAGGGAACAGAGCCAAGCTTGGTGACACATGATTTTAATCCCAGTACCAACCACAGAAACCTGGAGGTCTGTACAGACAGGCAGAAAGTGACAGAGCTGTATAGGACGAAGTAGTGATGTAGCTGGGCTATGAGAGCCAATGAGAGAACAGAACAGAAAAGGCATATAAACATGAGTATGCAAGAAGTAGCTCTCTTTGGAAGCTGTGAAATTGGTGAAGTGAGGTTAACTCGTGGTTTGTCCTATTCCTCTGATCTTTCTATTAGGCTTTAACCCAAATTTCTGGCTCTGTGTTATTTATTCATTAAAACCATTCAGAAATTCATCTATATCCTCTTCTCTGTCCCCTCTCCCTTCTAACCAACCCCCTCAAGAAAAGGGTCTTACTATGATGCCCAGGCTGGCCTCAAACACCGAAGTTGTAATGATACAAATGATCCTCCTGCTCCAGCCTCTACAGTAGTAAGAATCCAGACACACAGGCATGGACCACTACATCCAGGAAGCAGCTCTTCCAAATCAAAAGTTGACCTTGACATTGGAAGCCACACACTTAAAAATGAGTAACAGAATTAACAGGAAACCAGGGCCCTGTTGAACCTGCAGAAAAGCCCTGGCAGGCCCAGACTGCCTATCACAGCACATGAAAGCTTTATGTTTTTTAAGCCGCCATTTGTTAACTGTATTACATGTAGCTGAAGGTAAATTCCGAAGCAGTGTAGTTTCGCACCTTGCCTGGACTTTCTTGCGCCTAATCCTTTTATCCCCTTTAAATGCCTGTTGTGAGCTGAATTCTCATAAGCTCAATTTTTTCCAGCACTCTTCCTCCTTAGTCAAGACACACCATTTTCCTTCAGGAGATAAATTTGCTTCGAGGATTGGGGAAAGAACATCCTCTCTGCCAGTCTATTCAGCTTAGCAGGGATCACAGTTGTTTGATATGTGACATTACCATTTTGTTTTTTTTTTTTTCTTCCTATCTGAAGACTAACTGGAAGGCAAGTCCCTCAGGTATGAAAATGCTGTGACTGACCCTCATCTCTAAAGCGTCTGAGGAAGTATTCTTTCCACCTCCCTACCACTCTATCCTCTCAAATGCAGGGTGAGTGATGAGGCCGGGCAAAGAGTGAAGACTGATGTCACAAAAGAGAGAAAACTAAATATCGGTAGTTTAAATCTCTAGTTGAGTGACAGGACCCTAAAGGCAAAACTGTTCAGAGAGAGCGAGCTGGCATTTCTGCCTGCTTTTGCTTTTATAGTTCAAACAATTCAATTTTGCTGGGCTTCAACATGTAATTCAAAGACCATTTTATAACCAAAGTTGATGGGCCTGTAGGTCTCTCTAGATCGATTAGATGAAAGGTATGGGGTATGGATGGGCATTTTGTAGTAGCTTTGGGAAAGATCTGGCTATAATTATAATAGCTATCTTTATTTCTAGTGGTGCTTCAACAACTTTTCATGAAATAATCTGAAACTCAATAGCATAGACTGGGACACAATGAAGGGAGAATATGGCCTGATGGGAAACTGGACACTATTTAAAGAAGACAGCATATTTTCTGTTGTTCTAAGAGGGCAAAGGTTTCATACAAATAGTTAAATGGATTTTCTTTGGGGAGAATTAAAGAAATGCATCTAAGCTGAGCCTTCAGAAGCAACTCCCAGACCACATCACAGAGCACAGGGCCACTGTGGGAACTACTATGCATGATATTTGGGATCAAGAAGCTGCCTCTCACAGTGTTTTGCCCCAGTGAGGAAATGAATGCCCACAGAAAGGAAACTGGTTCATATATCTACTATGGTCACCTAGGCTACTAGCACTCACCTAAGCTTGATACTGCTGACCCTTCAGTTATGGTGGCCAGATCCCAAGCCATAGCTTCCTAGTCTCTTCTTCACCAGCAGAGCTGATGCCCACACTCTGCACTTTACACTTCACAGCTCACACCTGGACCCTGGGGCCTGGGCCAACTGAGAGCAAACAAGGAATAGTTCCCATTGCCATGCAGAAGCTAGTCTGCATTTCACTTCACATTAAATCTCACCCATCAGTACATACTCAAAACTGTTTCAGCAGAGCCCTGCTAGGCAGACTGCCTCCAACACTCTGGGACATTAAGAAGGTTTTCTGCCGGTGATGGGTACTATTGTCAACCTGACAAGATCTAGAATCACCAGATGGACAAGCCTTTGAGGCTGAGCACAGTGTTCATTTCCCTCTGCATTCTGATCAGCTGCCTCAAGCTCTTGCTGGTATGTCTCCTTCACCATAATAGACTAAACTATGAAGCTGTGGGCCAAAATAAGCCCTTCCTTCCCTCCTCCAATTGCTTGGTCAGGGTATTTTGTTATAGTAAACAACAAGTAATGCTGGGGGGGGGGGAGGTGCATGCCTTTGATTCCAGTACTCAGAAGGCAGAGCCAGGCAGATCTCTGAGTTCAAGACCAACCTGGTCTACAGAGTGAGATCTAGGACAGGCATCAAAGCTGCACAGAGAAACCCTGTCTCAAAAAATCTAAAATAAAAAAAGCAAAAACAAAAAACAAGTAACTAATTCATAGATAGATAGGTAGATAGATAGATAGATAGATAGATAGATAGATAGATAGATAGATAGATAGATAGGGACAGAGATGCTAGTAGTGGATCGAACAAATCCTGACAGACTATCCAGGTTGTACATCATAGAATCCATTTACTTTCAACATTCATATTAATAAGATTGTATAATGTACAGTACATTATATATAGACTGGACAGCCAATATCATTTGTGAGAAAGTCACTGAACCAAGGTCTTTTTCAATTTCATCTCTTAGATGGTATGATATATAAATCATTCTATATTTAATATCACCATTCACTGGACCATAAGCACCCACTGTGTGATTGCTGATGAATGAGACTAATGATAATCTCACAACTGGTAAGCATGCAGGAACATTCCATAGAATGATATATACTCTCTCAAGAATATTAATAACTAAGAAGATAATGTAGTATGAATTTAAATGTCTATAAACTGAGAGAAACAAACTATTAAAAACCAAACTCTAGAACTTAGTTATAAAGTATACTTTAGCTAAACAGTAATTTTGGAAGGAAATTAAAGAAAGTGGTTATGCTTGAATTAGTGCTACTCCCACCTGACTACCATTTAAGTAGCACTCACTGCTTCTCTTCAATAGTAGAAAACACAGAAATTGTGCAAAATGAACAAAATTTAATGCAGGGAGCAAAGTGCACTGCAGAGAATTGAGCAAAGCCTTAGTCGGTGGCTAATGAGGCTGCCTTGTCTTCTTTCTACACAGCCACTTCCGCAGTAAATCAAGTGGAGAACACAGGGCTGGTGGCAGGTAGTACAGACTAGGAAACTACTCCCACAGGAGATAATAACCCAGATGAGAGTGGTATATCAGGATTAGCAGGTAATCAGTCCCTGGAAGCTATCTGTTCGCTGTGGTTATTTATTGTCTTCATTTTTTTTAACACAATCATGGTGTTACAACTGCATTTTTAAAATACTATAAAAAATGAAAATATGTTCAAGGTACTTGGAGACTTAGCAGACTATACTTAGGAGACAAATCCAAGGATGAGCAACATGGGCATCCCCACACCCTGAAAAAGTATCTTTATTGTGGAATAGAATAATTGTTTAACTATGTAAAGATGTGTTATGTTTGTTTATGCTGCATTTGTTTAACTACGTAAAGATGTGTTGCATTTGTTTTGCCTTCTCTGTCTTAGGCACCTGATTGGTCTAATAAAAAGCTGAAATGGCCAGTAGCTAGGTGGTAAAGCGATAGATGGGCTGGTGGGCAGAGAGTCTAAGTAGGAGGAAGAATTTAGGCTCAAGAAAGGAAGAGGAAGAAAGAGAGAGAGAGAGATGCCTGGGGCCAGCTAGCCAGGCAGCTGCCAACCAGCCAGAAATGGAAGCAGCAGGAAAGCAGGACATACAGAATGCAAGAAAAGTAAAAAACCCTGAAGCAAAACATAGATGAAGAGAAATAGGTAAATTTAAGTTATAAGAGCTAGTGGGACAAGCCTAAGCTAAGGCTGAGCATTCATAACCAATAATAAATCTCCATGTCATGATTTGGAGGCTGGCAGTTCAAGAAAGCCTGCTATATATCTTGTGCATTAGATTAGTATTTGTAGGGGAAATACATTTTTTTACTAATACATAATTAATTGTACATGCTAACCAAGTTCTGAGTGATATCTACATATCACATGTAGCATGCTTTAATCAAATCCAATCACTTTTTTCAACATCCCTCCATCATTTCAAACTACTACAGTAGTTGCTATTCTGCTTTTGAGCTGACTTTTCAGTTTCCATGCATGAGAAGGAGAACATGTGGTATACATCTTTCTATAGCTTGTTTATTTCACTTAACATAATGCCTTTCAGTTCCATCTATTTCGCTGCTGATAGTATTCCACTCTTCTGTGCAGCTAGAGATGTTCCATTGTTTGTATTTCCATCTCTCTTTTGTACAATCACCTGCTAAGGGAGACCAAGGCTGACCGACCCCACCCTTTAGCTTTTTGCAAATATTCCCACAATAAACATAAGCACATGAATGGCACTTTGGTGCACTGAATTGATTTCTGTTGGTCAGATATCCATAGCAGCACAGCTGGATCATATGGCAGATTTATTTTTAGGCTTTTTTCCTTCCTGAAGGGTTTTTCTTCTTTCCCTTCCTCTGTTTCTTTTTTCTTTTCTTTTTTTGTTTGTTTGTTTGTTTGGTTGGTTGGTTGGTTGGTTGGTTGGTTGGTTTGGTGTGTGTGTGTGTGTGTGTGTGTGTGTGTGTGTGTGTGTGTGTGTAGCATTGTTAACAGCCATTCCTAACTAGGGTGAGACAGTTTATCACTGTCCTTTTGACTTGTATTTCCCTAGGGTATAATGATACAGAGAATATTTTTCATAGATTTGTACTATTTCTTTATTCAAACAATTTGCTAATTTTTAATTGGATTAATTTTTTCAATCCTTTTAGTTCTTTATATTTTGTGGATATTAATCTTCTTTCAAATGAACAGTTGGCTAATCTTCCATTTTGTAGGCTCTCTTCACTGTGACTACTGTTGCTTTTACTATGTACACATTTATAATATTTTATTCATTCTTGGGGAATTTTATACCATATATTCTGATATGTTCACTTCTTTTCCCCAACTCATTCTGAATCCACACTCTCCATCCCCATCTCCCTACACACCTAAATTCAAGTCATTGTCTTCTTCCTTTTTCCTCTTCTTCCTCCTCTTTCTCCTCTTCCTCCTCCTCTTCCTCCTCTTTCTCTTCCTCTTTCTCCTCCTCCTTTTCCTCTTCTTCTTCCTTTTCCCCTTCTTCCTCCTCTTCTCCTCCTTCCTTTTCTTCTTTCTGCTTCTTCCTCCTCTTTTCCTTTCTTCCTCCACCTCTTCCTCTTCCTCTCCCTCCTCCTCTTCTCCCTATCTGTCAAGTTCAGTTTGTGTTATCCAACTACTCTTGGGAGTTGGACCTCTCCTGCACTGCAGTCTATGTGTCAGAAGTCATACCACCAAAGAAAACTGAATTCTCCTCTCCTGTGTTTGATAGAACACCACTTGTCTGCTTCTTTTTGTCATTCCAATTCTTTGGGGATCCTACCTCAAAACTGGGTTGATATCAACTATGAACACCTTAAAGTGTTTTCCCCATGTTTTTATTTTTTTTTCCTAGTACTTCCAGAATTTCTGTTGTTACATTTATGTCTTTTATTAACTTAGGATTGATTTTTGTCAAGGGGGAGAGACAGGGTCAAGTTTATTCTTCTGTATTTGGACATAGTTTCCCATCACCACTGGGAAGAGGCTCTTCTTTCCCCAACTTATGTTTTTGGCATCTTTTGAGATGGTTGTAGGTGGCCAGGTTTATTTCTGGGGTATATTCTGTTCCCCTTTCTCACTGCCTATGTTTATACCAGAGTCATGACCATTGTTATTATGGTTTTTCATGAAATTGGGTAATGGGATACTACCAGGTTTGTTCTCTTTGCTCAAGATGGCTTTCACTACTTGGGGTCTTTCATGTCTCCTTATGAATTTTAGGGTATTTTAACTGATTTTTCTTACTGTTATAATCATTGAAGCATATCAATTAATGATACAAATTGATAGGTTCCACAGTGACATTTCATATATATATATATATATATGGATTTGATCATGTCCATGCTCTAATTTCTCTCTCTTCCTTCCCATCTTCTTTTCCCAACATAACAGTCTCTCTTATATTGTTAGATCATTTTTCTATACTGCAACATGATCCTTATCTTTGTCTATAATTTTCTGCTTAACATGAAGACATGTACTTCCATTTATTTGTCTAAAAGTGTCAAATACAAACAATTGAGTGTTATTCACCCATAGGAAAGAAAAATATAGATTTATTTCTCTAGTTCTGTGAAGAATACCATTGATATTCTGGTGGAGATTATGCTGAATCCGCAAGTCACTTTGGGTAGCATAAATATTTAAACAGCATAAACTCTTCCCATTCGTGAATATGGAAGATCTTTGTACTGCTTTGTGTTTTCTTCATTTTCTTTCAAGAGTATTTTACATGTTTTATTGTGAAGGTCTTTCAGTTTCTTTATTAATTCTATTACAAGGTATTATTTTTATAGCACTTGTAAATAGTAATATTTCATGACTGATATCTCAACAAATTAGTTGCTAAGTACAAAGTCTACTGATTTTTATGTGCTGATTTCCCATCAGACAGTTTTACCAAATTTATCTTTTAGTTCTGATAGTCTTTTGGTGGCACCTTTAGATATTTAGATATTTAGATACACAGAAAAATATTATCTTCAAATGCAAAAGGTTTGCTAGCCTCTCTGTATGCCTTTTTAGCTCTTTTTCTTGCTTAATTGCTCTAACTGAAAGTTTTGATAGTATACAAAATAGGAACATTGGGAGTAGATACATTTGTCTTGTGTGAGATGTTAGAGGGATGAGTTCAACTTCTCTCCTTTCAATATAATACTGGTTGCATGCTTGTTTTCTATGATCTTTGTCTACCTAATTTACTCAGGACTTTTATAATGAAGGGATCTTAAGTTTTATCAAAATTTTCTTTATCTATTGAGATGATCACATGATTTTTACCCATCATTCTGTTGGTGTGGTGTATTGGGTTTACTGATTTGTATATATTGAACAATCTCTCTACAACCCTGGATTAAAACAAACTCTATCAAAGTGAATGATCTTTCTGATGTACTTGTCAATCAGATTTGTCAGTAATGCTGGTATCAGAGAACAGGTTTTGGAAGGGTTCTCTACCTTTCAATTCATCGGAATAGTTTGAAAAAAACAAACTCTTTCTTCAATGTTTATATTTTTGCAGTGATCTTCTATAATTATTAAGTATTCTCTTAGTGGTTCTCCAGTCCTCCCTACCCTGCTTCCTGTTTCCCTCTCTCACATAGTCCCCTTCTATTTTCACATCACATGCACATATATTTGTGCATGTACATGTGTATTTAAATCTAGGTTGTCTGCATTGGTCTTTGCTACTTCTTTTCTTATACTAACTTGGAGTTAAATTTGTTTTTGGCTTTCTAAATTCCTGAGGTGTATCATTAAGTTGTTTGTTTGCACATTTGTTTACATATTGCTTTTTAATATGGGACTTATTGATACAAACTCTCAATGCTGCTCTGGCTGTGTTCCATAAGTTTTGATGTATTTTGTTTCAGTTTTCATTTGATATATGAAAGTTTTTAATTATCCTTTCAATTACTTTGATAATAAATTGTTCATTTGGGTCATTCAGTCTCCATGTATTTGTGTAATTTTTTAAATTCCTTTCATTAACTTCTAGTTTTATTCTACATGATTGGAAAGGCTACAGAATATAAATTTTTAATTTGTTAAGGTTTGTTTTCTAATCAATATATGGTTTATTGTAGGGTAGGTTTCTTGTGCTGGTGTAAAGAGTCTGTAATCTGTAGCTAGTAGATAGTATATAATACTAAAAATATCTGTCAAGGTCATTTAATCTGTAATATAGTTTAACTCTCATATTTTGGTTGATTTTTTTTGTTTGGATAATATTTCCACTGATAAAAATGGGGTGTTTATGATACCCATTGTTATTGTATTAATGCAAACCTCTCTCCTTAGATATAATGATAGGGTTTATTTTGAGAGCTACAGGGAGTAAAGCTCCCTCCATTCAACTCTGTAAATGTACAGGGCCATAGAAACAAAAACAAAGAGAGGAACAGCATCAGGACTCAACAAAGAACTGTCAAGAGAGCTGAAATGTACAAAAAAAAAAAAAGAGGCTGTGCAAAAAAAAGTAAAAAACAGTCCACAGCTCCAATACTGGCTCCCCAGAGGAAGAAGGAGACAAAACCACAACCACAACCAGCCGGCATCAACCAGAATGGAAGAACAGAGCAGAATCACAGCAGATTCCAGGTATCCCCAGCATCCCCACAAGAACTGTGTGTTGGTCTGTAGAAAAGCTATTTACATAGGCATTTAGAGCTATGAACTTTCATCTTATTGCTGCTTTCACAGTATCCCATAAGTTGGGGTATGTTGTGCATTCATTTTCATTGAATTCTAGGAAATCTTTAATTTGTTTCTTTATTTTTTTTTCTTGACCCAGTGGTGATTCATTTGAGCATTATTCAGCTTCCATGAGTTTGTAGGCTTTCTGTA
Organism: Peromyscus leucopus; assembly: GCF_004664715.2. NCBI lineage: Eukaryota > Metazoa > Chordata > Mammalia > Rodentia > Cricetidae > Peromyscus > Peromyscus leucopus. The sequence goes on from NC_051072.1 coordinate 40,141,932, forward strand.
ATTTTGTTGTTGAATTCTTAACTTTAAGGCATGGTGGTCTGATAAAATACAGGAGGTTATTCAAATTTTTTGTATCTGTTGAGATTTGCTCTGTGACCAAATATGTGGTCAGTTTTAGAGAAGGTTCCATGGGATACTGAGAAGAAGGTATATTCTCTTGTGTTTGGGTGGAATGTTCTGTAAGATGTCTATTGAGTCCATATGAGTCATAACGTCTGTTAGTTCCCTTATTTCTCTATTAAGTTTCTGTCTCTCAGACCTGTTCATTGGTGAGAGTGGGGAGTTGAAGTCTCCCGTTTAGTGTGTAGAGTTTGATGTGTGATTTAAGCTTTAGTAATGTTTCTTTTACATATGTTGATGCCCTTGTATTTGGGGCATAGATGTTCAGAACTGAGACTTCATCTTGATGGATTCTTCCTGTGATTAATATGTAATGTTCTTCTTGATCTCTTTTCATTAATTTTAGTTTGAAGTCTATTTTGTTAGATATTAGAATAGCTACACATGCTTGCTTCTTAAGTCCATTTGACTGGAAAGACTTTTCCCACCCCTTTACTTTGAGGTAGTGTCTCTCTTTGAAGTTGAGGTATGTTTTTTGTATACAGCAGAAGGATGGATTCTGTTTTCATATCCATTCTGTTAGACTCTGTCCATTGATAGGCAAATTGAGTCCCTTGGTATTAAGGGATATTAATAACCAGTCATTGTTAATTTCCTGTTATTTTTTGGTGGTAGTCTTGTATGTTTCCCTTCTTTGGGATTTGTTGATGTGGAATTATCTATTTCCTGTATTTTCATGAATGCATCTAACTTCCTTGGGTTTGATTTTTCTTTTTTGTGCTTTCTGTAGGGCTGGATTTATGGACAGGTATCGTTTAAATATGGTTTTATCACTGAATATTTTGCTTATATAAAGAAGTTGGAGAAATCTCACACTAGCAATTTACCAGCACATATGAAATCTCTAGAAGAAAAAGAAGCAAACTCACCGAGGAGGAGTAGATGCCAGGAAATAATCAAGTGGAGGAGTAAAATGAATAAAATAGAAGCAAAGAGAACAGTACAAAGAATCAATGAAACCAAGAGTTGGTTCTTTGACAAAATCAACAAGATAGACAAACACTTATGCAAAATAACTAAAAGGCAGAGGGACAATATCCAAATTAACAAAATCAGAAATGAAAAAGGAGACATAACAACTGACAATGAAGAAATCCAGAGAATCATGAGGTCATACTCAAAAACCTGTACTCCACAAAACTGGAAAATCTAAAAGAAACCGACAATTTTCTGGATACGTACCACATACCAAACTAAATTAAGACCAGATAAATAACTTAAATAGACCTATAACCCCTAACAAAATAGAAGCAGTCATTAAAAGACTCCCAACGGGGGTGGGGGGGTGGGGAGCCAGATGGTTTCAGCACAGAATTCTACCAGAATTTCAAAGAAAAGCTAATACCAATAATCCTCAAATTGTTCCACACAATACAAACAGAAGGAACATTGCCAAACTCTTTGTATAAGGCTAAAGTTATCCTGATACCCAAACTACACAAAGATGCAACAAAGAAAGAGAATTAAACACCAATCTCCATCATGAACATTGATGGAAAAATACTCAAAAAAATACTAGCAAACCAATCCAAGAACACATCAGAAAAATCATCCATCATGATCAAGTAGGCCTCATCCTAGAGACGCAGGAATGGTTCAACATATAAAAGTCAGTGAATGTGATCCATCATATAAACAAACTGAAAAAAAAAAAAAACACATGATAATTTCATTAGATGCTGAAAAAACCTGTTGACAAAATCTAACACCCCTTCAGGCTAAAGGTCCTGCAGAGATCAGGATACATGGAACATATCTAAACATAATAAAGGCAACTTACAGCAAGCCAACATCAAATAAATGGAGAGAAACTCAAAGCGATTCCACCAAAATCAGGAACAAGATAAGGCTGTCCACTCTCTCTATATCTGTTCAATATAGTACTCAAAGTTCTAGCTAGAACAATAAGACAACAAAAGGAGATTAATGGGATACAAATTGGAAAGGAAAAAGTCAAACTTTCACTATTTGCAGACGATATGATAGTCTACATTAAGTGATCCCCAAAATTCTCCCAAGGAACTCCTACAACTGATAAACATCTTCAGTAATATGGCAAGATACAAGATTAACTCAAAAAATCAGTAGTCCTCCTATACACAAATGATAACTGGGCCAAGAAAGAGATCAGAGAAACATCACCCTTTACAATAGCCATAAATAATATAAAATACCTGGGGTAACTCTAACCATACAAGTGAAAGACCTGTATAACAAGAACTTTAAGTCCTTGAAGAAAGAAATTAAAGAAGATATCAGAAAATGAAAAGATCTCCTATACTCATGCATAGGTAGAACCAACATAATAAAAATGGCAATCTTATCAAAAGCAATCTACAGATTCAATGCAAATCCCATCAAAATCCCAACATAATTTTTCACAGACCTCGAAAGAAAAATACTCAACTTTATATGGAAAAACAGACAACCTAAGATTCCTAAAACGATCCTTTATAATAAAGCAACTTCTAGAGGTATCACCATCCCTGACTTCAAGCTCTACTATAGAGCTACAGTAATAAAAACAAATGGGTATTTGGCATAAAAACTGACACGTGGACCAATGGAATCAAATTGAAGACCCTGACATTAATCCACACACCTATGAACACCTCATTTTTGACAAGCCAAATCTGTACAATGGAAAAAAGAAAGCATCTTCAACAAATGGTGCTGGCATAACTGGATGTCAACACGTAGAAGATTGCAAATAGATCCATATCTTTCACCATGCACAAAACTCAAATCCAAGTAGATCAAAGACCTCAACATAAATCTAGCTATACTGAACTTGATAGAGGATACAGTAAGAAGTAGCCTAGAACACATTGGCACAGGAGATCACTTCCTAAATATAACACCAGTAGCACAGACACTGAGAGCAACAGTTAATAAATGGAACCTCTTGAAACTGAGAAGCTTCTGTAAGGCAAGGACACAATAAATAAGACAAAATGACAGCCTACAGAATGCGAAAAGATCTTCACCAACCCCACATCTGACAGAGGGCTGAAATCCAAAATATATAAAGAATTCAAGAAACTAGACAGCAAAATGACAAATAATCCAATTAAAAAATGGGCTACAGATCTAAATAGAGAATTCTCAACAGAAGAATCACAAATGGCTGAAAGACATTTAAGGAATTGCTAACCATCCTTAGTCATCAGGGAAATGCCAATCAAAATGACCCATTAGCATTTTATTTATCAACCAATCAGAGCAACACATATTCACAGCATACAGAATGACATAACCCATCACTTCCCCTTTTCTTTCTACTACCTATGGTTAGACACCTTCCTTACCCTTAATGCAGCAGGGAGGGGCTTGGTCCTGCCTCAACCAAATTTACCAGGCTTAGTTAGCTCTCCCTCCATGGGAAGGGAATGGGGGTGGGGGAGAGAGCAAGAGGAAGGATGAGAGGGGGATCTGTGATTGGTATGTAAAAAGAATATTTAAAAAAATCAAAAAAGAAAAGCTATTTATTATACGATAAGCATATTAATTTCAAAACAAGTCTTAACAAATTACAAAAAAAAAATCACATCCTTTTTCCTTCCTGACTATGTAGAATGGAACTAGAAGTCAAAAATAAAAGAAATTTTTAAAGGTACACAAATATATGGAGATTCAAAATTATGAGACCCACACGCTGCCTCTTGCACTAAGGAGGGAATCAAGACTGAAAATCAGAGGCCACAGGAAAACCACGTTCCAGCCCTTTTCTCCCTTTTACTATATTTTAATATGGCTTTTATGTCTTTAATAACTTTTGTTTTTATTTTACTAATCTTCATTTCTTTATCTCAAGTTATGTACAATTTTTGTCTTTATTTTGTAACTAGATTTTTTTTGTCTCTTGTTCTTTCCTCTTCCCTTCACATTGGTTAAAGGGGCCATGTTTAGGGGAGAGCTAGAGAGGGAACTCAGGTGCTATCCAAAAGGAAATGGGGAAAATGGGTGGGGGCGAACTGGAGACAAGTGAATGAGGGAAATAGGGAGACAAGTCTCTACTCTCCGCTCATTCAGTACAGTGCTCCAAATCTTAGAACAGTGAGGGAGAAATAAAAGTGATACAAATAGAAAAGGAAGAAATCTAATTATCCTTTTTTGCATAAGATATGATTCTCATTTAATATACCCTAAAGACTCTACCAGAAATCTGATGAACAATTCTAAAATTCATATGAACACGCAAAAGACTCTAGTCAAAATAATCCTAATAAAAATAACAATACTGGAGATGTAACAATACATGGTTACAAACTATACCTCAGAGCCATAGTAACAAAAACAGTATGACATTCTCAAATAAACAGACACTTCGAACAAGGCAATTGAATAGAAGAACCAGGACTAAGGCCATGAAGTAGCTACTGGTCCTTTCAGTTGAAATTTTTATTCTGACACTTTGCTGAAAGTGTGCACTCACAGGGGATTAATATCCAGAACATATAAACAACTCAAAAAAGAAAAGAAAACACCAAAAGAACAAATAACTCAACAAGAAATGGGAAAAGGAATTCAGAGTTCTGAAAAGAATTACAGACAGCCAATAAGTACATGGAAAAAAATATTCACTATCCTTAACCAATTTAAAAAAAAATCAAGAACTGCAAAGATGACTCCCTGATGGCTAAATGCCATAGTACTGGAGGGCTATGCAGACTGCTGGGAAAGTTATGTCATCAACAGTCTTACCCAGCTGTGGACTGTGAGAAACCATGGGACTGGATTGGCAGGATATACCCATGGGTGCAAACGTGGCATTCTACTTATATTTGATATTCTAGCATGGATCAGGGAGTGGTACAGAGCCCTCAACCATAGCTGAAGTGCTATTAGCAGTTGATGGCTGCTAGTGGAGGAACAGCCAATTTTATTTAGGGATATAGTCTCTCATCTGTTGCCCATTCTCCAGTGGACCACCCCACATTGATCCACATATGGAAAGAACTAATTGGACTCAGTAGATTATAAAAAATATTTCAAAAAGAGAACATGAACTGGGGAGACAGACTTTGGCAGAATCTGGGAGGATTTTGAAGAAGGGAATGGGAGATATGATTGAAGTACATTGTATACACATATGACATTCTCAGAGAATAAATAAAAATATTATAATTTTAAAAATTATACTGAGAAGCTGGGCAGTGGTGACACACACCTTTAGTCCCAGCACTTGGGAGGCAGAGCCAGGTAGGTGTCTGTGATTTCAAGGCCAGCCTGGTCTACAGAGGAAGATCCAGGACAGGTACCAAACCACACAGAGAAACCCTGTCTAAAAAACAAACAAACACTATCCTGAGAGTCTCTCTCATTCTAATCAGAATGGCTATTAGGGAAACAACCACTGATGATGATGATGTTGTGAGAAAAATGGAGCCCTATATATGATGTTGGTGGGAATGTAAATTAATCCATCCAGTACCCCAAGTAACTAAAAATAGAATTATTATATATACCTATACAATTCTCCTAAGTATAGACATGAAGGAATCAAAGCCAGAGTACACTAATGATAACTACATAACATGTCTAATTTCATCATTAACTATTTCCAATTTCCAGCTTATACAAAAATTCCAGCTGCTCATCAAAATGATAAATGAATAAAGAAATTTTAGTGTATGCATTTAATGGACTGTAAGCCAGCCATAAAGAATAAGGAAATGGTGTCATTTGCCAGAACACTGATAGAACTAATGACATTTTCGTGAAGCAAAATCACCCATACACAGAAAATAAACATTTTATTTCAAATGTGTCATCTACATACTTTTAAAGGCACCAATGTAGATATAGAGCTATTTAGGAAGAAGGTAGCATGTAGAAAAGGAAAGAGGAGACAAGAAGGGCTCTTGGAGAGATAAATATTACCAAACTACTTTGTGTGTGTGTGTGTGTGTGTGTGTGTGTGTGTGTGTGTGATGAAACTAATTATTTTGTGAAATTAACATATGCCAATATGATTTCAAAGCAGATGCCCCAACATTGGTTTTACAAAAATTTACAACTGTGTATCTTCCTGTTGAACTGATCTCTTATGTCATAACTTTCTTTCTTTTTAGTTTTTTTGTACACACACACACACACACACACACACACACACACATATATGTATATACACATACATACTCCTGCTTCCTTTAGATTTTCCTTTGTTTGATACACCATTTTTCACTCTTTAGCTTTCAGTCTTCAGTCTTTGTTTGTTGGTCTTCTCTGGTGAAGTCAGTTTCTTGTAGTTAACATATTATTGTGTACTTGGTTTTCGCTATTGTTGTATCCATTCAACCAGCAACCAATCTGTATCTATTATTGTATAGCTTATTTAGATTTGAGGTTATTACTAACAGAAAAAGACTTACTCCTGTTGCTTTTTTTTCTCTTCTCTGCTCTTGTCTTTACTCTTGTTCCTGTTCTGGTTTGACATAACAATGAGTTGATAATGGTTGATTCCTTTGTTTCTCTTTTATCTATTTTTCCAATGCAATGTGTATTTTCATGATTTTCATGTTTATTTCACTTCTGAATGTGGCACTTCTTCAAGCATCTTTAGCAAATTCAGTGTAGTGGTCTTGATTCCCTTCAGGTTTCCCTTGTCTCAGAAAATATTTTACATTGCCTTAATTTCTGAAGCACATCTTGCTGGGTGCAGTATTATTGGTGTAGTGGTTAATGCTAACTGTCAACTTGACAGAATGTAGAATCAGTGGGAGGGAGGCTTCTAGCCATGCCTGTAGGATTATCTTGATTGAAGTGGGAAGACCTGCCTACTTGTAAGAGTCACATGTCCTACCTAGGACCCTAGAATGTAAGTAAAGAAAGTGAAGTAAGCAGTAACAGGCATTCACTGATCAGTTTTCTGATTCTGACTGGGCTGTGGCCAGCTGCCTCAGCGTCCTCTCTCTGTGCCCTTCTTGCAGTAACTGACATATCAAGCTCTGAGCTAATAAAACCTTTCCTGCCTAAGTCACTTTGGCCAAGCTATTTTCATCACAGCAACAGAATAGAAAATAAGACGCTAGGTTTTCAGTACTTCATCGCCAGGGTTCCCCCTAAGAAAGCTGTTGCTCTGTTAGTGGAGATAGCCTTTAATGTGACCTGGCACTTTTCTTCTTAGGTATTTTAGACTTTTTGGAAAATTATCTTGAACTTTGACAATTCCTAATATGCCATGCTGAGTATCTTTCCTAGCTATGTCTATTTTGGGTCCTAGCCTCCTCTTCATGGGTATCCAAATCATTCCCATGCTTTTGGGAAGTTTTTAAAAAAAATTGAAAGTCTTCTAAAATTGTTTTACTCAACAGGTTTTCTGTAATGTTGGTGTTTTTTCTTTGCCTTCAGCTATTCAAAAATATGGATATTTGATGGACTAACAAACATCATGTTCCTCTCTTCATTCTTTTTTTCTTTTTATCTGACTGGGATATTTCAAAAGACCCATTTCTCCCATTCCATCAAGCTGTTGTTGAAGCCTTCAGTAGTATTTTTACCTGACTCACTGGCTCTTTGTTTCTCTCGGTCTGACCCTTTCTCAAAATCAATCAATTAATCAATCTCTCTCTCTCTCTCTCTCTCTCTCTCTCTCTCTCTCTCTCTCTCTCCCTCCCTCCCTCCCTCCCCCTCCCCTCTATCCCTTCTCTCTCTCTCCTCTCTCTGTTGGACTTCTCATTCACAACTTATATTTACTTGTCAATTTCATCTAACTGCTTGTACTCACTGGGATATTATTGTGCATCTTTATATTGATTCTTTCAAATTCTTTATCATACTCTTAATCTAGTTCTTTGAAATCTGTGGCTAGAATGAACATCTTCTTTTGGAGTCACCTTATTACCTTGCTTGCTGTATTTCTTCTTTTCCTGCATTGAAATTGTCACATCTTATGGATCACATATCTCTACCGTAGTTATGGGATAAGCAGCTTTCTTTTGAAATTTTATCTTGTGTAAGTTTGTTATACAATGTTGGTTTTATTTACAGCTAGGCACCATAGTGTGGTCACTCTGTAGTTTCTTTGTCTAATTAATGACTTTGAGTATATCATATTGAAGTCAGAGAGATCAGCTGCTACTGTGGACCATGCTAGTGTACTGTCCAGTAGCTCAAAAAATGTGTGGTATAGGCAGCAGTAGGTGTGGGATGTTCACAAGGTGGTTACTTGTAAATAGGACTGGGAGCACCTATCAGACAATAGGGGTTTTCTTGGGAATTTTGAAAATACCTTCTTAAGAGCACCTTTCTTCTGATAGTTCAAGTTGTTGAGGGGCCTGGCGTACTTGTTCTCTGACAAGTCAGGGCTAAAGAGTCATAGACTGAATGAGAAGAGGTAGTGGTAGGAACCACAGTACCCCTCTCTAGTCTTTGCTTCCAGTCTTGACAAGAATGCATCATCAGACAACGCAGAGGGACAAGGAGGTAGCCAGGAGCCTATAGGTGGGATGGTGCCAGGAACCGTTTCTCTGCCACCAGCAGTTCACACTCAGGGCAGGTCTTCGGCTGGAGTTACTCTTGGCCTTACTTGGGTCTTCGTCTCTTTTCAGCTACAGCACATTTCTGGTGGTAAAATGGCAGCCAGAGCCACAGTGAGCAAGGCTTCTTTAGCAAGCGTCTGTAGACAGAGTAGCAAGAGGAACATGTTGCCCATCCCCCACTGTTAAAGGCACCGGAATATCACAAAGAGAGGGCAGTGAGAACTACACAGGTGAAGTGGCCTCTCCTAGGAGGAGAACCTTGTCTAGAGCCAAGGAAAGCGGCACTCTCCTCCCATTCTTACCACAGCCACGGAAACCCAGGCCGGGAGTTGGGGAGGAGGGGGCGGGAATAGCTAGAGCATCAGAACTGCTCATCATTCCCACAACATATCCCTGAGAACAGGCAAGCAGTAGGATCAATGCTCCCTCTGCACTGTGCCAGTAACAAACGCCTACGCAGTACAAGGGAGGTAAGAATTGCATGGGACCTGTTTTCAGACTCAGCAGAGCCGCACGTCCACACGCACATGGTCACATCCTTAGTCTCAGAGGGCAAATGCAAAAAAAAAAAAAAAAAAAAAATCTCTTGAACCCTGAGAAAAACACCTTCTACTCCCTTCCCGTCACAACTCCCTTCCCTACAAGGCAGAACGCTCAGTGGGCTCATGTCATGGGGAGACTCGGCTGAGCCAGGCTGAGTCTGCAGGGCAGGTCCCCCACCCACAAGCCATGCAGTGGAGTGTTAGTAGAGTTCCAAAGATGAGGGTAAGAGCTCAGCTCGCAGATAATTCCTGGCTGTCACACCTGGGCATTTGCTAGGAGATAAGGCAAAATCCTTTCCGGAAGCTCAGCTGATGTGCAGATTTCAGGCTACTTATCTAAGTGGGCTATAGGTCCTCCGGGGATTGTGAAACGGCTGGGATCTGGGATCTCCAGCATCTGCACTGAGAGAGTATTAAGATGCTCTTCGACCCTTATCCACGCAATGGGGAGTTTCTCCTTCCCCAGCTGTGGAGCTGGAAGGCAGGTACTGGGGAACTTAGTTTCTCAACTATGCTATTTTCACAGGTCTCTGAAACTTGCCAAGTTATAGTCAATCTCTCTGTCCCTTCCTCTTACCCTCCTCGGGTCCTATCTCCAGTGTTCTCCCATGATCATTCACCTTAAAAGGACATACACATTCGTTACTATGGTTCTTCTCCGGGGAGGAGATGAAGACTGTATTTAGCCATCTTGACTTTGAGAAATCATGGCACTCCCAGCTGGGGTAAGGGTTCCACAACAGGACTAGCTGGACAGTGAGCATCAATTCTATCCAAAGTCTCCTGGCTGATGACTGTCAAATATACCTAGAAGCCAAAGCACTAGTACCTTAACTCCTTGGAACTCAGGTTAACCCTGAGCTTCCGGAATGAGTCCAGATGCAGAGAACTGTTCTACAGTGGGAAACAACATTTAGTCTATTACTTTCTCCTACATTCATCCAGAATTCTAGTCTGGTTCCAACTTTGAAAAAAGGCTAAAACTGTTTGTTCCACCATCCCACCTTCCTCCAACTAACTCATGAACTAATGGAATTCTCAGGAGAAGGGCTGAGAATGAGTCCTTTCCCTGAGAGAGTGGAGAGACTCCCCACAGACCTATAATTAGCTGATCAGGTGACCTCAGAGCAACTTGTCACAGTACACACTATGCTCTTATCAATCCAGAATCTTGAACGTTATGCTCCCATTAATATTAACAGTGTTCTCACTAACCCGTACAGGGTAGTTATGTCGCCACTTGCATGCTTTTTGAACAGGCTCAAAAATGACCTGGAGCATTTTATTATCAAGATGAAAGTATAACATTTTACTTAATTAAGATTGCCCATGCTTTTCTTCAATTGCCATTTTCCTACCTTGTATTATCCTAAAAATACACCCTCTTTTATGTACACTGCCTATTTTAAAATAATTTATATGTTTTGAGACATTGTCAAAATGGTATTTTTATGAACATTGCTAGTCCCGTGTTTATCAGAAGTAAAAAGTAGTTCCCTGGAAGCATCTGCTCTGGCTTCTAACTTCTACTTTCCCTTTGGGAAATTTCTAATGTTCTTTCTTTTTTCTCTACTTTAAAAAAAAAAATCAATGTTCTTGCCAGGCATGGGTGGTACACACTTGTAGTTCCAACACATGAGAGGCAGAGGGAGAGAGACTACCATGAGTTTGAGGTAAAGCTAGTCTACATCCACATAGGAAATCTAAGGCCAGCCTCAAGTATATAGTAAGACTGTCTCAAAAAATACATAGATGATAAATGATAGATAGATAGATGATAGATAGATAGATAGATAGATAGATAGATAGATAGATAGATAGATAGACAGACCTATATATAAATATAGATATGTATCAAATTTATACATAAGTAGATATAGACAGATATTTTACTATTGAAAAATTAGTAATAACTAAATGAATGAAAAAGAGTGAATGAATAAAGGTATTGGTGTTAAGAACTCACATTACATTTGTTTGACTTAGACAAATCAGGCCGGTATCTGATTTGTGGTGTCTGGCCAGGCTGTCAGTGTCTCTCTGAGTTCTATCACACTGTGCCTTTCTTCTGGCACGTGGCTATGGAACTGAATGCCCACATCCATCAGCACAGCTACTAGTTCCAGCATCAAAAATTCACCAAAGATGCTGTTACAGGCTAGGAAAAGGCAATCTTGACAAAGAAAAAGTACTCTCTAGCAGAAAAGCAGGCAGAAAGAACAGGAGTTCACAGAAGAGGGCTTCATCCCCAGGGAATGCAGACAGACGGGGGTGAAGAAGGGTCCCGGCACACAGATGTGGCTCATCAATACTAATAGAGAGGAAAGAGAAGAAAGCGGGAAAGTAGGAGAAGAATTGGAATCAGAGGTCAGGGTACTATGCCCTATTTGAGATGGGGCCCTAAAAATTGTGATTCCTCTTCCTCCTACCTCAAAGAATCACGATTTATATTGGAAGGCCCTCCTCCTAAGTTTCCACTGTGAAATGCTTGTTTGAATTTCATTATGTTTATTTTATGAATGCAAAATCAAGCTGTGTGGTGAATTCATTTTTAAACTGCATGGCTTTTTTTGCTGAATTTGTCTTTGTTAAAGAAATTCACAGTTGCTCTTTTAATACCTATTATGAATAATCCATGCCATGCCTTCTCTTCATATTCACTAATCTTTATAGTCGCCTTTCCATTAGCTGCGATTTCAACTCATTAAAAAATTATATCATCCTGGGATTAATGCCTGATTTCTGTATAATTTTAAGGCCAAGCCAGTTACATTTCAGAGCATACAATCTGATGTACCTTTCGACGTAGAATTTGTATTACATTCCTGGTTCTTGGCTTCTCGGTACTGTTGAAAGGAGAAGAAAAACATCTGATACACACAAGCACCAGAAGATGAGAGCTCTGAGTTGTTTAATTCACCGTGTATGTGGAGGCAGGTCTGCAGCTTATACAGAAATGCACCCCCTTTTCATGGCGATAACATCAATAGCAATAGCAGCAATAAAAGGAATTAACAGTATGTTTTTCTTCACCTAGTCCTTCTGTACTGAATCCCAGGTGACCAATCGTAGGTGTTTTTACTTACCTGTTTACTACTTACGAAGCATTCCAGGCCACCCTGTTTATTATTATTATTATTGATAGTTGCAATATCCTGAGCAGTATGTATAATGTCAAGTAATCTTCACAACTCTTACCACCTCTGTTTTAGAAATCAAAACCTCAGGGCACTGAGAGTTCAGCAGTAACCTGCCTGGCTAGCGTGTGACCAGGTGGGGATCCAAGCCGAGCAATCTGGCAATGGAGCCCGCACATGTTCCTCCCATGTTTCACCAAGGCAGTGTTTGGTCTGCTTCCCAGGTACATGGGAATGAGGATCCAGGATGCACGGATAGGAATCAGGGTCAAGGAATAGCAAGGATGCTACTCTTTTGAAGAGGAGGAGCAACTCACTAAGGTTGGAGAGGTTATCAAACTGCTCATTCCCAGGCAATGAAAAAGAAAGCCATGCATATCACCAGTTCCTCTCTCTTCATCCTTCTGGAGCAGTCAGTGGTTCTCAACCATCTGAATGCTGTGACTCTTCAATAGAGTTCCTCATGTTGTGGTGACCCCCAACCCTAAAGATAGTTTCATTGCTACTTCGTAACTGTAATTTTGCTACTCTTATGAATCATAATGTAAATATCTGATATTTCTGATGGTCTCAGGTGACCCCTGTGAAAGAGTCGTTTGGCCCTGACAGGGGTCATGACCCACAGGCTAAGAACCACTGTTCCATAGCTCTTCCTTTTCTAGCAGTTGCTGATGAATGCATTTGGCTTTTGAATCTTTCATCAAGCATGGAAGATGGCAAAGGCATTGATAAATTATCTTGTTTTCGTTTTCCATATCAGACACATTATAAAGTTATGATAACCCAAGAAAACATCTCATTCTGATAGAGAATTCACTGGGTGGTACTGAGTGCTACTCTTGGCAAACCGCACCTCTGGGGCAACTGACCCAAAAGCTTTCCACCTTCCCCAACCTACAGCAGCATGGTGACACAGACCTGCCACTCCAAGACCTGTGTCGTCTACCAGCCACATACATTTACTATCATGAAATGTCAGCACACTTTGACCAAACCCAGGAGTTCATTTTGTATATTATTTAATATCAAATTTAATTTCACTTCAGTTTTAAGATATGATATGAAAGAATGAACTCTATGAACATTTTGTGCTTGGTTTAAATAAGTAAGAAGGAAATACTCTAGACCAGAAGTTGGTACAGCAAGCTAAAGTGCTTGTTACCAAAGCTGACCATCTGAATTCCATCTCTGAATCCCACACAGTTAAAGGAAAGAAGTAGCTGGAATTGGAGCATGTTGTTCTCTGACTTCTAAGTACACACCATGGTGCATACACACACACACACACACACACACACACACACACACACATACACATGCACACGCGCGCACACACACACACACACACACACAGTCACAATAAGTAAATATAATGTAAATGTTTTTTAAACCAAAAAAAGTTATTTTGATAAAAGAATTACATGAAATGAAACACTAGCAAACAAGATACATCGGATGAGCTATTTAGGTAGTCTTACTATAGAGCAGCAAACAGTTATAGGTTTGCATCCTCTTTTGGGGGTTATCTCTGGAGTTAGGACTTACTGAGCCAAAGCAATGAATCAAAAGATTTCAACTGAGGTCTAGAGAATTGGCCTAGTGAGTAAAGCATTTATGTCACAAGTGTGAGGATCTGAGTTCGTATCCCCCACAATGCACAGAGCTATTGGTAATGTATCTAGAATACCAATGCTCCTACTGCAAGATGGGGTAGAAACAGAGTCTCGGGAAGCTTTCACACCAGCTAGTGTGACATATTTAGCAGCAATTTTTTAAAGACCTTGTCTCAACCAAGGTAGAAAGTAATGACTGACCCCTAACATTGCTCTCTGACCAAACATGCACATGTATGCATACACACACAGAGATAGATAGATAGATAGATAGATAGATAGATAGATAGATAGATAGAATTTTTTGTGTATCTGTGTTACAGCAGATACACAAAGACAGCACTCAGGTTGATTGTCAATGCAGCCTAGGAAGAATACTATTAAAACCAAGACATCTTTGGGAAAATTAGTTTCAAAAGTCAGAAGTCAGTCTTAAAAGCAAGTCTGTTGTGGAATATTGGTTAAAGATGTGTTACATTTGTTTAAGCTGTGGGACATCTGTTTAATGGTGCAAAAACGTGTTGCATTCTTTTATGTTGCCTTTGTTTAACTCTGTGAAGCTGAGTTACTTTGCCTGCCTAAAGTACCTGGTTGGTCTAATAAGGAGCTGAACGGTCAATAGCTGGACAGGAGAAAGGATAGGTGGAGTTGGCAGGATGAGAGAATAAATAGGAGGAGAAATCTAGGAAGAGAGGATCAAGGAGTGAGAAATATAGGGACCAGCCACACAGCCAGACATGGAATAAGAAGGATAGAAAAGATATACAGAAATAGAGAAAGGTAAAAGTCCAGAAGTAAAAGGTGACAGAACAATTTAAGTTAAGGAAAGCTGGCTAGAAACAAGCCAAACTAAGGCCTGGCATTCATAAAAAAGAAAAGGCCTCTGTATATTTATTTAGGAGCTGGGTGGTGAGCCCTCAAAGAACAAAGAGCCAAAGAGTGTAAAAAAAAAAAATCAACAGTAACAACTACACAAGCCATAGCTGATTTCCTCTACAAATATCTGAAGAGGGCAAAAGTACGGCGCCATCCTATTTCTATCCCCTTCCTAAAGGGACAACCAAAAAGGAAAGCATTTATTCCTCCAACACTCCTTAAAACATTATCTCCAAACCTTTTTCCAGAACGATCTTGTGAGGCAAGTAAATCTAGTAAACTATCCAATGGCCGTTCTTCAAAGTCAGCTCACATGCTACTGTGGAACCCTTGGTGAGCCGTCACTCTCCTCTCCCCCTCCTCCTCTCTTCCTTGCTCCCCTGCTCAGACCCTCACATTCACAGTCACATGTTTTCTTACCACACAAGACAAGCTTTCTTCACACTCTCCCTCGCAGGCTCTGGTGAATACCTCTAGTTCATTGGAGGGCAGGTACTGAGGGGTATGTTGCTGCCAGCAAACGTGTATGTCATCTGTTGCTAGGGCACAGGGCTCCTCTGTCTGTCGTTTTTATCCGAGACCTGAGAGCAAGGAGAAAACACAGTAAGAAGCAGCTGAGGTTGCTCATCTGAAAACCAAGGGACAAAGACTCGGCTTTCTGAAGCCAAAAATACACAAAGCGTATTCATCTCATTTTTTCTTCAAACAAAGCCATGAAACCCTGAGTGACCAAAAGTCCCAAATTCAGATTCGAGCACAGTGGAAGCACCCTCAATAAGCCTTAGGCTAAGAGCACTAATTTGGGGTGGGGGGAAACTACAAATATAAAATTTCCACATTCAAGTGATATTTAGTCAGTTCTGGGGAAAGCTACCAGAAAGTTTTATTTAAAAAATAACTCCCAATCTTCATTTAGAAGATTTGCCTTTTATCCTATAATAGTGCAGAGCCAACTTAACACCACCCACAAAGAAACCGTGGCAGCAGGAGGGAATCCTCGTAGTCAGGGAAGGAAAATGCTAAGAAGCAAACCTCAAGGAGTAGAAGGTAGACCTTAGCGTTTACATCCGCCTAAGGCTCCCTTAAGGACTTCCGTGCATATGTAACATTATACAGATCTCCTTTAGTCCCCTAACAGAAGCCAGGACACATGGTGGTTGGCATCAGTGCCGTTTCTGCAGGTTTCCTAAATCAGGGCTGTAGGTAGAGACTACGCGAAGCACTTCAGCGGGGAGCGTGTTGTCATGATGGCAGCGGAGAACTTCTTTCAGAAAAAAAGACGATCAAGTCCTAACCAACTTAGAATACAGTGGCCAACATCACCATTTCCAATACTTGACATTTTGAAAACATGATCTCTAAAGCTCTCCAATACCTTACAAAGAGGATGGGCCTCAACAGCACCTGGAATTACAAGAATGTACCCATTTCTGGGGTAAGGTAAACAAGTGAGGACAATAGTGCAAGTCTACACAACACAGGAGTTAGCACATGAAGTAAGTACATAGTATGTTCTCAATAAATGTTCAAGTAGACTAAGGAATCATTGCACTGATCAGTGAATCAATAATAAGTTAGATGTATATCCAACCATGTTAATTAAACACTGACAGAAAGAATGAAATCATACTTATGGGGAGTCTCTTTAGACTCTTCTGACCAACAACTTGAAAAAGGGTTTTCCGTGCCTGGCACTGGAATTTGTATTAGTCTATGAATTTGGGGAGAACATTATCACTCCAAGTGGCATAACTTCATTTATTACACATACACATTTATATATACATATATATGCACACATATATACATGTATATAAATATATTTTTGCATACACATATGTGCATAATTTTAGATAAACATAAAATTTGATTTTCAATGGCTTTTTCTATCCTTAGTGTCATTTTTTCTACCTCCTTCCCTGTCCTCTGTCCTTCTGCATTGACCCTCTCTTCCCCAGGTAAGTCTCCCCATACCTTTCTTATTTCCCCCTTCACAGTGACTGTGTCCTACTATTCCACTCCTCTAGAGGCCTTTCTCTCTTTCTGACCCATGGTCACTTTTTCCTTTTCTCGTATCTGCTGTTACTCAGGACGATAGACTCACATGTAAAAATCCAGAGCTGGAATCCAGAAATAAGAGAGAACATGCAGCATTTATAGACTATTGGCACTGTCCGTGGTTTCCTCCCAGAAACCAAAGGCAAGACCCAACTGCTGAAGACACTATGCATCTGAGACACAGGACTTGGGGAAATTGAACAGGAAGTGACCTGGAAGCCTGAGAACTAATAGAGTATAAGAGCAGCTATGAACGATGCAAGGGAAGATAAACAATCAAAACTCTACCCAGCTGTAACATCTACAAACAACAGCAATAACCAGCTCAGTACAATATCCCTAATGATGCAATAGTGGCACTTACATCATTAGGTAACCAACAGGCATCTAGTTAGACTGAAGGCCTGATAAACAGGACTTGGCTCCTGGTACTGTAAACCTAGTCCACTGTCAATGACGGGTAAGGTCATGGACCCTAGTAGAAGAGAACCTACTGCCTCTTTCCTAAATTAGTATAATTTCCAGCTACATTCTAAATACTTATCCTTATGCCTAAAAGTAAGTGCAGCTCGCAGTCCTTAACACAGAAGCTTATTTTAGGAGCAGAGACCACTAGAGAAAATTCCATCTCATCCAAGTGCAGAGAGGTGCCAAGCCCTAATTAACGCATCTATAATATAACTCCTACACATAAGGCTCTGGGAATGCTGTGGAAGAAGGAGCAGAATGATTGTAAGAATCAGAGGTCCAGGAAGGGACATCTGTTGCAAGATCGCCTGTATAGGACAAGAAAGCTTTACCCAGGAAATGACAACAATGCAATTATCTAAGTAAGACATAAAGATGATAAAAACCAATGCCATAGCAGAGGGCGGATTGTTCACAAGGCTTAGTCCCTAGAAGAGCTACATACAATGATTGCTGAGAGTGGAGAATTATTCTCATTGAGGGATGAGCCTCCTGATAGTTTAACCACTCCCCAGAGGTCAGTACTAAACACATATGCCACACTAAATGATCTCAACGGGTGTGTGTGTGTGTGTGTGTGTGTTGTGTGTGTGTGTGTTAGTTACTAGTAAATAATAATAGGCCATGAGTTTAAAAAGGCATAAGAGGGACACTAGAAGAGCTGGAAGGGGGCAGTATAAATAAAGCATTCATATATAGAATTCTCAAAGTAAAAATAAAAAAGAATAAAATCATGATTAAATAAATTGATTGGAATTCTAAATAAGAGGGAAAAGGCATCTTCTGATACCCAACTTACCCTCAAGGTCTAATGTAGTTGGGTTTTTTACTCTTTGGGGGCCTGCCACCCAGCTCTCAAATAAATAGAACTGAAACTTGTTCTTACTTATGAATGTCTGGCCATAGGTTGGCTTGTTTCTAGCCAGCTAGTCTAACTTAAATTATTCCCTTTGACTACACTTTGCCTCTGAGATTTTTGCCCTATTTATTCTATATATTGTGTTTTCCTTCTTACTCAATGGCTGGCTGTGTTGTTGGGTGGCTGGACCCTGGTGTCCTCCTCTTCTCCTTTTCTTACTCTTCCCTCTTTTCTCTTCTCTGAGCCTAGATTTTTCTTATTTATTCTCTCTGCGTGGCAGCCCACAATCTCTTTCTCCTGCCTCACTATTGGTTGTTCATATCTTTATTAGACCATCAGGTGTTCTAGACAGGCAAAGTAACCCAGCCTCACAGAGTTAAACAAATGTAAAATCAAAGAATGCAGCACATCTTTGCACCATTAAACAAATATTCCACAGCATAAACAAATGTAACACCTCTTGAACTACAAAAGTCTAGTTTTATTTTTGTTGCTGTGATAAAATACCCTGACCAAAAGCAATTTTGAGGAAGAATGGGTTGATCTGGTTCACAATTCCAGTTCATGTTTCGTGATTGCAGGGAAGTCAAAGCAACAGCTTAAAACATCATCGCATGAACAGTCAAAATCAGAGAGAGAATAAACTCATGGATGCTTCATTCTTTGCTTGATTGCTTGCCTAGCACTAAACTCATTTCCTCTTACACAGTCCAGGGCCAGCCTATGAAATGGTGTGGCCCAGAGTCAGCACATTGACATTTAAGAAAATCCCCTACAGACATGCCCATATGGCCAACCTGATCTGGAAAATTCCATGTTATGAATCTCCTCCCAGATGATTCTAGAGCATATCACATTTATATTTTAAATGATCAAACACATCCTCTACACTCAGATAAATCAGTGTCTCAGACAAGCAGGTACTACAAAGTGAGTGTCATTAATTCTGTTCTCGGTTGCACTTTGAGACCTGCCTATTAGTCATATAGGCCACACTCAAAGAGGTTTGAATTCAAATTCCATGTACCATTTAATAAGCTCTTTTAACTACTGAGGATGAAACCTTAAAGTTTACTTTCCCCTCAAGACACTGATCACCAAAATTCAAGATGGGGGGCTGCCTTATCAATGTCCCTGAAGGACACCATCAAGCATAACACTCAACAACCCACAACTGAAACATAGCATGAGTTGTATTGTTCAATTGACTATTACAGTAGCACATGTTGGACCATACACACTAATAAAGTGAATTAAACTCCAAGATTCTGAAAATTCTCCAAAATAGAGCAAACTAGGACTACATCATGGTATAGACTGATAGTTACTGGCTTTACCCACCACTCTCTGACTGTCCCTCTGTTAAGACCCTTCTCCTATATGCTTCACAGTTTTACAGACATTTAAAATTCTGTTCCTGTTGATGACTTCAGTCATGCTGGGAATAGAGAGGCAAAGAAAGAAATTTATGCCTCCTAAGTTTATAATACACATCTTATTAAGGACATCACATTAGAAGTCTGGCCAAGAAATGTGAAATTAACCCCCCATTACCATGAGCCCTTTCTTTCTTTTTTTTTTTTTTTTTTTTTTTTTTTTTTCGAGACAGGGTTTCTCTGTGTAGCTTTGGAGCCTGTCCTGGAACTCACTCTGTAGCCCAGGCTGGCCTCAAACTCACAGAGATCCGCCTGCCTCTGCCTCCCGAATGCTGGGATTAAAGGTGTGCACCACCACCGCCCGGCTTATGAGACCTTTCCTGTGTGTGACCTGCAGTTATGCACTGGCACTGATATGAACCTTTTAACCACAGGCACCTATTTTCTTCCTTTGCTTCAGATCAAGAAATGAATGGACGGTCGGTCAGATGACCCATCATCTCTTAGGAATCTGAGAATGTCCAACTGTATTTATAAGGATTTCTATTTTTTATTTCATTTTTGCCAGGAGGTAGCATTTGACAGAATTCGATATTGTTGTTCCATGTGGTAACATAAGGATGATGACTAGTGAGCCTTAATCCTTAACAGATTATTTATTGCATTAATTCAAACCTCATCAACTCTGTTGCATGGCTTAGGATACACAGAAATATTTTTTTCTTGTTCTTTCTTTTTTAATAACTTCTTTTTTATTTATTTTACATCCCAGTGGCAGTTTCCCCTTCCTCCTCTCCTACCAGCCCCCCCCATACACACACCATCCCTCTGCCCCTCTGGATTCACTCCTTCTCCATTTCTATTCAGAAAAGGGCAGGCCTCCCATGGATATCTTGCTTTGGATCTAAAGATTAATTCTGTTGGCCTTGTTCTCCAATGAGCCATCTGTAAATTAATAAATGAACTATCACAGTATATTTTAGTATAAGGGGAAGGTTCCTTTTTCTTTTGAAAATAAAAAAGATTTATTTTATTTGTAATTATGTGTATAGGTGAGGGTATGCACATTTGCAAATGCAGGAGACTGTGGAAACCAACAAGTCATCAGATCCAGAGTTGGAGCTACAGGCAGCTGCAGGCTACTCGAAGTGGATGCTGGGAACCAAACTGCAATCTTCTCCAAGTAGAGTAGCAAGTGCTATTATCCACGGAGCCAACTCTCTGACTCAGGAAGTTTGCTTTGTAAGAACTGATGGACTCACAAAGACTATGACAGCATGCTCAAGGCTTGCACAAGTTCAAGCTTTATGAGGTCTCAGCACTGAGAGTGGGAAAGTAGACATGGGCTCCAATCCCTAACTAAGATGCTATCTGCAATTGATACCCACTGGCAAAGGAAAAATTACTTTTCTCCCATGGAGTCTCACTGGGTATATAAACCACACTTCAGGTTAGGCCCCATGCCCAGGAGAAGTTGGCGAGCACACAAATCAATGGTACTTTTATAGATATTTTTTTGTCATTTTGCTTTGTTTGGGATTTTTTTGACTTACTGGTCTTTTGCTTATAATTTTTGGTTTTGTTTTTGTATGTGTGTGTTATTCTTGGGCTTGGGGGTTTTATTTATTTCTTTGTTTGTTTGCTTGTGTTTCCTTGTGTTTTTTAAGAGAGAGAGAAAAAGAACATACAGTTGGGTGGGTAGAGAGGTAGGGAGGATCTGGGAGGAATTGGAGGAGGGGGAAAACATGATCAAAATCTATTGTATGAAAAAATATTTTCCAAGAAGTAAAAGAACTAATGTGATGGGCTCTATCATTGGTTAGTGGTTATCATAAATGAAAGCCCCCACTTTTCTATTGGAAAAGCATTTGCCAGCCAAGCATATTGTCTCAAAGCAAACTTGAAGTCCACTACGTATAATATTCTGTGAAACACTGTCACCATCCTTTTCTCCCTGTTACAATTACAAAGGTAAAGCTTTAGGTGTGTATGATTTACACAAGAGCACTAACACTGCATAGTTATGAGAGCTTGACTCTCAAGGGTCTGTATTCAATTCTTTTCAAGGTCACCCTTGTAATTCACTGCTCCAATTATGTGACTTATTCCAACATTCCCATCTTTCCTTACATTCTCACAACCTTATAATTATGGTCCCATCATTATAGACAAATACCAAAACCATATGTTAAACCAAAGGAAAAGACATTGCAAGCACAACACCGAGTCAGAAGGAAATGAAACCAATTCAACAAATATTTTTCTCAATTTTTGTGAACCCAGGGTTCTACCCATGCTAGTCAAGTGCTTCACTGCTGAACCAAAGCCATACCCTTTAAAAAAAAGAGGCTTCTAAACATTGAATTATGTCAAGTGCTGTCATTGATTCTGAAAATAATAATAAAGTACAAGAAAAAAGTTGTATTTGAATGCGTACATATGTGTGAATGTGTGTTATGTGTTCATATGATAGGTATGCACGCGCATGCATGTGAACATGCAGAACCTGCAACTCTGACAGTTCAGCGAGGCTGGCTGTCAAGCTGCAGACATCCTCCAGATTCTACCTCCCCAGTGCTGTGATAACAGGCACACTCCATCCTGTACTGTCTGTCTGTCTTATGTGGGTGCTAGGCACCAAACTGAGGTCTCATGTCCATGTGTTGAGTTTATTGGCTGGGCCAGATCCTCAGCCTCAAACAACAGAGAGAATGTTCCATTTTCCCAAAGCTTTTGTTCTAATGAGAAACAGATACAAGATTAGTTCCTATCAGTGCTACAAGGAAGATAAAAGGGAGCGTTAGGATCCAGTGATGGCAGGTGTGGGAGCACCAAAAGAGACCTCTTTTAAGACGACTTCGGAGATAGGCAACAGGGAACCTACAAAGAGCTTAGCCTAGGTGAGGGAGAGAAAGGGCCACAGAAGGTGGAGAAGGAAGACAGAGGCAACTCACGGTTGAGACTCGAGTGCCGTTCCAAATCCAACAGTAAGCCGCTGATCCGTGCCACACAGGAAAATGGGGTTAACTTAGAGCTGTGCAAGTGTCACCCCAAACATCAGGCAGAATTGCTCAGGCCTGTACGTTTGCCATTCCACCAGGAAAACATAAGAAGATCTTTCTGAGTTTGGGGCAAGGAACCCCAGACTCCCAGGTTCTCCTCAGGGGCCAGGGGCCGGGCGCTCACACTTGCTGTTACCTGAAACACCCTACCACAGGCACTTACCAGTTAGGAACGGCCACCCATGCTGCTGCCCCGCTGAGCTACCCATTCCTGAAGCCTCCCTTCTGTCAGAGCCAAGGATTACCCAAACCAGGATCTACTGAAGACAACTGTCAATTGCTCTATGGAAAAAAGAGGAAGGGGACTCTGAAGAGGCGAACTGAGCTTTATCGCCAATGGTCTAGCAACTATGTGGGTTCTTAGGTAATTTCTTCAGCAAGGCACTGGAAAAATTACCAGCTCCATTGTAAACTATTGAATTATTTGTATCACAATACAGTGTAAAATATAAAACATTAAATGCTATTAAAAACTAGTATTGAACTTTGTGGCATGTTTTATTCTGACACAAATAGACTTTTGTAAAACTTTAAAAGGTTTCCTTGCATGGAATCAGGAAAATGTCATTTTTTTTTCCTCAAGCAAAAAGATAAACTTTATGAGCCATACATTTGCTGCTTCTGTGAGATGCCAGCTTGATTAAAATTTGCCTAAATGTACTCTCAATTTGGCAGAGGGCCATTTCTGCTCAGTCGCTAAAACAGGTGGCAAATCTATCAAGAAGGTTCTTGTTTCTTCCTGGAAACATAGATTAAAGCTCCTCATTTCACACACCCCATCTAAAACCAGCATTCACAGAAGAGTGTGTCCCCCAAAAGCAGAAACACAAGATTCCTTCCCTCTCCACTCTTCAATACCAACTCCAATGCCCTTGGCAGGCCCATGGCAAGCCCATACTATCAAGTCTTGAGGGGCTTGCAGCCTTGCCTCAAAGATTTTGAAACATTGTATATTGTATATTGCCCAAATGATGAGGCCAGTCTATGCTCCAAAGTCAGGTTGGTGAAGAGATCACAATTAGAGAAGTGTTCCTAAGGGTTTAAGATAATGTAGGATGACATATTTAAGTATACATGTGCATGCATGTAAACACACATGCATACACATACACATACACACACACACACACACACACACACACACACACACACACACACCCATGGATAGGTACATATTCTAGAGAAGGGGTCAATAATTGATACTAAATTCCTAATGTGACAACACCATTTCCATTTCCACACTTTGGGAAATAACAAGAAGACAGGTTTTGCAATATTGATGCAGTAGTTTTTAAACATTGGAGTTGTATGTTAATGTTTCATCATTAGGATATCCTCAGCTTCTTTTTTAAAATGTCCAAAGGACCCTGGAGCTTCAAACTTGCTTTTCTGAAGAATAAAGGAAAATCACCTCAGACCAAGGGGCAGCCCTTCCCTATAGATGGGGAAACTTGGCTTTCTAAGTTCCTACCCCTTCTGTTGTGTTAACTGATCCCTCTCTGTATCATTAATGGACAATAATGGCCTCCCAATGAAGGCGAGTCCTCTTTGGTGCTTAAGTGCCATGTTTTCCCAAGTGGTGAAGTTGTATAGTAGGTACTCTTGCAGCCAGCATGCTCAGATGCCAGAACTTCTGATAACCTTCTGTTCTTCCCATTAATGGAATCAGGCACACCCTGAAGTAGCTCAGACTGCCTAAAAGTATGACCACTTCTAGAACTCCAGTTCCTATCATTTCTACCTGCTTTTCCCCTAAGCAGCAACAAGAACTTGAGGACCCAAGTGTTCAAGGAGCACACAATGCCATCCAAGACACAGAATGCCACCTGCCCCCATGACTGCTTTTCCCCTTGCTTAGATCTAACTGGCTTTCTTCCATTTTCAAGGTTTATACATCCAAACTCTTTCTGTTTATTTGTGAAGCACCAAACAATATGATGTCCACTTTCATTAAACTATAGCCTTCTAAAATGCAAAGGGATAAAATAGCAGGATATACAGAATATCTCTTCTAGTGACAAGCATTGCCATCACATCTAGCACAAGGTACTTGGAGTAAAAGGTAGAGTGTTCCTACAATTTGAAAAGTCCCTCGAGGCCAGCCTGGTCTACAGAGTGAGTTCCAGGACAGGCTCCAAAGCTACACAGAGAAAGCTTGTCTTGAAAAAACAAACAAACAATAACAAAAAAAAAAAAAAAACCACCACTGGAGGCATTTATAAACTAGCTAAGAGCATAAACAGTGAGCCAGGCACATCTCAAGGTGAGCATAGTACCAGAGATCTTAGGAGCAATTTCAGCTATTTGCTGGCTCTTTGAGCATCTTTGTGTCAAACAGGAGAATGTATCAGTTCCTCAGGGTTAACGCAGGCTCCCATTACAGTGAGCAGTTTGGCTAGTTGAATATGTCTGCCTTTCTAACTCTACCAGTCTCCTGAAGTCCAACCTACTTGTTCAGTGAATAACCTGCATAAATATATACAACCACACTGTCCTAGAAGCAGACTTTAAACCCAATACAAATGAAATAAAGAGCCATATGAAATTCAACTAAGGCAATGTACCTGACGAGATAAGAGATTAAAAAGATATGAAAGCTTGAGGGTTTCTTTTTTCTTCTTTTATTGACTATTGGGTTGTTTAATCTTTTGAAAAGGGGAAACTTGATGAGCATCATCTGAAACCAAGAGAGGTGAAAATGGAATCTAAGCTTCAAGCACTCATTTTAATCTCTAAGATCATTCTGTCCTGCAACACATGCCTCCCAGATGAGTAGATACACAAAACATTTAGAAAACGAATTCCTCCTTTGCTTGGTGATAAAAAAAAAAAGAATTGATAAAACTTCTGTGTCAACATGTGCTTATCCTGAATAAAAAATTTGAAAATATATTCTCTTTCCTCTCCGCCTAGATGAACCACCCACCCCAGGCCACTCCTCTTCCCAGCTAACAGAATGAGAGTTTCAACATGCTGTCCCAGTCTTTCTGACCAGTCCTTTCTCTTGTTCCATCTCCTTGTCAATGCCTTGCTTCTTCCCCTTCTTGAGACCTGGGTGACCTGGGTTTTTCAGTGGGAGGCCTGATACCCTGGTTCAATATACTCATCGTTATGGTCTTCTGTGCTATTTAAATCTGAAGGATAAACACTTAACACCAAATTGATTTTCTCTTGGTCCATTGGAAGCACATATGTCAAGTGCCCTTTGACTCTTGTGGAGGGATGACTAGAGCCAAGCCTTCAGCCCCTGACATGACCCTGTGCTTCCAGTTAGGAAAAAAGAACAGACCTGCCCTGCCCTGCAAAAAGACAGAGTCATCTCTACCCTCTCTAGAGAAAGTGCTTTTGAATTATGTATGTCCTTGCTGAGGGAAAGGGGGTTTTATAGACAATGGGTATGAAGGAAATATTATAGAGAAAGAGATTTGTTTTGTCCACTTGAAGTATTTTTCATCATCAGTCATTTTCTGATTTTATCCGAGCTGCAAATATTTCAAAGACTGGTAGAGGTAGCATGCACATGAAATTACCCCTTTAATAAAATGAAAGCAATAATAACAAAGCTTTGCCTATCTAAATAAGAAGGGTGGTAGCTCTTCTGCAGACTGAGGGCCAATTCTCTGCACATGACACGTGCTGAGGGTGTGGTGTCACCTTTCTCAGAAAGACTGTGCAGCTGGACAGGGTTGTCATCGTGGCCTGTGGAACAATGCTTGAAAGGCTGAATAGGATCATTCCGGCAGGTGCAGACATGGGATGATGTGACAATGTTTCAGCGCTAATATCACACCCCGTATCAGGAGAGAGAGGGGAGTTAAATGGTGAGACGACCATGAAACAGGAGCACCACCAACACCTGCTGGCACTGATGAGGAAGTGTTCTCGTTGCTTCTGATAACTACTTCCTTTACACCATGAGAACAGAAAGGAATTCCTTGATTTTGGTGGGGAAAAAAAAACGTGGAGAGCTGATCATGTCTTAGCAGGCAGCCTTCCTCCATTGCATACCCTACTCTCCCTCCCTCCTTTCCTTTCTACACTGGCCCATCTCCCTGTCTTTCTGTTTTTTCCCCCTTCTGTGTGTTCTCGTCGTCTTCATTTCACACTCCCTCCACTCTGACCACCCATCCAAAAGCACCCGTGTTCCTCACTGCTCTCCTGGAGAGCCTCTGGGGGTGACTCTGCTGCTTTTATTTGTAATAGAAGAGGGATGCGTAACCCAGAGAAGAAGGAATGGAGAGAGGCCAGTGGGCAGAGCCCTCCCAGGCAGGTTATGATCCTCTCTGACTTCTCCATCAGTTCAGAACCCACGGGAAGGTGAGACGGGGCCTAAACGTAGTAAAGGATTCCCAGCAGCTCTTGAATCTGAGAACAGAGCACACGGTCAGAACTGACAGGCAGCTGACCAGGGAGCCCAGCAGGAGGAAGGCAGGGCAAGGATGGGCAAGACAGAAGAGTGCTGCAGAGCGAGGCCTAGAGAAAAGCAAGCGATAGAAAGCACACTGTAACCTAGGTCAAGGCACCTCCCGCCTCTGCTACAAGGGAAACAAACAAAAAGCCCTGAGCTCAGTGAAAGATTGATTTACCCGCTCAACCATGAGATCCCAAGAAATAAAGCCTTACTCCAGGACAGACCAGAATAGGACAAAGATGCTGTAAGACTAAGGGTGTGGCTGGGGAAAGAAAGTGAACAGGAAAAGTCAACAGGGAAGAGAAGAAAAATCAGACCAGACATCAACAGAACCTCTGTGTTAGAAATGGTCATTTGTGAGTTTGGGTTGCTTTTTATTTTACTTATTATTGCGTTTTCGAGTGCACAGCAGGAGGTGGGTATGTGTAGCACAGCACTTTTGTGGTTGTCAAATGACAATTTCATGGAGATCTCTACTCCCACCTAAATTTACGTGGGTTCTGGGGATCAAAGACGTGTCACCAGGTTTATGCGCAGTCATCTTTACCCACTGAGTTATCTTGCCAGCCTCTTGCCAGGCTTCAGTAGAGTCAGAAAATGATACCCAGAACCCGACCTTCCATAACCTTGGATGTTTTCATCGTTGAGCTTTATGACTCTCATCCTAGCAATAGGTCCATTTTGTTCAATTAATGTCCCCATAGAGTCCCAAGTTAACAATCTCCTGCAGGGTCTGCTATAAGAAGAGGATTAATTAGTGCCCAGTGGGCAGGGGTAGGAAAGTGGCACCCAGAACAGAGCTTTCACAAGGTCAGCTCCCATCTAGGAGGCTCTATCAGGGTTGCCAAACATTCCAGTCTGCCCAAGACAGCGTTCTAGAGTAATTATTAATAGCATCCTTTGTTATTCTCAAAAGGTCTTGATTACATGCTGAATTATACAGTCTCTCTGATATGTGCCATGTAATAGACTTATTGTAATCCAGTTATGGGTGTCATAAAAACATGTCACTGGCTGCATTCAATGTTCTCAATAGAACTTTGAGAACTGAGGGAAAGTTATAAATGAAATTACTTAGAAACTATCTTCATGAAATCTGAGACAGATAAGCAATATATAAGCGAAGGCAAGGATACATATCAACACAGAATATAAAGAAGCAGTGAAAGGAAAGAAAATATGAGCTTGAACTTAATTGTCATTCCTCCCATGAACGGTGGTTGTAAGACTTGATCAGCAATGATATGAGGAAAGCAATCTTGGAAATAAGCCTTTAAGAACAGTTTTTAACATTTGATTCATACAACAAACTCATTCTCATCGACAAGGACTGCAAATCTGGTTGTCTGTATTTAAGAGGGACAAACAGAGAGAGAGAGAGCTAATAGCAACCATTGTCATAACGAGAAGCTAGTGTATGTTTAATTCCCTGATAGTCACCCTATATTGATGCAACTGTTGTGTCTCTGACATCCCTCAGCACTTGTTATCTGCTATCATTGGAATCGGGTCCAATATTCCTGGCTATACTCAGAAGTAATTTTACGGATGGCCTGTCATTCATGACCCTGTACTCCCACTCAGGCTTTCCTCTTTTTTTCTCTTAATTCTCTATTTAGACATGTACAGGTATGTGCCACTCATCATTACCTTTGCTTGCAGCTTCCCTACCAACCGTGTGTGTATGTGTGTGTGTGTGTGTGTGTGTGTGTGTGTGTGTGTGTGTGTGTGTGTTTTATTCTTGAGATGGTTTCCTTTATTGCCACTGTGCACACTTCTGCATACCTTCTGGTACACAAATATACACATTTCCACTTAGGAATGGAATTACTAACTTATAAGTTCTTCCACATGTTTAATTTTTGTATAGACACTAAAAATAGTTTTCCAATGTTAATCTACCAATTAACCTCCCCACCAACAGCCTACAGGTGATCTAACTCCCCCCCCATTCTCAACAACATGTGGTATTGTCAGCCTTTCCTTTTAGTTATTCTGGTCAATGTGGAATGGTATCAGTATAATACTGTAATTTTCATTTGCATTTCTGGTGACTAATGCAGTTGAATTATCAGATTTCTTAGACTTTCAACTCACACCAGTCCTTAGACACTAAGCTCCCCCCTCTGGAAACAATCTGTAAGTGATGCTGAGGTAAGAACCAAGGTTGTGTACACTCATTCAACTCAAAGCAAGTCTCACTGTCTGTTGGTCTTTATCACTGTTTACAAATTATTTCCATAACATGTCTTGATCTCTTATATACTCTGGCGACTGCCTCTGTCACTTCTACAGTGTTAGGCTAACCCACTTCCTCCTTATAAACATGCCTTTGGATGCATTAGACAGCCCTGCTAGCTTGGGTTTTGTCAACTTTACGCAAAATTAGACATACCAGAGAGGAGGGAATCTTTAAGAAAACATCCATAAGACTGACCTGTTGACAAGCCTGTGGGGAATTTTCTGGATTGATGTGGGAGGGCTCAGCTACCTGTGGGTAGCTCCACTTCTGGGCAGATGGTCCTTGGTTATATACAGAAATCTAGCTGAGCAAGCCAGAGGAGCAAGTCAGTAAGGAATAATCTTCTATAGTTTCTGCTTCAGTTCCTACCTCCAGGTTTCTCCCCTGCTTGAGTTTCTGCCCAGACTTCCCTCAGTGACAGATTGCTACCTGGTTGCGTGGGATGAAATAAAACCTCTTCTCTCCAGGTTGAGTTTGGCCATGGTGTTTTAATCACAGCAAAAGAAGCACAAACTGCGATAGCCCTACCGTGTAAAGCCCTGCATAACCCCACACTCCTAAAGATTTCATTCTTTTCTCTTGCTTCAAAATAAGCACTGATACTTCTGCTAAAACCATCAACCAGGAAGAAAATCTGAGGTAGAGGCCCCTCCCTGCACACTTCGCATTTGTGTGAACAAGTATGAGTTATCTGGCCTCTTCTTGTCAATTTTTTATCTAAAAATAAGAATGCTTCTTACCTTCTACCATTGATGTGGTATTTAAGTTATGTCTAAAAAAAAAAAAAAAATCTCTGACCCGATTCCTGGGAAATATTGTGTGCCTGGCAAATATTAATTGTTTTCCTTCCATTTCACCTTTTATACCTCCACTATTATTCATCATCTCCTTTGAGGCAGTGAGACAGAAGGGAAAAAATGACAACCACCAAAAAACCCTTGGCTTTTGCAATCAGACACACAGGAACTTAAAACCTGATGTTTACCACTAACTAGCTCAATTACGAACTTCCTTAAATTACTGTCTGACTGTCTGAAAAGGATCTGGGGGTGTTACATCCAAAAGTGTAAAGATGATACATCTCTCCGGCTGACTATAGTGCTAGATCACCCGTCTCAAAATAGGGGTTCAGGGGCTACCTCCATCCCATTGTACTCGAGTTTAGGCATAGGATTGTTTCATTGGCTATTGACTGGGTGGTATTCAAATTGTCTAGAGTTAAGTATTAGGGTAAGTGTCTTTTAAATCCTACAACTCAGACTTCATTTGATAAAATTGGTGACACCTAGCAAGCATATTCATGTCTGCTCCAATCACGTGGGGCTCAACTGCCACCATCCTCCACACCGGCCTTGTCACTTCTGGTCTACTATACTCTATTCACTTCCCCAGCCTGGCCACATCCCCACAGCCTTCCACATTTTTCTCCTCTCCCCAGTCTGTCCATATGCCTCCCCCATCTTTCCTACTCCCCCATTCTTGTCCATTAGGCCAGTCTCCCTCTTTCATTAAAACCATCTTCATAGAACTTAATTATTTTGTTTTGATACTAAGATCTATAGAATATGTTCCAGTATTTTTTTTTACAAATATAAACCAACTGTTCTGTAGATACTTACAGTTAGAATCATCTACTTCTTCCAGCTCCTATCTTAGTTTCCCATTGCTGCTCTAAGGAATGACTACAAACTGAGGGACTTCAATACCTACAGATTTCCTGCAGTGATGTTCTCAGAGACCTAGAGCCTCATTTCATCTGCTTAAACTAGGTATGAACTGATCTCTTCTCTGAAGGCCCTTGGTAAAAGTTTTTCATCCCTGTTTCAGCCTCGACAGGTACTCTTAGGTCCTTGGTACACATCCAACTTTCTCCAGCTTAAAAGTCAGCAGTGCTGGTGAAGTATTCCCCATGCCATGGTGCTCTGACACTTTATTGTCTTCTTTTCCTACTTTAGGGTCCTTTATGAGGACACTGAACCCACATAACCTAGGATAATGTCCCACATCTCAAGGTCAGCTGATTACCAACCCTAATCCCATCTGCAGTCTTATTTCTTTCCCCCTTACCAGGTAATGAAGCATACCCATATTGTTTATGGATTAAGTTATCTACATTTTTTTGAGGGGGGTACACTATTCTCACTACAGTAGGCCCTAGAAGATCCCAGGTTGTTGGTCACCTAGATAATACTGCTAAACATTGTCCTTTGACTCAAAATAAAAAAAACTCCCAAACACAACAACTCAGACGCTGTGGCAAAGCTATAGCAGAGCAGTCTCTTTCCCAAGTGCCTATAAACATCCGTGTTTGCTGCCTCCCCTATTGTATGTGTTGACATTTCGAGTTGTTAGGACCGGAGGAAAAGGGAAGCCAATAGGAATGGAGCTCTCTGCAGTTTCAGGTGCCACTGGGCACAGGATAAAAGAGGAAGAATGGAGACTCTCAGAAACATATCAAAGAAATGCCTGGGGTCCTTTAAGTCTCCGCAAAGCCTCTGATTAAGAATCCAGACTGAGAGCTCTCCTGAAGGAATGAAAGCACACATGAATATTCTACTGTGTCTGGTTTTCCACAATGCTTTCCTTAACCACTGGGGAAGCTCATCTGACTTACAGCAGAATCAGAATTAAACAGGATCAAGCAAGAAAAACACTTGAGGATATGTTCACTGTTGTCTCTTCTCCAAAGACAATCAGGGCATGATTTCCAGGCTTTTTAAATAGGATAAACCAAATCCAATATTTGAATGCCTTCAATAAGCTGGGATGCAGACTTCACTTGCTACCTCAAATTTTTACATAGTGAATCCCATAAGTTATAAGATGTCCTTAAAATGAATTAAACATCTTTTTTCCTAAATGTATCATTTTTAGTGAACCCAATAAATTCCAAATATATTGCTGTACATTTTATCTTATTGCTGAGCATATCTGACATCATACAGAAAACCAACTAGGAGGTCTGTTTCATTCTCAGAAATCTAGCTCTTCTCTTTTCCTAACCATCCCAAGTCCATAGCCCATCACATCTTACCCTTTTTATTCCTCAACTCTTCAACTACCTCATCCACTGTCCCCTGGGCATCATTTGATAATGCATCACAGTCTGGATATTCCTCAGGATAAATTTCTGCTTGTTCTATGAGGATGGGGTTAATATCTTTCTTCCTTCCAAGCTTCAGTTCTGAGACTGGAACATAGCACCAACCACTAATACATTGCATATATAAACACAGATACAGGTCTCATAACCAATTTATATATTCAGGAACAATTATTACCTTGTTTCACAGATTACAAAGGGGGCATAGAAAAGTTCATTAATTTGTTCATCCATACAGCAATTAATAACCTTGATTGTTTAATGTGCAAGGTTATTGCTTAAAGGGTAGTCACCTACAGGGTGATGCTACTTTTAGGTTAATGCAGTCAAGAGGCATCTCTTCTTTCAGGACATCTGAACTGATTACGAGGCACAGGGTTTTTCCATGAGATCAGCTTTGTACCTATAACAGCCTCATCCCCACTCCCACCTCTCCAACCATGAGTCTTCAGAGGGCAGAAGAGACATGCAAAATACCTCGTGGTGCAACAAACTGCTCTGAGTACTACATGGTGACTAGCCTACAGCACCCCATAAGAGGTCATTATTAATATCATCCCCAATTTAGAGAAATAAGAAGAAGGGGCAGTGAAGAAAAGTGATGGCCCAGAGTTGTTATATATTACATAATGTACTTGGAGCAAATCTCTCCTCCATGCTCCTCTAACTTCACCTGCACCCACAGAGACCCTTTGGCTTTCCTACATCATTTTGATACTACTTTCATACATGCCTATCAATCTATTACTTCTGCCATCATAAATTTCTAAGGATATGTTTTATCATGTTTCTTCCATGTTCAAACTTTCCACAGCTCCCCCATCCTCCTCAAGACAAAGTCAAAACTTCAACTCTCCCGTGGTTGAGCAGACTCCTTATAATATGACCCTTCTAACTGCAGCCTATGACACAGTGCTGTTGAGCATCCTGCTCTGTCGTTATCACAAGATGTCCTTTCCAGAGCCAGCTCTGTCTCTGCTCCTCTTCAGTCACCCAACTCCAACTCCTAACTCAGTCTAATGTTCTCTCAACAGCCAATCTGAATCATATCCCCAGTGGACCTCACACTCATCACAGTTCACACTTTCCTTCATAGGAATATCACACCTATCACACGTATTTATAGAAATATGCGTGTGCTTATTCAACCAATACAGGGGTCCCCAGTAACAGTTTTCACTATGGCAAAAGCAGTGTCCATCAGGTTAATTAACCATAAATTCAGCTTTGAACTGTAAAAGCAAACAAAATGTCATTCCTCTGCCTCCGTGTGCTTCCCCACCAAAGCACTTGTAGCCGACTGATTACTTCTCTACCTCTCATTAGATTGAAAGTACTTTAAGCACTATAAGGTCAAAGACTATAATGATTTTGACCTTATGACTGACCCCCTAGCATCAAACACTGTCCAGGACCAGTAGGCGCTCAAACAGCCGAGAGTAAATGAGCAAGCAAGCACCGGTAGCTGCCCCTTCAGCACAAAACTGCCATAAATTCCATCAATGGATTGTTTTTACTTTAACCACTTTGAGAAATAGAATCTGTATGGGATTGAGAGAAAGCTCTCAACTGTGAAATCTCACCCAGTGCTGTTCACTAGCAGTAGGAAAACCAGGGGACCAGCTCAGGCTTAGGTGAGAAATGACTTGCCAGCTTAGTCAAATGCCTTATGATAAGCCACAAGGACACAAATTCCCCTCAAGTGATAGCTGAGTGACTTTCCATTATTGAGGGGAAAGGCTAAGTAAAATGAATTCCTCAGTAAGACCTGATGAGATGGAGAAGACCCTGTCCCCAGGAGGACCATCTGCTCAAAGCAGGATGCATCTTTTCAAAGTGCAATATTTGAAGTGGAGACAACAGCAGGCCACACTCTTTCCTGACCCTAGAAAGTCCTCAGACTTTGAGAGAAGGACCAGGTGGTCCCAAAGCCCTAGAATAGGACTGTGGTTGACCTCTGGGTCAGGTTGCCAGGGGATATAAAGGAATTCCAGAACAATTTAGGAAGCCAAAAAGATGAAGCGTGAACAGTTTTCCTGGTGATTATTGTGATCCCCAAATATTACAAACATTTCACTATCTCATTAAATAAGTACAACACAACTGCCATCGTGCATTCTCACCAATGGATCAGGTTGACCAAACTTTGTAACTCATCAGACTTCCCTTTCCATCCAAAGACCAGCTTGTTTGTTGTTTGCTTCTCTTTGTGGGGGAGGGGGCAGTACTCATGACTGAACACAGGGCCTTGAGCATACTAGGCAAGTACTCTACTGCTCAACCATATCCTCACCCTGCTTTTTTTTTTTTTTTTTTTTTTCAGCTGTTTGGAACTTCCTCCCTAAGTTGTCCCAGACAGGCTGTGGACTCATTATGTAACCCAGACCTTAAACTTGAAATCCTGTGACCTCAGTCTCCACAGTAGCTGGGATTGCAGCCTATACCATCGGGCCTAGAGCACTTGAATGCCAATATTCTACATCTAAGAATTTCAAAGTTTGCCTGCTCCGTGGAACTTTTCAGTGGCTTTCTAGTCCTCATCACTCTGTCCCCAGCATCTCAGTACCAAAATCGGTCCTCACTATAAACCATGCTGATTTGGCTGGGCTTGGCTTATCGCTTCCGGATCTATGAGCACCTTTACACAAAACAGAAGCATAACTAAAACATTACTTACAAAAACTAAAAGCGCGGCATGTCCGGCATGGCAGCCCATGCAGGTGTGATACTTACTTAAAGCCACTGTAGTGAACTTGACCAAACCAGTGTCTGCCACACTGAGGCACTTCTCAGGCAGCAATAACCACCCTCACTGCTGCTGTGCCTGGGGCACTGAAAACGCTTGTGCATGGCTTTCTATTTCTGACTATTGTGCCTGCCAGTGGGCAAAATACTCCCCTTTGGCACAGAATTTGGGACAGGCTGCTTTTGGAACAGTTTTTGAAACTGTAGCAAGGGAAATACCTTAAAAATCATTCAACCACAAGAAGTCATTTTGTCTATTAACCACATCGCCAGGGTTTCTATCTTTAGGAACATTTTCATGAACCAGTGCTTTACATCTTATGAAGCACAGCTGATCTGATTCGTTTTTCTTCTTCATCTTTATTTCCAGTCTGGTATTTTTGGCCTCAAGAGCTATTTTCTCTAGGAAAAGAGGTGCTGTCCTAGAGAAAAATGAAACTTGGTTAGAAAAAGAACTGGGTCCACAGATCCATTCTAACAAAGCCCAGAGCAGTTTTGAAGACTCACTCTTGTGAAGATGTCATGAGTCACATACATCTGAAGACTGCGGAGTAGGTGGATGACTTATGGGCTCAGGGCACGATGTGACAGTTTCAAGAAAAAAAAGCCAAAACAATGTATTTCCCCCACATACTGTGATCATTTCCATAAATACAGTCCTTTGGGGACACACAGTCCCTATGTAGAAAGTGTCCTTTGAACATCTAAAGACATTTGAGGAAATACCACTGTTGCAATTATTCAGAGCTTGGGGTAAATTAGCAAAACATGGTCCTTCCATGACATCCCACTCTGGACTTGCCTTGCAAACAAAGCATGGATTTGATTTCAACCTCTCCTCTTCCTGGTTTGAACACTCATCGCTCAGACCAGCACTTGGATTTCTTTGAAACAGTGTGGCAGTAGTCATTCTTCCATTTATTCACCTCATGCTTCAGGCGTGAAACTACAGGCAAGGCATTTGGGCTCTAAAGATTTAAAGCTCAAAATAAGAAGTCCCTTCACAAAAATGGCCCTCAGGCTCAGTGAGCTAATTTCACACGTAAACGTACAGAAGGGTTGCTGAAATAAAACATGCCTAGGGCTGGTGAGTATTCTGGTCACAAAAATATGGGGAGGTCATGAGTGCCAGAACTCAACAGATGATAGCCTGAAAGCATCATTAGAGAAGGGAACTAGTTTGCTGTATGGGCTTGATGATGGTCCAAAGGATAAAGGGAGGGGTCTGTTGGTAGCCAATAAGAGGCTAGTATATATTATCAGCCAAACATCAGTCTCCATCACAACAAAGGAATATTATACATCCTCAGTTCATGGATATCAGTCTAGGATTTATGACTTACTTTAGAAACAAAATGGGAACAGACAAGATCTATGCCATTTCCAAACAAAGCTGTAGAAGCCATTGTTGAATTCTACAATGTACACACCCTCTTTGCTACAGTATTCCAGTCTGAGACTGTTTCTTTGGCCTGAATCCACAATGATGATGAAACACAGCTACAGTTAACTCACAGTTAGCCCTGCTAACTATTCAAATCTGGGCTTGTTTATGAGTATGGCATCCCATGCTAGGCTAACCGACATGGAAGTCAGTATAGAATGAAGATGAAAACTATGAAGTGATTAGACTTATTGAATGAAGTGGTACTATATTTTTAAAAAACGCACAATGGTGGGCTGGGTAAGTGACCCAGTAGTAAGAAGTTCAAACTGCTCTTGTAGAAGAACCAGAATTGGTTCTCAGAACCAACATTAGCTGTCTGATAACTGCCAGTAACTCTAATTTTATGGGACTCAACACCCTCCTATGGCCCCTGAGGGTACTGTATTCACATGCACATACTTGCACACATATCCATAATTAAAACTTTAG
Organism: Peromyscus leucopus; assembly: GCF_004664715.2. NCBI lineage: Eukaryota > Metazoa > Chordata > Mammalia > Rodentia > Cricetidae > Peromyscus > Peromyscus leucopus. The sequence goes on from NC_051072.1 coordinate 40,178,903, forward strand.
GATATATTAAAAGAAAAGGACATGATACCATAACAAGAAATTGCTGCCTGACATGAATTTTTACATTTATGTGTCCAGCATTATGATAGCCGTATCTCACTTAAATCTCATAGAATCCGAACTCAAATACATTTGATTGCTATCACAGTGCATATTCTTTGCAATTTTTCTAAGTAATTCGTGAAGTTGGTAGTTGCATGTTCCTGTGCAGATGGAGGGAGTGATGTTAATTCAGCAAGCTTGTTTTTCTCAAATCATACATTTTCAAGAAAGGTCTCCCTTCAGGCCTGGACTTTGATTAGAATCAAAGAATGCATGCTGCTGAGCCCTCTGGAATTTCCTATCTGCTAAATGCTATGTGATTGAGGCCTTGGAGTCCCAGTTTGATCAGATAATTTGTGCTACCTACATGATTCCTGTTTTCTAAGAGGTTGGAATACAATCTGAGTAGTTGAGAGAATTCATATATTTGCTATACCACACAACTAACCCCAGTGAAAACCCCGTACACCAAGACTCGGGGGAGGTGCTATCATTGGCAAATTGTTGCCTGTTCCTTGGAGAACTGAATCCATCTGTTCAAATCCCCTGGGAAAGAACTTTTGGAAACTTGTGCAAGTTTCTCTTGAACTTTGTTTCACACACCTTTGCCCTTTCTGGTCTTAATCTGCATCTTTCTGTAACACAACCCCACAGCTACAAGTGAAAGCTTTCCAGAGCCTTTCGAGTCCTTTCGGGGAGTCAGCAAGCCTTGTGGTGGGCTTGGGAGACGACAATATAAAATAGAACATAAAACAAGTATCAGTGGGGACCCCAAACTTTTAATCCCACATCATTCGAGAAATGATGTTCCAGAAAGTAAAAATGGCAAAGCTGTGGAGCGTCAGTGAGCTCTGGGATGGGATAGAGAAGCAGAGGAGGTGAGTGTAGAACAGAAGGTAAGTTTGATGGATGGCGTATTAAATTTGGCTTCACTATCCAGGTAGGAAGTGCTCAGTGAGCAATAGGAAACATGGAGCTTGAGCTGATCACAGCAGCTCAACACTGCAATGCGGGTTGTGGTTGAAAACATGAGAATGAAGCATAGCATTGAGAAAAGTATTTCAAACTGAGAAAAAGATTACAAAAAGGAAGAATGGGGAGGAGGTAAACTCAAAGGGCACAGGCTGCCGATGAGAAGGCAGGCAGGTTTTACCTGTTTCTAAATCACCATAAGGGATAATCTGCTCACTTTCATGTAAATCTATATGAAGCCTCAGGTATCCATGGTACCACTTGCCAATATGACTGCCACCAGGGCCATTTTTATACATTCATTTACATGTAAAACCATCCAAAGCCTGGGGTCAAAGATAGATTATGATAAACAAAGAAAAGAAAAGAAAAGAAATCTGCAGAGGTACTATGGGGTTTCATCCAACTGAATCCTGTATTTCTATGTGTAGATTTATTTTAAATGACAATCAAATTTAGATTCTCAAATCACCAGGCTCAAGACACACATTTGTGTTTGTTTCTTCCATGTGTGGTTTGTCCTACATTCTGATGAGATTTTAGATGTTTCCTTTTCTTCGGAGGAATAAAGTTAGGGTTTTAGTGGAAGCCTCTTTAAATAGCATTGCAAATGACAATGTCAGACTGACCCCAGCTCTCTCACCTGAAGAGGTGGCCCCCGGTGTCCATAGCTTTTGTGTATTCTTTGTGAGTGTGTGATATGTAACACCAACTCGTGGCTCATTTTGGAAGAGAATTCTGAGATTTATTCTTGGGCATTGCATGAGACAGTTAATCCTAGGGAAATCTGTTGCTTCTGCAGCTATTCATTCCCATTTTTCCTCCACATGATGGGAAAATCTCAGCCCATCCCTTAGAATGAAATTGCTGAGAAAGTCACCAGAACGTTGCATTCAGACCAATGTCTCAAAAGCTCCCCCATGTGCACACAAGAAAAATAACTCATCAGAAAACAAGGTCATTGGAATGATTGCAGAACGGGAACGGGGGCAATTTTCAGACTTTAAAGGATGTGCTATACTACAAGAAGACATCATACTCAGGATGTGATTTGCAAGTGTCAAGCCCCACGTCAAAAGCGATGATTTAAATGGGTTGAATTACAACATCAGCAAATGAAATAAATTCTCCCAACGGACTTATTTTCCTGTGAGAAATGGTTTAAAAAAGAAAATAAGAGGAAGAGGAGAAGAAAGAAGAGAAAAGGAAAAAGTCAAAGAAAAGGAGGTGGATTTGTTCCAACTGGAAGTACACTGAAAAAAGGAAAGACAAGCAACTGATTCATGTGTTTGAACCTGAGAAACAAATTATATAAAAATAAACCAAAGCATTTGTTGTACTTTTCAGAGACAATTTGCCTAATGGAAATGTTTTCCAATTTCTCTTCTTTGAACATTCATCTTTCCCTTAGGGAAAAACATACTATGTTAAAGACTACCGTGTAAACCAGTGCTCTCAAGAAAAAAAAAAAAAAGAGAGAGAGAGGATTTTACAATGTTCAAATAAAGCCTGGCCTCAAATATTTGTTCTTCCAACCTCCACATGTTATAATCAAGATAAATGAACTTAAAATAAATGGAGCTATCCAATCCCACACAGTGGACAGAGAAACTGATACCTAAAATCTCATCTTCTGTGTGCTACTTCAATCAGTATTTCTTTACGACAAGCTGTCTCTCATTTTTGCAATAACATTAACAAGGAATAAATATGAAAAATACAAAAAAATAGTTGCAACAGGCTTTCTCTGGTCACCAACTAGCTTCCAAATCATGACACGGAGACTTCCTATTAGTTATGAATGCTCAGCCTTAGCTTAGGTTCTTTTCTTGCTAGCTTTTTTTTTTTATTTTTTAACTGAAATTAACCTGTTTCTCTTGGTCTATGTTTTGCCTCAGGGATTTTTGCCTTTCTTTCATTCTGTATGTCCTACTCTATTATCTAGCTGGCTGGTGGCTGCCTGGCTGACTGGCCCCAGTCATCCCCCTTTCTTTCTCCGTCATTCTCTTCTCTGGTTCTCCCGAGCCTAGATTTATTCTTCTATTTATTCTCTCTGCCTGCCAGTCCCGCCTCTCTCTCTGCTGCCTCACTATTGGTGGTTCATCTTTTTATTAGACCAATCAGGTAGTGTAGGCAGGCAAAGCAACACATCTTTTTTTTAATTATATTTTTTATTTATTTTACAATACTATTCAGTTCTACATAATAGCCACAGATTCCCTTGTTCTCTCCCTTCCTGCCCCCTCCCCTTCCCCCAGCCCACCCCCTACTCCTACCTCCTCCCTCATTAAACAAATGCAGCATAAGCAAATGTAGCACATCTTTACATCATTAAACAAATGTAACACATTTTTGCCTAGTTAAAGCTAATATTCCCCCAACAAATAGTTGGAATACAAAACATTTTTCTAGTTCAATCAGTATTCCATTATTAGCTGTCTCTCCTATAAGAGTAATGAGTAATAAAAATGAAACAATAACAAACATTTGTAATACTAAAACATATTGATATATAAGGAAATAAAATTCTTAGTGCTCTTTGCCAGTTATATCTTAATCACCTTATATAAATTGACTTGTATCATGTTGTAATAATCCACTGAGGCTATGTTACTATCCCCATTTTACAAGTGAGGAATCTTGGGTACGGAGAAGGAAGAATCTTAAAGAATAAGTTATGGAGCCATGATACTATCAACCAGTATCTCTGTGGACTCAGATCCTCCTACCTCCACTTCAAGTACTGGAATTATAAGCATGTGCAATCCCATCCAGCTTCTATGCCAAATTTATAACAGAAAAAAAAAAAAAAACAAAGCAAACTACAGAAAGTAGAATTGCTATTCAAAATTCATAGGAAAAACAGACATAAGATTAAACCTTATTCTTTGGGCAACATAAAATTAAAACATGTGCTAATTAAAACAGAATAAAAATCATCACCAGCAACAAAAAACTTAGAAGAAATTTTTTACCCAATTACTAGAGTAAATCTAAAAGTTTTTAAGTATTCAACTTCACACAGATCATCTAAATAGAAGGCATCATTCTTCAGTGTGCCAGCTAAGTCATGCTTATCTATAATTACAAATCATTCTTATCTAGCTATTCAGAACAATCCCTCTCCTAAGCAATTCTCGGTTCATTTGTTTTCAAGTAATGTAGCTCTTTAAGTGGAGAAGACACCCCTGCATCTCTAATTGGTCCAAATTAACATGGCAGCAGCTTTCCACCAGTGGCTTCCTCCCACTCCTGACCCAGGTCTCTCTTATGGTATCTATGGTATCACTCCCTGGACCCTTACCAGTCTTTCAGACCACACTTGCCTCTGGCAGGTTCTGCCTTCTAAGTCTGACTTCCACTGGTTGCAAACTCCCGAGTTCTGTTCCCGTAGGGTTCTCTTTCTTCCAATTAGCATCTGAGTAAGCACAATCACCCCCACAGCTACTATGAATACTTGTAGGTTGGTGCTCAGCTTCCACTTCAGGCTCTAAACTAGTCTCTCTCCAAGTCTGCATTATTCACAGCACTACCTCCACTCCTGGGCCATCAGCTCCTAATCCCTTACATTTCACCAAAAAATTCTATTACCCTTCTGTATTCTTATTTAGTGAATGAATTCTTAGTCAAAGAAAAAAAAAAAAAGTAGACCTTGAGCCATCTAAGATTCCTTCCCTCCCTCCAGAATGCATGCCGGTTGACCATTTCCATGAATTGTACTTCTGAATTGCTCTTGAATCTTCCACTCTCTTACTGTGTTCCTCCTGGTGCCACAAATCTGTCTCGCCAAAACTAGATCCTGAGTTGATAATTCAAGGACAAGTAGTCCTTGACAAGTAACCTCAGGAAGTAAAAGCTGAGGCTATGTGGGCATATCAGAGAGAGGAAAGAAGCCAATACTGGTGTGTAAATGATTCAATAACTGTTGTGCACAGTGAGACTCAATCCCCTAGGAACATTCATACCACACTGAGCAATGAATTAACATATGGATCACTCACTGTTGGAAGGCTGTTCCCCAGGTGTTAACTCCTAGAGTGTCAGGCCTGCCCCTTAGTGTAGTCCTTTAATCCTGTAGTTGATATAACTTTTTTAACAGTTTTCTTCTACAAGAGCAGTAAATACCAAGGGAGTATGCCAAGCACCTACCACCAAATCTTCCCTCGAATCACACAAGCTTTAGATAAAAAGCAAATGCCTCTGCTGCGCTCCAATTTCTTTGGGATAATTTGCCAGGATTTCTGATGTGATGCTTCTGTTCTCTGGTGCTATCAATCTACCAAGAGTTTCAGAAATGCCCAATGCCTTTGCCACTACTATGTCTGGGATTTATTGTCATTGTTTCCCAGAATCTCCACCTACCACCCAACCCCATCAACATCTAGCTGGAGTACTCCAACTTCTTGACACAATAGAGCTCTCTGACGGCTTCCTCTCTCGAAGGTATTTTTCATTCTTGTCACTCGGTAGGACACCTCCATCTTTTCCGTTCTTACTTTCTCCCTTATCAAGCAGCACTTGTCCTCGTGACCAAGGCACCACAGTGTGACCCTAGAAAGTGACAACTTGCTTGCTGATTCTCCAGCAACAAGTGAAAAGCAAAAAGAAGAAAAACTAAAAAACAAAAAACAAAAAACAAAAAACAAATAATCCCTATACTGTCTATATGCCATGTATCTTAGTTAGCTTTCTACCACTGTGATAAACACCATGACCAAAAGCGAGTTGGGGAGGAACGGGTTTATTTCATCGTCCATCATGAAGGAAAGTAAGAGCAGAACCTCAAGGCAGAAATCTGGAGGCAAGAACTGAAGTAGAGACCACAGAGAAACAACAAGCTCACTGCCTTGCTCCTCATGGCTTGCTCTGAAGAGAAAGCATGAACTAAAGGCATTTTAGTTTTCATCAATGGTAGTGATCAGTGATCAAGCAATCTCACAGGCTTGCCTACAGGTCAATCTGATGGGGACATTGTCTCAGCTGTGGTTCCATCTTCTCAGATAACTCAACCTTGGGTCCAGTTGACCAAAAATAAAAATAATCAACACACCACGAAAAACAAATAATACAAGTCTGCAGTTAATTTGATAAACAAAGCTAGACCAAAAGGAAGCATTTAAAAAAAAAAAATAGTAGTTTTTTCTTTAATACTTGACTCTTTCAATTATCACTTAGGGTTTTCCACCCCCACCCTCTCAACATATGGACCACAGATCAACTTAGTTCACTCTGCTTCAGCTTCTTAAGCTCTACATCTCTTGATCGGCACTTATTTCATTGCAGGGAATCTAACACCTAAGGGACCCTGCCAGGAAGCCCTGGGAATAAACTCTGGGCATCAAGTACTCAAGACATTTCATGACTGTATTTTAAACTTCTCAATTGGGGGTCTTCCTGTGCATGACACAGAGCTGTCTTCACATTGAACCCTAGGAGAGACAACCTTGCAAAGGAGGAGTATGATTACCCCCACCCCAAGGCTTGCTTATAGGCACTGCAAGGTCACCAGCTTCTGTCCCCACCCAGGGGACTTTTGCCAGATTCAGTGCTGATGGACAGAAAGTCAGTGTAGCATGGGACAGGTGGGAGAGCCTTGCTTCCCTGTTTTCATTTCAAGCCACACATTTCCATGTAAATTACCCAACCCTGAATAATTATTAAATTCAGACTTTTGGGGAGGAGAAACTTTGAAGACTAGAGAGAAGAAAAGGGAAAAGAGTTAACAAGCATTATTTCCTGAAGAGCTACTGTTTTATCTAAAACTGACTCAACTTACATGATGCAAGAATGAAATGTACTGTAGATAGTTTTGATCTGGGAGCTTGTGGAACAATTTGCACTGATCAACTATTGAAATCTCTCCATCCACTGATCACTACCATTGATGAAGACTAAAATGCCTTTAGTTCATGCTTTCTCTCCTGGCCCATCCCATCTTTCCAGCTTCACAGTGCAAATGGAAAGCGACTACTCTGGACCTTCTTTGTTGACAGCCTTAAAGTTGAACATTGCCTTTCATTGTCTGTGCTTTGGGGTTCTGCCCTCACCAGAGCAGTGATCGTTTAATCTAAGATGACAGGGATCTACAAATACAGTTAAGAAGGCAATCTGTTACAGCTGAAAGCACAAGAGGAAACTTGGAACACGCTGTTCCTACGTCAGGTCTGCAGTGTGTGTTTTATTTCATATTTTCAGAGCCACTGCAGGCAGCCAAGGACTTGCTATTCAAAATGTTTTGCTGACCTCATAAGACACAATGTAAACAGACTTTCTGCCCAATGACGCCAATGCGAAATCTAATGTCTTCTGTGCTTTTAGATTTTGTGAGATTCTTGTAGATAGTGCTTCCAAGTCCTGTGCTCATGGGCCGCTCTGCTTTGGTATAAACTGATGCCAGTCTTTGCAGGCTACTGTTTCTCTTAGTTGCTCTACACTAGTTATAAAAGTCAGGAAAACAGGGATTGGGAAGGAACCGTGGGTACCTGTAAATGCACTGCATTTTCCAATCCTACATTCCTTGGCTTTCTTTTCCTGGGGCTCATGTCCCAGCGTAAAATCTTACCCTTAAAGGATGGGATACCTCATCAAGCAGTGGGCAGTGGATAATAACAGCTAACAATTAACTCAATAAATATCCTTTGAGTTCCTCAGGGCACACGATAACTTCCAGGTATTTTATCCCCATCCTTCCCTTCCTTTCTCCTTTCCATTTGTCCCCCTCCTCCCTCCCCCTCCCTCCTCCCATCTCTTCCTTTTTCCCTCCCTCCCTCCCATCTCCTCCCATCCTCCCTCTTACTTCCTTTCCCTTCTCTCTCCTTCCATCCCTCCTTCCTTCCTTTTTTAATGTCAGAATCCTTTTGAGAAAGAGAAGGTAGATTTTAATCCAATTTTACCACCACCACCCGCAAAAAGGGAAATGTAACCTAGAGAGATTTGTATCTTATCCACAGTCAAAGAGCAAGTCTACAGAAGGACTAGAATGAAACACGAGTCCAGTAACAGACATCCCACTGTCCTTTCCTTTATCTATCCCTAAGCTTATACCCAGTTTCACTCTATAACAAGGAGTGATGAAAGAGAAACTAATCCTGGAGATTCTGGAGCTGAAGTCTATGCCCGTGTGAAAAAGTAGGTGGTCCTGCAGACTACTAAAACTATATGTATGATGAATAAACTTTTTGTTTTGTTTTTTCGAGACAGGGTTTCTCTGTGTAGCTTTGTGCCTTTCCTGGAACTTACTCTGTAGACCAGGCTGGCCTCGAACTCACAGAGATCTGCCAGGCTCTGCCTCCCGAGTGCTGGGATTAAAGGCGTGCACCACCACAGCCCGGCTTCTGAATAAACTTTTTTTTTTTTTTTTTTTTTTTTTGGTGAAAGCAAAAATTACAAATGGCTAAACATGATTTTAATCATATGATTTATATCGTATATTTGAAGTAAGAAAGTGTTCTCTCACACAAATGACACCTAATCTCCCCTTTACTGGTAACTTAAATACACCTCCTCGAAACTGCCCGTGTTTAACAAGCTACCTCGAAATTTACCTAAAACACCCACTGCCTTTCTGTCTTCCCACAAATCTACAGACATTTTATCACTGCCCGTGAAGTATCAGTGGGGGTTATTTGGCAAGGTCTGAGGGAACCTATATCCTAGTCGGCTCCTGCAGGAGGCTGGCTCTTGGTTCTTCTCTACATGGGCCTTTTATATGGGTACAGATTTTTCAGAATGTGGGTATGTGTTCCAAGTGTGAGCATCTCAAAAAAAAAAAAAGAAAAAGAAAAGAAAAGAAAAAGAAAGAAAAAAACAACACTGAACTAAAGTCTGTTGTTTCTGAAGGCCTGCGCCCAAAAATGGACATGGTATCACTCTGTCTGGCAGTCAGGCATATTTTACCCTTCCATGCTTTGCTCTACTACGGTCCTCCTCCCTTTCTTTTCCCTCTACCATGTAAAAAAAAAACAAGCTGACATTTCTCACATTTCCACCTACCCAAGGCAAGCCTGGTCCCGGCTCCTCTAGCCAGTTAACTGCCCTTCTCTGATTACATCTAGTTCCTTCTAGCTCCACCGTCCTTCCTTCCCCCACTGCTGGTCACATGAAGTGCTCTGGGTGCCCTGCTTGTTTAAGGAAAGCTAGCAAATAACTTTGGGGTGGCAGGGGGAGGTGGATGCTGTCGTTGTGAGCTCTGCCCAAAGATGGGGAGATAAAAGTTGCTGAAGGGGAGTAGAGCCGACATGAGCAATATAAGGCAAAAAGGAGCCTCCCTTTTCTCACATTGCTTTGTGACCTGCAAGCAGAATTCAGAGCATTCTCATGCAGCTGTCCATTCCCTGACAGCTAACCAGTTCCCAACCTCTGCATGATTAAAAAAAAAAAAAAAAGAAAAAAAAGTAATAATATGGAAAGAAATTTGGGAGTAAAAAATTTCAAGAAAATGTCAAACAGGACTTGACTTTACTTTACTTGCACCACTTACCCCATGCACCTTATTAATTCAAATGACTGATCCATAAAATTGCTTCTCAGCACTGAGACAGTCTGTGATACTCCCCTCTGGCTCCCCCGGGCAAGCTTTTGGCAACAGCCTGCATGTTTTCTACAGTAGCAGGAGGAAGGCTCTGTGGCTAGACCAGCGGAGACTATAACCACTCTTCAGCTATTCATTTGCTCAACCTGGAGCTTTGGAAGGTTTTTTTTTTTTTTTCCATGCTCACCTAGCCTCTGTCTTCCATCCATCAGCACATCACAACCCCCTGCTCAGAGCCTCTGCTTGACATCTGCTTGCAACATCTCCCCTTAGAAAGCCACGTTGCTGCTTTCTTCTCCCCTGGCATGAGTTCTTAAGCATCTTCTCTTCCATTTCACCTCTCAGTGACTTTGTCCTGGAAGCCCCATCTCCAATACAATTGAGTATATGCATGTACACATATGTTTATGTACACAAACACACACACACCACATCCCATCTCTTCTCCTTTTCCCATCACTTTTTACTAATAAACATCCTATTTTTCACTTATTTCCTGCCTCCCTGTCTGCCATGTGAGCTTCAAAGAGAAACAAATTTTTTTAAATCTTGGTTACTCTTGGGACCAGCACAGTAACTAGTATCAAGCAGGTGCACAAAATAAATGTTTATTAGTAATTGAATGAACCACTGATTAATCTGTAACTGTCCTTTCCATTCACATAGCCTACTCTGAAAGCAGAGCACTATAGTCCTGGTTCAACAAATACCCATCAATGCTAGTTATCTACTACTGCACTACCAAATTACCACACATGAGTGGTGTGAACAACAAAAGTTGAGCATTTTACATCTGTAATCCAAAGTCCAATAAGTTCCAGTGGTCTCAAGGTGTTCACAAAGCTGTATTCCTTTCTGGGGGTTCTGAGAAGTCTCTTTTCTTGTCTTTGCCAGTTTCCAAAATGTAGGAGCCATACACACTGTGTGGCTTTAACCCTCTTCTCTATTTTGAAAGACAACAGTGTCACATCCCTCTGATATCATTCATTCATTACATATCTCTCTCTCTCTTTCTCTCTCTCTCTTTCTCTCTCTCTCTCTCTCTCTCTCTCTCTCTCTCTCTCCCCCCTTGCCTTCTAAGAATTGCAATATGCCCTCCTGGATAATCCATATTTGAAGATGATACGAATAACAAACTTAATTCCCCTTGATCCTGTAATCTAGTACATTCAGGAATCAAAGGAATGAGGATGAGGACCACATGGGGTGGGACATTATTCTATCATCCTCCTCTTCTTGCGCAGCCTAAAAGGTGACATCCTTCCCCAGATTGACCTTCAGTCATCATAGTTTGCCCTTCCTTGCTTCTTGTTGGGAGGCAGAACAAACCCTCCTAGCTCAGAGGCAGAAGACATTCCACTTAGCATTCTCTAGAATTGTGATTCCTTTAACCTAGATGACAAAATCAAATTCAGTCAACAAAATTCAATCTTCTCCACAGAAACTGGGACTAGGTGAACCACTGACAGAGCTTTTATGAGGAAGGGATATATAGGAAAGTTCTATAAACATCAAAGGCACAATACAAGGACTCAATCACAATAGGGCTCTTCAGCACCAAGGACACTTGGTTTGCCACTGATTGGAATTTTGATTGTAATAATTCCTGAAGAAAATTGCATAAATGTTCACTTGCATATTTTGAAAAAATCAAAAGCTAAAATGGACAATGTTTCTCAAAGCCCAAGTACTATATTTCATCGCCTGGTTTGCTGGTAACAGCATGGTATATGCATTCAGATAGGAACATGAATTTTGTTTTCTTCAAAATACCAGACTGGGAACCAGCTAATCCTTACCTTTTACTCCCTGAGAAACAATTGCTGAAGTCATTTGTGTAGCTCCTTCTAAGTCTTTTTTTTTTTTTTTTTTTTTTGGTTTGGTTTTTTGGTTTTTTTGGTTTTTCAAGACAGGGTTTCTCTGTGTAGTTTTGCGCCTTTCCTGGAACTCACTTGGTAGCCCAGGCTGGCCTCGAACTCACAGAGATCTGCCTGTCTCTGCCTCCCGCGTGCTGAGATTAAGGACGTGCACTACCACCGCCCAGCCCTTCTCAGTCTTTTAAAGGGAGGAGGGAAAATAGGTTGCATTCACTTTGTAACTCTAGTGCCAAAAATTTGCCTGACAGAAATGTATAAAGGATATCTATGAAATTAGCACATTCATGATTGAGCAGTTGATTAACTAGAGATGCACACTGTGAACTTTTCCATACTACTAATAAAGTTATAGGCCACTCTGTGTCTTCATTTTTATCTTATCTTTAAAAAACAATCTCAATTCAAGGTTTCTAGTTCCAAGGGGTGAATTACTTTTTCATAACTCTCCAATGCTCTAAAATTCTTTTTTTTTTTTAAGGCAACTTCTTTAAATGGGGACTAGTAGCCTCCAGTTACCACTCGAATACTCCAGTGCTTCTCCTCAAGTTCCTCAAGAAGGGCATTAGAGGGGAGAAAGCTGAACTTCTCTGTCAAGTGAAAGAAGTGAAGCCTGAAACAGATGTAAATGGATCCTTCCATTAGACGGATGTAGCTGATGTTTCTAGGAAGATAGGAAAGAACTCTCTGGAGGCTGAGAAATGTTCTTGGTCCACAAAGATCTGATTCTGAACAATGGGACTGTAGTGTATCTTCCCTGGTGAAAAACACACATTACAGAAGTCAGAATGATTCACCATTAGATGTATTCCAATAAGTCAAGGGCTGGACTACAGAGATGGATTAGCAGTTAAGAGCACTTGCTGCTCTACAGCGGACTGGGATTTAGTTCCCAGCATTCAACTGGTAACTTACAACCATCTGTAACTACAATTTCAGGGGATCCAACACCCACATCTGGCCTCTGTGGGCACTAGGCAAGAACAAGATACACATACTTACATGCAGGCCAACATTCATCACATAAAAAAAGGAAAATAAATGAAAGACTTAAGCAAAACCCAGGACCTGCTTCCATGGGATTCAAGATACAAACCACTTTAAACCACCATCAAATAGAAGCATCTCATAATGGACCAACTTCCCAAGAAGGCAGGGGAGCTTCATCTTTGACCATTCTACCCTGAGTGGTAGAGGAAAAAGGAAAATTTTTCTAAACTATGAGAATCTTTGCACATCACACATTTATATCCATTATTAAGAGAGGGATAGTGAGGCATCAGTCGCATGTGTCCTCTTAAAACTGAAAGAGTGAAGGAAAGTAATTATGCAAACAGCCCTCTAAAAATAGAAAACACAACTAATTTGATCAAGAAGTTCAAAGAAGAAGACAGTTGTTGAATTTCATTTCAAATATTCTTGGTGCTCAGCCACAAATGAGACAACTTCGTCCACAACCTCCCTCCCCACAGCCAAAGTGAAAGGAACATAGTAGAATGGGAGACAGAAAAAAAAATGTGTAAGCTGGGGCATGGGGGAGGAAATGCTACAAAAATGTTGTTTTTTGTGCATGCTGTGGCTATTGCATTCATGAACTCATAGCAGCTGTGGTCACCTGTACAAGACCAGCACAATATGAAGCCATCCAAAAATTCCTGCCTCAATGTGGGAGGTGCTCTCCTCAGAAGAAAAACTTGGAGCTATTGGTGATTGATAACTACTGGGAGAGTGAGAATCATTCTTCTTTGAAGGTATGGCCGCCAGTAAGTTTACACTCCAAGGAATGCCCTACAGCTATACACAAATGCAATGACCTCAGCAGATTATCAAAAAAAGAAAGAAAGAAAAAGACACAAAGGTGGGATAGGTATGTATTAGGGAGGACTTGGGAAGAGCTCAAGGTGGAAAATGGGGGATGTATATATTCTTATTTTGTTGTATGTATGTATGAACTTCTTGAAGAAAAAGGTTAAAAATGGCAAATAAATACTCTTGAATTTCATAGGTAAAGAGCACTTGGCCATGTGAGTTTTTCTGGTAATAGAAAGTTCTAATTCAATAGACAGCCCCACATTCACAGGCAACGTCTCAAGCCATTTCAATCCAATACACAAGAGGTAGTATTTTAAACTATTTCTTCTTAGGTGCTCTCTGAACATGGACATACTCAGGGCAAATGATAAACTGGGTAGCTGCAACTCAATAGTCCAAGATTAAAATGAGATCCCAGTGCAGAAACAAGTAGATTCACAGTAAAATCTTTTCATTGCATTGTGCTAAGGGACCAATTCACATGCAGAAATAAAACACACACACACACACACACACACACACACACACACACACACACACACATATATATATATATATATATATATATATATATATATATATATATATATATCCTAAGAAAACCCAAATGGTTATCTTTCAATTGTTTACACGTTTTCTTAAATTTTCTAAGGCTCTGTATAATTTTGACTAATACAACGCTGTGTTTATTGTAGTTTTAAGAGTTAAGTACCACTCTAAACAGCAAAAGTTAACCATGGTCTCTTCAAGTCAGCTTCTATTCTATCATACTGACATCAATTCAAATCTATGATCCCCACATTTTTCTTAGGAAACTCACATTACCACTACATATCACATCACACTGATTCCAGCCACTAGCCAGAAATCCTGAATTCTAAGATGCTTTATCTGTTCTCCTATGTTTAAGATCTCCCTTCAGGGATGGGGCAGTATCAGTGGACTCATGGATCTCGTCAACTAATCCTCCATCTGTACTCCACATATTGCTCTGTCCTAGACATTTTCTTGAAGGCCACAAGTGATACTCTGACTCAAGGAATATCTATAGAGAAGATCAGCCTTCTCATATCTTCATCTTTAGAGCAGCTCCAAAGGCTAATGGCACTTAAGGCCACACTGATGTTTCTGGGTCAACTGACCCACTAAGGACCTCAACATTCCCCAGTGCTTCAATCCCAAGACATTTTCTAATGCCCCAACTCAGTGGACAGGTACAGAGGCATCCCCCTGCCCAAAATCCTGTGACATCTCCACCTATGCTATAAGAATTCTTGTATTCATAGAAATCTCGCAGCCTGTATTTGCTGAATAACTTGTTGAAAACCAATCAACCAAAGGCTGCTGGTTATTCTGCAATCCTTTCAAAATGTAAGGTCTTCTTTCATTTCTCAGAAACCTAACCTCTGTTATTTAAGATGGCCTATTCCACAACAATGGTTCATAATTAGATCTATTTACTTTGACAGTCCACAGCTCCTGATAAAAGGCCATCTGCAACATTTTCAAATTAAGGAGTTTTCCTACAAAGAACATTGTTATTAACGATGTGAAATATTGAGGCTCCAGAAGGGAAGTACAATCAAAGACCACAACATAAGATTTCATTATCACAGTGTTTGGGTTTGCTTCGGCTCTCTCAATTTAAGAAGGAAGTAAATGCAATACGTAGTGAGGCACAAAGGATGGAGAAATGAAATCACAGGGCTAGGTTGCAGACATCTTGGGAGCACAAATTGTGCCTCTTCTTTAGCTTTCTTCTATGTCTGCGAAATAGCATATAATCCACGCTGCATCCTATTAATTAATGCTAGGTGTCAAGGTCAAGAGGACAAAAAAAGCAAACAAACCCAACTCCCTTCTTAACCCCTCTGGCCTTTTGCCTCAGCCTCCCTGAACCTTACTTGGGTGCCCATTCCATGGTTGTTTGAAGACCGAGTATTAATGCCTCTATGACTACTTATTCCCATAGTTGATAGCAAGTATTGTGGTAGAACGTGAATGCACAAAGGTACTCATCTAAGGAAGACAGAAGAAAACTCAACTCCAGCCTGTGGCTGTTACAAGAATCAGATACCAGTGTCCAGATAGAAGGTCCTGTTGGACAGCTTTAGGAGTAGCTTTGAAAAAGCCAAAGCTGGGTGCCCTGATGCATGTATCTTCTCTTTCACATAAGATGACCTATTTGTTGCTCAAATATCCAAACATATAATAGACCTGTTAAAATGGACCATTCATATTGTTTCTTTTGTTTGTTTGCTTGTTTTTCAAGACCGGGTTTCTCTACCTAGCCCCAGCTCTTCTGGAATTCGCTACGTAGACCAGACTGGCCTCCAACCAGCTCCTACCACCTGAGTGCTAGGATTAAAGTGTGTGCCACCACGACCTGCCAACTCATATTCTTTCTTATGGCACACTTCATAGATGATGGAGTCCAATGGGAGTTGTCAAGATCAGTGTCCTTCTGAACTAAACGTCTTATATCTTGTGTCTTCCTTTATCAGTCAGGGAGGGAAAGTGGGATGGACTTCTCATATTTGGGAAAAGATTCCTAAATATGTATGTTTGGTTTCTTTATTTTGCTAACATGCCTTCTTTGGACGAGGCTGTTAGCAGATCAGGAGGTATCCCTTCTGAGACGCCCACCCTCGCTAATTCCATCTTTGCCCTTCTCCAAGGCAGGTGAAGAACTTAAGGCAAGGCTCAGACACTGTGGAGGAACAGCATGCCACAGGAAAGCCACCCTCATGCTAACTAATAAGCAAAGAAAATTAGACCAGAAGTGGTCCAGACAGAGGATACCCTTCAATAACACACCTTCAGTCACCTACTTCCTCCATAGTGTTCCTACCTCCTAATAGCTTATTAGCTCTGAACTCATCAATAGGTTCATCCATTGATGAAGTTGGTGCACCTATGATCTAATCATGTCAATGTATGAAGGTGGGAAAGGTCATCTGGGGATCAAACCTTCACACAATGAACTTTTGGGGGACACTTCACATTGCAGCAATGTGATTAGAATTATACTGTTATACACACTGTTACGGCAAGTGAAATAAGCCAGGCACAGAAAAAACAAATCACAATCTCACTTATATGTGGAATACAAAAAGGAGGCGTAAAATCCACAGAAGAAGAAATCAGGGTGGTGTTAACAAAAGGCCAAGGCTCTGGAGATCGACTTTGGGAGAGACTGGTCAAAGAATATAAAATGTCAGATAAACACAATGGATAATCTCAGGAGATCTATTGTCCAACATGATAATTGTGTCTTATACACTTGAAATACAATAACTATGCTGTATATTTGGAAATTACCAACAAGTTATTCTTGTGTGTCATTCTGAGTAAGCTGCCATACTTGAAAAACTTGATAATAACCCCCTATAAAATGACCCCATGGTACCACAAACAATAATGTACCTGTGTGGATAACGAAAGAGTCTAGATCTTGATTTTCACATGCATGTAGCAAAAATCAGTGAGCACATTCACAGTACCAGACTGTGCAGACCCACTACTGGATTGAGTGAGTAAGATTAAGGGGAATTTATAGGGGGAATTCACAGGATGAACAGCCTGTTTGGGAAAACACTATTCCTCTTTTTGACATTTATTTTTAATATTGTATTAGCAAACTAACTATATAATAAAGGCATTCATTATGACATTCTCATACATGGACATAATGTATTTCTATTATATTC
Source organism: Peromyscus leucopus (assembly GCF_004664715.2). Classification (NCBI taxonomy): domain Eukaryota; kingdom Metazoa; phylum Chordata; class Mammalia; order Rodentia; family Cricetidae; genus Peromyscus; species Peromyscus leucopus. Next base: position 40,195,843 of record NC_051072.1, read on the forward strand.
ACCCCACTACCCTCTCATCCCCTTCCCATTTCCTCTAATTCTTTTCTTTCCAACTAGCCCCCTTCTACTTTTGTGCTCTCTCTGTCTCTGTCTCTCTGTCTCGCTCTGTCTCTGTCTCTCTGTCTCTCTGTCTCTCTGTCTCTCTCTCTCTCTCTCTCTCTGTCTGTCTCCTCTTCTTCCTCCCCTTTTCCCTATCCCTCTCTCCCTTCCCCACATGCCTACAAATCTATTCCAATGAATTTTATTTATTAGATTTGTTTATAGGGAAGTGGGGGAGGAGTTATTCAGGCTAAAGATAATGATTTATGGGCATGTTTGCACCTTCAGTAAGGATTCACCCAAGGCTGCTCTGATAGCTTCTTCCAGCCATTGCCTACTCAATACATAGGCTAAATCAAATCAGAGAAAGGGTAGAAGTTAGAGTGATGGTTTTGACAGTAACTGTCATTTATTTTGAAACTTCTACTATTTGGATGGATCAATGGCCTTCCATCCTGGCAAATGGTGCCTATTTCCAGATGAGTGCTAATATTCTGGGCACAGTCAGCATGGTTAGTATTTTGCCATCAAGAGCAGGAGTAGCCAAGTTCAAAAAAACTAATTATTGCCCAGGTTCTTGAGCACTGTTATTCCAGAGTTAATCATGGAGGGAAGAAAAACTATACCTTGAAAGCCCCTCAGTTCACCCTAACTATGCCACAGTGTGGGGATTCTCTCTACAACCACCACACTCAACTGCTCCATTGAGCCTGCAAATGGCCCCAGGAGTCTCATTTACTTTCAGACAGGCATCTTCTCTTCCCCTGTGCCAGGAATTAGAACAAGAACTGTAGCAGGAATCTTAAAGAGTCTTATTAATAAAAACAAACCTGGAGCCAGGTATTGGGGTGAATGCTGGAAGATCAGAGAAGCTGAACAAGCCACAGCCACCTCACCTTGCCATTTCCTCAGCTGATCCTGTTTCATCAGGCTGGAAACCTCTGAATCCTCATCCAGAATGAATCTCAGCTGAACTATTGCTCAAAAGACTAAAAGCTTAACCAACTTAGTTCCTGGTCCTCATGCCTTATATACCTTTCTGCTTTCTGCCATCACTCCTGAGATTAAAGGCTCACTTTCTGGGATTAAAGGCGTGAGTCACCAAGGTTGGCTGTATCCTTAAAAAGGTAGAGATCCAGGCAGATCTCTGCCTCTGGAATGCTAGGATTAAAGACATGTGCTACCACTGCCTAACCTCTATGTTTAATATAGTGGCTGTTCTATTCTCTGACCCCAGATACATTTATTAGAGTGCACAATATTTTGGGGAACACAATACCACCACAAAGAACCATCTCCTACTCCACATTCACTTGACAGTTTGCATCAATTCATTTACTTCCTACACCAACCCTCTGCAACGATAGGAATTATCATTGACCTTTCTCACATGAGGATTAGAAACAGTGAAAAACATTGTCCATAGTCATCCAGCTGATTAAGATTATACTTAGGGCTGTCTGGCTCCCACACCTTGTGCACCACACTCCTGAGCCATCGGTCCCCTTTGAATAATCACTAGCACCCTGTTTACAATCATTCCACTCCACTTCCTCTTGACAATTATCCATGAACTCTATATTACACTGTCATAAATTCACAAACTGAAATTTCAGGTGCTTTGAAACTCCAAGATCTGATTATTAACTCAAACGAGAGAGGAAAATGCTAAGTTTATATCAGTTGTAAACCTTATTTAAGTAACTGCTTTACATATCATTCCCATTGGCCCATTCTAGGCCTCTTTTAGAGTTGTGCTCTTAGGAGGCAAGTTCTGCATATTTCCAAATTACTAGTAGTAGGGTGAGAGAGGTCAAGAGGTCGTGCTGGGAGTGAGGAGGCTAGCCTAATATTTATCTCCAGGTATTGATTACAGAAAATAATATAAACAATTTTAATGTTATCTTTGTTTCTCCTTCTTGAAAAATGGCACAATAATAAATGGTTTTTAAAGAAAATAAGATGCCAGTGAGAAGGACAATGAAAGGCTTGTAAGAATGCCTTTGGATGAAATTGTTTGACTATGTATGGTCAAATTATGACTTCATTCTCTGAACCTTTTCTGTACTTGGCGGATTGCCCACCACACAAAGCTCAATGGGAGACAAAACCAATTCTTTTAAAGCCATTCAAAACAGCCAGATCTATGTATTTCCCACCTGTCAAGGCACAGGTCACAACCTGGTTATAGACAGGCCACCCACCCTCGGGCTTCAAATCAAAAGCCAGTGACTCGGAGATCGGAGGACTTTCAATCTGGTGACTGCAGGCCAGTGTGCCAGGCAGTAATTTCTGCAGCTAACAGCAGCAGTGACCATGCAAGTCTTGAAGCTGTGGCACAGCATGACATCGACAATAGCTCACCAGAATGGCTCTCTGGTGTGTGATGATATGTGGCTCTGGCTTCTCTTTGTTCTCACTCTTATCCCCAGTGAGCCCAGTAGATGGATGGGATCTCTTAACCAATTCCTTTTCCCTTTAGACAGCCAGAGGCAGTTCCAACTGGCTGCCTAATGAACATGTGATGTAAATGAATCCATTCATACTAAGTCAGAGCGATGGCAATGGGATCCTGCCATGTTAGGAGTTGCCATTAAGTCCACACCAGCATCTTAGGCTTACCCAACTGTGCATCTCGAAAATCTCCAGGGTGCTCTGAGTCCATTGTTTCATGACTGCATCCTGCAATGGTCACTCACTACAGAAGACCCCACTCACTACAGAAGAATGTGAATTGGAAAACAGCAAGAGGTAAGACCATGGTTCCAAATTTTTAATTCATTTTCTGCTTTATTGGGATGTAAATTCTTATCATACTCCAAGTACATTTAATAACATAAATGTATCGTGCTAACATCCCACTATAAAACACAATATATCATGGAACTAAAAACAAAGCCTATGTAGTCTTAGTGGATAGAAGGTGGGAGGTGGCTTACTGTACAAATTTCTTCATTTTATTATGTATCAGAGAAACATCAAAACAGGAACACTTGGGATATAGCCTTCTAGATTACTTTAGAAGAAAGCCAGTTTCTGTACGTACTGGCACACTCTGATACTGCTATTTTCTACATGGGATTTTATTAGACAAGAAAAGCTTTGAACAGAGAAATGGTATATAAACAACGCCTACAATGTGTGGCAAGAGTGCCCAGGACATCACAGACACAAACATCATTGAGTAGCTCCTGGAAGGGACTGCACAAGGAGAAAGCTTCCCGTCCTGTTGAGCAGTGCATACTTATGTGCTTAATTCAATACCGGGCTTTAACTCATATATGACATAAGTTCTGAAAAATACAGTAATTTTCACAACAGAAATGAAAGAGGTGATGATTTATAAAAGACACCAAGGCCACATTTTGAGAACCTCTTTCTTAGGGCTATTCAATTGGTACGGCCTCAGAGAATGACCGGGGCAGCCCTGGAGCAAACACGCCCTCTCACACTTATCCTAAGATGGAGGAGGGAGCCCACATCTTTCTCTTGGCAAGACAGACTCTGCACCTGGTAATGGCATACGGTGGGTGGTGATCACACAATATTGATCCCTGTAATGTCAATTGACAGCTCCTCATGGCCTCTCGCTCCAGGCCCCATCTCAGGGATCTATAAGACCATGTTAGTATATGTGAGACTTAATTATTCCCTCATCTGAATTGGCACTGTTCAAGAAACTCCTCAGTCAGGACTGTTTGCCCAGTCCCTCCAGAACACTGTTTGTAGCATCCACCAGCTGTATCTGGCACAACACACTGATGCATTTGGTGCTCATCTTTGCAACACCTGAATAAGAAACCCAGAGAGTGTCCAGCTTCTTCCTTAACTTTTAAGAATCCTTCCAAGGGAATCACAATAAAGCTTCAACATCAGTTCCCAAAAGCCACAAGGAAACACAAAATTCTAACTCCCGATCTGTGGAGTATAAAAGAGAAAAAGAATCCAACAACAACAATTAAAAAAAATTTAATTTTGATCTCTGACAGCTGAAGAATACAAACTAATGACTTCAAGTGCTCTTACTCAGAGTAGATGGTGACAGGGGTTACTGGTAGTGATTATTTGTTCCAGAAATGCCTGAAAATAGCAATAATATGAGAACAATAATTCCATCCACAATGCCCATGGGCAAAGAACACTGAACTTTAACAAGCAATATCTGAAAAACATCCTACAGGCTTCATGACACACTTGGAAAAAGTCTGAATTTAGGCAGCCAGAGATCTTATGTTGAACTATTAGCTCTATTCATCTCCTCTTTGAGCCTCAGTTTCAAATGATGCTGATGAAGATGATGATGATGATGTAGAGAAAGTCATACTGTCTATTCCCTAGATCTGCTTGAGCTAACAAGTGTAAGAAGTCCTTCAAGGTACCTGCCATGCAGAAGATGTGCAGGAATTGCTGGTTCCAAGTCTGTTCCCTGGGATACCTACAGTCACAAAGAGCTGCTGCTCTGCTACCTGTTCTGGGTCCAGCCAGGATCACTACTTACTGGCAGTTCATGGCTACACCACTTGAGTTGACAGTCATGCCTGGAAGTATTTTCTGCAATGTGCAGGAAGGCTTTCCGCAAAAGAATGGCATCCATCATGTTTAGAGCAGTTGACTGGCTTCATGCCAGGTGATCACGTGTTAGCGACTATCCAGTAAAATGCCTACATGATGTTTACGACCCAGATTGGCTTCAAACAACACTGTGAAGCAGTCCTAAAACTGCCATGGTGATCACTGTCCATTATCACCACCTTTCCCTGTGTCCTCCTAATCGGGCAAACCGTGACCATCCTCAACAAATGGTCCGCATCCTTCCAAAGCTATAATCCCTTCCTTGTAGCTTTTCAAAGCTCACTAATCAAGCACCCTCCACCAAGCCTTGCCACCAAACTTAGCTGCCTAATGTCCTACTCACCAAATAAAGAATCTACCACTCACTGGAGACCTGCTCTAATTAATCCTCCATGTGAGCAGTAGGGGAAAATGAGATCCTGAAGCCCAGGGGATGCGGCACTGTCTGCTGACAACTGTACCTAGAGACGAGAAGCCCCAGATCCCAGGCCAAAGCTGGTTCCACTTTGCTGCTGTTGATGGAAAGTTTGGCAGCTTAGACCAGAGCCATGATGCACAAAAACTTAGTGTGTTCCTTCCTAAAATGATACTTGCTTTTAAGAGGGACCTTGAGCTAAAAGGAATGAGTAATGTTTCATTTTAATACAGCAGCCAGAGCCAGTGGGAAGATGTTTAAGGTTGAATAGGACTCTTTTGGCTTCCCACCTACACTCCCAGAGTATGCTATGCTAACAATGGAAAACGTGACTTCCATACTTCCAGCCAGCCATCAATTTAACAGACACTTGCTGAGGTGACAGTATATAGGAGGAACAGTGCTATAAGGAGTGAGATGCCGTCTCCCCCTTTCTTCATACCTTGTATGCCAGGTAGCATCCCTAGCACTTTGCCTCGTCTGACTTGGCCCTCGCCACAATCTCATGAAAGACAGATACTGTGTCCTCTATTTTACAAGTAGGAAAACTAGGACTAACCAAAGTCAAGCCAACCCCCACCCTCCTGAAGTTAGTAAGTAGAGGAGGTGGGATTTGAGCCCAGCTTGCTCACCTTCAGTGCTAGCTCTTCACCCATCTCCTGGCACTTGCGCTCCAGCAGGTGCACAGCTGGACCCCGTTGGAGAGTGTTGTGAAACTCACACAAGGAAAAGCAGGCAAAGCAGTCAGCATGGTGCTTGGCATGCATTAAAAGCTTTCTCTTTTGAAGGTTGAACAGGACACACCGTTTTTATAAAGCCTTTGTTTAGTTTGGAATCCAAGGACTCTCTGGTTTGCAAATTGCAATAAATGCCAATATTAGTATATAAATGGCACAGAATTTCATCAAGGCTAGTCATTTAAACTGTCTGCAATTTTCCAAGTAGGAATAGAAGATAGAAATCTTCTCCCTGCAGTCTAATCAAGCTGTTTTTTTCCCCTCTCTCTCCCCATTTCTCTCCCTCCCTTATCCATTTTATTCATTTATCTGAAGACAGAGTCACATTCATTACTCATATAACTAGTACACAGTGAGTGGGTGGTGTTTAATAAAACCATGTTCACTGCCTAACTAAGAAATCATCAGAATGGAATGTTGGGAAACCATTATTGTGATTGGAACAATGAGTTTATTAACCCGAGTGCAATTAAAACTCCAATCTTTCTCCTAGGACTACATTATTTTACTTAAGCAAATATAAAGGTTCCCCGAAGCCAGGTCACTGAGAACAACTCCAGAAGACAGGGTTTCAAGAGCAGAGCTTGCAACACAATGTCCATGATGACAGGAGTGCTCTTTCCAAGTAAATTCTGACATGCAGAATAACCACTACCACGTGTGGCAAGTGGGCACCTGAAATGAGGGGTGTGTGTGTGTGTGTGTGTGTGTGTGAGAGAGAGAGAGAGAGAGAGAGAGAGAGAGAGAGAGAGAGAGAGAGAGAGAGAGAGAAGAACTAGGCTTTTTGGTTTATTTAATTTTAATTAATGGGAATAATTGCATGTAGCTGGTGGCCAGTTCTAAAGGAATGAATCACAAAAAAAATCAATTGGTGGAGGTTGGAGTAAGGACTTGGTAAAGTGATATCTAGGTTTCTTGGCAGACTCAACTCCCATGAGGCAGAGGCTCCCATGAGACCCTCGGTCAAGCTGCTGATATATTCTTTCCCTCCCAACATCTGTTCTTTCAACTTCTATATGAATGACCATAGAAAACCAGAGAACAAAAGGGAAAGAAACTGTGAAACTCTTAGGCCATTATGCTGGCTGATTTTTGTCAACTTGACACAAACATAGACTTATCTGGAAAGGGGGAATCTTAATTAAGAAAATGCCTCCATAGACTGATCTGTAGGCAAGCCTGTGGGGTATTGTCGATTGATATTTGGCAAGGGAGGGCCCGGCTCACCATGTGTTGTGCCATCCCTGGGCAAAAGGTTCTGCAATGTGTGGGCAATCTGGCTGAGCAAACCATAGGAGTTATCCAGTAAGCAGCATTCTTCCAGGGCTCTGTTTTAGTTTCTGCCTCTGAGTTCTTGCCTTAAGTCCTTGCCCTGACTGTCATTCATGATGAACTTCAACTATAAGCTGAAATAAACTTCTCCCTACACAAGCTGGTTTTGGCCATGGTGTTTTACCACATCAACAGAAGCCCCAGGACAGCCATCTTACAGAGGAAGGAATGGAGGCAGAGATGAGACCTCTCACCCTGGGTCCTATGATGATAGAACTTGGGAAGCCTCCTAAGAAGCATTTCACCCATTTTCCAAGCAAACCTGGCTACCATCTCACAGTTCTCAGTGTTGATAAACATTGTTCTTATCCTGCTTTGCCTCACTTTCATAACTCTCTCCCTGATAGAAATAATTGTAGTGTAACGGATAGCTTTGAGTTTGAGGAATTCTCAAAATCTCAGAAGGGTGGAGTTTCTGCCCTGGTGAGGGACAATATGGTCACTGTTTTTAACCCAGGACTCTTTAAGCCATTCCACAGAGATACTCACCTCTGTACTCAGACAAAATGTAGGCAAGCATTTCATTGTTTCTAACAAGAGAAATAAGAGCAAATAGCAAATGACTTCCTTAAAAACACTCAAATGCTATAGGATGGCTTGTTATTTCTTCATGGCCTGCATCCACTTGGATGGTTACATTTGCTGAGTTTCTGATTAGAAAATCCTTTGCTAGGAATTTTATAATTATTGTATTTTAATCCCTAAAACACTCTTACCAGCTAGTGATTATCATTCCTAATTTTATTGATCACAGATTATTGAAGATAAGTGTCTTGCTTGAGAACACAATAGAGAAAGTTCTAGAAACAAGATTCAAAAGCAAATTAGACCCCCAGCCTGGTATTTCCCATCACATTTCTGTCCCACTGTCATTGCACCGGCAAAGGTTTCCTGTTCTTCCCAACAGATGAGTTTCTTTCATACATTTTCATTTTAGCCTTAACTAGTGGCATAAGTTGCATTCCCATCAACTGAAAAAAAAATAATAAAGATAAGTCTAAACCAAACAACAACAAAGTAAAGTTTGTAACACAATAATTGGGAAGCTTATTCCTTCTAAGTTTAAGCCATTTCTACAGTGAGCTGGGGGTATCTGTCTCAGCTCTTCTCTCTCAAACTTGCTAAGTTTCTTTTCCCCTTGCTGTGACAAAAGACCCTACAGATAAAGCCACCTGAAGGAGGAAAGGTTCATTTTGGGGGAATGGTACAGGGAGTAGAGTCCATCATGGCCAAGAAGACATATGGTGGCAGCAGTGGCCTACAGCTGCATGGGCAGGGACTCTCTCACAGCCAGGTGAATCAGGACACAGAAACCAACTGGTGAATGCTGCTACTCGTCAGGCTTTTCTGATCCCTTCCCCAATTTTATTCAGCCTGGGAGCTCATGTGACACATGCTTGTCTTCTTTCCTCAGTTCAGCCTCTCTGGAAACATCCTCACAGACAGGCCCAGAGAGGTATGCCATCTAGGTGCTTCTAAGTCTAGCCAGGTTGATGATAATGATCCACAGGAGTCTTCTGTGCATAAGTATTTTTATTATTTATTTTTGAGATTATAACATAATTACATCATTTCCCCCTTCCCCTTCCCCCCTCCCAACCTTTCCATATACCCTGCCTTTCTCCCTTTCAAATTCATGACCTCTTTTTTCAATATTTGTTGCTACATGCATATATATGTGTGTGTGTGTGTGTGTGTGTGTGTGTGTGTGTGTGTGTGTATATATATATATATATATATATATATATATTCCTAAATATAACCTTCTCAGCCTGTATAATGTTATGTGTATGTATGTTTGTTTTCAGGGCTGATAATTTAATATTAGATTGCCAATTGGTGTGTTGTTCCCTGGGGAAGACTATAGCCAAATGTCTTAGATGCTCCCTCTATGAACAAGTAGAGAGTTTTCCCATCAAGAGGAAGTTTGTCTGCTTGAATCCTGGTGAGCTTCGTGTCTGCTTGCAACCAGGATGATAGAAGATGTAATACCATGTGTTTTCAAAAGCTAGCCATGAAAGGCCACACGGCTTCCACTATCAGAATTCCTCAATTGCTTATATTTCTTTGTATAGGGTTGAGGCCTCATGGTTTTCCCCAACTAATTTGGTAGGTCTATTGTTTCTGAAACTAAAAGGAAATAAAAGAACCTAAGGCACTTTATCTGCTGTCTCAACTCCTGCAATTGTCTTTTATATCTCAAATAAAAATTCCCGATACACTGTTTATAACAGTCAGAGCTCTGTTCTGTTGGAGATGCCACATCTACAGTGATTAATGGGAAGAGTCCAGGGTTTATTGTACTGTTTGTCCTGATGGTAAATTGATATATAGTCTTCAGCAAATTCCATTTGAAATTACATTTCCTGTAAATGTGCCCCAATACAGATGCCACACTTCTAAACTCTAGGCAAAATTTATGATTATACTTCAAGATAGATTATTGTATATGAGCTTAATATAAAACTCCCAAAATAGCAATGTTATGATTGCCTGTCTTCACTTTACTCCTGGATGTTTAATACTCTCAGTTTTCTATTAGCAGTCTTTTTAATGAAGATTAATTTCATTTTCTATCAGCTGTGTTAATAAAATGTATTGTTGAGAAAATGGGACTATATGGTACAATTAGCTCCTTCTACTTCCTACAAACACACTGAAATTAACGGCAGTATAAATGAGAATGGGGATTTCAATCTGCTTCCTGGTGGCTGGTTGGAAAAGTACTGTAAACTCAGAACAATGAGCCCTTGGTTCTCTAAGAGCAATGGGCTCAATGAAATGCTGGCTAGATTTAGGACAAGGTAGAGATGAGAAATTTAAAAGGCCATGAGTAAAAGGGGTCATCCAAACTGGTCGTAAAATGTCTATATTTGGAAAAACTCTGAGGAGAAGCCATTTGAAGAAAAGGGCATGATGTCATAGCCAAGAGAGTACCTCTGCCTGGCTTATAATGGCTGCCAAGGGCTTCATTGACTACTTTCTAGTTTTGGGCTCCTGAAAACATTAGAATGGAGGAAGGAAATTCCTTCAGAAAAATGAAAGAACTTTAATTTGGTCAGAAAGCCATTGATTATCAGAACAAATTCAGTGAATGAAACCTGGATTCACAGCAGATTCAAAGCTTATCTCCCTTTCCAAAACACAAGGATCCAATCTTCCCTACCAATTGCTTCTTTTATTCTTATAGAATCTCAAAATATGCCACCAAATGTCTTAGATGCCCCCTCTATGAACAAGTAGACAGTCTTCCCATCAAAAGGAAGGTTGTCCACTTGAATCCTGGTGAGCTTCGTATCTGCTTGCAACCAGGATGATGGAAGATGTAAGATAGTGCGGATTCAAAAGCTGGCCATGAAAGACCATGCAGCTTCCATCTTCTCTGCTGGAACACAAATGCTTGAAACCCTGAGCTTGACATACAGTGTGTCAACCAAGCTCAGATGAAGCCAAGCCTCCTAGAGAGGTTGCAAGGTAACATCTGGTCACCTAACGCTTAAGTAAGAGTCTCCATCTGACTCTAGCCTCAGCATCAAGTCTCTTCTGCCCTTATGGGGCTCACAGCTGGAACACACATGGTCCATGCCCTGCAGAGTGCTCACCGACTTCTTGACCCATAGCCTCCTGTGTGAATCTAACAAAATGATTAGCTTCTGTTCCTAAGCTGACTGGTAATTTGTTGCACAGCAGTAGCTTCTGGAACAATCCTCTTACTGAATTGCTACCTCTGATCATTCTCCATGGAGATTCTAATCCTGAAATTAGAACTTTCCCCTTATGTGTTGACCCCAAGCTCTCTATGCAAATGAAAATTCCACGTATCTCATGGCTGACAGAAGCACCTCAACTCATGACTTCACCCTTCCAGAAATCAAATATGTGTCCCTCTTCTATCAACCAAATGACCTTCCCAGTTCTGTCTCCCTTGGAAACTAATGCCCTACAGTTTACTCTCACCCACTTCCTACCCTCATCACCAACAACTGACATGTATCCACCAAACAACTAAATAGCATACAAGACACAGAATATAAACCATGAGGTCTGTTCCCAAAGGATTTCTTACCCTGTTTAGGAAGTACAACTAAACCATTTTTCTATCACCACCAGAAGAGAACAAAATAATTAGGAATGATCCATTCTCCCCATTGCATGATATATGTAAGAAAAACATTACAACTCTGGTTCCCATACTTCTACAAGGTACGTTCATTCATGTAAGCCAGTGGTACTAATAAAAGTAATTCTTTATATCTAAGATAAGAGAATCTTCAATCATTTTTTCATATATTCAACAATCAAGTATTGATATCTGTATGTGCCAGCTCAGAGAATATCATTGAGAATAGCACAGGCATAATCCTGTCCTCTTGAAGCTTATATTATATTGAAGTAGATATACAGTGGGTGTGTAGACACTTTCCAGTGACTCGTTCAGAAAAGGAAACAAAAAATATGAAGCAATGTGGAAAGTAACCAGAGTCCTAAAGATAAAAGGCAGACTGAGCAGTTACAAGGAGAACAGAAGAAAATGACTCAAACCTCTGAACAGGAAAAAGAAATCAGTTTCTTTTCCAAGAACAAAACGCCTGTGTAGCTGGAGAGATGGGGGTAGAGAGAGAGGAGCGAGAACACAAAAGGTAGAGCTTATGTGCATTTACAATACCAAATGTACAATGCTCCAAAAGTTACAGTATGTCTTTGTTATCATTGTACCAGAAACTATATGCTTTGTGATGTAAAATAACCAGTAAGAACTAAAAACTATCCCACGCTAATAGTTACATATAAGTCACCATCATAACAAAGTTCACATTGATTATCTGCTAACTTCAGTCTCGTATTTTAAAAAATACCATTGTGCTCTATTTCTACCTTTTGAGTATCAAATACCCTCAGGGCAGAGAGAGGATGGAGTTAATGTGCAGAATTTGATGCTCAGAACAGAGCCTATGCAAGCCTTACTGATGCAGTGTCTTAAGGAAGAGTATTTACATTCACTGGCTACCTTTCACACATAAGAAGAACTTGGTTCCAAGAGTTCTCCCTTGATCAGGAGAGATGTGTCACAGAATGAGGACATTTCTAGGAGGAAACTATTATTTCATCCAAGCCAGGGATTATGAGATGGTAGGAAGGAAAATGGGCAGGGCAGTGGGATATGTGTCTTAACACAGAGAGAGAAGCTAAAGGGATAATAAATTGCTGCCTGTGTTCTTATTTGAGAGTTTAGAAAGATATGCCATCTTGGGGTAATCCCTATCAATGGTATTTGAAGACAGTAGGCAGAAGAGAACCTCAAAGTTTTGTTCCTCTGATCAGTTCTTTATCCCTTATGGTAATCACTATGGTAGAGCTAGGAATCAGGGGGATTGTGGGCAAATGGGGAAATAGTTAAGCCAAGAAAGAGAAATCAGACAAAATCTTGTGGCAGAGGCTGGGTATAGAGAGTCAGTCCAGCATCTCTTTCTGAAACGGATTCAGCATGCCTGGGACACACTGAGAGTGATTACACCATTAGGTACAGAAAGAGTCAGGGAGACTGTCAGGACCCATCAGTCCCAAACACGCCAGTTTCCATGTGACACCAGCTAGAACCTCAGCCAAGGAGAGCAGTAGGCCAGGAGTACCTGGGAGAACAAATGGAGCCAGTAGGAGCCATGACTATATGTCCAGACTCGTTCCATCCCACCAAGAGACTGCTTAAGACCCTCTTCCTTCCCCTGTTTACCCAGCCACCACATCAGAGAGGATCCATTAAAAAATGCCTGGAACACTGAATAATCTGGGAGCCTGTGCACAGTTGCCAGAGATGAGGTGCTCTCTAAAATCAGCATACCAGAGCAGAATTTAAAGAGTGAGTGCCCGCATTTATGTTATATGTTCTACGTGTATGCCTAGGGCCTGAAGAGGCCAGAAGAGAGTGTAAGATCCTCTAGAACTGGTCTTCCAAAACTTCTCTGAGTGCTGGGAACCAAACCCAGATCCTATACAAGGGCATCAAATGCTCTTAAACATAGAGAATTCTCTTCAGGCACCAGATCAAGCTTTAAAGTAACTAGGACATTTGATTAATTTTTCCCTTCTCACCAGCAGAAGGTTTCTCAGGAGGAAACTCCTGAAAACAGTTCAAGTCACAACTCAGAGACGACACTGGTCTCATCTGCATGATACGAGAGTGGGAACTGCGACTTGGCACAAGTCTATGCAGGCAGCATCTCATGCTCATTTAGTCCTGACACAGCCACATGAAGCAGGCACTGTGACTCTCTCCATTTTACAACGATGAAGGAGGGTCTTAGGTTAAACAATCTGCCAAAACTCATCTAGAAACTGAATGACTGACGACAGACCCTTCGAAAAATCTGTATGCTCAGGCATTCCAAGTATCACCTTCAGGCTCTTAGCAATCGCCCCCTAGCAATTACTATGCAATGAGCCTCAGAGCTACTACTTATTTTTAAAATACTCACAAGACACCTTCCAAGAGGAAAATATAGTTCTGACTGCTTTACCACAATCATCTGCGGTGGGTGGGATCAATCCCATTTCATGTGCAAGAACACTGAGCTCAGAAAACTCAATCACTCACTACAAATCAACTTTGCAGCTGACAAATGGGAGAGATGACATTTGAACCCAGGCTGATGGACCAAAGGGAATGAGAAATGAGCTCGTAACAAATCACTGGATACAGAGCGGGTAAAAGACCTTTGAAAATCCTAAATCTTCTAAGCCACAATGCTAAGCTGTAATAAAACTTTTAATGGTATGACCTTTACAGTTCATGAGGAAGGAATACAATTTCCAAAAGTGTTCATTTTCTATACACTTTGGAGCTCTATCTAAAAATAGTTACAACTAGTTAAACATCAAAAAAAAAAAGTAGATGAAACAAGCAGTTTTAGTAGAAAGCTAAGTTACTTACAGACTAAAACCTCCCTGGAATTTCATGTTTAGTAATACCAGAGTTATATGAACCATCAGAAAGAACCCACAGGAGAAATTAACATGCAAGTGTTAGCTAGCTTCACCACTATTGTGATTATTTTATAAAACCAAGGCACCTTAACTCAGACAAAATGACCACTATGTAAGACAATTTTTTCAATAAATATATTCATTTCATAGCAAAATTAAGGAATTTCAAATTTTAACTGCATTTCTGAATATCTAAGTCCAACTCAAACTCTGAAAGAAAAAAGGGCAATACCTAAAGATTGGATCTAACTCAGAAATTAAGAATCAAGTTTACCTGAAGAAAATCAGATACAGTTTCTCCACCCATGATTTACATAGATTTTCTTCCCAGCTTTACTACATAGAAATCCCAGTTCGAAGCTGCAGTTTTTTCTGTCACCATTGCTAAAACCAAAGACGGCCGTTTGACAGTTGTGACACTGTCCATATTTATTGTCTCTTTGAAGATTCCCCAGAGCAAATCATATGTTTTAAAAAGAATTAATGGCATGACCCCGCTGACCTAATGAAACAGTAACATTCTTAGAGCAGCAAGTGTTTTTATCCCAGTGAAGTTGTTGCTGGCTTGCTTTTCTTACTTCTGTGCCCTTTAGATCTAACTTTATGAATGGCTGGATCTCTTTACACACTCAAAAAGATACCAACAGGTTAATTACACGTGTCCTCAAATTAACACCACCTCACCAGTAGATCCTCTAAGACACCAAGAAGCTAGGGGAAAAAAATAGACATGGAGGAAATTTTCATCTTATAACTCTCCATATTCCATCACTAAAGGAATTCAGGGCAGGAACCTGGAAGCAGAAACTAAAGCAGAAGCTATGGAGGGGCCAGAGCTTATGGGCTAGCTCTTACTAGCTAGCTCAGCCTGCTTTCTTACACCATCCAGGACCAACTCTCCAAGGGTGTCACTACACCCAGTGAGGTGGACCCTCCCCCCTACCAATCATTAATAAAATATAAATTTAAATTTTTAGTTGCCCCATAGACTTACCTACTGGCCCGTTTTATGAAAGCAGTTTCATAATTAAGATTCCCTCTTCCCAGATATGTCTGTCTAGCTTTGTGTCAAGCTGACAGAAACAACAGTCCACCTTCCATCTGGAGGTGCTGGGAATTCCTCAAATATTTTAATAGCACACCTACACCTCACTTTATTGCACCTTGTTTTTGCCTATTTCTGCATTTCTGGATCACACCCTAAGGAAGGTGACTGAGCGGTTTATATTACTCCCAAGGAGACAGAAGTTTTATCCCAAATCGTCCTGGTTATTTTATGCCAAGTTAAAACCTGCATTTTGCAATATTTTCAAAGGTATTTGTAATAAATACATATCCCAGAATTCTGTTGCAGTTCTAAGCAAAGTAAAATTAACAGATCCTTTCATTAGTGACCACAGACAGTCTCAGGTCATCAAGCACATGTTAGATCCTTTGAAGAACAGTGTTTATGTTAAGTTCATATTAATTATCTTTGCTGATTAAAAGAATGTAACCCACAGATGGGAGTGGGTGGAGAGACCCACAGCCAGACATTGTGTAGAAAGAGATTCTAAATTGGAGGTCTCCACTGGGTCCCACCCCTCAGAGCTCAGGGGATCCCACAGAAGAGGGGGCAGAAAGGTTGTAGGAATCAGAGGGGATGGAGAACACCAGGAGAACATGGCCCAATGAAGCAACTAAGCAGGGTGCATTGGGCTCACAGACACTGAAGCGGCAAGCACAGGGCCTGCGGGGGTCTGCACCAGGTCCTCTGTGTGCATGCTGCAGCTGTTAGCTTGCTGTTTTTGTGGGACCCCTAACTATGGGAGGGGGTGTGTCTTTGACGCATTTGCCTGCTCTTGGGATTCTTTTCCTCCTGTTGGTTGCCTTGTCCAGTCTCAATGTAAGGGCTTTTGCCTTCTCTTATTATATTTTGTTTTGTTGTGTTTTAAAAAAGTATGTAACCCACATTATAATAACAGCTATCATATATTTATTTATTTATTTGTCAAAGCCTTTAACATTATTTAACATAACCTTTATAATAAGTCCTCTAGGAATGCTTGTCTTAGTAAATAATATTTTTGCAAATGAAGGAAATAGGTTAAAAGATCGTCTTAGTTATTTTTGCTGTACTAAAATACCATAAGCAAGGCAACTGATGTTAAATGTCACTTAATTGGGTTTACAGTTTCAGAGGGTTAGAGTACATGATGGTAGAGCAAAGGTGTGCCAGAAAGAACAGCTAAGAGCTCAAATTGTGACCCACAAGCAAGAGGGAGACAGAAAGAGCACACTGGGACCAGAAATCTTCTGAGACATCAAAGCCCACCTCCAGTGACACACTCATCCAACAAGGCCACGCCTCCTGATCCTTTCCAAATAGCACCACCAACTGGGGACTATCTATTCAAGCATATGCACCTATGAGCCATTTTCATTCAAATCAACGTATTTCACTCCCTGATCCATAGGCTCATGGCCATATCATATGGCAAAGTATATTTAGTCCATCTTCAAAAGTCCCCATAATCTTTCATTGTCTTAACACACTGTTTTAAAGTCCAAACTCCAAAGTGTCTTCTGAGACTCAAGCCAGCCTCTTAGCAACAAGCTCCTGTAAAATCAAAACAAGCACCAGGAAATTTAATATTGGAATCAAGTCTTGTTCTAGAAGAGATAAGCAGATCAAGGTGAGGCCTTACCCAATTTGGGATAAAGGGAGGGATTCCTCAGGACAAGATCCCACCCAGATAATCCTGCAATGAGCAAAAGGAAAGACCTAAGGAATTTTCTGCTCTTTTTCTCTTCAAACTGTACATTTTGTATTTCCTTTTGCCCCATTTGCTCTTTTTCAGTGTAGACCTACATAAGAATGACTACTAATAACCATGTGACAGAGTCGGTATTAGGCGATCTTGAAATCTCTACTAAAGAAATTAGTCTATTACCTTTCAATTTAGCCTTGGATAAATTCTTAGGAAAGGACAAAATCACCACGTTCTTTGACAAAGTATAACATGAATGGTCCCTAGCCTAGTTTCCAACACTGTTTCCTTCTGAAACCTCTTGAATTGGCCTTTACAGTCTGTCCACACAGCTCTCAGCACTACTTCTTCAAAGATCCTACTAAGATGGCCCATTAAGCTTTGCTTATGGAGTTCAACCACTTTGCTAGTCCAGAGTCCTAAAGCCTTCCACATTTCTCCAAAACTCAACATGGTCAGGTTCTTCACAGCAATACCCTGATACTACTGGTATCAACTTCTTGGTTACTTTTCTATTGCTGTGACAAAATGGCATGACTATGGCAACTTGTAAAGAAAAAAAAATAGCATTTAATTGAACTTGCTGTTTAAGGGCCTTAGGGTCTGCAATGGCAGTACAAAAGCATGGCATCAGGAACAACTCAGAATTAACATCTTGATCCACAAACAAGAGGCAGAGAGAGAGAGAAGAGAGAGAGAGAGAGAGAGAGAGAGAGAGAGAGAGAGAACACAGAATGAAAATGTCACCCATATTTTGAAAATTGAAAATGGGCATACCTCCCTAACAATACCAACCTCCTAATCCTTCTGAAACAGATCCACCAACTAGCAGCAAGTATTCAAACCAGCACAGACAGTGATGGAATCATGAGTTTTATTCTACGTCATGATTCTACGTCATGTGACCTACAAAGTCATGCTCACAGAATTTAAAACCAGCTTAGTCTGGTTTTACTTTTAAGTAGGACATAATTATATCACATTCCATAGTTTCATACATGGTGTACTTGTATGTTTCATTTAATCAAGTTACCTCATATGTGCAGTCTCTTTCTTTGCCTCATCAACTGAGCTCACAAACACCCAATTTCTATGCTACCACGAGCTTCATTCCATCCTGGGACTTGCTTTCTGCATGATTATCTCCCAGATTGCTGTAGTCCTATTTTATCACACCACTCATTCAAACACCATCAAGAATTTTAGACAACAATATGTAATATTACTTCATTGGTGCCACAGGCAAGAAAAGCTAGGGCATCCTTTCCATTTTCATTTACTCTACCTTTCCACAGTCTGGGGGGGTGAAGCGTCTCTTGCATTCATATTGCTCCGTGTTTCGTATTGGTCCCCAAGATACTAACATGTAATGAGCCTCCAGAGCCTCGCATATTCTGAGGATAAGATCGATTGCATAGGAACAAAGCAGGGAAAAAGAAACAAAGACCAGGAAGACCACACAGAATCAGACACGCAATAATACAGACTTGGTAAAAGGACAGAGTTTCCTCTGCTTATTGCTTCCACCTGTCTAAAACCACACACTACAGGAGACAAAAAAGAATAAAATTAATCAATTTTTACAAACTTGCAATGCTGCAGTGCAGTTTGTTTAAAAAGTGTGTGTGTGTGTGTGTGTGTGTGTGTGTGTGTGTGTGTGTGTGTTGAAAAGATTGAAGAACTTCAACTTGGAACAAGAACCATTATGTCTTATTTGAATTGCTTCTGCCCTGCATTAGATCCAGAGCAGCAAATTAATTTATCATTTCAGAAGACTGAAATACTTCCGGCCAGTCATAAGGATATCCAAACCCCAAAATATATAGATTTTCAGCTGTTTTATTGAACTTACCATTTGCTTAATTATCTTGTTTCACACAATCCCAGATGAACTAGAACTGTGCTCTGTCTTACAATGAACTAATCTCATTAACTACTATTCTATCACGTTTTTTGATGGATACACTATCTCCTCTTGGAAGCTCCTCAGAAGTTGACATGTGTCCCTCACCACTGTGCTGACAGTCCCCTCTTGTATGTCTTAGGATATACACTCAGACTAATCAAAAAAGCAGTCCAAGCAGTCCTTGCATTCCATATTGTCAACAAGTTACTTTTACATTCACTAGGTCTTTGGAATATGTTAATCTTTCTCCCCAGAGCAGAGAAAGCATAATCATACAAAAAAATTGAATATTGAGTATGTTTGTAGGCCAGAAAGCCTTACCAAAATTTTCAAACTTAACTTTTTCTTCTTTTGTGTGCATGTGTGTGGGCTGTGTGTATGTGTGTTTATGTATGTTTACATGTGTTAGAAGTTATGTAGGGGAGTGTACATGTGCATATATCAGAATATGTATGTAGAGGCCAGAGGTTGATAATGGAAATTTTTCTTCATCATTTTAATGTCTTACTCACAGAGGCAGACTCTCTCAATCAAACTTAGAGCTCACTGATGTACCTAGTCTCCCTAGAAGCTTGATGTGGGGATCCCCTGTCTCTGCCTTCTGAGCAGATGTGCAAGTGAACTACCACACCCATTCAGTATTTGCTTGGGTTCTTGGGATCTTAACTTCATTTTTTTATTTATTTTTATTTATTTATTTAGTTTTTCAAGACAGGGTTTCTCTGTGTAGCTTTGCACCTTTCCTGGAACTCACTCTGTAGACCAGGCTGGCCTCAAACTCACAAAGATCCACCTGGCTCTGCCTCCCGAGTGCTGGGATTAAAGGTGTGTGCGCCACCACTGCCCAGCCTGGAGAAATAGCTCAGCCATTAAAGGCTAGACTCACAACCAAAAATTTAACTCCATTTTTATTCCTTGCACAGAAAATTCTTTAATCACCAAGCAATCTCCCTGACCCTAATTGTCATTATTTTTGACCACATAATTAATACATGTTTCCTGACCAAATATTAAGTCACTTAAAATTTGGCGATAATAATACTGATACGGACTTTAGGCAACTCTAACCTAGGCCCATTATGGAAGTCCTCCTTTGTATACTTACAAGAGACATAGAAAGAAAAGATCTATGAAAGTGGCTTTCAGAGAGGAGAAGGTCAAAAGCTGGGACCTGCTTCTAATGGTACACACCAAACTGTCATTCAATAGTCTGGGCAGCTACAGGAAACCAATCCTAACCACTGGCCAAGGTGTCTGCTGTAAGTATTAAAAATACTGCTAGTAAGGAATTCACTACAGCAAGTCTAGGTGGGAGCTATCCAGTGTGACACTCAATATTCCCACTCTAAGATGAACCTATCTAAATATCCAGTGTGCCAATGTGTCTACAGCACAAGTACTTCAAATCCTCCTTTGGCTAAAATGCCCTAGGAAGGGACATAAAATTTGCAGCCTTTGCTGTAAGACCACATGAAGCCAGCTTGCAGTACCTGGTCCCATGGCAGGGATGCCGAAGTGATTGCATTCAACCTGCACATACCAATCAGAAGCCCAAACTTCGCTTCTAAATGGCAAAGGTTAAAGACACTGACCAAAATATGTCATTCTCTTTCTTCAGAACAGAATACTTCTATAATGAATCAGAGTGGAACAGAATATGAGAAGAAGTGAGGTACACACATCCAGGCCTCCTTCCTAAAATCTCAACATTACATTGCATACACCCTTCCTTCTATAGCTTGCTGACCAGATGTAGAGTGCACATGCATGGCTCCATGCCATGAGAAGATGGTAGAGCACCAGACAGAAAGAGGCTTGTGTATCTGAGTAACGTCATAGAGCACATTGTACTTCATCCTACCCCAGCCACACTGAACCATGTGAGAGGTGCACAAGAGTAAATACAGAGTACATCAAGACACTGAAGTGAAGGGCTTGGTCTCTGGGTTGCCCTGACTAATTACACACTGTGTAATCCTGTCTGCAAATATCCAATATGGCTATTGATTTTTATTTGAAGGATATAACACAAATGCCCAAGCTCATTTTTACTGGCAGGACATGAAGCAGTCGCAGAATAGCAACCATGGTATTTGGTGGCTAGATTTTTAAAGACTGGTGGGTGACAATTGGAAAGACCACAAAAATACAATGTAACCAGGAGAGCAACCTGTCTGAGCTCCAAGGAGAAGGCTCCTCACAGATTTATTCTTATTCAAGACAAGTGGAGGTATTTGAGGTATGATCTGAGAAAGCACAAGTGTTTCCCACCTGAAACTGCAGAGATTTTGTGTAACTCACCCAAGATTGCCCATTCCTCATCTGTCTGACTTAAATTCCTGCACTCTCAACCATGACATTTTTTGATGGCAAAGCAGATCATTATTTTCAATGTTTAGTTCCCCTAATGCAGTACTAAATCTAGACTTTTAACAAATGCCCATAGTGTGACTTAATACATTTTCAAAAGGAAGAAAATTCAGCGGCATCTGTGAGCTCTTTTCAAGGCATTCAGTTACAGTTAATCATAATTAATTCCATCAGTGGGTCAGTAAGGATACTTGACAGAGGTGAACAAAAGGGGTTGGCAACAGGAATCTCAATGTGGAGAGATTTGAGGCTTCTATCAAAAATAAATTTTCCTTACTAAGTAGTTACCAAAAATTTTTTTTATTCAGTAATTTTAGTCA
Source organism: Peromyscus leucopus (assembly GCF_004664715.2). Classification (NCBI taxonomy): domain Eukaryota; kingdom Metazoa; phylum Chordata; class Mammalia; order Rodentia; family Cricetidae; genus Peromyscus; species Peromyscus leucopus. The sequence continues at coordinate 40,217,265 of NC_051072.1, forward strand.
GCATAATTGGTAATAGGCTTGCTTCATCTTGACATTCTCATGCAAATATATCATTATACTTTGTTCTTATTTGTTCCTCTACTGCCTCCCTGTCACCTTTGTCTTGCTGATCCTCCTCCCGCCCCCAGATGGCTCTGCTTTCATGTGGTCAGTATTCACTACCTTTCTTATTCCCCTCCTCCTCGCTCTATAGACATCTTCTTCCCCATCATAGTTCCTTTTCTACTATCATGTGCTCTCTCTCTCTCCCCCCTCTCTCTCTCTTTCCCCCTCCTCCCCTCTCTCTGTGTATAAGTATGTGTGTGCGTGACATAAATTTCAATCTATGTTCTGCATATGAGAGACAAGATGGTATTTCTTTTTCTGACTCTGTCTTATTTTATTGACATGGGTTCTTTTCAGTATTAGCTCCATGGGTACATTACGATATATCTCAGTGCTGAGAAAACTGAGCTCAAAAGAGCAACAGATACAGAGAATGATAAATAAATGAAAATTTTCTCTGTCATATTTAAATGGGTAAGGTTTAAACTTAATGCTTGGGGGTAAAACCAAGTGTGTGTGTGTGTGTGTGTGTGTGTGTGTGTGTGTGTGTGTGTGTGTATATATATATATATATATTTTATATATTATATATATATATACACCTTCTTACTAAAAACTTGCAACTCATTTCTATCACATGGAAAAGAGCCAAGAACCTGAAAAATCAAAGAGGCCTCGAAAATACCTAATGACAACTTTGTGTTCCAGGAAGTAGAAAGGCTCCATCAAAGTCAGCATCTCTACAAAAAGGAAGTGATTCAGAATGTTCAATGACTACCCACACCTCGAAGCAGACATCCTTAGCATCTCAAATTCAGAACAGCAAATGAGTGAGGTAAAAATAACAAGGGAAAAACAGACTAGCTCACGGAACATGAGTCCATGAAGAATTAATAAAGCCAGATGATGGATTTGAAAGACATAATCAAGGTCAGACTGAAGAGCAGGATAGTATACATGTGCTTTACCTATATTGGCAGAGCACAAAAAGAAAAGAAATCCTTGAAATATCACTAGTCAGATACAATCTAGCACTTTCACAACAGAAATTATCATCAGCTACAATACTGGGCAAATGAAACACAGCATTAATAATAATAATAATAATAATAATAATAATAATAATAATAATAATAATGACAGCTCCAATTTGTATAAATAATAGTTGTCTATTTCTTAATAATACACATGTTAAAACAGGGGAGATTACTGACTGTGAATAAACATAAGAATGATTTTTATTTATGTTTATATCACTTGTGTGTGGGAGCCTGTAGAGATGAGAAGAGGATCTCAGATGCCCTGGAGCTAAAGTTACAGGTTCTGCTGGAAACTAAACTTGATATCTAAAAGAACAGCAAGCACACTTAAGCACTGAGCCATCTCTCTAGTCCCAAGAATGATTGTTTTAAAAGTTTTGTGGTTTTTTTTTTAGCTCTCCCATGGATTAAGTGGACACTAGAGACACAACAAAATGTCAGCATCCTTCCCACTCATTTATACGAGGACTACAGCCACAATAGTGGGAAATTTAGCAACATCTAAACAACAAATACACATACCTTTTGAACTATCAATTGCACTATTATGAATTTAGTCTATGGACTTTGTTGCCAGGCTTTTTTGGTTGGAGTTTTGGGTGTTTTTTTTTTTAATTTCTTTTTAAATACAGGTATCCACTAAACAACACAATCTACTTAGCTCTTTATCACAAAATAAACTCTATGCCTGACAATTTTTGCCCAATTGTAGGCTAATAAAAGTGTTTTGATCACAGTTTTAAGCTAGGGGAGAGTGGCTGGGGATATAGCTCAATGGTAGAATGCATGTTTAGCATACACAAGGCCCTGTGCATGCTCACACACTCGTTCACACACACACATAAACACACACAAGTCCCTATACCCCCCCACACACACATAAACACACACACACACACACACACACACACACACACACACACACACACCCTGAGGTTAGAGAGATGGCTCAAAAGAGAGCATGATGACCAATCATGAGGTACAGAGTCTGGATGCTATCACCAATGTAATAAGCCAGAAACCCTACAAAATGCCCATAAACCCAGCTCCAAAGGATCTCACTGCTCTTCAGGTCTTCATGTACATGTACAGGTACATGTTTACACACACACACACACACACACACACACACACAAATAGATAAATCATTTTTTAAAAGAAAGGCTAGACTAAACTATGATGTTTGGTGGGCTAAGTGCACTGTATTAAATGTATTTTTTACTTATTTTGACAACATCTTCATTTTAACCATGAATTCTTTGGGCCATACCCCATTATAAATGTAGGAACATTTTATGTAAAATATCTACTGAAAAAAGTAACATCTCTCACATGTAAGGAAAATTATACTACTAGTTAATTAGATAGTTTTCTATAGAATTTGAATTTGGTTGTGGCATTATTCCCTGATCCATAAGTAAATAGAATCATAAAATATTTCAAAAAGTACAACTCATTCTAAGCCAATGCCTATGTGTTTGTGCCTCCAGCTATAATAGGGGTAACCACTAAAAGATTAGTTCTCCTACAGAAAATACTTCCATAACTGGATTAAGTACAGGAGGCAACAGTTTTTAGAACATAAGACAATTGCAGTCCCTGAGGGCACACAGACTCACCAGATTAAACCCCAAGATTGTCTCACTCTCTAAAAAAGGATGCTCTCATGATGGAGAAGGGCAATCCAAACAGAGCATGATAGTCATTTCAAGCAAGGAGGCAGTGAGGAGAGTATAGGCACCTGATGTGCCCAAAATCTAGAAGATAGGATCCAACGCAATATAGAGTCATGTAGACAAAAATGTCCAGAAACCCAAGTGGGGATTGTACACGAGTCTCTGCCTAAGATCTTGGCTATATATATTCAAGATGTGATCTTGTGGAAGATGAAAAATGTTATGGAATTGAAATAACAGTGCTAGTGGAGGCCAGGTAGAACTAGAAGAACACGTCAGTCATGTAAAAAAGCAGAATTTGTAAGCAAGCCTGTAAGAATGGGAAACGCCATTAATAAACACAGAGAGCTGAATGCCTTTCTACAGATACAGGGCATGCCCTGAAGGAAGTGCCAGGACCCTACCAACCCCTGTGGATACTACTGAATGTGGTCCAATTGAACAGACTTAGGAAGCACACCTTAGGTTTTCTAAAGATTTGCATTAGCAAAGCATAAAATCAAGCTTAAGTATGTTCAAGTCAATTATTAAACAATATGCTAAGTTAAACAATCAACACTCTTTAGAAGAATATTACAGAATTCAGAGGCTTTACCACCAACTATCCAAACTGTCCAGTATTCATTCAAATATCACTAACAAAGAAACAGGAAAATATGACATGGTGATAGCCAAAATATCTGCAAATAAAGCTCCAATTCACCTAATCCATATCTTAAAGAGCTATTATACATAGCACATATGGGTGTATTATAATTATATATGGAGATAGTCTTTAAAATAGTAAAGAAAAATACGCTCAATTAATTAAATGTATATTATTTTGAGGAGTAAAGAGGAAATTAGTCTAAGCAGAAAAAAGAAGAAAGAAAATTCTCGAATTTGAAAAACAAATGGAATAAAAATTTTAGTGAACAAGCTTTGATAGCTGGTTGGAGATGGTAAGGGAAAAGGAGACAGAATCCCAAACTGATACACAGAATTTTTTTTTCATTCTAGGAAACGAAGTGGAAGGAAAATTTAAATGAATAAAGTCTCGAAATTAGGTAATACAGCTGGGGTGTAGAAATACACAGGTTTGTAGTCCCCAGCCATTCAAGACTATCCTAGGATAACACAGGGAGACCTCATGAGAGAAAAACAAATACATAAAAATTTGAAAGGAAAGAAATAGTGGGATGATATCAAATAATTTTATACAAATATAACTAAATCCCCAGCAGGAAAACAGATTAAAAACAGGCTAGATAGAATATTTAAAGGAATAATGATTAGTAATTTCTACAAATAACCAAAAAGATCCAAGAAGTTTAGTAAACTTAAGCAGAGTGAATATTAAGAGATCCATTCCCAGGACAGGCACATGGTAAGCAAAGTGCAGAAAACCATAGATAAAATATAAGGAACATCCAGAGAATAAGTTTTCTGTGTACTGGAGAACAAGGATAAGAATTGCTACAGGTTGTCAGAAACAATAAAATGAAATGACATCATTACATTAATGAAAGGAAAAATAAAAACAAAACCTATCATCCCATAGTTCTATGCCCAACAAAAATACTCTTCAAAATCAAGAACTAGACAAATATTCTGATAAAAAAGAGCTCAGTAACCTTCTGCAGACTTCACACACACACACACACACACACACACACACACACACACACACACACCACAAGCAAATGATAACAGATAGAAATTTAGATTTATACTAAAGAATAAATAGCACTGGGAATGTTGAATAAATTGGTAAATACACATGAGTATGCTTTCTATCCTTTTAGAATGCCTTTAAATGATTGCCATTTAAAGAAAAAAACTAATACTGTAATCTTGCTGCATAACACTGGCACATAAGTAATGCCTAATAACTTCTAATTTGTACACAAATAAAAACTATAGAAAAATGAATAAACTGCAAAGAAATTCATTGGCCTAAAGTCATGTAAAGAAGCAGATTTTGTAACCAAACAGAATTGGGCTCAAGGTGTTTTATATTGACAAGTTGGAGTCCCAAAAGCCATAACCCCAGTAAAGATATATTCATTCTGCACATAGCAGATCTAGTCTGTGGATATCATCACAGTGTAAGTTCCAATGGCCCTCCAATCCACTCTCACAAACCCCAAATGACTAGTTGCTTTCCAGCTAAAGAACATCATAGAATAAAGATAGTCCTCTTTATTGGCATGATCTGTAGCCTTCGAGAGATGACTTTGGAAGGTCATTTTTTTATATGATAAATGGAACTGCTAGACAGAAAAGAGAATAAGGCTAAAGGGTAAAATGAGTTCTTTGGTTTAGAGAAAACATGATGAATTAATTTACAAATAATAGCGGAAGTTGGTACTGCAAGACATTTTTTAAATGAAAGTTATTCTTCATAGACTTTCATACGTGATAAGAATTTAAAATCTAGATGAGCAGAAACCAAATAGATAAGATAGAAAAACAGAGATGGCTCTCTCGTCTCAATTTCGTGTGTCTTAAAAAAAAAAAAAAAAATAAAAAAAAAAACAGTTAATAGCATGAGTTATACAACACACCCGAATTTTAAAGGACAATGTGAAAATAGTTGATGGATGTAAATGGACCCAAAAAGAGGTCATGTAAACCAACCTAATGTTCAATTAGATGAGATAATTTTTCTTTACTCATATAAAAACATCTGTAATCAATGTACTCTGAAAACAGAAAATTTCAAGGAAGATAAACATGTCAATGTGCCCATTTATTAAAGTATTCAGCAGTTAAGTCATATTATTATCAATATATAATTACCATTGCTATACACTACATCTGTTGAGCACTTCCTATTTAGTAGATGCTTGTTAGATGTCTTTTTATATTCCTCACTGAATTGATATGACAATCTCTAGTGGTGATATTATAATTCTACTAGATAGATACAAAAGGCAATGTACACAGGGCATTCTAAGAGTCATTAATGAAAGAATCAAAATCCACTCTTACATCTCCCCAGTTCCAACCATTTCTCCATCCTCCCTCCAGGTCTCAATACACTAGCAAAGATCTTAGGAGCCAAGATAAAAGGAAAGGATTATCCCTTCATCCCTATCTGATGAAGGTAGTTCTGTCTGTCAAACGAAGGGTCTTTGCTCCTGGAAGGAAAATGGTAATAGGAAAGTTTGATAAATAAGCAATTACACAAAGAATAACCACTTGAAGAAAAATAATGAGTTATAAATAGAACCAAGGAAGGCTTTGCCCAAAGCACTGAATTTTGACAGAGAACATGAAGGGGACAGACGGACGCAAACATCGAGAGAGGAAAAGGGCGGGGTTGTTGGCCATTAGGTTACATAAACACTTCTGTAGCTGTTGTTTTCTAAGAAATGCTGAAGTAGTTCCTTCATCTGCAGGATTGAAAACTTGAACTTGAAACCTAAGTATATCCGGCACAGATGTCCCTTGAATGGTGATGGTTAGAACAGCATGCTGGGTGGTTTTCAACTCTCATTACTAAATCACTCCACACTATGCTTCTTTGACAACTATTAGAACAAGAATGTCTATTTTAAAATTTCTCTTTCCCTAAAATACCTGCTTCATAGATAAATCAAAAAAAAAAATGTTTAAACTTCAGGAGAAGCTTCAAGACATTTTATAAATTTCACTGTTTTACACTTGCTTTTCTTCTAAGTAAAAGTCTCTATTTCTACTCAGAAGTTTTATGACAATTCATCCTAGGTAAGGCTTTAACCAAAAAGGAGGGTGTCTACTGAATATCTTTGTCTTGAAGTCTGTGAGGCAGGTTTCCAAGATTTTCTTAGGAAACTAAAGCCCGGCACATTATTTTAAACTGGAAGTACCCCTATCTCATTATATTTCTAGTTGAATAAATTATACAATTATTTAGAACAAGAGGGATGCATTTTCTTGGCACATTTTCTCAGGATAATGTTTATTACCCTAGAGGATAAAAAATACATAGATCTCCAATTTTACAGAACCCAAAGGGTTATTCTGTAGGTGTCAGAACTATAAAACTAAGAAGCATACTAAGGCTGGTAGAAAAAACGGAAAATATAAATAACTGCTAATAGACAATAGTTTAAACTATGAATCTCTGAAGACCCTGACCAAGTAGCTGTTTAGGTATGGGGGGGGGGTGAGTTTGTGGGAGGGGGGTTAGTCTGAGAATCCATCTGAATCTATCAATATAGTTTAATATTGGTAATTTTTGCATTAAAGCTCTCTGGGGCTTCTAGAAATTCCTGCAGACAAATGCTAATGTGAAAACGTCTTAAGATTGGCAACAGTCATCCTTTGATCTCGAATAACACCAATTTAGCAGGATCAAGAAATGTGGCTGTCTTCTTTGTTCTGAGGTTACCCTCAGTTTGTCTATGCAGAATCATTCAATAGCTCAGACACAAAGTTAAAAGACAGATTGTATTACTATCCAATAGTAATCTTCCATAAGGATTCTAGAAGTCCATCACCTTTCATTTATCACCCTGAGCTCTCTCTGGATTGTCTTCAAGAAATTATCACTCTCTCTCTCCTACACAGATCCCTATACTTGAATCACAGCACTTGTATTTAAAAAATGAATAATGATAACCAAAAATAACTTGTGATGTGTTTCAATGTGGATAAAAATAAACACCAAGAATTCATCTTTGACAGCTCAACCTTCAAAAGGAAATGAGGAAACACCCCCTCTCCTCTCCAAACCCCTCAGAACTGGCATTAGATGGGCCACTCATACTTACAGGTGGCAGCCATCATTCATCCATGTTTAGAAGCAGGGTGACGTAGAGCGCTTAGCACCCTACCTTAAAAATAAAGACAATCTTACTTCACATTTGACTTCAGGCCACAGGAAAACCTAAGTAGCCAGCTTCAGGTTTCAATGCAATTCACAGGTTGTGTATGTTCCCAATATTGTATACCCTGAATCTCTGATTCTTTCCCCATCACCCACTAATAGGCTTCTTCACTGCAATTTGCTCTCCTGCCCTTGAATATTCTTAATACACTTGACTTTCCCTTTTGTAACTTCACATTTACATTAACTCTCTTTCTGTGGCTTTAAGTCCAGAGAGAATATGATATTCATTATAGAACTTCAGTTATTACTTCCATAAGAAAACCTTAGAGCCTCTCTGTTTCACCATCTCACACATGAACAAAAGCTTTTGGTTCCAGACCAACCTGGTCATAGATATTTTATATTCAAGAGGCATGCAATCCATTTCTCCATAGAAAAAGACTTTGTCTCGAGAAAAAAAAAAAAAGCCATGAACCAGTTTGAAATCAGACATTTGTAAAACAGTGGGTAATCACAGAAAATAGTTTTTGGCAAATAATGTGATATGCCACTATCTCTTTACATCAGATATTGTTTTTCCTACTTTCTCTATAAATGAAAGATGACTCTAAATGTCCTTATCTTTTAGATATTTTTTTAAATTAACATTTACTAATTCTACATATTATCAGATTTCAATGAAATAGTTCACCACACTCATATAGTGTGAACTGTTCAAATCCAGCTACTCTTTGCTCACCTCTTTCCAACCCAGCAACTGCTACTGTCTGTGGTACTCTATGGAAATTCAGTAGTACTTGTCATTCTATGTTTGGCTTATTTCACTTAATGCCTTCCTTTCATTTCCATCTTGTTGGGGGTATAGCTCAGTGGAAAAGCATTTGACTGCAGACTCCATCTTGTACTGCAAGTGATAGGATTTCATTTTTCTTTAGAGTTTAAGAATATTCCTGTGTTAAAAAAAAAAGATATTCATGTGTGTGTGTGTGTGTGTGTGTGTGTGTGTGTGTGCATTTTCTTTTTCTATTCATCTGCTGAAGGGCTCTAAGTAGTTCTGTATCTTGGATATTGTGAATACTGCTACAATAAAGATGAGTATGCAGGAATCCCTTTCGTGTGCTGGCTTCCTTTCCTTTGGATATATATTCACAAGTAGGACAAGAGAACATATGGTAGATCTAGTTCAGTGTTTCAAGGAATACATACTATTTCCCATAGTAGTTCATCTGTTCTATATGCCTCTACCAACACAGTAAGAGCCTCCTTTTTCTCCACATCCTCATCATTTGAGTCTGAGTTTGTTTTGATAGTGGTCATCCTAAGATAAAATGATGCAGCATAGTACTTTTGAATTTCCCTAATGGCTAGTTATTTGTGGGTGTCTTTTAACATATTGGTGTTCATTTGTGTGTCTTCCTTTGAAAAGACCCTTATTCAGATCACATGTCCCTTTTAATTGGATTGCTTGGGGATACTGCTGCTGTTACATTTTCTTCTTTTAGTTCTTTATTCGTCCTTTTCCAGAGGTATAGTTGGGAAATGTTTCTTCTTGCCCTACAGGTTATCTTTTCGCTCTGTTTTGTTTTCTATGCAGAAACCTTTCGTTTTTATTTTTTATTCATTTATTTATTTTACATCCAGACCACAGCCTTCCCCCATCCTCCCCTCACCCTACCCCATGCTCCCAGACCCCAAACCCCTCATCAGTCTCCAGTCTATATCCAGGAGAGGGTAGGTTTCCCCCGAGTATCAACAAAACGTGGCATATCAAGTTACTGTAAGACTAGGCACCTCCCTATGTATTAAGGCTGGGCAAGGAGACACAGTATGAGGGGTAGGATCCCAAAAACCTGTAAAAAATTCAGAGATAGTCCCTGTTCCTGCTATTAGGAGTCCCATAAAAACGCCAAGGTATACAACTGTAATACATACACAGAGGGCCTAGGTTGGTCCCATGCAGGCTCCCTGGTTGTCATTTAAGTCTCTGTGAGCCTTCATAAGCCCAGATTAATTGACTGTGAGTTTCCTTGTGATATCCTCGACCCCTCTGGCTCCTACAGTCCTTCCTCCCTCTCTTCACATTCCCTGAGCTTGCCCTAATGTTTGGCTGTGGGTCTCTGCACCTGCCTCCATCAGTTGCTGGATGGCACCTCTGTGATGACAATTGGGCCAGGCAGCAATCTGGTCACAGGAGATGGCCAGTTCAGCTACTTATCCACTATTGCTAGGAATCTAAGCCTGGGTCCTTCCTGTAGACTCCTGGGAGATTCCCCTGCACCAGTCAACAGTGAAGTATCCCTCCCCGACAGAACCCCTCAGCACTCTTCTCCTTTGTGGCCCCCAACCTGATCTCTCATGTCCCCATCCCCACCTGTCCTCAGTCCACTCACAAAATCTCTATTTCCCCTTCCCAGGGAGATCTGGGTGTCCCCCCAATGAACTCTCCTTATTACCTAGTGTCTCTGGGTCTGTGGATTGTAGCATAGCTATCCTTTTTTTATAGCTAATATCCACTTATGAGTACATACCATGTTTGTCTTTATGGTCTGGGTTACCTGACTCGAGGTGTTTTTTTTGTTTGTTTGTTTTTTGTTTTTTTGTTTTTTGTTTTTTGTTTTTTTGTTTTGTTTTGTTTTGTTTTGAGACAGGGTTTCTCTGTGTAGCTTTGCGCCTTTCCTGGAACTCACTTGGTAGCCCAGGCTGGCCTCGAACTCACAGAGATCCACCTGGCTCTGCCTCCCAAGTGCTGGGATTAAAGGCGTGCGCCACCACCGCCCCAGCTGACTCAAATTTTTTTTTACCTAGTTCCATTCATTTGCCTGCAAATTTCCTGGTGTTCTTGTTTTTAACAGCTGAGTGATACACCAATGTGCAAATATACCACATTTTCTTTATCCATTCCTCAGTTGAGGGATATCTAGGTTGTTTCCAGGTTCTGGCTAATACAAATAAAGTTCCTATGAGCATAGCTGAGCAACTGTCTTTGTGGTATGATTGAGCATCATTTGGGTATATTCCCAAGAGTAGTATAGCTGGGTCTTACGGCAGACTAATTCGTAGTTTTCTGAGAAACCACCCCACTGACTTCTAAAGTGGCTTACAAGTTTGTACTCTCAAGCAATGAAGAAGTGTTCCCCTTGCCCTGTATCCTCTCCATCATGAGCTGTCACTTGTGCTTTTGATCTTAGCCATTCTGACAGGTGTAAGATGGAATCTCAGAGTCATTTTGATCTGCATTTCCCTGATGGCTAAAGATGTTGAACATTTCTTTAAGTGATTCTCAATTTGAAACTCTTCTGTTGAAAATTCTGTTTAGATCTGTACCCCATTTTTTAATTGGATTATTTAGTTTGCTGATATCTAGTATGAAAATTTTTTATTTTGATGGAATCTGTTGCTTATTTTTGCTTATTCAGTGCATTTCATGTACACACACACACACACACACACACACACACACACACACACAGTAGTCTCTACCCGTATTTTGAAATATATTCTGCTTGTTTTCTTCTACATGTTTCATAGTTTTTGGTATTATACTTAGGTCCATTTTTTATTTTACTCAAGACAAGAGATGGAGGACTTGTTTCAGTCTTCTATACACAGGTACCTGGTTTTACCAACACCATATGAGGAGAGGCTATCTTTTCTCCAGTGCATGCTCTTGTAACTTCTTTGAGAATCAGCTGCCTCCAGTCACATGGGTTTGCTTCTCTGTTCATTGTTTGGTTCCATTGGTCCACACCTGTTTCTCTATCAGTCCCATTCTCCACTGTTTAAGGTGGTTCTAGAAGATGTCTTAAAATCAAGTTTCGTCTTGTACCCAGCTTTGTTCTTTATATTCAAGGTGGCTTTGCCTACTCATCTAAATGAATATAGTCTGAGCAAATAAAATCCTTTTTAGAATCCCCTAATGAATTTTAGCCCTTAGTTGGCCTTACCATTGAACTCCCATTAGTCACTCCCCTTTTGGGGTTATAAAGAAAGCCTGACAGTCACTGCCTGTTGTAAACTCTTATCTGCTTTTATGACCCTGACAGAATTCAAGTCTTGTGACCTTGCCTTGGCCAGAGAATTGCTGATTGTGTGTGTATATACACTGGAAACTTCGGAGATTTGAGAGAGGGAAAATGGAGATGAAAAGAACTAAGGACTGTAAGAGAACAACAGAAGAAGGGACAGAGAGGAGCTAAATGTGAGAAGAGAGAAGAAACTGTGTAGATAGAACTGACTCAGAAAAATTAAGTGAAAAAATTGGTGTGCTTAGATTCATTTGATATCCCTCAGATTAATTCTCCACCACTAGTAGCATCTTTTCTGGACTCTGGGAGAATTCCTTCCAGGATAGGTACCTGGGAAGAGTTCAGTAAAAGTTGTTTTGATTTATTCATCTCTTCCCTACTTGAAATGGATAAAACCTTCAGGTTTATATTGAGTAAGAGCAGAGAAAGTGAACACTTTTGTCTTGTTTCTCCTTTTAGAAGTAGTGCCAGCCTTTCCTTTGAGTGTGATGTTGACTGAGAGTTTGCTGTACACTTTCTTTACTAAATTGAGGGGTGCTTGCTCTATGCCTGATTCAAGACTTTTATCATGAAGAAATGATGAATTTATAGGGAGCTTTCTCTACATCTACTGAGGTCTTTGGATGGCTTCTACTCATTGTTATATCATTGTGGAGATTAGATTTGCTAATTTGCATATGTTGAACAATTCTTGCATCCTTATGATCTTTCTGATGTGCTGTTGGATTCGATCTGCTAGTATTTTACAGAGAATTTCTACATATATCACTGAATTTCATCAGTGATACTGGCCTTAGACTTTCTCTGTGTGTGCATGTGTGTGTTCTTCCCTCTTTTTACTCCTCTTTAAAGACTTCCAGGGAAGGTAGATTATTCTTATCTCTTTTTACTCCTCTTCAAAAACAAATGCTTTTTTTTTTTTTTGAAGCACTGTTCTTTAAAAAATAATCCAAATCCCATGATTTGGCCTTTAAGATCTAGCATGATCTACCTAACATCTCTTTCCAATTCAACCCATGAAAAACACTTTGTCACTCTATTTTTGCACTACAGTTACATTGATCATTGTATCTCTAATTATGACAAGCTTTCTTATCTATAAGTCTCTGAAGAACAGCCAGAATGTAATTAGTAGAAACTACTATAGAAACTTACTTATACTTTACTTATAGTAAAGCATTAATAAGGATAAATAAGAAATTGTGTATATGCCCTTAAAATACTTATATTTGTCATTTCTCAATGTTTGATAAGGATGACTATATGTTCAAAATCCACACCTTTCCCTGTGTATTTGTTTTTAAATGTTTATTATATGTTACTTCAGATTATCAAAAACATAAACCCAGTCTTCAAAGAGCTTATGGCCTATCAAGCAACATAACACTTTTTCGCACGTAACCATCCCCAAAAGCCAGTATGAATTAAGTGGAAATGAGAAGTTTAAAATTATCCTACATGTTTGCAGAAAAGTAAACAGCCATTTTTGGCTGGTATGATATGTGGGGATTATAGAAGTGTATTTGCAGTTCACTTGAAGAACAGATAGGAGCTAAAAGATATAGAGTGATAGTGATTGGTAAGGAATTCCTGGCAGGACCAAGACAAATCATGGGATTTAGAAAATGCATAGTTTGTGTAGATTAGGATGGTAAAGTGGGACAACCTTCCCTAAGCTTGGGCACCACCTTCCCATTGGACGTGGCCTAATCAAAGGAGAGACATGTCTGAGCAGAACCTTCCATTGCCTTCTGCTTCCTGCTCCTGTTATGACAGGTGACAAGTTCCTGCCACCACGCCTTCCCTGTTATGATGGATGACACTTTTGAACAACAAGCCAGAATAAATCTTTTTTTAAAATACCTTTGTTAGGTATTTTTTCTCAGTAACAGTAAAAAAAATTTAGCTCATATTCTGACTGAGACAAAGAAAAGGTAAAAATCAAAAATCATTGAAACTCATTGCTATGAAGGAAAAATCAGCACCCACAGTTCATTCACCATATACTTCTTCAACATCCACTCGGCTCCACTCATTGTATGAGGTACCAGAATCATACCACATATCAACTTGGATGGTCCTGATTCCAAACTGTAGCACATCCTTTACCTGTGATGCAGATGCACTAGACTTCAACTCCCCCAGAGCCAGGCTTCTCCCATGCATTCAGAGGATCTTAACTGGACCTGGTCTGAAAGCCTTCTTCCTAAGGACTAGCTTCCACAGCACTAGAAGATGCTATGAAAGCTTCCAAGAGCAGAAGGCAACCAACAGTCCTACCCAGGCTTCTATGTCTATGAGTCGCAGTGAAGATAATCTTAAGGGTGCAACAGTGGCACTCGTGTCTTGGTGGAAACCTACAGTTCTATAATTGGATTTAAGGCCTGTTCAACAGCAGAGTAATTATGCCTAGTCTTGGAAACCTGGCCCATCACCCAGGACTAGTGAGGTCATGAATTTAAGAGATCTTACAACTGTCACTTGACTAAACCAATGTAATTCCCAAATGCATTCTAAAGATCTATCCTTACTGCCACAGATACGGGGAGCACTCACATCTCATCAAAGAAGCTTGTCTTTACAATGGAAGTACATCATCACAGAAAACCCCAACTGGTCAAGAGACATTGAACATACAGAAGTCAAGCTGGTGCCTACCTATATTCTTCATCCCTACTGACTAGTGTTCATGGTACTAAAAGGTATTCTGCATGCTACTAAAGGAGAAACATAACCATCAACCCAACTACAACCCCTATGATCTACAGTTGTGACATGCCTGAAAGCATGCTGGTAAAATAGTGGCACAAAGCTTATGGGAATAACCAACAAATGTCTGATAGAATTTAAGGCCCATTCCATAAGAGAGAACCCATAACTGACGCTGCTCAGGTGGACAAGAACCTGAGACTAGATAGGCCAGGGACCTAGAGGAAAACCAAATAGTATTGTTCTGCTAAAGAAATGTAGCAATAAAATGACTCTTGATGACATTCTGCTATACTAGTAGATATATGTGTCATGCTCACCCAGAGAAGCTTCCTCCTCCGGTAAATGGAAACAAATACAGAGACCCACAATTGGATAATATGCAGAAAGTAGGAGACCTTGGAACACTTGGTCCTAAATGAGATGTCTCCATCAGATCCTTCCCCTAAGAGCTCAGGGAACTCTGTGGAAGAGGAGGGAGAAAGATTGTAAGAGCCAGAGCGGATGAGGTCACCAGGGAAGTAAGGCCCTCCAAACACAGGAGGACTGATACACACGAACACACAGCCTGTGACAGTTCCTGCATGGGTCTAAGCCTGATGGGATCCCTGTGCTGAGAGAGGAAATGGACACAAGCCCCCATCAATAACCCAGAAGCTATCTCCAATTGATAACCACTCACAAAGGAAAAATTGTTTCTTTCCAATGGAGTTTCACAGGGTAGACAAACCACCCTTCAGGACAGGCACCATACCTGCAGTAAATGCCCAACGCAAAACAAACTCGATGGTATTGTTAAAAGTTCCTAGTCTTCTAATGCTTTGTCTGACATTGTTTTTATTACTTTCCTTTTTCTTATAGATCTTTTGCATATTTATTATGGTTTCTGGTGTTACATTTTTATTCAATATCTGTGTGTACAATTATGTGTGTCTCTGTGTCTTTATATGTTTCTTGTGGTTTTTTTCTGGCTCTTTTTCTCCTGGTATCTTGTTTGCTTCATCCTATTGCAATACATTTGTTTTTATTTTATCTTATTTTACCATTTTCTTGGGCCTGTTTATATTCTAGTGAAAATGAGAAAGAAGGGGTATAGATTTAGGTGGGTGGGGAGTCAGAGAGGATCTGGAAGAAGTTGAGGCAGAAGAAACTGTAATCAGAATATATTGTATGAAGAAAATTTGTTTTCAATACAAGGGAAAAAAGAGCTATACTGCTTCTGATCAACAATAACTCTTGGTAACTGGGTCATAGTATAACATGTGTTAGGACCCTAATAACTCAGGACATGGGAATGGGTCCTCTATACTGCAAAGAGCCTTGGGAATTTAGAAAGGATATTATAGCCCAGGGTACAGAAGAGGACCACAAGGTAAAGTGCAGTAAAGTAAAACATAGGTTAATTGTAAAGATAAATGAGAGGGCAAGGATCAGACAAAGTTTTGAGGGAAGGAGCTCTTGGGTTGTTAGTTGAAGGACACATAGTAAGTCTCCAGGTTGATGAGGTATTTGGGGGAATGGAATTTGGCAGAAGGAATAGGATGTACAAATACATGGTGGCATGAATCTGAAGACCTCTTTAAGAAACTGTAAGCAGCATGGGCTAGGTGGGGAGCAGGAAGCTTGTAGGAGAATACTAGGGGCAGGTAGACAGGAGGCCAAATCACCCACAGAGGCACTAGTCCACATAAGCTCTTAGAGGAGACTAGCTTCCTTCTGGCCCCTGGGTCATAGTTCTTTCAAATCTATACAGCTAAGAGGAGGAAAACAAAATAGAGTATAGCTTCTCAACAAACTTTCTGCCATAAACAAAGTACCCATCCTTTGCCTTTAAAAATAGCTGACAGTGGCCGGGCGGTGGTGGCGCACACCTTTAATCCCAGCACTCGGGAGGCAGAGCCAGGCGGATCTCTGTGAGTTCGAGGCCAGCCTGGGCTACCAAGTGAGCTCCAGGAAAGGCACAAAGCTACACAGAGAAACCCTGTCTCGAAAAACCAAAAAAAAAAAAAAAAAAAAAAATAGCTGACAGTAAGATAGAGAGGTCATTTGGTGACTAAAAGTGCTTGCTGCTCTTGCAAAGAACTGGAGTTCAGTCCCAGCACCTACATCCAAAACTCACGACCACCTATACCTCCAGCTTCAAGGGATCTGAGGCTCTCTTCTGGCCTTTGTGTCCCACACACACATTCACATACACACACAGAGGCACACACATTTTATATATATTATAAATCTTAAAATAATAAGAATATAGCTGGAAGTATATACAACAAACAGAGAAGTCATGTGATCTGGTTTCTGTGTTAGAACAAATCAATCCACACTGTTGTGAATGGATTAGAATCAGGAAAGGCTGGTGGGAGAATGTGACACCACCTGAACAGTGACAAAACAAACTGACAAGAGACTGTCTAAAGAGAAAGAGTGATTAAACCTTTAAACATTTAAATACACTGTAAGATTCCAGCCAATGAAAGGTAGCGACTCCAATTTAAAAAAGACAGAAAATCTAGGCATGAAATTTTGTGTTGATTTTTCAAGGTAAAACTTGGAAAGCAAAAATAAATTATTTAGAGAATCATTGTCAAGGGTAAGTAGAAAACTATCTGGAAGTCATGCACAGTAAACTGTTCTGCTTTTAAACAACAGAAGAAGGTTCCAGATGGGTTAAGATTTAAATGCTAAGTAAGCCCAGAAAAAAAATGTAGGAAAAGTGTGTATAATCTCGTGATTAACTACAAAAGCAGAAGCTTCAAAAAGGAATAGGAAAGATTCACCTACTACCTGGGGCTGAGCAGAGTTGGGGGAAAGGGAAGACACTCATCAATTCCTGCCAACTTCCAGTTGTGCAAAATGCTGAAGCCACAGGGATGTGTTATACAGCTCTATGCTCTACATGCACGAGTCTACCCATACAGCTTAGCACTCAGCATGATGGCACACTCCTGTGGTGGCATACAGGAGGCAGAGGAAAGAAGGTCTATGGCCAGCTTTCACAGGACTTTACCTCAAAAAAACAGAACAAAATAGTGTTTGCTTTTAGTACAATTAATTTTTAAAGGGGGGAGGATAGAGATTGGCTTAGCTGGTAGAGGCACTTACCATGCAAGCCTAATGACTTGAATTTGATCCCTAGAATCCACATAAAAGTAGAAAGAGAATCAGCTCCACAAAATTATCCTGTGACGACCACAGGACATAGCATGTAAGTGCCCTCCTATCGTACACACATGCAATAATGATAAATGAAGTGCTTTTCTTAAAAAATAAAAAGATTTAGCTCCATGCAAATAGACTTCTTGGGTAAAAATATATTAAAGGAAAAATGTCCAAAAGTAAAGAGGAAAATATTTACATTATAGACAATCCATAAACAAATAGGTTTCTACCTGTGTTATCACTAAATGTCAGCAAACTTGACTAGAAAATAAGCATCCCAAGAGTAAACTAAACAAAGAACATTAATAGGCAATTCTCAGGAGGCAAAAATTGCCCAGCCTCGCTAGCAATTTAAGACATACAAATAAAGCCACAGTAAGACACTATTTCTTCGGCATCAAGCTGACAGTGCTTTTACCAGTTGAGATATAGGAAAATATACGCTCTTCCACATTCCTCTTGGGAAAAGAAGTGAAGAGAGAAAATGTCTGCAGAACAATTATATAAAATTCAAGGAACACATAAATAACCATCCTCTGGCCTACAGGCTCTTCTTCTGGAAGTGTGTCTAATGTGAATGATCCTCATTCAACTGCCAGGGGGCATACGATAATTTTTTTTTTTTTGGTTTTTTTTTTTTTTTTTTTTTTTTTTTGGTTTTTTTTCCGAGACAGGGTTTCTCTGTGTAGCTTTGCGCCTCTCCTGGAGCTCACTTGGTAGCCCAGGCTGGCCTTCAACTCACAGAGATCTGCCTGGCTCTGCCTCCTGAGTGCTGGGATTAAAGGCGTTTGCCACCATCGCCCGGCGATAATTTTTAACATAGCTAGAAGTTGAAATTTGATTGGATAAGTGAATGTTCTCTAATCATAAGAACATCCTATTCTAAAATATGTTTTGGTGAAAAACAGTTAATGGTAAAGGGAGACATTCAGGCTAGTTTGTTAAAAGAGAAAAATGAGTATGAAGTCATACCATCAATCAAGAAAACATAGGTGGCTGAGATATTCATTTGAATTAGCATTCACTTCCATTGATGTAGTCAATAATAAGCACACCATTGGTAGCAGAGGTGACAATCTTAGAAATAACAGAAAAAACTCTCAGCTAGTCAAGCAGCAGGATGATAACACATTAATGACAAAATTCCAACAGTTCGGTTTCTGCAGACCTTCCTGTGTTGTGATGTAACATCCCTTATGTCACCCATGTTCAACTTCCTCATACCAGCACCTTCCACCCATTCTTGCCCTCTTCCCACTAAACTCAGACTCAGAGGAGAACACAGGAAAACTGCATGCCCTTTGACATAGAAATAAAGAATGAAGAATGAGACGCGGGCTAGGACTATGCTCTCCTGAGGACAACCTGAAGTCCTCCAAGAGTGACATGGACTGAAGAAAATAGGGAAACACTGCTCCAGGTCTATGAGCTGGGAGCTCTGCAGTGACAGCCCCGATATAACTTATCACAGGATACTCAAACGCCTTTCAATGGCGTCTCTCTCTCTAGTTTATACGGATTCCTTACAAATACAAGTTTGTACAGAGCAGGGCAAGTGGGAAGTTCCTCATTCGTTATATTCTCATTCCTATAATGTTTCATTTTCATCATAAAGAGTCTATGAGGAGCTAAAAATAACACAGAGATAAGCTCCGAGACCAATAAAATCATATTTAAAACATTCTAGAACAGCATCCCAGCCAACCTGTAATTTATTCTGGCATTTTTACCTGGCACCACAACCAACGACATTTACACACATCAATGGAAAAGGCATGTTTCTATTTAATTCACGCTCCCAGGTTAGTTATCTTTGTAGTTGTTAATTCCTTTGCTCCTGATGCTGTCCTTTCTAAACTGTACACATGAGATCATTGAGAACTACCAACTCTGTACTGAGAGTCATTTAATGGAGTGGTGGTGAGAAGAGCTTCCTGAAACAGGCAGAAAGAACATAAACACCCACGCAAACGACTGTGTATTTAACAAGGGAAGTTATCTCAAAGGTCACAGGCTGGTGTAGGAACTATGCTATTTACCAATGGTGGGGAAGAAAAAATCCCAAAGATACATAAAGCTCACTCTAAATATTTGCCACTCTATTTTGCTTAAGACCAGTGGGCATTAGCAGGGGTGAGCTGAGTACACAGAGGACTCCAAGCTCTGGGATCCAGTTTCCTTAGTCAACAGTGTGCAGTTATGCTCAACAGTGCCTAAGGGTTTCAGCAGAACTACGGGACTCTGCTGTATCTCTCAGAGGTACCTATATTACTAAGCACAATTCTCCGGGGATATTGTTTTTAATTTGTTACAGTCTATGCTAGCTCAATTATTTTAGCTGGTTTCAATTATGCTCTTACTTACTATCATTTGTTTAGTGATCTCATTCATAAAACTTACTTGATTCTATTTTGTTGACATATACAGTCACTTCAAAGAAGAGAAAATACTGAATGAAATTTTGTAAAGAGAAAATGTAATTATTAGCTAATTTCAAAAGTTTGTGTTTGATGAAGAAGGCATCATTTACATTAATTACATTTGACTTTTCTTCATGTTCAGAAATTCCAAGAATAATTATCTTAACGAAAAATCATCCACATATCAGAATAACACAGAACAAACCGTGGTGTTATAAGTCCTGACAGCATCTCTGGGACAGAATTATTTGTTCATAAATTTAAGCCAGGCACATAGATGCATGATCCCATGCACTTTGCTACAGAAAAAAAGAAAAAAAACCCACCTTCAGTCCATTTTGGACACACACATGCAAAAGTACACATGCACACGTGCGCGCGCACACACACACACACACACACACACACACACACACACACACACACACATCTTTATAATTACACCGGTAGGAGGCTCAGTCTGTGTTGAGCAGGTTTTCCATAATCAGACAAAATTGTACACTTTCATTCTGAGGATGTTCCTTTGGATTCTACCACCCTCCATTCACAGACACACTTCACCCCTGAATTCCTTCTCTCGCTTACCTTGACCAGAATAATTTGGAAAGGGAGACTTGCTTTTCTGAGCCAGCATCAGAATGTGCCCCAAGGGAAACGAAATCTCAGTTCCTGCCAACAATAGAAATCTTCGACATTCGATAGCAGGAAGACGCAGAGAGCTAACACCCCATCTAATCTCGGTGCTCTCATACCAGATATTTTAACGGAAACAATTCAAGCCCCTGACGCAACAGAAGGTGGCCTTTGCATAATGTTTAGTTTCTGGTGTCTCCAAAACGTATCTGATATTTATTTATGATCCAACTATATTAAGCCTGAGATGGAAAAGCGTCTAGAATTTCCAAAGTGCTTACATAAAACTGCCTGCATCATTATTAGCAAACAAGTTAGCAGAAAACTCTACTTAGGTGTCCAGTTATTGTTTGCCTTCCCCACCCCCACCCCCGCATCATGAAAATTTCTTAAAAAGTTTTTAGTGCAGAAACCAGGAATGTGTCTGTCAAAAGTCTCTCTGGAGCCAGGTTTTTTTTTTTTTTTAAGTCTGGAAAGACTCCTAGGGAAGGTTTGTAAAATGTCTCAGATTCAAAAGCAGATATTTAAGATCAAAGATTCCATGTGACAGTAAAGGGTCTTTACTGGTGTGCAAAAAAAAAAAAAATGCAAGCTCCTTGTGAATTGGATTGAAAACTGAGAAGCCATTATTAACACGAATTATAATAAACAAACAAAGCTTCCAGTCCTAGGACAGGGTTATATCCAGTAGATTTGTTGACCAAAAGGGTCCCATGGAAATCCTTAAACAACCCAGGTAGTAACCAAGATAATAAGTCACTCTACACAAATAGACGAAGGGCCCCATTGTTGACACACAACACTCACACAACTCACTATACATGGAGTTGTCAAGCTGGTGCCTACACTGAACTGTTTCCTTCATCTTTGAGTGTCTTTGGACCGGGAAGGTACTATGCAGCCTACCAACACAGAAACGTAAACACTAATCCAGCCACGAAAGCTTTGATCTTTAATATTGCCTTGCCTGCAAAATATGCTCAGGCAATGGAGGCACAGAACTTGGGGATGTAACC
This sequence comes from Peromyscus leucopus, assembly GCF_004664715.2. Lineage (NCBI taxonomy): Eukaryota > Metazoa > Chordata > Mammalia > Rodentia > Cricetidae > Peromyscus > Peromyscus leucopus. Next base: position 40,238,786 of record NC_051072.1, read on the forward strand.
AACCAATGTCTGATTTGACTTAAAGCCCACCCAATGAAGATAAAACCCATACCTAACACTGCTTGGGTAACCAAGATCAGATAGCTCAGAGACCTAGGGTAAAACCAAATGCTACTGGTTTAAAAAAAAAAAAAAGTAACAATAAAATGACTTCTAATATTCTGCTGTATTTTAGATCAATGAGTTATTCAGCCATCATCAGGGAAGCTTCTTCCTGAAGCAGATGTAAACAAATACAGAGACTCACAGCCAGATATTACACAGAGAGAGACCTCAGAATACACAGCTCTAAATGGGATGTCTCCATCAAATCCTTCCTCTTAGAGGTCGGGGATCCCCACAGAAGAAGAGGTAGAAGGAATGTAAGAGCTAGAAGGGATGGAGGACACAAGGAGAACAAGGCCCTCTAAATCAACTGAGCAAAGCTCATATGAACTCCCAGAGACAGGAGCAGCAAACACAGGGCCAACATGGGTATGCACGAGGTCCTCTGTATATATGATAGCTTTCAGTTTCGTATTTTTATTGGACTCCTGAGTGTGTGAACCAGTGGGTCCCTGATTCTACTGCCCTCTCTTGGGGCTCTTTTCTTTCTATTGGTTTGCCTTGTCCAATTTTTTTGTTTTACCTTATATTTCATTGTCTTATATTTGGTTATTATCTCTCAGAAGCCTGTCTGTTTCCCATGAGAGACAGAAAAGAAGTGGATCTTGATGGAAGGGGAGGTGGGGAGGAATTGGGAGGAGTAAAGAAAGGGGAAACTGTAATCAGGATATACTGTATGAGGAAAGAATCAATTTTTAATAAAAAAGAAAAAATAAAAATAAAATTCTATTGAACTGGACTCTGAACAATTGGTCCATATGCCACAGAGTTATCATATTCTGCATATGAGAAAGAGGTAAAATAAACAAATGAGGTGGCTCATAGACTTACATTTCTTAAAGAGCAATCAGGGAATGGACAGTGGCAAACTGACACATTAATTTTGCAGGTATCAAAACAATTCCTACATTATTATCAAGGCTGCCACAATAACAATATTAATTGCATTTTACTATTTTTCTAATTCTTTTAGAAGTATATTACCAAAATTTCATGTAAACTCTAATCCAAGTTCATTACGGTATATAATGATTTAATTAACCCACTCCCAGCCTATTTTGCACAAAGTAAATCTCATAACAAAATAATGAGGGTCATTTAATTTATACAGCAGCGAAAGGAAGAATGAGAAGCCTGAGTGAGCCATTTAAAAAGATAGACTTAAAATTCAGCTACTTTGTGGAATGATTAAATGAAAACACAACACTGGGGCCTGAAAGCTACATCTAAAACCAATGGCACAAAATAAAATAAAATAAAATAAAAAATAAAGGAAAGAAATGGCAAAAGAACTAAACTCCCATTTTACCTGGTGTCTCCTTACATTTATTTTATTTCCTACACTACAAAATTACAAGTACAAAGTTTATTGACCTGGAACAGTTGAGCTATGAAAAGACAGCCATATGCATAGTATCTATCTTTATCTGCAGATAGTCTAACTATTGATCTGATGTCATCAAACAGACATTGACTTACTGTGTCCCTCAGTAACTAGAGAACTTTATAAAGTCATAATAACTACCTTAAATTATCAGTCCACAGGAGGAAGAAAGATTAATTTGATTAAAATCTGTGTTGATGATGTTGAAAACCACTCTACTCCTACATAAAAGGCAAAAATTCCTAAGTAAATGGAGTTCATTGCAGAAGCCAAAAGAAAAGTTCACTTCATCTCTAATTCTACTGGACCCTCTGCTGGACTCTTTACAGAACCTAAAGGAGGACTGGGCCACCTAAACTCTTAGTTGAGTAATGTACTGTAGTATTATTGACATGAGCATCTTTATAAAAAATATTTTATTAATTCTTTGAGAATGTCATGCAATGCATTTTTATCTTATTCATTCCCCTCCTCAACTCCTTCCAAGTCCATCTCCACCCCTTACCCATCTAACTTTCTGTGTTCTCATTCATATTCTCTCTCTCTCTCTCTCTCTCTCTCTCTCTCTCTCTCTCTCTCTCTCCTAATTTGTGCTGCCCCCAAACTTTTGGGAGTGTGGCCTGACCTGGAGCATGGTCAACTTACAAGGGGTCACGCTTTTAAAGAAATTAACTCTTGCCATGATGTGGTGGCACATGCTTTTATAGGCAGATCTCTGTGAGTTTGAGGCCCTACAGAGTGAGTTCCAGGACAGGCTCCAAAGCTATACAGAGAAATCTTGTTTGGAGAAAGAAAGGAAAGGAAGGAAAGAAGGAAAGGAAGAAAAGAAAGAAAGAGAAAGATAGATAAAGAGAGAGAGAAAGAGAGAGAGAGGAGGAGAGGAGAGAAAGAAAGAAAGGAAGGAAGGAAGGAAGGAAGGAAGGAAGGAAGGAAAGAAGAGAAAGAAAAGAAAGAAAAGAAAGAAAGAAAAGAAAGAAAGAAACAAAGAAAAAAAAAGAAAGAAAAAAAGAAAGAAAGAAAAAAAGAAAGAAAGAAACTAACTCTTGCTCTCGCAGTAGCTCTCAAATGCCAACAGTTCCTTGCCTATGGACGGTACTTTATGCTCCGCTGCCTTCCTCCATGCCAGGATTTTGTCTAGCTTGAGCTTTTACAAGTCTTGTGCATGCTGTCACAATGAGTGTTAGTTCATGTGTGCAACTACCCTGCTGTGTCTGGAGGGCAGTCTCCTTACAGTCATCTATCACCTCTCGTTCTTATAATATTTCTGTTCCCTCTTCCTCGGAGATCCCTGGACCTTGTCAGGAAGGGTGTGATAACATTCTATTTAAAACTAAGCACTGCACAGTCTCTTATTCTCTGCATGGGGACCAACTGTGACTCCTTATGTTAATTACCATTTACTGTAAGAAGCAGCTTCTCTGATCTCCATGGGAGATATACTAATCTATGGGGCAGTAAGTCATCAGGAGTCAGTGTATTACTATGTCCATTTGGTAGAATAATATTAGTAGGTTTTTCCTCTAAGGCCCATGACCTATCTAAGAACAGATTTCTTAGCCTCATTGACAGTATAAGTTGTAGGTTCCATCTCATGAAACAGGCCTTAAATCCAATCAGAGAATAGTTGGTAGCTCTCATAATATTCATGCCTGTAGTCACATTAGGTATGTTTTCAAGGTATATTTTAGATAGACAGGTCATCTTCAAACACTTCAGAGGGCTATAGAATATGGCATTTAAGATGTTTTAATAACAGATTTTTCTTCTTTTTATGACAATGAGACATGTCTGTTCCTGGCAGCACCAATCTACTTCAGAGAAGATGATGGGCACTGAAGAAATTCCTTATGGAGTTTTGTTCTTTGTGGCAAAAGTTAGCCACTGGGCAAGGAAAATGTTCTTGCCTTGACTGCTGACAGTATGCTGTCCGAAATGGACAAGCAGGACACAAAAGAAAGGACTGCCAAATCTTGACAAGACAAGGTAGGAAGGCTGTTTAGAAAATCCCGCTTCACAGATCAGTCTGTCAGATATGCTAGGCCTGTAGGCTGAAGATGGATTTCCCATCGTTGCAGAGAAATCTTGGGTGACTGTCTAGGCAGCCAGCTGTTTCTGTCATTTCTCACATTTTTTAGAAGTTGTTTGTTTGCACTTCCTCCTTACTCAGTTAATATTATTTCCTTCTTGGGTCTCTGAGGGAGTTGAAGATTAGATCATTATAGTTATAATTTACTTGTTAACAAATTCAGAAAGAATTACACTGAAGAGGTATAAAGTGTGTAATTTTGAAAGACACCAAAAGATAGTTTGGGGTTGGTAATGCAAATTAGGATAGAAGGTGAATTAGATACAATCCTTTGGATTCACAAAGACAGAATAGATAATGGGGTATTTTCACTGAATTTGTCAGATGCAAGTGGACTAGACATGGTTGATATATTTATTATCTGTATATATTGTATGAACTTATTGTATTTATTGTATATAGTTTTTCTTATATTAGCTATAACCTTCTTTTATTATTTTAGACAAAATAGGGGAAATGTGATTATACTGTGTACCTCAATAAAGCTTACCTGGGGATCAGAGGACAGAGCCAGCCACTAAATTAGATATAGAGGTCAGGCAGTGATGGCACACACCTTTAATCCTATCACTTGGAAGGCAGAGATCTGTCTGGATCTCTGTGAGTTCAAGGCCACACTGGGCTACATGAGAGAAACAGAACCTGGCAATGGTGACACACACCTTTAATCCCAAGAAGTAATATGGCAGGGTAAGGCGAGGAAACAGGAACGAACTCTCTCTCTCTCTCTTGAGGCTGAGGATTTCTTAGAGGTAAGCTAGTGGCTGGCTGTTCTGCTTCTCTGATCTTTCAGCTTTCACCCCAATATCTGGCTCTAGGTATTTTATTATAAGACCTTTTAAGATTCCTGTTACACATGCCACTGTTATACTAGTGCCTTTGTCTTGCCAGGGCAGTTTTTATTGTAGCTTATTCAGTTAGTAGCTGAGTAAGACTAAAGATTACTCTTCTCCTCCAGTAACATACATAATACCTTCCAGATGATGAATGCTAGCCAATCAAGACAAAGCTTCCAGGCCCCACTTCATTTCCTCTATGTTTTGACTCAAGAATATAGTGCCTTGTTTGCTGTGAGATTGGGTCTTCTAGTAACCTTGGAAGCTGCACCCATTAATTCTGGCCAACATGATTTCCATGCAAGAGCTGAACAAGGAAGACACCAATGGGCATGTCAAACTGGGTAGGGAAAAGCCCATGAGGCCATGCTACACAAAGAACTATAGAAATCTAAGGATATCTGGGAGTGGAGAGATGGTCTTCCCTAGAAAAGGGTACGTTTGGTTGTCCAGTGCCAAATCATCAGCCCTGAGAACATACATACAAGTAACATTATATGGAGTGAACAGTTATAATTGGTAAATATATATGCATGCAATAACAATTAGTGGGGAAAAAAGAGACCATAGACTTAAAGGAGAGCAGGGATGGGTATACTGGAGGGTTTGGAAAAGGGAAAGGAAGGGAAGAGAAAATATAATTGTATTTATAATTGCTGTGGAAAGTCATTCTGTATGATATGAAAATGTGTTGCTCTGATTGGTTGATGAATAAAGTGTTTGGCCAACAGTGAGTCAGAATAAAGTTAGGTGGCACATTCCAACTAGAGATAGAGGAAGGAAAAAGGAGAGCAGACAGACAGTGCTAGCACCACCAGGAGAAACAAGATGTAAGGTACCAGTAAGCCACAAGCCACATGGCAAGGTATAAATTTATAGAAATGGGTTAATTTAAGATATAAGAGCTAGCTAGCAAGAAGACTGCCATGGCCATAGTTTAAAAATAATATAAGCCTCTGTGTGTTTATTTGGATCTGAGCAGCTGTGGGACCGGACAGGACACAGAAAAACTTCCAGCTACATATAACCTCAAAAATTAAAAAGAAAAACAGAAGAAAGTGGTATCTTCAGCAATATGGTCTTAATGTCAAGTTCTAGAGGGTAACCAAGAACAATGACAGTAGCCTGAAATGTTTAGGGGTCTATGGGAACCTGCTTATCAATAACTCAAAAGGGGGGTAATATATTCCTGCTATTGGATCATTTGCTAGCATTTGGTGTCTAGTTTGGACATTCTCTCCCCAGTATTACCGACCAGGACATGTAGATGATGCTTTGCTTGTTGAAGTTAATGGTGCACTAAAGCAAAATAAAACGTGTGTGTGTGTGTGTGTGTGTGTGTGTGTGTGTGTGTGTGTGTGTGACTGTAAAATACAAGATACAATAACTAGTAATTTCTGGAAACAATTTCAAAAGCCTAGAAAGGTGATAAAATAGGGTTTGGGGGGAGACCTACTAAGGCCAAAAGAGTTTACACAATTTTGATGTAAGGTTCAATAATAAAAATCATAGTTCTACTTATTTCTTCTCTTAAAAGGATTAAGGAACAGTTAAATGAGAAAGAAGAAATGCGTCAGGACATGGATGCTATATAATGATGGATACTCATCTCCTGGAATGTTGCACATACCTAAGAAAATACAAAATACTACACCTTGTCCAAAAGCCTAGAATTCTCTTCACCTTACCTAAGTGCACTCTCATTTTCAATACAATCAATAACACTAAGTAAAACATTTTCAACCCAACTGGAAAAAGAGGCTAGAGCACAGGTCCTTGATTGTACTCCATCCATGCTCAAAGAACCAACAGAATCTGTAGAGAATTTTAAGTGCACTATGGCACTATCTCTGCATCCATGTGTGAGTGTGCCCAGCTAATCCACTCTGAGCAACAGGCCAGTTCATCCTCAGAGCAGTGCATATCTTCCCTACATTCTCTGAATCCACAAATATCCCATCAACGTTAGGTAGACAAGACTGACCTCATCCTTAAAGAGTTTAAAGTTTGGTGTGGAAGAAACATTTTCATGCCAAATTTTTATAACATAGAGAAACGTAATAACTACCATAAATAAGAAAAATCACACATCCATGAAATTCCGGGGGCAAGAGCTATGTCATGAAAGAAGGAAGATTTCTGAAATTTTAATAATCACTCTTGGAAACATTCCAGATTACTAAACACATTTGAGAAAACAAAGCATCGTAGATAAAGGAGAAAAAAATCAACATTTAAAAATTGGATTTAAAGTAACCCTGCTTTGTTTTACCTTAACTACACATATCCAAAAAGGAGACACAAAAAGGAATCAGATTTCATCAATAAAACATTGTCCACACTCTATAAGAAAGGCAGTTTCCAAAAGTCCACAGCGTTTAGATTAAAAGAAGAGAAGAAATATCACTTTATTAGACATGCACATTCTCAAATTACCTTAAAGATTCAAAGTCACGTTTTATTTTTTCAGTTAACACTCACAACATGCACAGTGAGATGTCTCTTACCTTTGATGTTTAATGATCCATCTCACTGCAGCTCAATCCTTTTTCAGCCAAATTGGGAGAAAATGATGCATCTGCTCGAAAGCACACACAGCTTGTCTGCTCAGGCAGAAAGTTGACTAAATTCTCCTAGACTAGGAAGAGACTGGCATGTTTGTTCGGGCATATCAGAAGATTTAATTGCAAAACTGGGAATTATTCCACAGATGTGAGTAGCTATCTAATTCATGTCACAAAGGACAGATTATACTCTCAGGAGTCGCTATTTACATAGTCATTTCCCTAACTGGATTTCCACACACAGGAGAATTTCAAGTCAGGGAAGTGTTGCCAAAAAAGCTTCACCACGCCGACCAAGAAGAGGACATAAATGTCTTGTTAGCTGTAAATAATGATAAAAAGAGATCTTTGGGAATACAATTACAGTTGGCTTATCCTGGAGTTTTAAATTTATATTAGCCCAAGTAAACGGCAACATATTAATTTTGATTAATCAAATAAAATAGGTTCGCTATACTCGTTTCTATAAATTTCAAAATGAGAAATGTCAAGGGAAAAGATCACCTCTATTTTTCTTTCAAAATACTTTTTTCCTATTGTAAAGTCCCCAAATCCTCCTCTTCAGTTGTAGGCTAATATATACATGTACTTTTGTTCTCTCAGCACAAGTACAATCCGCCCTACATAACTTTTCAGAACTTGTATAAAGTATTCACTGGAAATTTTTATACTGATCTTTAGGGGAATGGCTCATCAAGACATTTATGGCATGATGTTTTCTTCTCACCCCTACCCCTCTGTAACTCATGGAGGCTTATTATCTTCACCGATAGTTATTTAGACACTATTGTGAAGGAAAAGAGGACTCAACCAGAAAGTCAAAAATGCGAAGGTTGGCCATTTCCTGACAGTGGGTAAGTTTTGTCATTGGCTGGGTCTATCTTCAGCACAAACGAGGATGCTGCTACATAATCGATCACTCTCTGTGGTTCTAACAACCCTGAAAATGACAGAATTAATAGGAATTCACAGTTAGATGTCACTTGTCACCTGAAAAGGAGCTGGACTTGCCCTTGGTAGATATAGAATCAGAAGACTACAAAGGGCACAGGCATGAAGAAAGAGATGGGGGTGGAAGAGCCAGAATGCAGAGGTAGACAAGAGGGAAGAGAGCAGCAGGACAAATACCCAGTAGAGTCAGGGCGCAGCTCAGGGGCAATCGTTTAAGGGATGCAGAGAGACATACAGCTCAGGGAGAGACATGTAGTCATGCCTCTGTTTTGGAAATTGCCCTGTCCAGTTTCACTTCCTCTCCTTTTGCCCCACAAAGCTGCATCTGCAGGATTAATATGTAAACTGCCCTGTAATCTTTCTTTAGATTTATGGGTCTCAGAACACGTGATGACCTTTGATTATTATCAAAATGTTATTATTTAATCCTGTGCACCAACTATCACAAAGCATTAAAATTGCTGTTATGGTTAATCTGCAGGAAAGTACAATTTTGTAACAAACCAAAAGAGGTCTAGATTGACTTTGATGTCCTGTCCTGGGTAAAAATAGAAGGAGGCATACTGCACATGATGAAAACCTCATCCAGCACGCAGTCTCCCTGTCCTCTGCCCCATGAACTTCCTTTGCCTCCCTGAGTTTTGAATATAGCGCTTTAAGAAGTCAGCCTTTCTATATTCTTGGACAGCCCTCTAATAAGCCTACTTTCCTTACTACCTGATCTTGTATATTAGTGAAATTTCACATTGCTGGAAGAAAATATCTACTAGAAGTAATTTTTGGATAGGGAGATTTTTACTCACAGACTCATGGTACCAGAACTATGGTAGATGGAACTACCATGTGAGTAGTTATGTTAGTGAGAGACAATAGAGCAACCTTCACAACTTAGTGAAACAGGAAGCGCAGACCTTGCTGAAGTCAGGGCTAGGCTATAGCTCTCTGGAATAGGTATTATGGCCCTACATGTTCCAATTTGCCCCAGGTCCAAGAGGTTCTACAAATATCCCAAAACAATGTTATTAGCTAGGAACCAACTTTTCAAAGAAATGAGTTTCAGGAAAATGTTCTACTTCAAGCCTTAACATTATGCCTCAGCTCCCACAGGCTCTGGATATCTCATAATACAAAATGTATTGGATCCAACTTCAAAGTCCCCATAGCTTTATAGTTCCAACCTTGTTTAAAAGTCCAAAATCTACTATCTCTTCTAAAACTCAGAAAATCTCTTAACTGGGAGCCACTACAAAAATAATTTTAAAAGTACATACTCCCAACATATGATGAGCAAACATTCCTGTTCCAAAATGAAAGAATGGGGTCATTACACAAAGACAGGACCAAATCAAGACTGAAACCCATCAGGGCATTATCAAACCCTGCAAATTGACGTTCAACATCCAAGGTTTATGGTGTGCCATCTGGGCTCCAATGGATTTAGTCAGACCTTACACTCAGGCTATGCCAGTCAATGCCAACAGCTTTCCTTAGTGGGCATCCATATTCCTAGCATTTACAACATCCTTGGGTCTCTACTGTGACTTAGGTTTCCCCTTCACAGCATTACTCAATGACTTCTCAAGGTTTCCTCATGAAAAACTAATCCATGCTACATACTTCCATGACCTCATCATTCTTGCCTCCTTTATGCTCCAAATTCTTCCACATTCTTCCAGCAAACCAGTTCCAAAGACCTAAAATTCGTGGTCAGATGTACTGTAGCCACAAACTCACTATACAGTACCAATTTTCTGAATTATTTACTTTTCTTATTACTTGGACAAAATACACGACAGAAGTGACTTAGAAGGAGGAAGGTTTCATTGGGTTCACATATTCATGACAAGGGGAGCAAACTGCCCGGGACTCCATTGGTTGTGACAGGAGCTTCCAGGGTGACCTGCTATACTTTGGTAGATCTTGAAGCCAGATAGACTGATAGACTTCAGCCAGAACCAGCTAGTCCCACCCATATGTCCATCAATCTCCCAGATACCTAGACCCCTTGTCCGAAAGTTTCCATCACCTCCAAATATAGCACCACCACCTTAGAACCAACTGTTCAAACACATAGGTCTGTCTGTGGGGACATTTCATATTCATACTGTAGCACATCATCCCCTGAGTATAAGCTACTATATATAGTACTTGACTACTCAGTCAAGAAGAAAATTTAAAGAGAATTCTGTGTAAGAAAAAAAAGTTCTAGAACAGTATAATACAAAATTTTAAATTGTTCCACGTGCATCTTTTGCAAACCAATAGTAACTAAGGTATTTTGTTGCTGTTCTCTCCTGAAAAAAAAAATAAAAAAATATTTGTATAATAAAATGTTAACTTTAAATCCTCTGTGAAGATTTACAAAGTGACAAAATTATTTTCTGTTATGGCTTACTATACAGAAGATAAAGACATCTTAGACAAAGATGTTTTTAATCACAGAAAAAAAATAGATCAAGAGAAAGTCTACCACTGTTAGTAAGAATGTGGACAGATGGAGTAATAAAGGCTTTTTTTCTTTTAAGACAGGATCTCACCTTGGCTGATCGGGAACTTGTTATGTAGACCAGATTGGCCTCAAACACACAGAGATTTATCTGCTTCTGCCTCCTAAGTACTAGGATTAAAGAGATGTGCCACCATGCCTGGCCAAAAGCTACATTTTAAAGAGGTATGTAAATCATCTGAAGCTTGAAGATCCTACATTATAAAACAAGAGATGGAAAGTGGGATAAAATATGACCATGTAAAATCTCTTAAGCATTGACCATGCAATGAGAATTAATTACAATAAGAGGCTAAGTAACCATAACTTGGATAACTAGAATTCTTTTATTAGATTGTATGCAGATACCTATGGACTAGTATTCAAGGAAAAAAACAAATTCATGCGAAAACAGAAAACTTCAGAATCCATAGAAGAGTAACAGCAACCACATGAAGCAGTGCTCTGAAGAACCACCATACCTTTGTTTCTATGCTTTTGGCATATACAGGGCAATTGTAATTGTAATCCACTATTCTTCCACATTTAGACAGGGATTGGGGGGTTGGGGTGCACGCAATGATCAACTGAAGTCTCATTACTCACCACCATGTGCTTTAAAGTCCAGAGAAGAATCCATCTGGAAAGTCTGAAAGGTTAGCCCATCCCTAAAATTTTGGAGCCAAGGTCTCCAGACGGTCACTTGCTCCCTTGTATTTTTTTCAATTTCAGATCTGCCCTACAATGTAAGTGGGCTTGCAAAAGTCGTGAGTATAAAATACAAAGTACCACATGCCTACATCTTGAGACTAAGCCAGCACGAAGAGACTTTGGGAGGCTGTTTGTGACCAAGAAAGGATTCTGCCTCTGCTTCTTCTTCCTTATTTTCAGGCTACGAGACATTGTGGTTAAGACTGAACTAAAGCCAAAAACCATATTTAAGGGTGAGCCTTCCCTTGTATTCTCCCATCTTGTTATCCCTCACAGAGAGGAATTGTTCCTGTAGTAGCATAAATCCAGTCTATCAGCAAAAGTGTCCCATGTTTTATTACTCTCTCCATACCCCAATATTTTTCTTATATTTTTGTTCTTTTATCTAATGAGAATCAAGTATCTAGCAGAATAAACAGTCTACCATTTACCAATAGATGAGTGAGTGTTATCAGTGAAACTGATCATCTGTCCAAATTAATCAACACTGTAAACAGGCCCTCTTGAGAACACATCATTCCTAAACTTGTAGCAAGACCTTCAACAGACAATATATGCTTTTGAAAATGGGGCCAGACCAATAGATGTATTCAAGCTTCTTGGAATACCATACATATAACACAGGTATTGGCTGCTCGACTGGAAGACCCCTGTATATGAACAAAATACAAAGAATTTATAAGATTAAGAAAAAGCTACCAAGTTCCTAGCATGGGTCAACAGACAGAGTCTCTAAAGAGAAATAAAGCTGCATTACCAATATTCAATCAGATAGCAAGATTTTCCCTTCCTGGTTTCTATAATGTTTCCAGAAGTCTCATCCTACAATAAGCTTTCCTGGGAACATTAAAGATAGAAGGCTTAAACTAAATACCAAAAAAATAGTTTGAAAGAACTTAACTATAACCCCATCATTCTCTGTTCCCTCCAGAACATGAGCCTCTTGAAGGCTGCTTTGAAGTGGATGAAGTGTGAGCTTTACCCTCTGTATGACTATTCCTAGTGACTGATTCAGTATTTCTGGATGCTTCTTTACACAACTCTGCCCTGTGAGTTCAAAAAGGCAGGTAACCATTGAAATCCAAATAAGAACCCCAGGCTCTAAGGCAGGAAATATGTGTTCCATAGTAATATACCCTGGTCCTAATGTTCGGTTACCACAAGTAAACGGCTTAGCTATCCTCTGTACCTCATTATCACCTGTCAAGTGGGATTTGTTTCAGAAAATACCAAATCAAAGTATGAATGGGAAGTGTGCAATACAATGGTGCTCAATACTTAATAACTGTCATGAGTATCCATGAAAAAGAATTTCCTGCTTAGATTTTTTCAGAACAATCTACTTGTTTATTCAGCCTACAAATATTGAATTATACATTGAGCGTGTAGCAGGACTCTCCACTGAACACCTATGGAACTACCAAAGCCATGCACCATCCAGTCACTACTGGATCTTTTTTCTTTTCAAATCACCTCTCTTCTAGTGCCGTTTCCTTTTTGGAAAATAGTTATGAATGTGTGTCATGTTTGCCTGCTTAAACTGTAACTACTTGGAGCATTTTGGAATGAAGCCCATTGCTCCCTGAACTTCATTATGCATAAAAATTCCCACAGTTGGTGTTCTTTCAAATGCAAAAGTCAGCACAGTCTCCAAGACATGCTCTCCTTAGCTTGATAGAAGAGAATTAAAATATATCTGGACTTCATCAATTCTGGCTTCAGGCTGTCGTGGGAGGCTGCGGTGGGTAGGGAGAAATTAAATTATTAGGAACGGAAGTTTCCAATAGTCAAAAGGGAGATGTAGCCATGAGCTTTACATAAAGATCATGAATACAAACATACTCAAGGACCCATATGATGTTTATTCTTCAATATAAATGCATCCTTCCTTATTCTGTGGCCACTATAAACCAAAAATGTAAAAAACAAATATCTGGATAGCACTTCTGGTCAGCTGGGTCCCTTCTTACAGTGAAATAAAGGTAGTTTCTGTGAAGTTTGAAAGAGTACTTTACTTGTAAATGATCACTCCCACTCATTTGGATTGATGCAAGTTTTATTGGTTACAAATGAGCAATAACATGGGGATTCAAAGGATTCTATTTACCCTACTAATCTTGGGCAATCACATGTTAAACTATCAACTAGAACAGAAGAATCATAATTTTTCATGCAACCAGTTATGGTGTCAATATCAAATGTCCTCCCCAACAAAAAGGAGGCTCACTGAGTTTTTAAGACTGGGTCCCCAGCTGGTGGATCAAATCTTTAAGAAATGATTGGATCATGAGGGCTCTGACATAGTGAACAAATTAATCCTCATAATTTGATAGCATTATTGAGAAGTGGTGGTGACTTTCAGAGGTGAAACTCACCTTGGTAAAATTAGGTCATTGGGAGCATGTCCTTAAGACGTCTTATCCTGAGCTTGGGCCCACCCTCCACCCTCTGGTTGACTTGAGGTAAAATGCTTTCATTCAGCATGATGTACTGCCTCACCACAGGCTTGGAAATGCTCAGCAAAGCAACCATGGACAGCAAGCATGAGCCAAAGTAAATTCACTTCCTTTTAGTTAACTTTCCTAGGTGGTTTGTCACAGTGATTAAAAATACGACCAATAAAATCCCAATGGCATAAACTTACACAGTGTTTAAACTTGTTTGGCATGCTCACTAGAAAGTCATTGGCTGTATAGCATTTGGTTTGATATGTCCCCAGTGGCTTCTCCTTCTCTAGTTCACAATAATATCAGAAGAAGAATCAGCTCTCCCTCAAAGGAGAAGGCAGAAAATATAGAAATAACATGAGTTTCAACAGTCTTATCCATATACTTTATCTTTTCATATAGTGATGAGATATACAAGAAGAATTCAGAACTGCTGAGGAAGTATGTAGTTGAGGGGGAAATCACACACATATGTTACTCTACATGATCCATAAACAAGCTCTGGGAAATTTACCTCTAGGACTGTACAGTGTCCAGTTTGTGTGCTATATACCTCATAACTCTTATCTTCAGGAAACTATTCCTCACTGGGAAATACCTTATTGCCTTTGACCTAGTTTAATGCTATGAAGTCATAGAAAAGACAAAGAATATGCCTGACTTAATAATTATTTAAGAAGTGCTATAATTAGGTGTAGACATATCTGAGACGTTAAAGGATTTCACTCTGTAATCACAGACAAGGAAGTTTTTCCATTTGGCTGATCTTCAGACAAACAAAGCCACAGTGGGAATGATTGATCAAACAGTTTTCCTGCCTTCATACCCACACATCTGGTGGAGCATATCAGCAAGCAAAGAAAAGCTTCAGCAAATTTCCATCAATGAACTATTCATTAAACCATATTATTTGCTTTTCTTTCATCCTTAGCGTTAGGATGATAACCTAAAGTTGTCTTTTTATGGACAAGATGCCTAGACATTGGATAGGGGCTTTCCAGAAGACCAGTAGAAGGTAAATCCCATGGATATCAACTAGATGACCAACCACTATCTATGGGTGAAGTACTCTTATCTAAACACTTTTAAAATGGCACAGTAAGCCTAGGATGCTTGAGAATGTATTGGAAGCAGGATCTCTGGAAAGTAGGAATATAAAGAGCTGGACCACTCTGGAGCCAAATAACCCTAACTTGGAGCTGAGGCGTTCCAGTCTCCCTATTCTGCTCAAGTCGTGTCTCTACATGTGGCCAGCACACTGTTTGCAATAGGAAATGACAGACCTGCAGGGACAACTTCCCTCCTAGGCCGTTTCCAAGCACTCTTGATGTTGGAATCCCGTGTTTCCAATGTCCAAGTTTGCATCCGAGAATGCGTGAGTCCTTGCTCTCTCTAAGCAGACCACTTCACATCTAGAATACATATCCCAGCCATGCAGTGTGGCCATGAAGGAGTGCGGGTATGGGTAAAGCATCAATTATCAAGTTGGTATGCCCATACAAACTCTTAGGAGGCCTCCCTGAGAATACAGTGGAATCCGGGCAGGAAAAGAAGAAATAAAGCTGTGGGATAAGGGGGCTTTTTGTTCTTATCTACAAGTATTAGGATAGGCCTTGATCTGATTAAACCACGCAGTAAAATGAGTGGTATTCTGGATCTTCAAGAAATGTCTTCTTTTTCTCTTTCTCTCTTAGATTGACAGTAACCATATACTTCACTAGGCAAACCAGGACACCATTGGGCATGAAAGGACATAAACTAGATGAATGAACATCAGCTCAAAAGGTAAAACTAAGGAAGTCCTGAAAACTGGAGTGTACGTCCGATTCATCCACAACAAACAGTAGATAGCCCTCCCTTGAAATGATCCCTCACTGACACTGAGCCCACAGTTCCATGCAGAGTTGCCACACATTGCCAGGCACCATTTTCTTCCCCTTCAGATTTGTTCCCCCTCATTAGAGAATGTTATGCTTGATATACCCAAGAGGTAAAGAAAACCGCACTCTTTTCAAGGACAGCCTACAACAAGAAGCATCACAAATCTGCAGCTTCTGTGGGCTTCTACGAGAGCTAGTCTATTAAAGTGATAGGTTGGCATCCCAAATAAAAGCATAGAAAATGAGAACCAGAAAGAACCAGTGAACCCTCAGGAACAAATACCCTCAGAGAGAGCTGGAGGGGGAATTCCCAAAGGAGAAAGAAAGTCAAAGACAAATAGTAAGGAAAACGTTGTAGATGATCCTTCTGAAGCCAAGCCTGCCCTGGCCTCTGATCCTGGCAGGATTTAATCAGAACCAGATGGAGCTTTCCAGAAGTTTACACCCTAAAGGAGGGGGTTTCTGGGAAGGCCTAAGGCCATATCCTTGGCACCTGGCTTATATGGCTTTCCAAGCTGCTCCTTGAATTCCAGTAGACTGATTTCATCCCACAGAAGCTACATGGCACACCCTGACAGACACAGGATGCTGCCAAGCTGTCCCACTGCTCACCGCTATTGACCCCCAGCAGTTGTCCGACCCAATTGAATATCACAATTGTCCCAGGAGCATCTCCATAATACTGATTCCCAAGCGGCACCCCACGGGAGCCTGAATCAGGAAGTACCAAATGATGATGAGATAGTTCCACTCTTAGTAAACAATCAAGATGACTGTGAAAGCGAAATCATTTAACCCCTAGAGAGGCTCAGATAGAACAACACATGCCTGGAGAACTCTGCCAGACCAGAAAGCTCTCACACTCTTGTTTATCCCAGTCTGTTCCCTCAGTGAAGCCTTTCTAGAGACATCCAAAGATGTTCTGGCCAACACTGTGGCAAAGAAGCAGCACAAAAATCTGCCCTTTCCTGTCCTGGACAAGCTCCAACTCACTGCCAATTCCAATACGTCCTGAGAGGTTTTCCTCTTCATTCTCTACCATGGGAGTGACTTGAGCTTTATTTAAAAATAATAATAATAATAATAATAATAATAATAATAACAGTAGAGTAGAAAATAAAAGTGAGTGAAGTGCTTGGTGTACAAGCATGAAAACCCATGTTCAGACCTCCAGCACCCAGAGAAAATATCTGTAACCCAAGTGCTGGGGGAGGCAGACACGGGTGGATCTCAGGAGCTTGTTGGCAAGCCTGGCCAGCTGGTGAATTCTGGGTTCAGTGAGATACTGCTTTAAAAAATGAAGGTGGAGAACAGTAGAAAAAATACAATATATCAACCTTTAGTCTCCATAGCCCCACACAAACATGCAATACACACACACACACACACACACTTTAAAAATTAAAGTACATACTTGCAACAACTTCAGTAAATGTCACAATGAACTCTTACTGACAGCTGTCACTCCAAATCTACTGACAAAAGCATTTTTGAATGAAATTGTAGCCCATGTTTCCTCCTTCTTTCCCTCTTCCTCTTCATCCCACCAGCAGGCAATACTGTGATCCACGGGATGAGTTTTTATAAAGTAAATGATTCTTAATGCATGGATGCACTGTGCTTCTAGAAGAATATGCTTCTAGAACAATAGTATCTCCAGGAAACCACATCATTTTCTGCTTTTAAAAATGAACCAAATGTTTTCAAGGGTTAAGGAATCCTGCTTCCTTTGTCATTGAGTCCATCTGGAATACAGATGGGAGGAAATTATAGTAATCAATCAGCTTAAATTTTGTGTTTAATAAATAATGTAGCATCATCATAAATAACCTTCAATATGTATATTACTGCCTTTAGAGAATGGCTTTAGAGAATAAGTTAAATTTGAGAAATGTGATCAGGTGGATGTCCCTCCTTGTTTGTGAAAGGGTAGATGATGGGAAGTCAGGCATCATTCTGGATGTTATCGTCATTAGCAAACTGGAGATGAGTGAGCTGTTGACAGAGCAGAAGTTAAAGAGCCCTACTCCTCCAGCATCCTCCTGAGGTTCAGTGATACCCAGCTTAGTAAGGCAATCAGTGCACTGACTGACACCTCCCCCAGGAGCAGCCACTACCTGTCTCTAGATCTACAGGTCTCAGGGATGGGGCTTTTCCATGAAAGCCCCTCTGATTTTGACAGTCTAAAAGCCCAACGCTGTGTGATGTTTCCCCCTTGTGAATGGAACAAATCAATGTTAAGCATGCTATCCAGGTTTACACTCAACACACTGACATGGCTTCAGATGCCAGGGAGCTGGAAAATTAAAACAAAAAGACCAGATTCAAGTGTGGGAAATGCACCACTCGCTTCCTAAACTGCTGTGCTCAGGCAGTATCTCATCAGACTGAGTCTTCACACTGCCATTCTGCTAACGCATGGCTCCTTTATCCCTACTGTTCTTTTGCACTAAGCTTCACAGAATTTTCCAGAATAATTTTTAAAATGAAGCTAAATGTTCACCTTTTGCAATTATGTATAAATTGTGCATAATCTTATTCATGTATACATCAAGTCATCATAAAATCGCCTGAAACAAGTTTTAACAAAATGCATGATGATATTCACATTGATCAGTTTGAGGTAGTCAAATATTTTTGTGCCTACTGTGCTCCATTCTATTTTAAACCCTACTTACATGTTTTTCAACCTTTAAAATAAAGTAGAAGTGGAAAATGTTAGTTATTTACCAATGGGAGCAATCAACACTATTATCTCAAAACTTTAAGAGTAAACATTGGACTTTTGATCACATGACTTCTTTTATTTGTACTATCAACTGTCCAGGTTCTATGCCATTGCTAAACTCCACCCACTACTATGGATAGAAACATACCTACAACTTTAAAACACAGAAACAAAGATAGGCACAAATGATAGCTTACTCTCCTGAAATAGCCACGAATTCCACAAGTCACCTCCCCATTGGTGGAGACAGACATTTTTACAGATAAAGTAAATAAAGACTTGTACCAAAGAGTTGAAAATGTGTTTTTAAAACCTCTTCAGTGTCAAAGATGACATTTCAATTGTATAGGTCTTCCTGTGTCTACACTTAATGGAGACTATATTGCAAGCAACAGACATTATCCCCTAAGAGGATTTAAATTGGCTCTATTAATCTCTGCCTCTCACTTTAAGACAATGCTTAAAAATAAATGCCTGGCTTAACATCTAACAAATGCTTCCTTTGAAATATTAATTGTTCTTCTGTTCCCCTCAAGAGAGAAATTTGGCATGAGGATCTAAACCAAAAACAAGTCAATGAAATTAAGATTACCCCAGGCAGTCCCCCTCTCCATGACGCCCATCTGCATCAGTGGCCCTCCTGGTGCTGCTCTTGAGTCTCGTGGCACTGGGAACTGTCCCATTTTCAAGCTGGCATGTTGTCATGGCCCTTTATCTATAGCCTCCACGTGTCCACTGTGCCTCCTCTTTCCCACGCCTGACCTTCCCCGTCCTCTGCCTTTGAACCTGTTCTTTCTTTGCTTTTCTCTTCTGGCTTTCTTAATCTGGAATATGGAGCCCCACCCCCAACCACACCCCCATCTGTCCTTAACATGGAAAAACAAGGTATGCATTTTTTTAGGTATCTATCAAGAGCCTAGTGCTTCATTTTAAATTAAAATAAAAGAGATAACATGTTCAGTCTTATAAAAGTAAAACTTAAGATGTCAGAATTTTCATGCTTCTAATGTACTACCTTGAGCCATACTCTCACACCTCAAAGATAAGCTTTCTCTCTTTTCTCTTGCTGCGAATATTTTGAAAAAAAAAAAATTAAGAGAGCATTAACCTAGTCCACACAACTTTCTCTTGTCTTTATAGCCTACCGTTAACAATTTCCAACCAAATTCTCCATGAGTTCTTAGGTTTCTCAGTATTGTGGACCTTCCTTCAAAGCTACTGATTCATCCCATTTCTTCTGCTCAAATTCCAGGTTAACGCTAGAGAGCAAGAGCCAATGGGACCACACAGACGACTTCCCCACTTCTAAGCACAGGCCATGCCTAAATTATCTCCATCCATAGTCTCAAATATACTTGTTTTACAGTAAACAATCTCATTGTTTACTTCCCAGAGGTTGAGGCAATTTTAAATAAATTCTAGTCACCAGTATTGAAAGGGTCTCTATTCTCTTCTGAGATAGCCTCTGAAACCATGTTCCTTTTTTTACATTTTTATTTATGTTTTTGAGAATTTCATATATTTTGATCATATTCTTTCCCTTTCTCCAATTTCTCTCCAGATTCTCCTCTTCTCTATACCCACCCAACTTCATATTTCTTCTCTCTCTAGAAAAAAATGGAGAAAACTAATATTTCCCTTTGCCAGCAGTTACCAATTACAAATAGTTTCTAGGTTAGGGGTAGACCACAAGTATCAGTGCTTATAGCAACCACATTCCAGGGCAGGCCTCATGCTGGGAGTAGTTGGCCAACACAAAATAAATCCCGTGGCTTTTTTGTGGACTTTGTGTCTTATCTAGGAATTTTTGTCTATTTGTTTTTTGCTTGTTTGATTTTTCATTTTTGTGTGTTTATGGGTTTTATTTGTAATTTGTTTTTGTTTTAAAAGAGACAGAAAAACATTAGGTTGACTTAATGTAGAGAGGTGAAAAGGAGTCTGAGAGGAGTCGAGGAGGGGCAGGAACATGAGCAAAATATATATGAAAAATAATTATTAATTAAAAATATAAATAATTTTTTTAAAAGCACAAAATAATATGGAGTCCATTTGTGTTATCCAACTACTCCTCAGCATGGAACCTGCCTTGGAGTGTGGTTGATATACCCAGTGTTATTCCCTTGAAGAATGATTTTCACTTCTCCAGAAGCCATCAATTGCAAATAGCTTCTTGGTTCAGGGGGAGGCTTTGATCCTACTTCCCCTTCTCCATGCTGGAATTCTATATAGCCTGAGCTTGTATAAGCTTTGTGCGTGTTTTCCGAGTCCCTGTGAGTTCATATATGTATCAACCCTTGTTGTGACTGGAAATTATGTTTCCTTGAAGCTGTCTACCACCTTTGGCCTTTATAATCTTTCTTCCTCCTCATTTGTATCGATCCTTGATCCTTGAAGGGAGGAGTATGATAAAGATATCCCATTTAGGGCTGAGTATTCCAACATCTCTCACTCTCTGAACGTAGCCCAGTTGTGGGTCTCTATGTTAATCTACAGCAAGAAAAAGGATGCATTGATCTAAGGGTACAGCAATATGGCATTAGAAGTCATTATATTGATATGTTCCTTTAAACAAATAATAGAAGGTGTTCCTCTAGGGCAGATGGCCTATATGGTCTCAGGTTCTTGGCCTCATTAACATAGTATGGGTTCCATCTCATAAAGTGGCCCTTAAATTTAAAAAAAAAAAAGTGGTTGATTTCCCATAACATTTTTGCCACTAATTGTATTGATGTACATATCTTGCAGGCAAGTCACTTTTATACTTCAAAAGGTTTGTAGTTAAGTGATATTAATGATTACTTTTCTCATGGGGTAGAATGTATAGTACCTTCCAGTACTATAAACATTATTCAGTAGGAGTGAAACATCCAGTTGGGTACCAGCACAATTTCTCTATGTAGTGTCTTCAACAATTGCATCTTACTATCAGGTTATAGAGGGTAACTAATGGTTTTCACAATAGCCTATAATGCTTGGGTGGGGGAGGGTCCATGTGACCCCATTGGCCAATGACTCAAAAAGATTATCCTTGCCAGCCTACTCTTCCCAGCCTCCCTATTATTCCCTGTATCCTTGGGCCTTTGCCTTTCCCCACTTCATGACAAAGGAAATCCCCTCTGCCAGATATGCTTCTCTCAAAATTCTCCATATTCTTACTCCCAAGTGTCTTTAAAGAAGTGCTTACACTCAGGGAAGCCATTGTTTCTCTTTCTGTAATCTTCCTGAACAGTGAAGATAGGCCTCTGCTTTCAATGGTGACAAGGTTCTCATTAAGGTCACTAAGGAACCCATTCATCATTGTCAGAGGTCTGGGCTCTGAATGTGTCTTCCTTCAATTCCCAAAGAACATGCAAAGCCTCCCTGGCCCCTCTTATCCTGTCTTTCCTGTCAATCCTGTTTTGTGCCCCAGCTCTCTGACTGTTCCTACTCAACCTCTTTCACTAGTTCTTTATCTGCTTACGTCATAGGCAACCGTTTCCAGTATTCAGTCTCTTATACAGCCTCTCCCTTAGCAAACACACACATTCCTATCTTCAATTATGTCTATGTAAAGGACTTTTGACTCTGGGGCCTCTAGCCTACTAAGGAGTTATTAGCTCATCTCTACTGCCTGATAGATATCATCAGGTAGAAAGCCTGAAGAATAAGATAAGTGTTTTCTGTACCAACAACTCCATGACTTTGGGCAACCCACTTGACATTTGAGTCTCAACTAGGAATAATAATAATAGTGCTTACTTCCATAAAGTTAA
Organism: Peromyscus leucopus; assembly: GCF_004664715.2. NCBI lineage: Eukaryota > Metazoa > Chordata > Mammalia > Rodentia > Cricetidae > Peromyscus > Peromyscus leucopus. The sequence continues at coordinate 40,260,715 of NC_051072.1, forward strand.
TGATAAGATTCAGTGCCTAAGAATAGAAAAGCCATTTACTTATGCTGATTTGTCAAACATTGTATGTCAAGGAGACATGCAATACAGCAGTTTGTCAATAATGCCCCCTTTGATCCTCACAAGAGACCTGTCAGGCAATCTGTTTTATTATCCTCATTTCAGGCATGGAAAAACTTAAAAGCACAGGTAACTTTCCCAAATTTTACAGTGAATAAAAAGCAAAGCCTGATTCCAACCTATTTGGGGGTTGCTGTGCCCTGAACCACCACTGTTACACAAGATGTCTCCAACTGTACTGCATTTCTTTATATTAAAGCACTATAGAAATCTCATTACCATAATTAAATGAAAAACCCAGAACATCAGAGCATCCTTGCCTTTCTGATTTCTATCCTCATTTTGGGCTTGACTGTGTCTCCTATCCTTAGAGTACATTGTTGTCAGTTCCTCAGAAAAGGCTGCCTTGTTCCCTAGGTCTACTCCAAGGGATATCATGTTCCCATGGCTGATATTTCTATTTGAGCCCTTTTCATGATGTCAATAAAGGAAAAGAGGAGAGACATAGAGACAGAAGCAGAAAGGGGAAGGAGAAATGGATAAAGGGAAAGAAGGGATGAAGACGAGTCTTCTGTCTTTGGGGAAAATTTATAAAATTTGAATAAAGTCTTCAAATCAGGTAATGCTTGTATAACAATATTAAGGTTTCTGATTTTTATAATTTCATCCAAGTTAAACAAATGAAAAGCCTTGCTTTGAAGCTTTTAGGAAATATTTACAGGTAAAAGAAGCATTGCATTTGGAACTCACTCACTAATGTAGCAAAATTGCAGTTATGAAGTAGCAACAAGATTTTATGGTTGGGGGTCACCACAACATGAGAAACTGTATTAAAGGGTCACAGCATTAGGAAGGTTGAGAACCACTAATCTAGAGGGAAAACAATCTAAACACAAAATACTTCAGAATAAAATCATTCTTAAAAGTTACTCAATGTCCTTGCCCACTGGCCCATGCAAACATCTTCATGGTCCTTGACTGCTACCACATTCTCCAGAACCAACTCATCATTTTCCTACTGCCATATGTTGAAGATGACTTTCCTGTTATCTGTGGTGGAGCCTACTTTCTTCCCGAAGACCAACACCAATTTCACATCTTCTCTCCAAGATGTACCTTGATTTCTATTTCTTCCAAAATCAATTCATTTGGAACTCTCTATTCTGTCAAATCAAGGACCAACCTCCATATTTGTTTTACTATCTTAGTACATTTGAATTTCTGTAACAAAATAGCCAATAGCAGATAATCAATTTTTATAAAGTTTATTGCTCATAGTTCTGGAGGCTGGGAAGTTCTAGATCACTATTAAATTAAAAATCTATAACAAACACATTCTTGCACTTCTGCTCTGTCTCAAATTCATTACTAGTTAATACCCATAGATTAAGTGTCTACAAAGAGCTGTTTCTAATAGTTATCACCACCTATGTATTCTAATATAGCACAAGGACAAATATTAGTTATTCCAGGCTTCTCTTTTTTTAAATCATCGACTGGTCATCTAACACATTCTAAACTCAGTGCCCATCATATATTATTATCTCATTTAAAAACTTCCAAAGAACCTACAGGTGTCGTCCCATCCGCATTCAACAAACCAAGAAACCCAAGCTCACACTCGAAGTGACTTGTCAAATATTACCCAACCGATAAGCCCTGGCACAGTGACTTCATAGCCCACATTTAAATTACATATAGTGACTTGAGTTCTACAAATTTTTTAAGTAAATGTTTTCAGTTGAAATTGAATTACACAACTTTCCCTGCTCCCTTTCTTCCCTCTAGCACTTCATAAATGCTCTTCCTCCAACCCTCCTATGCCCCCACAACCCTCAGTTGGATGGCTCTTTTTCCTTTGATTATTAAGGGTACTAATTCCATTCATGGGACCCCATTCCTAATACCAGAATCTGAGGATTAAATTTCAACATATGATAGAAGGAATGTGTCCTAGTTAGGGTTCCTATTTTGTGACGAAACACCATGACCAAAAGCAAGCCAGGGAGGAAGGATTTGTTTGGCTTACCCTTTTACTTCATGGTACATCGTTGAAGGAAGTAAGAACAGAAGCTCAAACAGGCTAGGAACCTGGAAGCAGGAGCTGATGGAGGCAGGAGCTGATGGAGGCAGGAGCTGATGGAGGCAGGAGCTGATGGAGGCAGGAGCTGATGGAGGCAGGAGCTGATGGAGGCAGGAGCTGATGGAGGCAGGCTATGGAGGAGTGCTATTTACTGGACTTCTCATCAAGACTCGCTCAGCCTGCTTTCTTATAGAACCCAGGAACACCAGTCCAGGGACAACACCACCCACAATCCCTCTCCCATCAATCTCTAATTAAGAAAATGCTCTACAGGTTTGCCCACAGCCTAATCTTATGGAGGCATTTTCTCAATTAAGGTTCCCTCCTCTCTGATGACTTACTTGCATCAAGTTGACATAAAACTATGTAGCAAAGGATACAAAAGGTTTAAACCACAACTCTTACCCCTATGGAGCCTCCTATTGACATTTTAATCTATGTACTGACTGTGTGATTACTTAGGCACTGTCTCTGCTCTCCACAGCTCCTGTCTCAGCAAAGAAAGGCCAGAAAGAAACATCCAGGGTCACACCTACCTTAAAACTGTGCTCTTTTAGGATGTTTCTGCTCCATTCCTGAAACTTCTGCTTCCAGTCACTTCTGCTTGTCTCACTCTGCCTGCCTGTCATTCCCCAGTAGCCTCTGCACACCAGAGTGTGTGTATCAAGATTTCCTGCTAACTGGCAATGCAAGGACTTGGCTGGGCTTTTAGAACTAGCCCCTTTATCTTTCTTCCTTTATTTTTCTTTCTTTCCTCCTCTTTTCCTCCTCTCGTTGTTGGTTTGCTTTTTCTCTTTTGGGGGGCCTGCCACCCAGCTCCCAAATAAATCACACACAGAGGTTTATTCTTAATTATAAATGCTCAGTCTTAGCTTGGCTTATTTCTAACCAGCTTTCCTTAACTTAAATTATCCTGTCAACATTTTGTCTCTGGGCTTTTTCCTTTTCTTACTTCTGTAAATCTTACTTTCACTCTTACTCCATGACTGGCTGGGTGGCTGGCCCTAGAATTCTCCTCTCCTTGGTCTTGCTCCTTGATCCCTTTTCTTCCAGATTTCTCCTTCTATTTCTTCTTTCTGCCTGCCAGCCCTGCCTATCCTTTCTCCTGCCTTGCTATTGGCCATTCAGTGCTTTATTAGACCATCAGGTGTTTTAGAAAGGCAAAGTAACACAGCTTCACAGAGTTAAACAAATGCAGCATAAAAGAAGGCAACACATCTTTGCATTGTTAAAGAAATGTTTCACAGCATAAACAAATGTAACACACCTTAAAATAATATTCTACAACGCCTCATCATCTCTCTGTCAGTCTCTCCTTCTGTCTATATTTCTCTGTTACTCTGTCTCTGTCTTTCTCTCTCTATCTCTGTCTCTCTGTCTCTCAGTCTCTCTCTGTGTGTATCTCTCTCTCTCTCTCTCTCTCTCTCTCTCTCTCTCTCTGTGTGTGTGTGTGTGTGTGTGTGTGTGTGTGTGTACATGTCTGGTACCAGGGAATCAATCCCAGGGTTTTGTACATGCCAGGTGTGAATTCAATCATTGAGTTTGATCTCCAGGGCCTAATATGTTAGGGGAAAAATAATATAAGCCTTTAAAACAAAACAAAACAAAACAAAAAAAAAAACAAGCAAACAAACAAAAACCCTTAAAAAGAGTTTGTGTGGTTTGTTAGAAAGTTCCAGGTCGAAAACAGAACGCATGTGCCCTCGAGGAAAGGACATCACCTCCATTGTGATCTCAGTCTTGTTGGCCCTGATGCTGCTCTCCCTGACACCTGGTCACTCAACCTCGCCTGCACATGGAGGTCATCAAATCTGGACTCAGATTCTCCTCCAGATTCTTTTCCTTACACTGCCAGAAACTAATGCTCAAAGGAGGCTAAGTGGCTTGCCTGGGGTTTCCCTGCCTAAAGTGGCTCCCGGATTGTTAGTGAAGTCATCCCTCCACAGTTAGAGTCTAGGGTGCAAGTTGGGGTTTGAGCATTGTACATCTGGACAGAAGAGGGGCTAAAATGGAACCGAGGCCTGGACACCTGGAAAACATGGAATTAGGAAGCCAAGTGAGTCATTCCCAAGTCCTCACATATGGCTTTTCCGCTGGAATCCCAGGTGATTGCTTCTCAAGCCATCTCACTGTGAGGAAAGCAAAACCCAAGCACTCACAGGGGAAGAGATCAGTTCACTTCTCTTTCAGGCCTCAGTAAGTTTGTCACACGTAGGAACTAACTACTCAAGGTCCCGATGATACATTGCTCTGCAAATCAGACTAAGTCCTTATTTTCAGAAGAGTCACCAGAGCTCTGAATCTCTCTTCCAAGCTCACCATGTCTGAGAATCCTGAGAAGACTCTAGAACAAGTTCTGATGCTCTGTGAGAGTCACTTCCCTAATCTCTTAAATGACAATGCTGTACCACCCACATCACACAGGGTTAGAGCAAGACTGAGTAAGGTATCATCTACTGGGGAGCCTGCAAATCAATAAATAACCGATAAAGTGTAATATCTAATGATTACCGCATGGCATAAATAAAACACCTGAGTTATCATTAGCTGTCAAAAGAGCACCTTATGAATGGTCTCATCAGCATCCCCATTCTAGACATCCAGTATTTCTCCTAATTTTTGCTACCTCTGCCATATAATCAATACTTTAGTCTCACTCAAACAAAAACCGAAATCACAGGATTTACATGCAAGTTTTATGTTTCCTAAGGAGCAGCAGGTTGGTTAAGTAGCTGTGAAAATTTAGAAATCCATTCATGTGACAGAGCGCCTAAAATTAACTCAGATGTCACCGGATGTATGCTGGGTCTGCTTTGGGAATCACTCTCCATATGCTCAGCTTTGCAGAGCTGATCATGCCCTCCAAATTTAGATTATGCAAATGAAACACACTCTGAAAGATCTGCCCTCCTCTCCCAGCCTCCACTCCAATTCGCCTAACAGCATCTCTCTCCTGTGTTAACACAACCGTCAGAGGCTCCCAGCTTCAAAGCTTGACTCCCTGCAGTAGCCTACTCACACATCAGTCAGACATCAGCTCACATCTCTCTCCTGCCCACCGAGGGACCTACAGATAGCCACTGAACGGGCCATCTACGTGCAAAGACTTCACTGTTCAAAAGGGCCCTGCATGATCCGGCCCCACGGCTGTCTCCTCATCCTGTTTCCTACCTTTCCATTGCAAGTCCCAGCAGCCTCAGCACCTGTTCATTCCACTGCTGAAAACACTTTGCCCAGAGAGTCACAGCTCACTCCCTCTCTTCAGAGGTCCTGGGAGAGGAGAACGAAGCTATGAGCTGCAGGCACCTGCACTCAAGGCACCTCCACTATCACTCCATCTACACACTACTTCATTTTCTCCACGACAGGTATGGCTGCCAGACGTTAATTTACATATCCAAGCATTTGTTTAATATCAGTTAGGCCAAGCAAACTGTAGGCTCCTAGAAGACCTACATTTTGTCTATTTTTACACAACTGTATTACTCATGATTGAAACAGCATGAAAGTCATTCAACAGGCTCCCCTTTGAGGGTGTTAGAAAACAGAAAAAGACAATGAGTATTCTTTGCAACATGCTCTTTTGAGGTCTCTCCAGGACATATACAGTGGGCATTAATAAATACAAACATGGAATTTTGAAAGAAAGAATGTAAAGAAATAACATGTGGAACCAAGGGTAAACCCACAGATTTCCCCACCAAATGCTGTTCAAATATAGGCCCCAAAAGACTGGAACTGCTCAGCGTAGACTGGAGCTCAGGGTTGAAGACAGACAGAACTGAAAACAACCTTGGAATTAGAGAATTTAAATGGTGACGGGCCCACAAGTAAATCAAGATTTTCATTTAATGACAGACTAACCTCTCAGCAAGCATTAAGAACAGGCACTAAGAAGTAACGAGGTAGAGAGTTTTCGTTGTTTTGTTTCCGTTTTACCAAGTCTTAGAAATGCCAGAGAACAAGACAACTGGAAAAACAGAGGCTACATATTTGGAGAACAAAAAAAAAAGTTGAAATGACTTTTGGTACATTAAATGTATTGATGGCTTCAAATCACAACTGCAGCTCATAGCTTCATTCTCCTCTCCCAGGACTCTGAGATTCACCATGCCTTGCCTCTGCCCGTGGGGTGCTAGCAAATGTGATACCAAGACATGAAAAGTGTGTGTATGTGTGTGTGTGTGTGTGTGTATCTGTGTCTGTGTGTGTGTTGTAACCCATCCTTTTATGTAATTGGACCTGCCTGCTTATAGACCCTGAACACCCATTTTTGAAAGCATGCCTAGACCAATCTGTTGGGGAGAGAGATGAGATATGTGGAGCATAGGATTCCCCAATCAAGGTCTCCCTCCTTAGACTGTTGGTTACTAATTACAGCCTGGTCTAGATAAGTAGAACCCAAGCCGATTGGATAGACTGGGAAAACAATCCCTGGGTGACATTTTTAAGATACTAGGCTTTGGGGACTTTGTTATATAGCCATAGGGAAAAAGCACAACTTGGATAATTACCCTCCAAATAAGACATTAAAAGAACAGGTCTGGGTCTTTCTAAATTCAAATTCATGATCATAATTTGAAGCATTTCCTCTAAAGGTCTAAAAATAAAAAATCTAAACGACAAGTTACTTATGCAAAGAGGAGCAAATGCTACCACTAAGGTTTTTCGAAATGAAATGAAAACAATGTGAATACAAGGAAATGTATTTTGTGTGGTTACAATTCAAAGCAGCGGTCTCCTAGTCACATGAATGCCTTAACTGAGCAGAATGTTGACTTTCTTTGTGTGGTTCAGTAAAAACAAGATGGAGTCACATATGTTTCCCTCACCGCTCAGAAACTCTGCTCCAGCTTCACCGCAGGAGACTTCTCATTCCTACCAACAAGAGTCTATTTTTGTTCAAAGGAAACATTCCTTTCTTTAAGAAGTTAGCAACTTGGCTGACTATGTAACAGATTCACTTAGAGGCACTGCTTCTGAAACAGACCAGCAGAATTTGCTTCTGTTCTGTCTTCTGCCGGGGCAGAAACACCGCTTTCTTCCCTTCCAAGGTTACGGCGTTCGTTTCCCTTTAGTATCTCCCAGGAGCACCACACTAAAGCAGAGGCTTCCACATTAAAGAAGACAGGAACAAAGCAGACACCACACGGGAGGGATGTACAGGCTCTGTAGAGTCTCTCACACCCAGCTCCCTCACGCTTACAGACTCATACCCACCCAGCACAGTTGACCATTTTAGTTCATGCAGAGCGCGTTTACATTCTACTCCATAGGTACACGTACCCCTACATGAGAAGAAACGGGGCTGCTCTGAGACTATCATTAAAAACACAAGAAAAAGCATGCACTGTAGCCTTCTCCCTTGAGTGGCGTCAGTGCTTCCGCTTGGACGGTAAGCAGAGCAGGGATTCTCACCTCTCTTTCCTATGCTAGGAAACCAAGGATGATGTTGTAAATACAATTTCTGGCAGCTTTCTCTTAGTCAGTAAAACGAATGCAGATCCATGTGCACTGTGCTCCTTCACAATATGATGTTAGTGGGGGCATATTTCATGGTAAAGAACAGAAACATACTTGAGAAGACTAGAAAGATATAGAATAAAGTCAACTGAAGCATTTACATTTTCTTTGAATAATTATGTAAAATAATCAGCTACCAACTGGTAACATTTCTAGAACAACATTCTACAGCGCACAACAGAATGCTATATAACTTGACATGATGTGATGTACTGGTAACAGTAGAGCAACAGATATCAAAGTGAAGATTCCCCCACAATGTCACGTGACATAACCATCTCTACCTCCTCTTGAGTTCCCCTCGACGTGCTAGTATGGGTTATTTTCTACAGACTGAATGAAGACTACTGAAATAAATTCTTATGTATATAAAATACATTTAAGGGATGCAATATTTATTACAGATCATTGAACAGGACAGGTAGACCACAATGTAGCCTACAGGTAGTAGTTTATCCACCCTTACTCTAAAATATAACCTTCACACAGAAGGAAAAGGTACCTCCATGTTCTCATTCACTCTCAGGGAACAATGACTACCTTAAGAAGCACCTATTCTCTCATTCTATTGAAGAGTTTTAGAAACAAGGCTATTTGGGGGGAGTCTGGTGTTATAGCTCAGTAGGTAAAAACACGTGTGCAAATGTGAAGACCGGAGTTTGAATTTCCAGAAGTGAGGTAAAAGCTGAATGTAAAACAGAACTGTCTGTAAACCGAATGCCCTCTGCATGAGAAGCATCGACAGGAGAATTCCTGGAAGATCATAAGCTAGCTATTCTAGCTTGTGTAATAGAAAACAATTTTAAAGAAAGAAAGAAAGAAAGACTGTCTCAAACAAGGTAGAAAGTGAGAACTGACATCTAAGGTTGTCTTCTGACTTCCACCCAAGTGCTATAGCATGAACACATCCACTTTTACACACATAAATGTGCATGCATATCCATCAGCAAATACAACACAGAGAGAGAGAGAGAGAGAGAGAGAGAGAGAGAGAGAGAGAGAGAAAGCAAGATTATTTTTTTTCCTTACATAAAAGCAGGAGTTGTAAATGAGTGTTATTAGTGTAAGCCAGAGTAGTGAAGGCCAAAATCCTTTTGAACATATTCAGAGGATTGGAACAGGAATCTTTGTCCGTGTGTATAGGGGAAAAGACTATGCCTGGAACTCTCAATGCCCTCTTAGAACCTCTGTGTTAACTGCCCAAGACCAGTGAGTAATAGCATGGCTGCATTTTGATGCATAATGATGCATCTGCATCATGATGACAGAGTCAACAGAGGAAAAGTTCCATTTAATCTCCTTGAAACAGAGCAGCACAGAGCTGTGTGGGACCCATCTGGAAAAGCCCATGAAAATGGACTCCTTCTAATTTTGAAACTAGCTGAATAAGCTTCAACCAACTAACACAATCTGCAAAAGAACCAATTCCCCTGATAATATGAGCAAAACCAACAAACATTTGCAAAGCATTTCATATGAGATATACATCATTCTGAGTGTTTAATAAATATTAATTTACTTAATCTCCACTTAAGGTACTTAGGTACACTTAACTACTCCATTTTTTATATGCAAATGAAGATGCATGGAGATTAAAGACTTTTCCAGAGTAACAAGCTATTAAGTGGCAAAACTGGGATCTAAACCAAGACAGTCTGGTTCTCAATACCATATATCTAAGAATGATACTATGTTAAAATATTATCTTAAATCCAGATGTTGACACTCTGGTTTACAACCTAAGACAATAAAATACCTCAGACTCAAGAAGAGGAATTCTGCATGTTCCCTCTCATGTGTGAATCTTAGTGTCAAACCTTTAGACTTATGTGGTTGGTGTGAAGTACCTTTAAAATCCAGGAAACTAGAAAAGAGCCATAGGGTAAGGGAGGGGCATTATCAGGGAGAGGGCCTAGGAGAATGCAAATGATATAAAGGGAAAGAACAGTAAGGAAGGTTTAAATGGTGGAAAGGAGAGGAGAGGTTGAGAAGGGATGATTAACACTAAGGATGTTTAGAAAAGCAATATGGGAACCTAGCATTGTATATGCTTCCATATATGTATCGCGTATGTGTGTGTGTGTGTGTGTGTGTGTGTGTGTGTAAATATATACACACAGAGAGAAAGAGAGTTTAAATGGAGCTACTCTAAAAGAGGGGATCATGTTTCTCCCAGCATAGGAGATATATTACACACACACACACACACACACACACACACACACACACACATATGTGTGAAATACAAGAGTTGTTCAGGGCAGGGCCATGGACACCCCACACACACACACAAACATTAGAGCCTATTGCCATTGGTCAAGGTTAGCCATAATAACTTGATAGTAGAACCATATTGTTAAAGATATTGCATACTTAGGTCATAAGACATTAAGAAATCAAGCTGGTACCGACCTGGAAATATCCTCCCTACTGGCTGATCTTAACCATTTGGGAATGTGCTATGAAGATGTCTACAGACCTAGTTGTGAACTCCGTAAGTGACAATAACAACCATCCTGGTAACAATGACTTTCTGATTAAACTTTTTTTAAATTATTTCATTTCTTTTTATTTTAGGTGGACTTTAATACTCTCTAACAACAGGATAATATTTTCTTGTAGCACATTCCAAAGCAGGAAACATGCCTGGTACTGTATGTAGCCTAGCCAAGAACCCATGCCTGGGGAGGTCTTATACCCTAGGGTGGAAGTTCCTACTAGTAGTTTACTAAATTGGCACAGTATCAAACTACCTTCTCAACATTTATCTCAATGCCCCTAGATTACTACTGCTCTCAGTCCACAGAAGTTTCCTACTCTGAGAAGTTTTTTTATGCAGTGGACAGTGGTTACCACAGAGTCACGACTAACAGAAGAGAGAAGAAGTGACTGTGTAATGTTCAGTCACAAATGCCACATCTATATCACGTCCCTCCCTGTTACGGCTGAGCAAACACCCTAAAGAAGGGGCAGAAAGATTTTCAGAGCCAGAGGTTGGGGAGGACATGGGAAAGCATGTCTTCTGGACATGACAGGGACATCCCACTCATGAGCTCATGGCAGAAACAGATCAAGCCAGTCAATATTTCAGAATGGAAGAGAAGAGCTCATGAAGTCCCACACCTATCTACGGAGTAACGATTGGCAGTCAGGGGCTGCTGGAATAGGGAGATACAGTTTTCTTCAGGGGTATGTCTCCTTGTAGTATTTAATATGCCCACACTCTAGTGGGCAGCCCCACAATCCTATGCATATGGACAGAAACAACTGAACTCATTGGTGTGTTTTATTTTTAAAAGGAGGCACAGAGTTGGGATGGAGATGTGGGAAGAGTCAAGGAAGAGTGGGAGAGGGAGGTGCAGGTAGATTGCATGTATGTGTGCATGAACTTCTCAAAGTATATTTTTACGCATTTAAAGTCTTTATTAAATAAATCTATTCTTCAGATTCTCAAATTTAAATATTGAGATATGTCAGTAATTTTCAGTGCCTTGGGGTAAAGATTCTAAGTGCCTATTGTTTTCTTTTTCCTTTTTAGCTCTGACGAAATAAAAAGATGGCTTGGATGTTAGACTGATATTTTACTCATTTGCAGTGGTGCGTTTAAAATGTTTTTTGGAACGAGCTGGGAAAATAACCAAGTATATGCAGTTATGGGAAAATCCTTTTCAGGCACTCTCAGTTCAATCAGATAAATGAGAGGATGTTAAACGAATGAGTTCTTGTGTTTTCTAGGCCAGAATGCAAAGCTTAAAAGAGGTTTTTGTTTGTCATCTTTATTTCTTAATAGCTTGATTGTAAATTTGCTTTATAGGGGAGGAATTTGGTTTTTAAAACAGCTGAAGTTATGATTGGCTTAACACCTAACAAAATATCTGAAGCTGAGGTATACAAGGGAATGACTAAATTCAGTTTATGATGCTTTACTAAAAGAAAATTAAGAGTCCATAGGGAGATTTTTAAAAGCAGCTATTTGAAAAATATATTTTATTCACTGAGTAGATGTCTATGTTCTTTTATGTTTATGATGTGGATATGTTTATTAGTCCCTGGAAATTTTGAGTAGAGACATACTTTAGCTTCCAAAAAATCAGAAAGGCTTTGAACCAAGTTTATGTTGGTCCCAGCACTGGCTGAACTCCATGAAAAAAAAAAAAAAAAAAAAAACAACAACAGAGTCCCCCAAAGGTGGCACAGATACTCCCTAGCACTAATCAAGCAGTTTCTGCCAGTAAGAGTCCACACTGAGTTTATAAAATACTCCAGAAAATGTAGTGAGCCACTCCATTTTGATAAGCCATTTTAACACTGTTACCAGTTTTCTCCAAACTATTTCCTGAGACAACAAAGCAAGACATTGAAATAAGTGGACACATGGGAGGGAAAGGTGGGAAGAGACAAACAGTCCAGCAACACTTTGTGAGAGAATGACACAGGATCACTACATTGTAGCAATATTTGTAACCATAATATTGAGTTATATCTTAATGGCCTTGGGAAAAGACATAGCACATGAACCAAAAAAATTCAAAGTTAAATTACAACCCTGATTTTTCTCCTAAAAGAAAAATAATGACATTTCTTATTTATCTTACTGTTTATAAGGACTGTATTCTACAGAGATGTACTAAACAATTGAGGGGGGGAGAGAAAATTTCAAAACAGAAAAATGAAGGTATGGCAGCAATTTGTTAGTCGCCCACTGTTATGAGTCGAATGTTTGTTTCTCCCGGAATTTATATGTTGCCATCTCATGCCTAATGCAATGGTATTTGGAGGTAAGACCTTTGGGGGGTAATCACATCATGGAACGGAGCCCTCCTAAAGGACATTGCTTTATAAGAAGTCAGAGGGCTAGCTTTCTCTTTATAAAATGTGAAGATACAACAATATGTCATTCATCTGCAACCTAGAAGGTGGCCCTTGCTAGAACCCAACCATGCTAGTGGCCTGGTTTCAGACTTACAGTTTGCAGTAAAGTGAGAAACAAATTCTGGTTGCAGACAAGCCACCCAGTAGCTTCAGCACATGGGTACCCTGGTATACACAGTCTGAACGAAAGAAAATATCAAACAAACTTGCTTTTCCTTTCTGCCACAAATGAGCCTATGGCCTCAGTTCTCCATTCATTAGGTGAAATACATGACCAAGCTCAGGTGATTGCTCCTTTGCCCGAACACAGCATATGAAAGCTGGCCCTGATACGTGCTGAGAGCAGCATCACAAGTGCATCATTTGAATAAATGCTAGAAGTCTACTCAAGTGGCTGCATTTAATAGAGGAGTGGATAGTAGGGGGAAGGGTTCCAATGGGAAGAAGGGCAGGGAGTAGGGAAAAGGCAGGAGTGATAGGGAGAGCCAGCTGAAACAAGAATGTATGGGAAAGCCATATAGGAACCTATTGCTTTATATGCTAATCAAACAATTATGGGAGGGGGTTGAACAGAATTCTCCAGCATTCATAGATAATATTGCTTCCAGAAGTAATAAATCTTTAAACAAAAACCCCCGCTGCCAACTATATCTCCCCATGAGCTGTTGGTCAGGAAGCCTCCAGAGGCTCCCAAGCCAACAGAATACTGCCATTGATTCTTACTGCCCACCAGAACTAGACAGTAAGACACTGTTGCTGAAAATAACACACTTTAGATACCGGACACAGAATTCAAGTTGTAACTGAGCTGGAAGCTTCCTCCCTGCTGACTCGAGTTGATAGTGCTGCAGCTTTAGGAGAGAAAAGTCATCAATGGTGTAATCAGACTTTGGACCCTGTGTTCTACAATACTAACCCGCCAATCAAGATCTGCCCAAGAGGCAATCGTGACATGACTCTTCTGGGAACAACCAAATACTTCCATCTTAGAGCTGAAGCGACAAGAGGGAATACTTGTCTGGTATGGTAAACCTGGTCAAAGCCCATGGCTAAGAAAGTCACAAGGCCCAGGGGTAGAACCTACTACTGATGTTTCACTAAATGGATGTGTAACTAAACTGCCTTCTAAACACGTATGCATCACACACTGGTGCAACTCTCGGCCTCAGAAAAATCTTTTAGCAGTGTGCTATAAGCAGAGACTCTGAATTCATCAGTGTTGAGAAGACACTGCTGAGTTCTTAGTCCTGAATGAGACATCTGTATCATTTGATTCAAGGCTGGAGGCCACAGAAGGAGTGGAGTATCTATTTTATTATTTTTATTATTAAAAACAATTTTAAATTTAAATATATTATGACAGAGTGTCTTTAAGAGCCCGAGAATAAGGAGTACCACAAGGCAAAGTCTTCTGGAGAAAACATAGCCATTGCAGTCACAAAAACACAGTATTTGTGACAATCTGCGTAAGGCTTTCACACACATGCATAAACACCAAAAGAAACATGCACACACAGACATGGGTGTGCCCACATATGCACATACATGCATATGCATTCACATATACACATGCACACACTGATTCACATCCATACACAGGCATGCACACACATGCACTCTTGAACATGCACACATATAAACATACACATATACATGTGAACTCACACCCACATGTGCACAAGCACACACACATTAATGCTCACACAAACATGTACACACACATAGATAGATGCAGGTACATACACATGCACAAATACACACATGCACACATATGTGCATGCACATACACATGTACTCACACACACTTGCATGCACACACAGACACACATACATACACACATGTACACACTTACACACATAGACATGCACCCGCACATGCCCACACAGATACTAATGCACATGTGCACACACACACACAAACACAAAAACAAACACATGCATGTGTGTACACACATACACATGCACATACCACTCACATAAGCCCACACAAGTGCACACATGCATACACACATGGTCACATACACACACACATAAGCACATACACTCACAAATCAAATTTAAATAATAAAAATGGGATTATTTTGGAATGATGAAATTTTATTCCTTGCCTGTCAATTTTTAGATCATTATTAAATATCTTACATTTTATTCCTTATCTTCTATAAATATCATGCTCACAAATGATTATCATAGCTGTAAAATATGCAAATGCAGTTTTATGTAGTAAGTCTATTGTCTAATATGTGAGATCCTAAAACAAGGCAAGAGATCAGAGTTCTAGTTTCAGTTACAAAAACTAGTCCCTGCCTCCCCCAATCCATAAGAGGTACACTGTACCCCCAGGACACCTGAATGCCTGGAACTAGACAGACGCCAAGCCTTATTGTACACTGCTCTTTCCCCTGTACATACATGCAAAAGTATAACACCTTTTTAGTCTTTAATAAACGTGTGCCATGCATGGTGACTGTGACCGTTGCAGTCTGGGATGTGACAGTAAACACAGCGCACGTTCATTTCTTTTCTTCGTAATTTCACAGGCAGGTGATTTGTTCATTGGTCCTTGGTGTTGGCCGTAGCAGCCTCAGCGTGCCATTTGCTTATTCCATTACATCATCAACTTTTACCTTTTCACTGCAAGGAAGTGCTTTACGACTTCTCTTCAGCATATCAGAATTTTCAACAACACATTTCCAACAACGGACCATCACCAGGTCAAATAGATCTTACTTGACCAGAAGCCTTGTCATATCTGCACAGATGTCCTAGAATCAGGTGGACTACTGACTGCTAGGCAGGACACATGTACGGCATGGGTAACTGGACATAAGATAACTACATCCTGGGCGGGGCAGAGCATAACATCATGCTATGTGGTATGTGTGCAATTTAAAATTTATGAACTGCTTATTTGTGGACTTTTCATTTAACTTTTTCAGACCATATTAGACCATCAGTAATTAAAACCATAAAAGCTAAAACTATTGGATAAATTCTACTATGTGTGAAAATTAAACAAACCCAGTAACATGTTAGGGCCACTATTCCTTTGTCCTGAAAACATAGTTATAGGACTACACAAGATTCCGGTTTTTAGGCTGGGTGGTGGTGGCACACACCTTTAATCCCAGCACTCAGGAGGCAGAGAGGAAGGAGGATCTCTGTGAGTTCAAGGCCAGCCTGGTCTACAGTGTGAGTTCCAGGACATAAGGGGCTACACAGAAAAACCCTGTCTTGAAAAACCAAAAAGAAAAAACAAACAAAAAAATCCAGCTCTTTAAAAAACATAGTTTCATAAACTATCTCTACACAGCATTTTGGTCACACTAAACACTTTAAGCAAAGAACAATAAACCCAAAAGGAATCATTTTTTGTAGAGTTACCTGAAAGTTATATAAACTCAAAATAAACTACTGAGTGAAGCTGCTTGAGGAAGCCATGTTTTATTCATTTTTATGTTCCTGGCACATAACTGCTGATCATCACTAAACTGTTACTGAAAAGTTGCCACTTTTCATTAAACTTTTTAATTAATAAAGAAAACCTCATCTCATCACCAAAGGCACAAGAAAGCAAGACAATGTGATCTCAGGTCCATTTTTCAAAGTACTATTAATAAAGTCTCTTTGTTTCTAGAAAGTTTCCTCACACCACTAAAATACATAGGACACAGCTCTACCAAATAGGATGGTAGCCTTCCAAAGTAGAACCAGCTGGAAAGTGGGGATTCAAACCTGCTGACTGAGCTTCCTCAATCAGAAAGTTACAATAAAAAGATCCAGGGATAAACATTTCCTTAAAACCTGCATGAACATTCTGTTGGAGAAATTTAACAAAGATTGGAAACAGGAATAAAAAGAAAGAAAGAAATCCAAGAACATTTGTCATTCTAAGTTTTTAAACTCAGTTTTTCCTATGAGGAAATGATGTCCTCTCAAACTACGTCATTAACAGTTCTACATTCAGGCTGCAAGGGAATGCTTACCTAAGCGTTGCCATGGTGTTTTACCTAAGTGGAAGAAAAAATCGTCACACAGACTTTCCAACTAAAGATATCTGTCCTGTTCGAGAGAAACAGATGTAGCGTAGAAAGTTAACTAGTCAATAAGAAATGTATTTGAGAGTTCCCATTGTAAAGGTGATAAATTGTAAATAGCTTCTAGTCACATACTGATTGATATTGCAATGGGTGACATTTATATGGCACCAAGTTAACTGAGTGTGTTTGCACATTCGTGTCCACATTTACTTATCACAGCAAAGCCACTTGTGTTTTTAACACTCAAGCTGTGGACAGATAAGAATGGAAGCCCTTTATAACTTTTCAATACCAAAGGAAGACTTGCTTTTACAGTATTCCTCATTCCTGGGAGTCTGCTTTCAGGAGGAAAGTACATCGAGCCTGGTACAGTGAACTGCTACAATAACAACCACATGTACGGTGCATTACAAAGGCCGTGTAACAATGCTCTCTCACAAGCACTTTGTCATTGCCCCGTGGAAATGCAACAATCCATTCAAACTCCAGAACATGTATCCTACTTTGATTTTACAGGCAGAGACTGAGTCTTAGAAATATTTCATGACCTGCGTGTGATCCCACGGATACCAAGACTGATTCACTGGGAGACCCTGCTTCTTGAAATTATGGGAGCACACTTTGGGCTGGTCATCAATGTAACTGGAAACTGTCATAAAGATGAACTAATTGATTGCCTACAAGTTAAGAGAGAGCTCCTCTTACACCAGTGTGTGGCCAGTGGGGGACAGGGGTGAGATGATATAGGTCTGAAGTATTTAGCATTGGGTAGCATGCATTACTTTGTGAGGTGGAGCTGTGCACTGCTTTCTTTAATGCCTGCTCAAGGTGGGATAGCCAGTCTTGGAAACATTCACTAGAAATCATTAAATCCTCAGGCAAAGGTAAGCAATCAGATTATCTCCCCCCCCCATATATCACAGGAAAAATGTCATAGGGAAGAGCAAGATTTTCCAAAAACAAAATTTTAAATAACACTGGAAAATGTAGTTCAATCAAGAAATTTTTTTTCCAATTTGGATTTATGTCATTGAACTAGTAGGTAGTGTTAATAGTTTCCAAATGCCACTTAGCAAGTTCATGATGTAATACATTCCTTCTTGGATACATCTTTTGTCAAATCCATCTGTCTGTGGCAGACATGCATAGTTTTACAGAAACTTCTCTGCAACAGAAGTTCCACAGTCAGCCAAAAAAAAAAAAAAATGACTTTAGAAAATAGAGAAGGGCAGAGAGAAGAAAGATCAGTTGCTGCTTTTGGAGAGATATTTTCTTTTTCCCACAACCCACTGTCCCCTGGGCCCCTGGCAACTCTGAATTCCTTTGGTTAATCACTTGCCCTTTACAAAAAGGGCTGGGACCCAGGCATGCCCAGAAGAACGGAAAGCATGAAGGCCCTTGAAGTGTCAGTCAACTCAAGATGCCAATGTCCCCACAAAGACCCACCAGGATCTCCAATTCCTGGCTCCAAACACTCTGTAAGTTGTATACACCAATTAGTGTTTGATAAATCATCGTAAGTTATTTGATTATTCCCAGAAAGAGCCCAAGAAAGGTAGTGTCAAGAATGAAGGTGAGAAAAGAAAGGATGTAAAAGCTACCAAGGTTTTCTGTAATGATCTCTGTCTGTTGCAAGTGCCCAGGGAAGAGCATGCCAATTGAGTATCCAATACCCAAATGCTCAACCCTGAAAACAATCATACAAGTAACATCACACAGACTGAACAAGTTACACTTAGGAATATATATGTAGATACATCTATGTATGTAACAACAATTAATTTTTTAAAAAGCCATGAATTTGAAAGAGAGAAATGAGAGGCATTTGGGAGGCTTTGGAGCAAGGAAAAGGAAGAGGAAAATGATGCAGTTATAATTCCAAAATAAAAGAAATATTTTTAAAAAGCTGCAATGAGAACTATGCTGTGACCGTAGATAAGAAGGGGAGCTGAGCAGGGTGTCAAAAGCTAGTCCCTCCTAAGGCAGCTTCCACCCACCACTTCCCACTCTTAGGTGGCCACAAACACCTGGGGAAGGGGCGTCTCACTGTCACGGAAGCACCTCTTACCTTTTCCCACTGACAGAGTTGATTAGGAATGAAAAACCGGAAGTGAGTCAACCACCATTCCTAGCATCCTTGGCTATTATAATGAACAAACTCGGTTTCGCCACAATGAAGGAACTCATTATTGCATTTGTTCACAAAGTAAATGCACTTACATGAACTACATTTTATTTCCATTTTTATTATCTTATGTACATCTGGTTGATAGACAAGAATTCTATGCTGACAACACATCTTTTAAAGAATTTCATCCCCTAGCATGATCTAAAAGGGGTGGTAGTCCAGAAAGAAAAAATACTTTTAACAATAAACTTAATCTAAAATTAAAATTTTGTAAAACCATAATGAATATGTCTCTCTTACAAGCTAATCATGTGTGCTGTTTAAATATGTACAACCCAAATTAAACTGCTTTAAGTCTATAAATGCTATTTGTACAGGACTTGGCAAGTAATTACGATAGCTATTAGGAATTCATATTTGCCACAGAAACTCAGCATGTTAAAAATTCTTCACATTATTGGTGCTTGAGACATACATAGCACAAATATATGGATTTGAATCAATAAGTCTAACGAGAAAAATTTGGATGAAAAGCAACCTGGAAAACCACCCAAAACTACAAGAAATAGTCTCATTTTAAACTATATTCAGAAAAAAAATTTATATATATATATATATATATATACGTACACACATATATATACACATACACATATATACATATACATATATATATTAAAATTTGAGAGGATGAAATTTTTTATAGGCACTAACTCCATAAGCAAAGCCCTATTGTTAGCATTTTTGTGTGTTAAAGGCCAGGAGAGATCAACAGTGATTTAAAAGTAAAACAAACTGCTTGCTTTTACCAGTTAACACTCGGTGTGATTTCAGGGCTGAAACAGAGAGAATGGAGAGTGAGGTTCTCCCCCCGTCAGTCTGCTCCGGCTTCGCCCTGAACCTTGTTAACAACAGAAGTTCCCCCCGTAATCACACAAAGCTATCAAAGGCTTCCTGGGCTAACTTGATCTTCTCCAACCACAGACTCCAAGCCACAGACTTTCCACCCTTAGATTTCTGTGTGTGTGTGTGTGTGTGTGTGTGTGTGTGTGTGTGTGTGTGTGTGTGTGTGTATGTGTGTGTATTTAATCTGCTTCTCACACAGCGTTTGAAAAGAAGCTCCCTGTTTCCCATCCAGCCCTCTGTCAAATAAACAAATTCCCCAAAGAGCATTTTTGCGCCTGTAATTCTGTTAGTTATTCGTGGTGTGCATCCTAAATTAACTTGAGATTACAGAGAAGGAATACTCCAGCCACGGTTTCTCCTTCCCGGCTCTCTGACTGTATGGACCTGTGTCCCCGGAGGGATATTCGTTGCTACTCACTCAGGTTTGGACAGGGCGGCTAGGAAACCCTGCAATTTGCCGGACTCGGGTCTCTAAACTATGCTTTGAGATCACTGCATTCTGTTTCAACCTGCTGGTGTTAGACTTTATCACTTTATAGACCCCCATAAAACAAGCCAGGTTAACAAATGCCTCCAAAAGCTGCCTTCAAATGCAGCTTGGCTGTGATTCACAGTGGGGAAAAAAAGCAGGAATAACCCTGCCAGGTCCCAGGAGCTTTGAGATTCATCGCATTGAACTTGATACATACAGCAAAGCACCTTGAAAATGAATCATTTGCTAGTTCAGTATTTGCTCCTTACAATCACTCCCTCCCAGGGCATGTAATTAATTTCCTGAGCTTTGAAAAAAAAAAAAAAATCTGGATTACTCACACAGTCTTGAAGATGCAATGTCAGCTATTTGGGACAGAAACATCCAAGGCCGTGCTAGGACTCAATGACAACAACATGTGCATTAAGACAGGAACTGGCAAGCCTCGGGACTACAGCAACTATAGAGCTGGTGCTTCCCAACCGCCGGGCTATAATCTATGAAACTGATCCCGGATCCAGCCAATCAGTTAGCTCCTCATAACAAGTCTAACTGGCTCTGGACAGCTGAAGGGCTGTGCTGGAGCGCAGCAGAGGAGATATTCCACACAGCACTCTGCTTATCTACAGTCACTTTGCCTGGAAAGGCCAGAGGGGGAAAAAAAAAACCACAGCTTCTTTGTCTCAGGGAAGGAGGACAGGTGATCTGGCACAGACGATCTGAAGCCGGAGCAAGATCTCCTGGTGTGGCAATCCCAGCAAGTACCGGCGTCAAAGGACCAGAGCCACCCCCAGACACCAAAGGGCGAGCCCGCAGACAAACCCTGAGGTAACCTTCAGCTTCCCTTTTATTGTTAGCAGGAATAACGCTGAGAGGAAATGATAACCCACCAAGTTGCCTGAGCCACTAAACTGGCTTCTGGTTTATTTTGCTCTGTCCCGTGCTTTTCGCAGGTCCTTTGTTATGAAGTATGAGTCCGGGGAGGTTTGTGTCCCTGAAATAACATGCATTAGGGGTAAGGGAAAATAGGTAATTTTCCAAGAACAGCTTCACAGCTACCTCTCTGACAGGACAGCCTGTTCATCTACTCCTGAGAACGCAGGGCAACCAGGCCGGCAGGGAGGGGAGAGGCCGGACTGCATGCTTCTGTAGCAGGAAGGAAATAACTGTGCACTGGGTGAGCCGGGAAGAGAAACTGCTGCTCGGCTCCTCTGGCTCTTGGGCCACAAGAATGTTCCATGGAGAGAGAGCTGGAGCCGAGAATATCGAGAATCAGAATCAGGGGACTTTGCAACGCTCCTGGAGACAGAGTTTTACTGTTTGCCTCTCTGAGACCTACCTTATTTACCACTAAATCTCAACAACTAATTATACTTGATATTTACTATAACATACTTCTACATTTTTTATTTATTAAAGAATCTACAAAAGTATTTGAAATCACTACACGGGTGAGCAAAAGGTGAAGAATTTAATTTCAAAAAAAAAGAAAAAAGAAAAACAAAATACACCCTTCAGATACTTAACATCCTTTCCACATTAACAACTGCAAATACTCAGCAGATTGGACATCTTCAACAAAATTTACAGCAAATGTAATATTAACAACAACAAAAATTCTTGCAAAAAAAACCTTTTCAAATAACTAAATCAAGTTATGTTTTCAAAGTGGCAAGAGAAGTTATAAAATGTTCCATTTGTGTTTTGATTGAATAGCCTCCCAAAGGGAAAGGGAAAAATTGCTTCATTTGGTAACCAAGTATAAAGGACACTAATGGAGGAGACATTTGCATACTTTGGGCTTCTTATAGATAATTGACTGAATTCAACTTGAGATGTGACACCAGGGGGAAAAGTAGCAGAACACAGAGAATAGAAAGAAAAAACATCCACGGGCAATTTCTTCCCAGAATTTGTTTTTTGACTTGTGCAATTTGTGACTAGCCAGAAAAGAATGTTTTTCTCTGTTTAAATAATTTTTTTAATTTAATTAGACTTTTTGACAGGGCTGCCGCCTGTGGTGACCACACAAGAATGGAAATTTCTAAGTAAGGGTGTTAAAACTGGTGTCCCTTTTACTCAAAGAGAACATAAATTAATTAGTTTGAAATGGAAAAAACATACCCTTAATACTGTTGAATCTTCAGTTCAAACTCCCTGATTTTTAACTGGTAATAAAACCTTGCTAAATCCCTCTTGAGTTCTCATTTCAAACTCCCATTTTAAGAGACAAGGCAAAGCCTCATCAGCAGGTGGGTCCAACCTTTTGACACTGCAACAGAACGTTACTCAAAATCCATACTCAAAAACTACACAACTGACTTCCAAAATAAACTCTAAGAATCTTAAAATGCATTATGGACATTGACAGCCTTGGGCTGGGCCACACTCATAGCTAGCCTGGCATGCATGCAGCCCCACAGGCAACAGACTGGACATACCTGGTGGAAAACTGAGACATGGGAGCCACCACATGTTTATTTTCACCCAGAAATTTTCAACTGGAAAGAGCTCACCACCTTCAGTTCTGTAGAACATTGTCTCACCAGCCAAGGCAGTGGCCAACATACAGCAAGTCCAGGAGTGGAGCTTTTACAGCTGTTGTTCATTCTATTCTGTCAACACAGAAGCAACCCCTGGCTGCCTGACCCTCAGAGATACTACAAGTTGTGGCTGGCTTAATTCCAAGTGGTTCATTGATTACTAATTACTGTTTATGCCAAATACACTAATGCCACGAGCTTTCAAAAATAACACCACAGTCTTCCCTCTGAAAACTATAATAATCATGGTACCTTGAGATAGCTCCTGCATCAGGACATTTTTCTGGAGATTTAAACTTTTATAGCAACTGGTGCTATGACAGAGTTAGGGGACTCAACACTGAACAATGAAAAAGATGACTTGGTATGAAGTATGATTCAATTTGAGCCAATTGTATAATCACATTTTTCATGATCCCTATTAAAAACAAATCAAGGAAGAAGAAAATAAAGTACATATATCAATACTATCATTTTCTCTTGCCTTAAAATTGTTAGGCCAGCATGTCAGAGTCAGTAACGGCAGACATCACTCTCCAACTATTGGGCCTTGTTTTAGGAGGATCTAGCTTGAAAGAATATTCCCTGTCATCGTCAACAGTTAATCTAACAGCTACTGCATTAGGTATTGAGAAGCTGTGGAAAGCAAGGGTCATCTAAACAGCTGAATACAGTTCTTGCTCATATTTCATTGATCTCAACTCTAAGGACAGGGATGAAGACAATCACAATAACTGAAGAGTAGTTCAGGGATATAAATTCTTTTCTGACCCAAAAGCATCAGCAAATTTCAAATATCAGAGCAGCTATGGTTGACTGAAAATGTCCCCAAACTTGGGCCAAGAATGATTTATGGGCCTATGAGCTAATTTGTCTGGCATTACAGTTTATAGAGCCAAAGAATTTACTCACAAGTGACTGATATACTCAGGTCCACTACATTTGTCCATCAAACCAATTAAAATCGGCAAGACATTAACTATTCTATGTGACAGGAACAAACAGCTGTATCATTTTCACAATGCTAAACTCATTACCAAGAAACCTAGACATTAGAACCTGTTCCTTGGTAGGGTATATCTGATAGCCAGCACCGTATGAGAACTTTACTTGAAAAAAAAATGTCAACAAGACTTGCCTTGCCATAACAAAAAGTGTTATAATTCAAATTAAAAGTATGAATACTAAAGACTCAAGTCTGTGGTCACTCTGGAGATAGATTTATGTTCTTGATTTATATAACAAAACCCTTCTAGGCACAGAGATTTTAAATCAAATTTACACTTACCATATGGAGGGACTTTGAAAGGGGGTTTTGTTTTTATTGTTGTGTATTTTCTGTTTTTATTTATTCTGTAGAGAAAATGATTGAATCCAGGACCCCATGCCAGGCCAACACTCTACTACTGAGCTATAATCCCAGTCTTAGTATCCATTTTTAACTCAGTCTCTCCTAAGAACATGAACGTATGGAATCACATTAATAATCTCTGTGAAAATTTTCTAAAATTCATTATACTTCAGCTTAACAAAATTATTTTTAACTCAGTCTTTTCTAAGAATATGAACATATGGAATTATACTAATAATGTATGTGAAAAGAATTTCAAAATATATTTCATGATAGATCTCACTTAAGCTTAACGAAAACTGTTAACTTTTTACACTTAAACATGAATTCGTGTTAAATCAGAATTCTTCCTCTGCATAAGAAGACCTTGGGAGAAGGAGAGAAATCCACTTTGCTGTGGCCCTTCATGTTCTTTGCCCATTTCTCTGAAGTGTTATGAAGTGAGATATGCAAAGCCTGGCGATTTAGTAAGAGACAACATTGGAGGTGCGTTACTAACATATATTGCTCAAACCATGTCTGTGCTTCCAGCAAGGTTTCAACACAGATGGAGCCAGACTGTCCAGGTTCAAATTCTAGCTCTGGTATTTCACTGACAGTTTGGGCACAATACCTAATAGCACTTTAAAAAAAGAATTATTATTTTATTGTTTTCATTATTAAGCATACAGATGCATCGGTATGGATCTACCATTCTCACACACTGCACCTGAGGTAAGTTTATAGATAAGATGTTTGTCTTGATGCCTCTGAGATCAAAGGACAGTGGGATGGTAAGTCACTTATTGTTTCTTGTCTATCCGGTCATCACGTGACACTTTGAAACCAACCCTGCATTTGGTGTATCACGTAGGCACACTTTCCTGGGACTTGACAAAGAAGGGGTAATTGAAGCAGACATGATTCAGAGGAGAGTTGGTACAGGTCAGGCACATTAAAAAGCCTTGCATGAAAAGAAAATAATAATGGAGCCATTAATCTTCATTCCTGGTATTCTAACCAAAAATGATCTGAAAGGGGTGGGGGAGGTGTCGATCCCAAACTGTGCTGATTACCCAAAACACATGAGCCATGTCTCAATGCATGCTGAATTCCCAGCTTAAATATGAGAAACACTGAAGCTAATTATTCCTTTCCTCCCTCTGGTGAGAGTTTTCTCAAAGCATGAGACTATTAACTGAGGTTTTAATAAACTCTTTGAGAAGCAAAAGAGCAGGTCAGTCAACTTGGTAAAGGTGCAGCCTCCCTCCTGAAGGAGTAGAGACTTCATTCATTCATTCATCCATCCATTCATTTATTCACTCATAGTAGGCCTTCACCACTACCTCCCTCTACTTCCATACAAATACCCACCAGCCACATCTACCTGCTTCTAGATCCTGAGATGGGCTTCTGGAAATACAGACCCATCTACTCACCCTACCAACAAGTTAAACAATGAACCCCTTCATTGTGAGCCCTTTCCTGTTCACTTCCTCTTTACTATGAGCCCTTTCCTGTTCACTTCTTCACTGTGAGCCCTTTCCTGTTCATTTCCTCTTCACTGTGAACCATTTCCTGTTTACTTCCTCTTCACTGTGAGCCATTTCCTATTCACTTCCTCTTCACTGTGAGCCCTTTCCTGTTCACTTCTTCACTGTGAGCCCTTTCCTATTCACTTCCTCTTCACTGTGAACCATTTCCTGTTCACTTCCTCTTCATTGTGAACCATTTCCTGTTCACTTCCTCTTCACTGTGAGCCCTTTCCTGTTTACTTCCTCTTCACTGTGAACCATTTCCTGTTCACTTCCTCTTCACTGTGAACCATTTCCTGTTCACTTCCTCTTCACTGTGAGCCCTTTCCTGTTCACTTCCTCTTCACTGTGAACCCTTTCTTGTTCACTTCCACTTTATGGAAGATGGTTACCTCATACTATGTAAATTAAGGAATCAGTACTACTTCCCACGTAATTTAGTGCTAAGAGAAAATAAACATTGAGAAAACCGAGGGCCATTTTCAGTTTAGGGAAAAAAAAAAAAAAAAAAACTTCAAAAAGAATATGAAGAAATGCCAGAATTATAGTGAAATCAATAGACCTGCAGACAAATTCTT
Organism: Peromyscus leucopus; assembly: GCF_004664715.2. Classification (NCBI taxonomy): domain Eukaryota; kingdom Metazoa; phylum Chordata; class Mammalia; order Rodentia; family Cricetidae; genus Peromyscus; species Peromyscus leucopus. Next base: position 40,286,782 of record NC_051072.1, read on the forward strand.
TGCTAAAGTTAGAAAATCACCCCTGGTCTTTCTCAAGTTGATAAAGAAATGCCATGAAGCTCATTATGTCTGCTGGAAATAATCACATATTTAAAGCTTTGTGTGGGGCCTGGCAAAGCGTAGAATAAGCTAAGCCAAATCTCATTCATTCTCATTATCCTGCTCCCGGCAGAACACACTGGAAGGTCAGGGGTGTCTCAGACTCAGAAGCAGGCTATTAGCTCCCACTTCCCCTCTGTTGATTCAGCTGCCATAGGACATGATGTTTCTCCCTGAACGCCCACTTGTGACCCCGAGGCATTACCATGGGAAGTATTGTTACAGTCTGAGGACACAGGCTACCTACACTGGACATCCACTGAGAAAGAGGACTGTGTGAGAGGCTCAAGGTTTCTAGGAAATGGATATACTGAAGAACAACCGCTGTGTGTTAGATGAGCTTTCCCCAGGGTCCAGACAGAACATCTTAGTCCCTAAGGTTGCAGTATTAGGAGGTGCAATGGCATCTAAGAATGACTGACATTCAGTGGAAGGCTCTTGGGTGCAGCCAAAGTGGATTGTGTTTGGTCACTCTGGATTGCATGATCTTGAACCTAAATATTAAAAATATAAGTGAAAATAAGTGTCTCTTTATTTCCTAAATAACTTGTATCAGGGATACAAAACTAACTAATACAGAAATCCCATGGCTAGGACCAAAGTAAAATTTGTCTTAGACCCTCTCCTAATCAATTTATCCCACCCCCCACCCCCCCACCCACCGGCACACAACCTCCCTATGTTCCTAACTCCCTCCACTGATGGAGCCCATGAGGGGGCTTCTCTGCTCCTCTCATCAAAGGAATTAATTTATGTCCATTACCAGAGCAGCAGATTAAGCCAGCCTGTGAAAATACATTGAAATGTTCCCACTAACGTCCAAGTGGCATTTCATTGTAATAGGAATAGGCATTACAAGAAGACACACAAAAGGCAGACAGGGCTCTCTGGGCCTAAGAATCACACCACAATGTCAGAAACTTTTTCTTAGAAGCAAACCTGTCCTGTATTCACAGCTGCATACCAGGGAGAATGTCAAGTGTTGGCCTCTCCTTGTGAGACCAACACAGGGAGCTCTATACAGCCCTGCCCTGTCCCTGGGACTTGTGAGTCTTCCTCTCCAGAGTGTGTAGTACCATCCAGCAAGAGGGGATTTCTCACCTATTTCTCACTCCTATAATAAAATCAGGTACTGTTTTTCATCTCCTAAAAGGTAACTTAGCAATAGAAACACATTTGCAATTATCAGTATTAAGGATATGTGGTCTGCTCCCTACCTAACAATTCATGAGACTTTAGAGTCTGCCATCACCCTTTGTGGACTGTATAGGCCCTCTGCAGGTGGTTGAAGGCCCTTGGAACAGCTTCTCCCATTTAGGTGGGACGACAGCCTGAGAAATCCCTTGTTTTATGTGCTCCTGGGCATAGGACAGAGCTCTGTTGTGTAAGAGCATAAATAACAAAAGCTTTGTTCTTCCAGACCAAGAGGGGAACTGTAGATCTACACAAAATCATTTGGTCTTGAAGTGCCTAAGGATGACAAGAATGAGATATTATTTTAGGCTCAACATCAGCACCAGTCACTCCATCTCCTCTCCTGGCTTCAGAAAACAATGATTCAATATGGCTGTTTTCTGGCGGACTGCAGCCTTAGGAAAATACTAGTCCACATACTTGGAACGTGGGCTCTTCCTGCATTAAAACAAATGGAAGCCATTCAAAACCCTCTTAGCAGTCTCCCTTTGAATCATAAGCATAAGAACACAGCTGTTTGTACTTATACAATGAAAAGAAAGTTGAAACTCTGAATGGACAAGGAATCAAAGCTCTTTTTATTTATTCCATCCCAGGTGCTTGACATGTGCTTTATGGCTTGATTCATGCGGAACCTCAAAGAGGTTGGTTTTATTCTCTGCATTTTTACTAAGAATAAGAAAGTTTGTGTAACTTTCCCTAAGGACAGAGTGGATAAGGCACACAGCTGAGAGTTCAGTAGGAAAGGAAGTACAAGGCACTCTAATTGTTCCTGTTCCGATTTAAGTGGACATGTCACATTTCTACTAACATCGCCTTAGAGGAACAGATGGATGTGTATCCATCTGCTTTGCATCACTGAATAATTTCCCACAGCAAGATCTAAAGTGTTACATGATAGGTTCTGTTGACTCCACGGGATTTTAGAGGACATATTGGCCATACTTTATTATACCAATCCCCTAACATTGTTTCTGGTTTTCCTCTATGAATACACTTCTGCAAACACATTACATACTGTACTTTTTGTGCATACATTCTGTGGTTATCTCTTAGTGATAAGTCCTAAACCAGGAACTGTTGAGTGAAGAAGCTTTATATTTTACGTGACTGTGCTTATCAGAAAGACTACCTGGAAGCTGCAAAAAGCATGCCGCTTTCTCAGTCTTGGAAACACACCATGTTTGGTCAACCATTTACATTCCTGGAAATACGATTGGGGGGTGGTGATAGCATTTAGCATTGTTACTTTTATTTGTACTTCTTTGATTATTAAGAAGGTTAGGCCCCTTTTTCCCATGCAATTGTTACTTGTACTTATTCCCCCAATTCATTATCCCTGTTCTTTTCCTCCCTTTATATCAGAGTCGAAAGCCAAAATTCTTTACACATATTTTCTCCAGCGCCTTACAGTGTTCTCCATGCCTGGGTTCTCAGAGTTCATGTGCTGGAATAGTAGAGACTTTGAGTCACAGCCAAAAAGACTTTGGTAACATATTGCCAGGGTGATTAGTCAGGTTCCATAAAATACATTCCAAGAAGAAAAACTGGTTAAGTCTAAAGAGCACAAAGCTATGAACTCCTCCTTGCTTGTCGGCTTCAGAAGTAGGTCATCCCCCGCCTTTATCAACTGTTGTTTATCTTACAAGAAACAATGACCCATTCATTCAAACTTAATCTTCTTTTTAAGAAGTCTGATAGAGAAGATTGGGTAGGAAGAAAGGCCAGCAGGAATTTGGACAATGTCCCTAAAAAGGGGGAGCTGGAGAGGGGCAGGACATGGAGACACACACCACCACCACCAACCACCACCACCACCACCACCACCACCACACCATGCACACACATGCCTATACTCCAGACAGAGGTAGACAAGAAATTTACCTGAGATGCCCTCACTTATAGGAAGATGAAGGCAGCACACATTGAGCAACCTGTCTAAGATCAGCTGGCAGAGAGTAAGCTCCAGACTGGCCAGAGGTAAAGCGGATTCCAAGTTGAATCTCCAGAGTTTAATACATTAATTCTACCTCCCAAAGTGAAAGGGTTTATAATTTTTTTAAAAAAAAAAAATGTTCTGTTAGGAATACTTTGCCCTAAGCCCCGGAATTTGCACAGAGGTGGGCAAGCCATGTGGTTAACAAGAATCTTCGTTTCTAAAGTGTGGCATGGTTCTGACTAGCTGTGAAAAGAAAGCTTTAGAGACAAAGTAAGGTTGTCCCTTTCATCCTCTACTCAAAATCAATGAACAAATACACATAGCAAAGTGGGAGAGGTACCCATCATTTTCCTTGTAAATATCACTTGCATATTAATTCTGTTTAGTCTATCTTGCATACTAAGGTTCAGCCAAATTCAAGCTCCGGGTAAAGGAAAGCTGAGCCAGGCTATGCTGTGGGTCAGTCCAGAGAGTCTCATGCTTTTGCTCATGGACTCCATTGGGCCAAATCCTGACAGAACTAGACAAAACTATGTTATCCCATCTCACCTACAATTTTTTAAGAAAATCTATGAATGAGTGGCCCCAACGTTTATACAACTGAAGATACCCAAAATAAGTAGCAAGTTAGTTGTCCAATGGCATTATTTCTCACTCTGCTAAACTCATTATGGACCCCAACATTTACCTACACAAAACTATATTCTACCCATCAAAGATGTTTGATAAAGATGTTTGAAGATCAAACATCCTCCATCTTTTCTACATTTAAACACATTTTCTTCTGAACTCTTTAGCTACTTACATGGGCCAGCTAGATAGAATACACTGAGTCTTCAAGAACAACTGGAAGATATATTTAGGAAAATAGGATTGGATTCAGTAGTGGGAATTGGTCTACGCCAGGAGATAGACATGTGTTATGCGTGTGGCTTTAATCTCACAGTTCCTCGCTATGGCGGATCTTTTTATCTGAACCTTAAGCACAAGGAAGCAGAAAAGACAGCGCACTTCCGGGCTCAACTGGTTCCTCTACAGAGCTTTATTGCCTTTTCATTGAGATGTTGGCACTTCTGGAAAATGTCATGGGAAAGGCCTTCCTTGAATGTTAACCTGTCATGGAGATTAACTGGCTATCTGATAGCCTGACTACCATAGCTCCTTCCTTGACAAGAAAAACAGAGCAGTATCTCATGCTGGTCCCTCTCTATGGAAATGGGATGCTTCCCTACAAGAGAAAAGCTTTTTTTCCAAAACTTGGTACTTATTTTAGGGAAGCTCTGTGGATCCCCACCCATCTTCTCAAAGAAGTTGTATGCCTCTGAATCAAGAGTAAACTCTTCAAGTAAGTTTTAACAATCCTTTTGGTCATTACTGACTCTAAAAATAAACTTCCAAGGGCCAGATAGGGGAGTGAAACTGTTGGTCAGTAGAATAGGTAATGCATGAATTTTCAGTAGTGATACACTGGTCTTTGTAAGATATTTCTCTCTTCTCCTCTGGTGTTTTTATAATATCATTCATGTTTCATGGAGTGTTACATGAAGGCTGTGTTATATGCAATTGGTTTTTATTTCTTAAAACATTCACTCAATTTTTCTTAGTAAATTTGATTCATTATACCTTTCCTCTAAAAACACTGAAATAGACAGAAACACCAGATGCTAAGAATGGCAAAAACTTCTACTTGGATATATTTAAGATTTCCTTATAATGCACCTTATATAATATACATTAGGGGGAATCCCTAATTTCATAGACTAATTAAAAATCTGGCTCAAAGTTAAGTATTTGTTATAAGGAACTCAAAGAATATATGATAACTAATTCACACCCATCAGGATAGAGATAACAATAACAAGCATCTTTCAGAAAACTTTGAAGTTTTCAAAATGTTCTCATGTGTTATTTGTCATGATTTTCAAAGCTCCAAGCGACTTTTTGAACATACATATGAAGTTTTATAATCTGCTACAGGTCTAGAAAAAAAGGCTTGGTGAGTAGAGGGGCTTAATGCTAAGCCTGACAACCTGAGTTCAATCCCCAAAGCCTACACAATGGAAGGAAAGAATCTTCTCCCACAAGCATCCTCTGACCTCCACATGTGCATGCCCTCCTCACCACACCCCACCAGAAATAAATTAGTGGGGATTTTTTTTAATCTGCTGTACCCACGTGTTAGCTCTATGAATGTGGAAAGCTTACTGAAGAAATCTGAGCTACAGCTTTACACAGCTGTAAAACATGAATGATAATATTATTCCTGCCATGCAGAGCAGATGAGAAACTTATGATAATGGATGCCATAGGCACAGCAAGTAACTGGCATGGGTCAGGCATTTAGAAATGGAAATGAGCACCATTAGAAGATATGACTGATACCATTTTTCCTTCTGACAGTTGCAGTCACTGAGCCTGGAAGAGCTTACGTGATTTGCCCAGTCACTACAGCCACTGTTGCTCCCAGGGTTGGAATACTTCTCCACTCTCACACAGGAAAGAGGTCCCTGTACCACGTGCCAAGGCACGGTGTAAAAAGCACAATTATTGCAGACCACAGGTTAATTTCTGGCTCTTGAAAGAAGTCAATCATGCTTTCAACAGCCAAAGACTGCTAAATTAAAACCCTGCTTCTAAAGTATTATTTTCAATAGGAACATAATTTAATTAGGAAGAAGCTCTCTTCTCAGTTGGGGACAGAAAAATACTTCTAAGGATTTCATGTGTTTTACCTCGCATTACCACTTAAACCTTTTGTGACCTGCTTTCAAACTTTTCCTAATACTGACATTTCTGAGTAGGTGGGTCATCCACCCTTCAACTGAGGTGAGTATCATTTCTAAACAAAACATGTCCTGAACAACAGCTCTAAGATGAAGGAGACCCATCTCCCCGGGGGTGTCCGGTGGAAATTAAACAATGTTAAAAGTCACTGTTAATGATGTCTATAATTAAATACCTTTGTAAATTTTTTTCCTTAAAATAAGCTAAGAGGGGCAATGTGAAATCCTAACTGACAGCTCTGGTTCCCAAGTTGTACACTGCCCAAATCACAACTATCTCAGACATTTTGACCTGGACTTGTCACTGTTACAAGTCTCAGGGAAAGCTAGAGGATTGTGCTACTGTTTCCACACATGCCAGAAAAGTAGTACTTGCCCTTGTGACCTGGCAGAAGACATCTGTGACTACTGCAAAGAGGTCAGTACCATGGTTGATATGAGCACAGTCCTTCCTTTGAATGAAGATCTTCTGTGAGTGATATAAACACCTCTTTCCTAGCTATAAATGTAGGTTCGCTACAAACATGGGAGACACCTATGCTAAACACCATCCTCCCCCAGATACTGTAACACTGGGATTAATTTAAAATAAAAAAAAAAACTTTCTGAGTCTGGGTTACCTCACTCAGGATGGTATTTTCTAGTTCCATCCATTTGCCTGCAAATTTCATGATGCCATTGTTATTCTCTGCTGAGTAGTATTCCACTGTGTATATTCCACTGTGCCATATTTTCTTTATCCATTCTTCAGTTGAGGGGCATCTAGGTTGTTTCCAGGTTCTGACTATTAAGAATAATGCTTCTATGACCATAGTTGAGCATGTATCTTTGTGGTGTGATTGACATCCCTTGGGTATATGCTTGGGAAGATGAATAGGAAGTTCACTTACACAACTTAAGTAAAACATAGCTCTCTGAACAGGTGAAGATAGGTTTCTTCTGTACTGCAGAAACTAATAAATATTTATGTGTATAATTCAGCTATTATTTGGCTTAAAGGGCTTACTGGGAAATGTTATCATTTATACTATTTTCTACAGAGAAAATATTTTACTGCTTAAAATAACCATGGACTTTTGAATTATAACCTGTTTTTATGTTCAAAAAAAACTTCTCTTGGGTCATCTTTTATTGCCTCCTTTGATCACCATTACCATCGGTAGAGTTGGATGCAACATGGAGAAGGACACAACATGAAGGATGCAACAATGGCTGGGCAGGTGACAGGGGCAGTGACAGCCATGGTGCCAGTCGTGGCAACCATGGCAACCACAGGTATCGAGGCAACAGTAGCAGAGAGGCAGAAACAGAGGTGGTAGTGGAGGAGGCAGCCTCAAACCAACAGCACCACCAGGAGGCTGGCAGTAGTGGTAGGGGCAATGGTGAACAGAGGCAGCTGGAGAGTGCCAGGGAATGCCCAGGGCAGAAATAACAAGAAACAGAGCAAACAACCTAGGCCCAGAAGCTGTCATCATATCTGCTGTCAGAGTCTAGGAATCCCGACTTCCTAGACCTGTGTAAGAGCTGCAGCGCTTGCCACAAGACAGCCAAGAATGTAGCATCCTGAGGCCTGGACCAGAACAGTAACACTAGAGAAGCAGTGAGCGATCAGTCACTGTCCATCTGCTGCCAGGAATTAGTGGTGAAGAGACTGGTAGGTACCAGCACCAGAAAACCAACTCTTCCTCTACCCATAATTCTCACTTGAAGTGACCAAAAGATCCACAGTTCATCAGTAACACGTCCAGATGGTAGAGGAGGTCACAGTTCAAGCGTCCTATCAAATCAGCAGTCCATTACCCCAAAGCAGTAATTTCAACATTTTAGGACTTTTGGTGGCCTCTGACATGGAACAAGCAGAATATTTTCATATGCATTTGTCCAGTTCCATGGCAAATATGAATTCTGTAACATGGGGCATTCTCTTTAGGACTTTAAAAATACTGTATTCAATATTCATACATGTATATAATGGATTTTGATCAAATCCACCACTTACAATTGCTCCCCTTATCTTCCCTACCATTTTCTCCTCTCACTTCATGTCCTCTTTACATGTACTCACTGAGTGCTGCCTGTATGTACATGGGTTTGAACCATCTACTGGAGCATTGGTAGCCTATCAGAAACCTGAAGAAAACTGGCTCTCCCTCCCCCAGCAGCCATCAAGGACCAATAACTCCTCAGATAGGGGTGGGACTTTACCTTCCCCATCCATGCTGGGACTTGGGTTGGCTCAATCTTGTATCAATCTTGAGCATGCAGTCCCAGCTACTATGAGTTCATGTTATGCAACTGGAACTTGCTTGTAAGATACTACATGCATTGACAAACATTTTAGATCTGAAACCTCGGGTTAGGGCCTTAGACAAGCACAATGTAATGGTGCTTTCCACAGCAAGTGTCTTGTGATGTTCTGAAATACTGCGGTTGAATTTCATGCTTCCATACCTTCTGTTCATATAGATACAGCATGTGGAACAAAGATATTCATATTAGTATCAGCAACTCCAGTGAATGAAAATGGAAGAGTATGAAAGAACTCAGGACATTCTCTCCCCAACTCACATAGTAGAAAACAAATCAAAACATTACCTATAGATGATTATAAGTACTCCTATACTGTAAATATTTGATTCTCTGCCTGGTGTGCTATTTTGTCAGTAAATATTCCCAGTTTTATGTTCTCCTTCTGTTTCTTTTATCTTGACTATTTTTCTTGCCTTTCTTTGGAACTGTTGCTTTTATATCTGCCTTCCTTTGCTATTCTCTGTATTATTATTATCTCTCCCTTTATCCATCTGTCCCTTGTTATATGACAAAGAATCAAGAATCTATAGAAACGTAAGGCTATGGTATCATTACTGTTATCAACTTTGTTATTCATGTCAAGACATAGCTAAATGTCTTCTCCATTCATACTCTCATATCTACAAATTTTCCTCCTGCTTCTTGTCTTATCTGGGCTTCTACAGCTTCCTCAGAATACAGCATATAAATATTAATCATAGAAGCCAAGCTGAAAATTTTTCCATTAATGCCTTTGAAAGTTTTTGAGAACTTTATTTTGAATACTGTATCTATATTACTCTTCCCTGCCTCAAAGTCCTGTCCTCCTTCCAAATTCATGATCCCTTTGTCAATAATTATTATTACATGTGTGCATGCTCATGCGCTCTCTCTCTCTCTCTCTCTCTCTCTCTCTCTCTCTCTCTCTCTCTCTCTCTCTCTCCTGAGTTCCTTTAACATTGCTCATATGCACAAGTGTCCAGGGCTTGACATTAGAAAGCCTGTGTGGGAGCTTCTTTTTTTTTTTTTTTTTTTTTTTTTGAGCTCAGGATTGAACCCAGGGCCTTGTGCTTGTGCTAGGCAAGCACTCTACCACTGAGCTAAATCCCCAACCTGGGAGCTTCTTCCTGAAAGAAATGAATTCTCCCTCTCTCTGCAACACTGACCACTTGTAGCTCTCTATCTAGGGGTGAGACTCTGTCTACATTATATATATATATATATATATATATATATATATATATATATATATATATATATCAGTATATAGGTTAGTGTTTGGGATACAGGTAACATTCTGGAAACATTCATTGAACAGCATCTGTAAATACAATGATTCTAGTGAAGCTATAGAAGAAATTCCAAAGACATGTTTCTGACCTAAGAAAGCTTAATATCTAGTCAGTGTGACAAGGCACACAATGAACAATGGAAGGGGACAAGAACATGGTGTAGAGATAATCTCAGTTCAGAAAGAAGAAGAAATCTGAGCCAACCAGGTAAGGATTTCTGAAAGTGAATTTTAAAAGGAAGATAGTATTGAAAGGTCAAAGAGAAGCTGAGGCATTCCAGCTGTTCCTTCAACGTGAGTCAACCATTCCCTATACCTTTCCATGTTATGCTGGGGGACCACTAGTAGATTCTCTGATAGCTTTTTCATTTGTTTGTTATACATTATTGTAAGCATCCTTGAGACTTAAGGTCTGTAGAGCTTCCTCTAAGCAATTTTTTGCTTCTATGATCTTGCATATTGATTTGATATAATCACATCCTACTTCTCTAGTTCTATCAGAGGTTTGTGGGAGCCCACAGAGGTTTCCTAGTGAGATGTGAGCTTGCTTTACCCAGCTGGGCTGCAAAAAGGGGATGACTTGATCACTTGCAAGGTTACCATGTGTTTGGAAGGGTCTGCACTTGGCTGTGCAATATGCTTTGATCTATCAAGGGGGAGGTTTTTTGCCCCACCCCTTGGCATTGTTATAAAAAGCCTTTTTGAAAGGACAAAAAGGCGCCAGTGAATTTTGATCCAGGTTCTCCCAAAGCTATTCTGTGTTTGTCTGTCTCATCTCTGCTATCTACAAATTCTTTATTCCTCTCACCTCCTTATAGGACCTCTGTATAAGGTGGGAGCTGGCCTCCCACAGAGGTTGGGGGTTGGTTTGTTTGTTGTGGGTTTTTTGTTTTGGTTTGGTTTTTTTTTTTTGGGGGGGGTGCTTTCTTTAATTTTTTTGATTGGTTGAGGTGTTTTGTTTTGTTTTGTTTTTGTTTTGTATGACTGGGGTGTTTGTTTGTTTGGTTGGTTGGTTGGTTGGTTGGTTGTTTTGGTTTTTGGTCTTCTTAGGTATGTGTCTTTAGCAAGGTATATGGAAGGCAACTTCTTAAAGATGTTCTGCTTTATGTGCCCTTGAGACTTTGTTTCATCCCTGGCAAAGACCCTGTACTGGCCCTCAGGCAGTTCATTCTCTCTACAGAGGACAATCAGGTCATAAAACAGCCTCCTCCATACAGAAGTTAGGAAGCTAAACTATTGGACACTTGATCAATAAGCTTAAAATATAATCATTCTTGCTACCTTTTCCAACAGATTTGCATCTTTCTTTTCAATTTTGTTTGAAATCAGAGTTGATGAAGTGACTGTTACTTGAAAATTAAAATGAATCATGGAGAGAAAAAGAGGTAGTAATGTTTTTTGGACAAGAAGCCAGATTTCCAATAGTAGGAGAGTTTCTATTTAACTTTATTTCTTATGCCAGTTACTGTGTGAAGAACAGGATGCACATGTAAGGACTCCCCCAATCCTGCGCTACCCGTCAAGGGCTCCACACACCTGCCTGTTGAAGACATGCAATGCCCAATTCAACTGTAAATAGAATAATATAAATTTTATATCACACTAAAGCATGCTTGACTGATCCCTCCTGAAAGGATTTCTCAGGAAAGGGACTAATGCTAACTAGAAGGAGAAAAAGAGAAGGCACACTGGAGGATGGTGTAGAAAGGAGGGGGTATGCAGCCAAGAACAGCTCGGTGGGAGAAAGATGATCAATGGTTTCACAGTATTTTAGAGGCCAGTCATGGCCAGGCCCATTCCTTTTGTTTTTGTTTTGTTTTGAGACAGGATTTCTCTGTGTAACAGCCCTACCTGTCCTGAAACTAGCTCTATAGACCAGGCTGGCTGCAAACTCACAGATGCACCTGCCTCTTCCTCCAGAGTGCTAGGATTAAAAGTGTGCGCTGCCACCACCCAGACCATTCTTAGAGCATTGGTATCCTGCTCCTGCCACCTGAGAGCTCCAGCAGCTACTCTGGCACTTTAACTTGCTTGCTTCTGACCAGGGAAGCTTTACGAAGCACATACTTCATCCACATCACTTTGAATTTTAAGAACGATGAGTAAAACTTTTGTCTAGTTGGTTATATTTCTGTCTGCTCACTTTCATGTTCTGGGTGGTGAATGAAGAACTCTCAGCCACAAAAAAAACTCCTTGGTGTCCATTTTTCTCCAGTGTGAGCTGCTGAGCTCAGCACTGTAACAGTCATGGGTGTCTGCACATTGCAAACCAGTGTTATATTTGTCTTGTACTTTTCATCATACCTTTGATTCAGCAGGCAGATATTCAAGGCTCAGTGCTGATGGATATGCCCTGGAGCCAGCTTCAAAGCCAGACCTTAGGTTTATGGAAATAAAGCAAGCATGCTACTTCAATTACACATACCTACTTTGAATTCCAGTGAGCACTAAAAAATATGCATCGTATAAACCCTGCTATTGGTTTTGTTTTTTTTTTTTTTTTTAATCCAGAGAGTCTCCTGATATGGCCCTTAGCATTTTCCTCAAGGTGGCATTTTATTGCAGTCTGCATTCATACATATAGCATATGAGTGGTCTTCTGTCGTTATCTAATATATGTATCTGTTTGTTAGGTGGCAGGCTTTGGGGGAGATCAAATGTCACCCTGCCTACCTCTGGCCCAGCTGGAGAGCTCACAGTGCCTGCTTGATTTACATCATCACTGAGATTTTAAAGTATAGTTGCTAACTTGTAGATTAGTCATCTCTGATACAGTCTAAGGCCCTGACAGCATTCTCTGAAAGTGGAATAAAAAAGACAAGCAAGAGCAATGATCATCACTCCTGCAGAGTCTAGAGGATATGAAGTACCTAACTTAAAGAACCAGGACATGTATTTACACACACTTATATGTGTGCATATACACTTACACATGTACACAAACATTAACTCACACAGGTGTCTGTGCATACATATAGATGCATAAATACATAAACATACACACCTGTTCCTGATGTAGGTGAATATAATGGAGAAATATTAATGAAATCCTAAAGGAGATTAAAAATTATGGAAATAATACATGTGTCTGACCAAGGCTCTGAAGTCTGGAAGAGACTATACTGTGAATGCTTCCTCTACAAAATGAAGAACCATTATGAAGAGGCAGAGAGGAATGTGGATGTCTGCAAAATGAAACCATAAAAACCAGGTCCAGAGTATGGAAGAGAATATGCCAATGCCACCATTTACAAAAAAAAAAAGAAAACAGACAGAATTAGGTTTCAGAGAAAGAAAGGACAAAAGGAAGAAAAATCTAAGTACAAATATTTAAGCTAAACAATACCATGGGAAGGAAAAGGGCTTTATAAGTATGAAACAACACATTTCATCTTAACCTTTAGCCTATATAAATAACTAAGACATGGAGTCACCATAGAATGGGGGAAACAGGGCCCCAGGGAGACATCTTGTGCCACCAAGTAAAATCTCCAGTGCCAGGGATGGGTCACATCTTGTTGAGTTGTTGACCAAAGTGGTCCCATAGATACTCCCTCTCCCCAAAATACCACAGACTACTGTCAAGGGTACTGGTTACTCTCCACACACTGAGACATAAGTACTTCTGAAGACACCATTTTTTATGTTATTGACCATGGAGAACGGAGCTTGGGCCCAACTAGGAGCTCTACCCCTACTTCCAGCATTCATGGTGCTGAAAGGTACCTTGCATGCTATTATAGAAAGAAAATAATAATCATTAATATTATCCAGCTACAAACTCTACTACCTATAATGGTGACCCACGTGCAAGATACACTGGTGCACTGGTTGTATGAGAGTAACCAACCACTGTTTCACTGGATTTGAGGGACACTCTATGAGATGGAGCCTATATCTGGCATTGATAAAGTGGGCAAGAATTTGAGACTAGATAGGCCATAGGCCCTATCTAGAAGAGATATACTACTATTATTCTACTAAAGGAACATAGTAATCAAATGACTTTTAGTGACATATGCTATAACCATGGGTCAGTGCATTGCTCAGCCCTCACCAGGGAAGCTTCCACTTTTAATAGATGAGAATTAAAATAGAGACCCACAACTGGACAATGTGTAGAGAGGAGAGACTTTGGAGGGCTCGGTCCTAATGGGATGTCATTATCAAACCCTTCCCATCAAGGTTCAGGGACTGATGTGGAAGAGGCAGAGTAAAAAAAAAATAAATAAATAAAATCCAAAGGTGGTGGGTAACTTCAAGGAAACAGCTTTTTCCAAAAAAAAAAAGCTGTATGACTGATATACATAGGAACTCACAGAGACTGTGACAGCATGCATAAAGCCTTTAAAAGCTCAAGCCGGACAAAATCCCAACAAGGAAAAGGGAAAGAGGGAGCAAAATCCCATCCCTAACTAATAAGCTATTTGCACTTGGTAGCTTCAGGAAGAAGAAAAATCATTTTTTCTTCAATGGAGTAACACTAGGTGTTATCAACCATACTCCAGGGTAGGCCCATGCTCAAGAATTTTGTTTTGTTTTGATGGTTTCTGTCATCTGGGTTTTGGGGTTTTTTTTTTAATTTTTTTGTTGTTTTATTTTAGAGAGAGAGAGCATGGAGTAGCGTAGATAGGGAGGTGGGAAAGGTTTGAGAGGAGTTGGGGGATGAGAAAGAATATAATGAAAATATATTATGTAAAAAATTAATAAAAAGATTAGAATATAATAAGAACAAATTTTCCTCTAGGTAAGTCATAAGTCCAGGGAGATGCAGTACAGCATATCATTTTCTGATTATAAAAATACGTGGTGTCATCCTTGTTCCAGCTGTCCAGGCTGCACTGTTGAGAAGGCTTCCCGGGTACAGCTGCTGACCATTTTAGGAGACACAATCTCAGAGCACACTCCCTGATCCTCTGGCTCTTACCATCTTTCCACCCCCTCTTCTGCAATGATCCCTGAGCCTCAGGTGCAGGAGTTGTGTTATGGATGTATCAGTCGGGATGGGGCTCTACAATGCTGCATTTTGATAAACTGATAAGTTGCCGTTTTCTGTAATGGCCTCTTGGCTGGAAGAGAAGTTTCCTTGATGAGGGTTGAGGACTAGACTTACCTCTGAGCACAAGAACAAGCCAGCCATTAGAATGGAGCTACAGATTATGTTGCTTTAATAACGTGACAGTTGTGCTAACAGACATGCTAGTGTGGAAATGGGAAAGCTCAGCAGGCCTCAACTGTAGACAAAGAAATACTGGCAACTAAATACTGAGAGCCAGAGAAATAGTCTTCCCCAGGGAAAATCATACCAATTGGGTATCCAATACCAAATGGATTGGTCAGCCCTAAAGATATACATACAAGTAACATGATAACATTAAATGTACCAAGCAGGCTGGATTTATATATTTAGGAACATGTACACACACACACACACACACACACACACACACACACACACACACACGCATGCACAACAATTAAAGAAAAAGAGGCCATGAAGGCCATGAATTTGAAACAAGGAAGGTAACAGGAAAGGTTTGGAGGAAGGAAATGATGGGATTATAATCTCAAAAACTAAAAAGTTATTTTAAAATATATATGGTCATTTGGGAATTTAAAAATTAAAAGAAAAAGAACAAGGAAAGAAAAATATCCACAGTCTTATTAGCAAAAACTAAGCAATCTTTGAAAACTACATTTTTAGAAGTTTACATTAATTCCTAATTTTTACATTAAAATGGGAGTTCTGTGCCTTTCTATTTAATATTCATTGCCTCCTATTTCTAATTACTTTGTAATTACCTCCTTTTAATATTATCATTGAAGAGCAAATTTCATATCTAGTTTTTAAAAAAAAAAAAAACTTTTCTTTCAACACTCCTTAGGCCACATGTTTTTGAAGTCCTCTGCTAGATTAGGCACAAAATACAATGTCAAATACATCATTAACCTGAATCTACTCTACAACGTGCGATACAAAGTCACCTTCTGAACATGAATAGATGTTCTTTTACTTTTTGGAGCTATGAGTTCCTTTGAGAATCACATAAAATGTATGAACATATTCCTCCTAAAATAACCATAAATGGAAAAATAGACTACTGGAGCCCATCATGTCACAACTCAGACTGACTGCTCCACATTCAACAGGCTTAGTGTTCAACCTCTGAAAACTCTTCTTTCTACAAATCCCTGGAACTCTTGGAGCACCCAGCCTCCACCATCATGGTGTAGACCCTTTCCTATAGAAAGTGTGTGCTTATTTCCTTATCCATACTGGATTTCTAGAAGTAATCAGGGTCTTCATCAACTCTGTCTGATGATATCTACTATCTGCTCCAGAACACAAATAACTTTCAATATAGTTGACTGAATACATCTCCCACATTACATCATAGGTTAGAAATGCTTTAAGAGCATACACTGCCTAACTCAAATATGCCCAATTTATTCATCATATTTATCAGAAAATACCTGCTAAAATGTACATAAGGAATTCTAAACAAAAAGAAATTTGTTTAGAATTTTGTTCTAAATGAAAGAGAACAGTGTCTCTTTAACTAAATACAAGGAGGTCAGCATTGCTTAAGTTGATTATAACTCTACAAACTGTCTACACACAGATATGCATTGGCCATAATTTAGCTTAAATAAAACATTTACATAGCTGATTCATGTTTACAGTAGTTTATATATTCTATAAAGTTGCTGAGAATTCTAAATTAGTAAACACTGGTCTGCTGTGGAACAATATTTTTGTACACTGTGAATATCTGTTGTTCTCATTGGTTTAATAAAGGACTAACTGGTCAATAGCTAGGCAGAAAGCAGTTAGGCAGGAGAGCCAAAATGAGAGGATGCAAGAAAGAAGAGCTGAGTCACAGAAGTCTCCAGGAGATGTAGAGAAAAGAAAGATGAACATGCCATGCTGAAAAAGGTACCACCATGTGGCAGGGTGTAAATAAAAAATATGGGTTAATTTAAGTGGTAAGAACTAGTTAGTAACAAGGCTAAACTATCAGCTGAGCATTTATAATTAAAAATAAGTCTCTGTGTAAGTATTTGGGAGCTGGTTGGTGGGACAGAGCTGACTGGTGGGACAGAGAACATCTGCCTACATGGGTTATTTGTTCCCAGGAGAAATACGAAGTTAGGTTCATGTGAGCCTCTGATCACAATACTTTCATCAACCACATTCTACAAATAAGCCCTGTTTCCTGTGTGTTTCTGCTTAAAGATACTCATTTAACATTCATGGATAACTTATTAATGCTGAACACACTATCAACAGCTTGGTAACTGAAACTTGAAAGGAACTTTTCTAGCACACACATTCTTCTAACACAGCAGTTCTCAACTTATGAGTCGTGACCCCTTTGGGATCAGATGACTCTTTCACTAGGGTCACCTAAGGCTATGGGAAAACACAGATATTTAAATTTTGATTCATAATAGTAGAAAATTACAGTGATGAAGTAGCAATGAAAATAATTTTATGGTTGGGAGTCACCACAACATGAAAAACTGTGTTAAAGGGTCACAGCATTAGGAAGGTTGAGAATCATTGTTTTAAAGGAACACACTAATCTTCCTGTGTTTAGGAGTGCTTCAGAACTGTGCATGAAAGCCATTTGATGGAGCCAATCAACAAAATCACAAAAACTCAAAGACACCGTACCAACCATACCATGAAAATGATATTTACTCATTTATAATAAGAGAACAGAGCCCAGAATCTACACATCACCTAATTTAACCATGGCTGGGGATATGTTTTACAACTCAAATTTTTCATGGCTCTTATCCATGAATGACTGCAAAAGCCTGCCAGTGCTCCCTTTGGTGTGATAAACTTTAGCGAATAGATGCATTCTCAAATACGGAGTCTGGAAATAAGGAATGACTAGGGTTCCTAGGTAAGGTGACAGATTAGAAGTTTCTAGGTATCTCTGCCAGTCAGAAAAGTCATAGCGACAGGGCACAACTTCATTCTAAACAAAGAGAAGAAGAACACCATGAATGAAGAGATTGGTCATGGGGAAGCTAACAATGACAAAGAAGAAGGACGCAGAGAAAACAAGATGCAGCCTGTAGCTCTGATCCCAGCTTCCGAAGGACCAAGAGCCGCAGCTACAAGGCAAATGGATAGAACCTGAGATCAACACGCTGAGGGAAATAAGCCAGAATTGGAAAAATCAAGAATTGCGTGGTTTCTCTGACATGGGCAATGTTGGGGGAATAAAAAGGAGACCTGAAAGTAGGAAAGTATCAGGGAAGAAGATGGGGAGGAAGAGGGATGAGAGAGGTTAATGAGGTGAATATGATCAACAGACATTATATGAACATATGAAAACATCATGAAAAGTTTACCACATGAATTTATGAAATGTCATGACACATAAAATACACTAATATAATGCATTGATTTTTTTTTCCATTTTCAGCCATTGTTACATCATTTTTTAGTCTCTGAATCCACCTTGAAATGCTAACATTGTTAGAAATTCTCACTCGATTCCTACCCTGGCTCTCTCTCTGTTATGAATAAACATAATTATAAATTAGCCTCTTTAGTTCCTTCAATCCTCCTCCAGCTACAGTTTTTCTTCTTTGCTACACTTCTTGCCTGGTTTTACCTGTGCCATTTGCCTTTTTCCCTTCCCCAGCCTGCCTGGCCTTTTCTTGTAATCTCCCTTCCACATACTGCCCTGCTCCCCCTCCCCCACTCTCTCTTACATCCTTAGATGTGTACACGTCTTGTGCATGCAGTCCCAGCTGCCATGAGTTCATGTGTGCATCAGCCTGTCATAT
This sequence comes from Peromyscus leucopus, assembly GCF_004664715.2. Lineage (NCBI taxonomy): Eukaryota > Metazoa > Chordata > Mammalia > Rodentia > Cricetidae > Peromyscus > Peromyscus leucopus. Next base: position 40,305,188 of record NC_051072.1, read on the forward strand.
CCTGCAAATACTGGTTGTGTGTAGCTAACCACTACCTCTAGCTCTTAAAATCTTTCCAATCCCTCATCTGCAATGATCCTGAGCCTTAGGTCGGGACCTGGGTATGATTCAGCTGTCTCATTTTGCTCTGAGCACACCTCAGTCTCTTAGTCTCTACTTCTAATCTATAATGTTAGAAACCTTTAAACTGGTTTATTTTGAAATATTGAAAGTTACTCTTAATTAGGAAAGAACATAAAAGGAAAAGTTGATCTTTATTAGGGAAGAACATTATGCTCTGATGATGATGGGGTGGTTCTGGCCTGGGTTTTCCTTTGGTCACTTCTTTTATTTCTAAATAAAGAAATGGGAAAACAATCCCTCAAAATAAAATCAATCAGAATAGCCACAAATTAGCTTTTATGACCAGTCTGTATTACAGAGAGTACACAAGAGTTCAAGGGACATAAATTGCTCTAAGTATCAGAGTTTTTCAAACTGCAGATCGTGTGTTTAGTGAGTTACCAACATATTTTCAATAAAACAGAATAAGAACTTGTTCAAGTGCATGTAGTATAATAAATCATTGTTTCATGAGAGTTTTGCATGTGCTATACATATATATACAAATATATGTGCATATATATAAATTATAATGTGGAATGCATTTCTTATTGTTGAGTGAAAACAAACATTTGCTAAAGTATGCTGATGACTACCAACAGAATCACAAATGTTATAACCTGCTATAATAACACATGGTATTTACTGCTTATTGTGGTTTGCATATGAAGCCCCTCCCCCTATAGGTTCATGTGTTATATGCTTAGTTTTCAGCTGATGGGCCTATGGGAGAATGATTGGATCATGGGAGTTCAAAACCTCATCAGTGTATTAATCCACCAATAGATTTATAATTTGATGGTATTATTGTAAAGTGGTGGCTACTAGGAGATGCATCTAGGTTGGAAGATGTAGGTCATTGGAGACATTCTTTAGAGAATCTGTCTTACCCTCTTTCCTCTCTTTTTTCCACCATCCCTCGTGTCTACTAGAATGAGAAATCATCTCTATGACCCTCTTTGCTATGATGTTCTACTTTGCCTGAGGCCCAAAGCAACAGAGCCAGAAAACTGTATCCTAAAGCTTATGGAACTGGGAATGAAAAGAAATCTTTATTTCCTTGATTTTTCTGATCTTTCACAATAAGAACAAAATAAATTAACTCATACATGCAAATAAGTATTTTGTACAATAGCATTTTTATTTAGCTCAGATGTAAACACTAGTTGCGAGTGTTTAATTAATGAAAAATAGAATTTGAATGAAAGTCAATGATGAAAGATTCAAAATTAAAGCATCAAGTTAAGCAAGAACTGTGGGTCGTGTGTGAGTTAATTAGAGAAGAATATGAAAAAGATTGTGTGATAAAGGTAAGCAGAGGCCAGAACATTTGTAAGAGTGTGTTTAAGAGCAGCCAGTAGGGTACTGGATACCACACACATTGAGAGGACCAGTAGGCCATGCAGAAGCAGGGAAAAAAGAAGAAGAGCTGTCCTTTATCCATACTTCTTGGCTTCCATGGATGGGTTCCTTCCTATAAGCAGTACTAAGCTGTGTTCCTTTGTGCATAATTCACTCCACTCTTCAAGGTTCTTTCAGTGGGTTGGTAGTCACTTGACCCTAGTTAGAAAGGGACATTTCCATTTCTACCCTCAACTACCACCTTGATCAGTGTTCTCTTTACTATCCACATCAGGACCTCCATGTCACAAATGTCTTTCAACCAGTCTCGGCTACTTTTCCATGGGAAAAAAAGAAACCTGGAATTTTAAGGCATGAGAAGAAGAACAACTTTAAGCCAAACTCACAGGTTTGTGCAACTCCACCAAGAAGAAACCTTGTAGGCCAAATACATGGTATACAATATGGGAAAATTAAAAAGTTATAAGAAAATTATTATAAAGTGAGAGTTAATATTATTCACCTACTTTGTACAAAGCATTTTACAAACATCATAATCATCTGCTCTACACAATAGTGCTCACATGTGCTGTGGGATGGTCTGTATGTCAAATTGCTCTGATTGGTCAATAAATAAAACACTGATTGGCCAGTGGCAGGCAGGAAGTAGGTGGGAAAAGGAGAGAGAAGAATTCTGGGAAGCGGAAGGCTGGGGCAGAGAGACACTACCAGCTGCCACCGTGACAAGCAACATGTGAAGACTCCAGTAAGCCACAAGCCACGTGGCAAGGTATAGATTTATAGAAATGGATTAATTTAAGATATAAAAACAGTTAGCAAGAAGCCTGCCACAGCCATACAGTTTGTAAGTAATATAAGTCTCTATGTTTACTTGGTTGGGTCTGAGCGGCTGTGGGACTGGTGGGTAACAAAGATTTGTCCTGAATGTGGGCAAGGCAGAAAAACTCCAGCTACACACATGGGTAATGTCAATTCCCTTTTTCAATGCAGTTAATGAGGTACAGGATTTTTTTAAAAATAGCTAATACATAGTCTCATAGAAAAAAATTTGTGAGGAATATAGGAAGAAAAGAACTAAGAACAGCCTGTGAAGTAACAAAGGAGAGAAGGCTTCACTATCAGCTTGATAAAATCAAATGTGTAAGTTTCTAGCTTGCATTTGCTTAGAACCACAAGGATTGATTCACACACACACACACACACACACACACACACAAAGGGTGGAGTTATTCTGATCCACCTGCATTTTCCTGTTGACTTTTGTGTGACATTTGTGGGTTTGCCCAATGTCAGACTTTAAGCTTTTCCTCGAGAAAGACACTGTGTTTGGAGCTTCCAAACAAGTCCCCATAACAGGATGCTGGCCAATGTCTAGGGCCTCACCAGGACACTAACCCAAAGCACAAGGAACTGGTTCATTAGATGACTAAAATCCACCCAACCTATTTGAGATGGGCCAGTCCTCAGCCTTACTTTAGGAAACCTAGCAGATGGAGATGGGCGATATCCTGGAGATCAACAACATGAGCTGCGACCCCTGGTATCCCATCAGTAGGGTTACCCCTTCAAAACCCCACCCTTGGTGAACCAGCACCCCCACAGCTAATGTCAAACATTAGATACTGAAAACTTGATGAGAGTTTCTCCACTGAAGTATTTAAGGAACTTAAAAGGTTGCCCAAAGATGGAAAAACAGAGAAGAAAGAGACAGGTCTAGGTTTTGCTTTTTCTGTTTTTTTTCTAAACAACTTGAAGCTCTTCTAAAAATGGGATAGGATTTCAAGCCCATGATGATACCCATGTGATGACCACAGGCACGTTACAGCCCTATCCAAATGTAGTAACTGGAAGAAGCTGGTCCCTGCTGTTCCTACTCATTTCTAAAAGCCAGCAATGAGCTCATTTCTCAGATCCTTTGTAGCCATGGGGAGCACAGAGAACTTCACAAAAATACGTCCAAAAGTTAGCATGCGCTGCACGCTGCCCCTTCCTAACATGGCCATTTGGGTAAAGCCCTGGAGAATGAAAGAGTTAAGTTCTGCAGTTTCAGAACAACCAGTTGACCTTTAAATGTGCTGGTTTGAGTCCAATCACCTTTCAACAAGCATGAAATCTGGCACAGGGCGAACTATAACACACCAATTATTTTCATGGTGTACATGACTGAGTTCATGGCGTACGTTTAGCAAAAAGAATAATGTTCATTTTCCAAAAGCCAGACTTAGTGGCTGAGCACCTCTGTCAGAAAGATTTTTTCTTTGCTAACCATCTCCAAAATTGTTACTGGACAAGCCTTGCCTTGAAAAAGCACAGAACCTTGAAGAAAATAATTCTGTGCTTCTCTTTCAATTCTCCATATAAAATAGTATCCCCGACTTTTGCTATATCTGAAATAGAAATAACTGGGAAAGAATTATTAACATCAGTTATGAATTTTGCAACCAAATACTTAGCAGGGGGAAAATCTGAAGGTTAGTGTTGTAATCTCAGTGCTCTAGAGGCAGAGGCAGGAGGATTGTTAAATTCAAGTCCAGCCAGGCATATCAAGTAGGACCTTCTCTCAAAAAGAGAAAACATTTCCAGAATCAGTAAGGGGCAAAATGTTGGCCCCTACCATGAGGAAATTCTTTAAAATCCAGAAGTTCAAAGCCTGAGAGAACATCTACTCCCGAAAATAATTCTTTGCTGTTAAAGGGTAATTCTCATGAGAGTCCTTTAAGTGGTGAGGTTTCCTTGTGCTTTAAAAAGTACAATTCAGGCTGGAGAGACAGCTCAGCCATTACAGGCTAGGCTCACAAGCAAAAATATAAAAAGTAAAATTCAATTTACAAACATTTCACCATCAGCCTCTAAAAATAGTAAAATACAATAAACATTGCATAGCTTATTTTGGGGCCATGTGCAGAAATGCACACCCTACATGGGTGCTGAGCCATGATGCCTTTTTGCCTATGATCGCTGCAACTATATATCCTTTCTTGCCTCTGTGTTTTTGCCTTGACCCCCAAGTTCTCATGGGGGTCCCAAGCACTCCATTTCCATCAGTGCTCGCTCCTAAGTTGGTCAGTTACATGGACTCTTAACCTCCACATCTAGTCCACAGTCAAGTCCAAATCTAAGTTTCCTTGGGTTTTGCTTGTTCGTTATTTTGAAATTTGAAATTCATGTATTTCGAGATTTATAATTCTAGAAGGTCAGCAACACAGTCATACATTGTTTTCTCCACATCAACTATTGACAACAAAATTTAACTTAAAATGTACATTTCCAGGACAGACTAGAGCTTCAATAATGACACTCACGAGAACTACCTCATGCTGAATCCTCTTCTTTGGGACTGTAGCTTTGGAGATGGAAAATCTCAAAGTTCTCTGTGATGCGCACTCTAGACTGAGACCTCTGCTGGCTGGGCCCACGTCCGCCAAACCCTCCCTTCCCTGATATTTCATTTCCCTGCCTTCTCCTCTTTTGTAAGTCCAGAAAGAGAAAGGTCAGGATCTAACAGCCATGAGACCAGCAGCCTGTGTGTGGGTTGTGGCCTAAGGCCAACCACCAGCTCACCAGCCACCCACCCACCACTTCTGCTTTAGGGCAGGAGAGGGAGCAGCTTGATTCAGGAAGAACAGCCACCGTGCGGCTGGGGACTCCTCACAGACAGGTCCGGAAAACACCTGTTGGCCTTGGGCCCTGACACAGAAGGAGGACCCTTGGAGTTTCTTGTCAAGACAGTATGGTTGTATGTCTGGTCCTGAGACCTGCTCTAGAATCTGAGGGTCCTCTCCAGAGTCCAGACAGAGCAAGTCATTCCATAAACTTGTGACACAAGGCAGCAGCCACGTTTTCCACAGCCTCCCTCCCTGGATTCCTGGAGTTCCACCATTGACTGCTTCTAAGCAGCCACTAATCCTGACCCCTCTTTCCTGGCTACATACTCATACGGACACCAACTCACAACTGACTCTCCCACCTTTATTTACCTTACCAAGATTGGGATAACATGAATGTGTCTTGACCTCCAGCATGGGATGCATGCCACCCAAAACAGCATGAAATAGGGCCGGTCCACACCTAACATTTTAGTTTCTCCCCATAATTGCAATTAATGCAAAATAAGAAAAATAATAATAATTTAAAAAAAGGTTCTACACTGAAAGATCTGCATGCCAATTTGATTTCATTCAACGGGGCCCAAAATTCAATTGCGTAGGAATCTGCCCGTGCTTCCCAGCCCAACCACTATTTCCTGCCAACATCTTACCAGAGAGTCCAGGTGGTATGGGGAGAAGAAAACACAAGATGTCTAAAGAGGGAGCCCTAGAGACTCGTTCTCATGACGTCATTAACTAAGTGATCTAGGCTGTCACTAAAACCCCAGTTTCGCCTTCTGTAAAGGGGAAGTTAGAACATCCACCTCTCAGTGTGCTGGGAAGGAAGCAAGAACAACAAGAACCGGAAGATGTTTTACTACAGAGGAAAAAGGGAGTGAGGAAAGAGACAGGTTGGAGAGGGGAAAAAAAACACACTGAAGAGACCTCCCTCCCTCGTCTCCCTCCTCCCATGGGCAGGCACAGTGAAATTTTAGACAGGAAACCTACAGGTGATGATGACTCATGTATAATATCCCTAGCAACTGTCCAAGAGAACCACTGTGACCTCAAAATCCAGCCCAGGTCTTAACCTGAGAAGCATATTTTGAAATTCATGCACAGAAATTATGTACTAAACACATGGGACTTGGACATAAAGCATAATAGTAAAAGCTTTCCTCATTTCACTCCTAGTATTTAAAAAAGCAACTGAAAGGCTCACTCTGATACCCCCGAACCGTGAACTTACTTTATCCCCATGGCAAATCAACTCCACGAGAATTCTCAGCCTTGTGTGTTCTGCTGGATCCCATAGGAATGGGAAGTGACACTCGGAGCTCTGAAACAGAAAGCAGGAAGTCGACAGAACCGACTTCTCTAGCTTCCAAAATGCCGATCCTCACCACACTCTGTCGTGGATGAGAAATACAGTAAGGTGTCACCCTCCCCGTGAATTGTGCACAGAAACCATCCTACCCTAGGGTGGGGGTGGGGTGGACAGTGCAGGCATCTTCCACCATAAAGAAGAGTGGCAGAGTGGGATTGACTGCCACCGTACCTAACAAAATGGTCCACTCTAGCGCTCGGATGCGGCTCTCTAGGGGAAACCGCAGGGCCACTGAAGGCACTTTTCCTGAAGGGAAGAGAGACAAGCTCCCTTTCCAACTTCCTGTTGCGCCGGCAGAGTCAGAGTGCTTGCTTTGATTCAAGTGGAAACCCTGAGTTTGCTAGTTGGATTGCTTCAGACACCGTCTCTGCTACGCGGTTTGCATCAGCTACACATTCCGCTCATCCTCCAATCCGATTTGCAAACCCAGCCCCTCTGGGGTGGATTCTCCACTGTCCTGCCCTTCTCTGAGGCTGCCAGATCAAGTTTTCTAGCAGCCTTGCCCTTCCGATGTTGCCTTCCAGTCTGCCACACCCCCTTCGTACCTACTGATCATATCTAACCCGCTCACCAAAGGGTCCCACCCTGTATACTTAGGGGTGATGTGTTATAGAAGAAAGTGCAGAAGCCTGGAACCAAATGGATGGGGTAAGATTTTATCTTAGTAAGCTTTATCTCTTAGTAGCTATGGGGATCTGATAAGTTACTAAGTCTCTCTGTGCCTCAGTTTTCTCTAGTGGAATGAAAATAACACCCATCTACACAATTGCTAAGTAATAAGGCTAATACGGATATGATGGTTGGTCCTCATCAATTTGAATAAGAACTGATGCTTACGAAGGACTTACTACATCTAAGCTCTGTTCTGAGAGTTGTGCTCATGCCTGTATGTGCAATTATTTATTATGACTATTACAAATCTTATTTTACTCAAGGAGAAACTGAGGCAAGACAAACCACAAGCCAGCCTTGTTCTATAGCCGCCAATTTGCCCTACTTCTTTCTCTAGCCTTTTGTTTGTTTTGAGAGAAGTCTCACTATGAAACCCAGGTTGGTCTTGAACTCCTAATCTTCCTGCCTCAGCCTCCAAAGTGCTGATATTATGGGCCTGTGCCATTATGCCTGGTTCCCCTTGGCTTCTGAGTAAAAACCCAGTCTTCTCATTCTTTGAGGACTTGCTCCATATCACAGTGTCGCCTGATCGGTGTGAGGAAGATTTTTTTTTTTTCTTTCCAATCCTACCCGATGTCTTGAGGGATAGAGTGCTGGATTCTGCCAGTATCCAACCTAATCACTTCTACTCTTCAGGACCCCTCCCCTTAACACATCAAACCATAATTATTCTCCAGCTTCTTTTTCTGTAATTTATTCCTTGAAATGTCCTCTAAAAAAAAAAAATATATTAGGTCACATCCCCAAATTCCAGCAGGTCCAAAAAGAAGCACATGTGTCCTCCAATGGCCCAGGTGCCATCACCCAACTGGCTCTGCTAACATGTGATCACTCTGCTAGCATTCATTCACCAAGCATCTGCCAGGCCTTTTGTGCAGATGAAGATAAGTCCTGTCCTCTGGAGGAGTGCTGATGAATGGCATGAATATGTATATGGGCAATTTGAATAGACCGTGATAAGTACAAAATGTGTGTTGCTGAGGGCAGCACTTTCTAGCACTTTCTGTACCATGTCATTCACCAGCACAGTCACACTGTGCCATCTTTCCATGTCTACAGCCACCCTGAGATTGACTTGTGGCTCAGCTGTTAAAAAAATCTCCTCTGGGCATGCCTCACCATGTGATTCCCCTTCAAACAAACCCATCTCCTCCTGACCTATAAGGCTGTCGCTACTAAAGTTCAAGCTAATAAACCCTGAGGGACTAACGACCCCGAACTTGAGCAGACGAAACTGCCTGGGAACTGACTTTCTAGGCCTACTTTGTTCCATCCCCCTCACCTACACACACACACACACACACACACACACACACACACACACACACACATTACTTCATACGCCACAGCTAGGAGAGACGTTTGGAATGTTCCTGAAAGTGACCTATGTTCCTCATCCCTGATCTTCCTCATTTCACCTCTAGAATTTAGATTCTGCACTAACATTCAAGCCAAAAATCACCTCATCTATGGAGCTCGCTTCCAATTTCTGATTTTGTTTCGACCAATATTTTATCTCCATGAAGACATTGAAGTCTCACTTGTATTACAGTTGCTGGGATAGCTCTCTTATGTTCTCAGTCCTCAGGACAGGTACTTTGCCTTGACCAGATTTGAACCAGTAAACACTTTTGTTGTGGGTTTTATTGTTTTGTTTTGTTTGAGACAGGGTTTCTCTGTGTAGCCCTTGGCTGTCCTGGATCTCACTCTGTAGACCAGGCTGGCCTCAAACTCAGAGATCCACCTGCCTCTGCATCCCGACTTCCGGGATTAAAGATGTGAGCCACCATTGCCTGGTTAATCATATTTAATATAGCGCCCAGCAGAGTAACTCAAACATAATATGTGCTCCATATACAATGAAAACATTTTATTCATATTATATGTTATAATATGGAAAAAGATTTATGTGGATCCTAGAGATTTTGCTTTTTCCTTTGCCATTACTATCAATGATAATTTACATGTCATCTTAGTGGATCTAAGGGAGAAGAGATCAGCACTGAAATCAATACAGCAAACAAAGAAGTGGGGAAATCTTCATTCAATCCCCTGAAGGCTAAGAGTAAACAAAGAAAGAGGAGAAAAAGGCCTTGAGCTGAGGTGTCCATCTTCAGAACAGAGGACCTTAGGGGAGGTGTCCATCTCCTGTCCTGGGAATCTCTGGACTTCAACCAGCAGCCCACTGTTTTCTCAGGTCTGTGGCATCAGTCTGGGAGTTATAACACTCCCTCCCCTGGTTCCCAAGGCCTTCAGACTTTGACTAGATTTCACCACCAGCTTTCCTGGCTCTTCAACTTGCAGACAACATATTGTGAGAATTCTCAACCTCCATAAGCACATGAGTGAATTCCCATAATAAATCTTCTCTTGCGCGTCTATATATTTCCCATGGGTTCTGTTTCTCTGGAAACTCTGCTAATATCTCATCTAACCATTTATCCAACAGATCTTTACATCCCTAAGTAATGTTATTCATTAGGAGTCAAAAATAGAGACACGAATGTCTACACTCAATAAACTTACATTCTGAATCAGAAATATCGGCAAAGGATACAAATAAATTATACTCATAATAGTAGGAATTGAAAAATCATGGCAATTTTACCATCAACCAGGTATGTGACCTCAGGCAACACCTGCTATGAGCTAGGTGTCAGTAAGTATATAATGTGAACTCCTAGGGACTGTGAATCTGATATAACTACACTAGTGTATAACCTTTCTTTGCTAATGGATGATGGATGATATTTCCCTGTTGGTAAGTGGCAATGAATTTGCAAAAATTAATCTGTTATCAATGCTAATTAATTCTAGAGAAATCAAGAAAACAGCAGCTAAAGAAAGATGGAGGGAAAAATAGCAGCTGAAATTAATAATTACAAAAGGAGAAAAATCAGCACCTCCAGATAAATAGATCAGTGAAATCAAGGCTGTGAGCTGCAAGGCAAGCTTCGTGGGGAAGCAGTCCCCAGGAAGCTTGAGAGAGAAGTGCCTTGGGGACCTGTATGTATTCTTCCCCAGATATCATAAATTTACATGTGCAAGTCAGCCCCCTCTGGTGTGGACAAGAACTTCTTTTTACTTACTCTTGCATCTGGTTCCTTATCCATAACAAGCGTTCAATAAATGCTTGTGAGTGAAGCAATATATAATCATCAAGAATTGTGTATGTAGCAGGGTATGATGTTGCACGCCTTTAACCCTAGCATTCGGGTGGTAGAGGCAGGTGGATCCTTGTGAGTTCAAGACCACTCTGATATTCCACCCTAGTCTACAATACAAGTTTCAGGACAGCCAGGGCTGTTGGTCAGAGAAACCCTGTCTCAAGCAAAAAAACAAAAAAAAAAAAAAAAAAAAAAAAAAAAAGAATTGAGTCTGTGGGGCTGACAAGGTGGCTTAGCGGTTAAAGATGTTTGTTGCTAAGCCTATCACGTGTCATATATATATATCTTATTCTCTCGCAGCTCGTGCGCAGCGCACGCCCCCCGCGCGCGCGTGCTCAAGCAAAACCAGACCTAGGGCTGTAAAAGAGCATCTCAAAGTTTGCATCCACAGCAGGTATTGGCCTGATTTAGGTGCAGCAGAAGGGTACCAAAATAAAAATAAAATAGTAACAACAACAACAAAAAAATAACCTGCAAATGTGTTAGTTATCTATGCTGTTAGGGGAAGCTTCTGCAATTCAAACACAAAATATTTATTGGGTAGCTAGTCTAAGAATGGTTTAGGAAGGGATGCTGTGTACTTGACCCCCCCTCCCCCAGACTACACCTCCATTTGCATATCCAGTAAGGACTCAGTCAGGGCAGGACTTAGCTGATATGCACTGCAGGAATAAAGTAAGCAGGTCCTGATGGGGAAGAACATAGGCAGACTATGACAGGTCCCATGTGCAGACTTCTTGCTGCTCTTCTCTTCTGGGAAGGATCACACAGATTCTAGCCACTAAATCCTAGTGACTTGTGTATGATGTTCTAGTCCAGCTCTTTTTCGGAATTGGCACCAAGGGCTTTTATTGGAGCTACTCACACAAGCACCTTCTATCCAGCAATTGAAACAATCCCAGATGGCCAGAAAGAAATCAGCTGTTTAAGCACAACTGTGGTTTGTATATACGAGTTGACACACAGTGAACCACACAGCAGCTAACTATTGATTGAGAGCACTCCAGGGACCAAGTCCCCAGTTAGCAGCTCTGATCCAGTCTTGCAAACAAGTATTCCAAAGGACAAAAACCTTGGGCCTAATGTACTAACTCTTCTATGCATACACATACAACAACTCAATTTTTACCTCAAGGTAACTCAGATTTAGAGAAATAACTATACTAAAGCAAGCTATGCCTGCCATAGATGCAGCATGCTAGATAATGCTAAAGCAGTGTTCTCCAAATGTCCTCTGGATACCTTTATCAAAACCACGAGGGTGCTTGTTGCCCTAGTGGCTACAATCCAATGGGTGGTTAACACCAGAAGAAAGGGGCAGCCATCCAAGCCGCAGGCTGGGGTGAGATTATAAAAGACCTTGAACACCAGCATGAGAAATTTGATTTTAATTTCAGTCTTCAGAAGCTGTTGGAGGTTTCCTTTTCCCTTTGCCAGATAAATTAACACATTAAGAACAGCATTGTGTGAAGATAAGTCTCGTCATCTTATGTAGACTATGTTTAAAGAGGTGGGGACCAGAAGCTAAGCAACCTGAAGATCAAAAAAGAAAATGGATGGACCTTATGAAAGGGGCGCTCAGTTGGAGTTAAACTCTGCTCAGGGTAGTTGTTTGTGGACTCTCCAAAGGCAGTTCTGCCATCCCCACCTTTCAGCATAAGCTTGCTCAGTGTCACCTAAGTCAGGGCAAAGGCAGGGAGTGAGTGGTGAGCAGGTGTCTGTAGCAAGGAACAGGACAGTTTCACCAACTCCCACTTGTATCCTGTGTTTTCTTCCCTTAGACACATTCACTGTAAAGGACAGAGAAAGCCATCCTCCAAAAATCAAGAGGGTGAAAATAGAATAGAAATAGAAAAGAGACTAGAAGAGGAAATTGGCATGTGATCTCAATGAGAGAAGAAGAACAGGGAAAGAATAGGACATCATCCTCATCATGTTTCTTCTTGGCCCGGAGAGAAAAGAAGAAACCAGATGCACAACAGTGCCTTGATCAGAAGAGTGTGTACCTGCTGGCCATCTGTGTCTTCCACATCTCAGAGAAATTTACACTAAAAAAAAAAAAATCCCCTATCCTGGAAGATACCTCCAACATCACTCAATAACTGAAGCTAATTACTCTTGAGAATGTAATTATTGAGGTGTCTAAAATTAATACTCCAGAAGCACCAATACTGCCATCATTAAGACATACTTAGTGATCACTTGACTGCATTAAAAGTGCTAGTGAGGGGTGGAGAGATGGCTTGGTGCTTAAGAACACTGGCTGCTCTTGCAGAGAACTGGGACTTGGTTCTGAGCACCCAAATGGCAGCTCACCACTATCTGGACCTTCAGTTCCAAGGGACCTCTCCTGACATGCACATAATACACATGTATACACTCAAGTATGCACACAAACATAAAATAAGTGTAAACCTTGTTAGAAATAGTAAATAGCTTAAAATAAAGTCTTGGTGATATTAGCATAAGTTACTGACCCAAGAGCTTGAAAGGACACCAGAGTTACTGGGCAGTGGTGGTGGCACACGCCTTTAATCCCAACACTCGGGAGGCAGAGCCAGGTGGATCTCTGTGAGTTCTAGGCCAGCCTGGTCTACAGAGCGAGCTCCGGGACAGGAACCAAAACCTGTCTCAGAAAAACCCTGTCTCAGGAAAAAAAAAAAAAAAAAAGGAGAAGAAAGGACACCAGAGAGTAATGTGCTTGATAACCATCTTCCATCATAAAGCCCAGAATTAAGCAATATGACATAAATCACTCTTTATGGAAAATTAATCACTTGCTTCTGTGGCATTACACAGGAAACCAAAGATCACTAGACAAATTAAAACCATCTCCTATATCCAAATATGGCAACCTCAGGATGTTGAGGTTATCTTTCTGGAAACCACTCCAAAATCTTTATCAGCTCTTAACACAAAATGAAAGGATGATCTAGATCTCTCTTATTCCTATTAGTCAATTGAAGTACTCAAAAGTACAACCAGGATGCATGAATCTCACTGTGAAGGGGAAGTAGAACGAACATTACCCGTGGATGAGGGGAGGGGTCTGGAAGGGGGAATGGGAATGGGAACAGGAGGAATCAGGTGGGGGTGGGGGACGGAGGGAGAGAGTACTGGGAGAAACAACTGGAATCTGGGGGCATCTCTGGAAAGAGCTAGAAACCTAGAACCCAGGAATCTATGAGGGTGGCCCTTTCTCCTAACAATAAGAGTCTGAACTGACCATCTCCTGTAACCAGGCAAGACTTCCAGTAGGGGGACTGGGACACCAACCCAGCCACAAACCCTTCGACCTACAATTTGGGCCCAACTCATGATGGGCCCAGCTGGAGACCCATACTCTGAGAGGGAGCTCCCCTTTGAGGGCCAGGACCCAGAGACAATAAACCCCAGAGACCTAGGATACAATCCTAGCATAGAACCAAACACAAATGACAAAAAAAAAAAAAAAGTCAATGAAATGATTCCTAGTGATATTCTGCTATACTCATAGACTGGTGGCTAGCCCAATTGTCATCAGGGAGGCTTCACCCAGCAACTGGTGGAAACAGATGCAGAGACCCAGAGGTAAACATTAGGTGGAGCTCGAGGAATCCTGCAGAAGAGGGGGAGGAAGGATTGTAGGAGCCAGCAGTGTCAGGAATGCCACAAGAAAAACTACAGAACCTACTAACCTGGCCTCATAAGGTCTCACAGACACTGAACTGACAACCAGGGAGCCTGCGTGGGACTGACCTAGGCACTCTGCATATGTGTTACTGTTTGTGTAGCTTGGTCTTCTTGTGAAACTCCTAACAGTAGGAGCGGGGGCTGTCTCTGGCTCTGTTGCCTGATTCTAAGACTCTTTCCTTCTACCAGTTTTCAGCTTTAATAGAAGCCTAGTCTCACTGCAACTTGATATACCATGGTTGACTGATATCCATGGGATGTCTGCTTGTATCTGAAGATAAACAGTGGAGTGGATAGGTTGTGGAGGGGAGGATTGGGGGGAGGAACTGGGGAGAGGATGGGATGTAAAAAATAAACAGAAAGAAAGGAAGGAAGGAAGGAAGGAAGGAAGGAAGAAGGAAGGAAGGAAGGAGGGAAGGAGGAAGGGAGGGAGGGAGAGAGGGAAGGAAGGGAGGGAGGGAGGGAGGGAGGGAGGGAGGGAGGAAGGAAGGAAGGAAGGAAGGAAGGAAGGAAGGAAGGAAGGAAGGAAGGAAGGAAGGAAGGAAGGAAAAGAAAGAAAATACAAAGTGATAAATAGGAAAATGTAAGCAAAACTTTTAAACTTTGGACATGAAACTGGAGAGATGGCACAATGTATAAAAGTGTTTGCCACACGGGCACAAAGACCTGAGTTTGAATTCTGAGAACCCATGTAAAAGCTAGACACATAGCGCAAGCCTCTGTAATCTCAGTGCGCCTGTGAAGAGATGAGAAACAGAGACAGTGGAATGTCTGGAAATTCATGTTGTAGAAACACAACAAAAACACCTTGTCTCTACCAAGGTGGAAGGTGAGGACCAACATCCAAGGTTGACCTCTGGCCTCCATACACAGGCTGAGCTATGTGTGCACCAGCATTCACACACACAAATGTACATGTGTGCACGTACACTGTATAAACAGCAGCAGCAATAATAATAATAATGATGATGATGATGATGATGATGATGATGATGATGATGATGAAAACCCTTAGCTATCACTCCAACGGCCTGTCCAATGAACCCTCTGAGTGGGAAGACTCAGACTGCATTCTGGTTAGGATAATCAGATCTGCTACAAATGACATGGGAATACTGGTTAGAATTTCTATGGAAGGCTTTGTTCTTCCTTGGGGCTGAGGCATTAATGCTCCTATTCAGCCTGCCTTCTCGTTCACACATGCCATGATAAGGATAGATGAAAACACGGCCTGCTGTTTTCTGGAGAAAGGTGGGGCAGCTGCAGATAGCAGCACTATTGGAACACACGGCTAAGTCTTTAAGAGCAGCAGTCCAAAGTGTAGGTTGTAGAAGTCCAACAGCCTAGATTTCAATCCTGACTCGAGTAGCTACCACTTTGAACAAGTTTTATGACCCTCCCCAAGCCTCAGTTCCCCTTGATGGAAACCTGCCTGAGTAATTCTAACACCCACTCTTTACTTTAGGGCTGTTCTGAAGAGTTACAAAGATAATGAAATGAAATCCTTAAAAAGGAAGCTCAAGAAGTGTTAATCTACTAGCATCCTCAGAAAATGTTGTCTTTTTTTTCCTCCTATTGCTACCCCCTCCACCCTGGTACTCTCAACAGCATTTTTGCCCCATACCTTATGGATATAGTAGATCCCATGCTGCTTGAAGCTGTCCAGTCCAGACAGAATAATTCATCTCGGCAGGAAGGCAAGGAGGCACCCTCCTCCTCAGATGTCACAGGAGACGATTTCAGAGAGAGGGATTGCTGCAGAAGGAAGTAAGCCTGGCCTGGACAAAGCAGATAAGTAAGTTTGTTCTAAATGGCTTCCTGGGCTGAGGAGGGCCACATGCTCACAGTCATATGATGAACTGGAGAGTGCCTTTAGAAATGCTTAACTTACTCGGGAGAAAAAGCTGCAGCGTTTGAATAGTCACAAGAACCGTGTGCCTTCCTCTAATGCTATTTGAAATTGTGAAATAAATTTAGTACCGTGAAGGGGGAAAAAAATGTTGGAAGCAATGGTAACTTTGAAAAGAATTTTATTTAGCTCCTGGAAGATACATATTTCTTCCCCTGATCATGTGGTAACAATGTGAGCACTGAATGTGCTTGCTCACCGCGGCTCTTCGTCCCTCAAGGGTGCTGAAAACAGCCTGGCTCAGGTTACTCTCAATGTCATGTTTACCTGCTGATTCATTTCAAAATTGGCGACCCCTGTGCTCCAATACTGATAGACTCCAAATGGGCCAGGACCCTGCTTACTCCACATCCCTCATTTACCAAGGGACAGAGTAAGACTCAAGTGACTTTTTCTTAAACACATCTAATTGGCAAAAGAGAGGAGCACAAAGTTGCTGATGGAGAAAGATGGGGGAGGGCGGGGTGGGGGGGAGAGACACGACAGCACGGGCTTGAAATAACTTGCTGTGGGGAATCAAATGATGTGGGCAGCTTTTAAGATTTCAACAAGAAAGGCGCTTAGGTAAAATACTTCTTGAGGTGAAGCATTCCTGCTGCTATATATAGTACACAATAAATTAACTATGTCAGATTTCTTATCTCTGCACCTTTTGCTACCAAAGGCTAAATTCTGTGTGTGTGTGTGTGTGTCTGTGTGTGTGTGTGTCTGTGTGTGTGTCTGTGTGTGTGTCTGTGTGTGTGTCTGTGTGTGTGTCTGTGTGTGTGTCTGTGTGTGTGTTGTGTTGTGTGTGTTTTTTTTTTTTTTTTTTTTTTTTTTTTGTCTGTGTGTGTGTGTGTGTGTCTGTGTGTGTGGTGTGTGTGTGTGTGTGTGTGTGTGTGTGTGTTCAAGAGTAATTTTTTTTTTTTTTTTTTTTTTTTTTTTACTGGAGCAAATTTCTATTTATCATCAGGACTTTGCCCATTTTAGGAGTGAGACCTTACCATTTTTGCTTAGTGGTTAGAATAAACTTGAAGTCTCTATGACCACTTAAGAGCTTGTCATCCTTAGGGTGTTCCTCAAGCCAATAGCCGGGCTTTAGTCCCCTCCTCAGGAGTGCCCTCCTCAGTTAGGTTTCGATTCAGGGACTGTAACCGAGCGTTTTGCCAGGTAGAGTCCTACCTTTTGCACCCCCTTCCTCCTTCCTAGAACAAGCAAGGACTTTTGGACATGCCTCAGACCTATGTTCTTGGTGGATTTTCAGCGCACATTTGATGATGACCCTGGTTTCCAAGATTTAGCCTTCATAACATTTCCCCCAAAGGCATCTATCAAAAAGGAACTTCAAGGTGGGGATGTGTTCTGGTTGGCATTTCTCCTGTTCCATGTCAAAGGCTTTGCCAGTGGGAAAACTTGTAAAAGGCAGTGTAAATACATCCGTGTTTGAGTTGCCTCTGAAACAGAAGTTAAACATACTTGTAATACTGGCCGTGCTAACTAATAAACCAAGCTGTTCTTGCTGAAGAAAGTATCCTGAAAAACCTGGGAAATGGACTGGGTGTGGGCCAGGGAACTTCGAGGTTTCTACATATGAGAGGAAGGGAGCAAGTTGACATACCCCCCCCATCTCACATGTGTGTTGGTAAAAGTACATAAAATCTACTCTCTCGGCAAATTTCTGATACAAAGTAATGCTATTAACTCCAGTCTTCACACTTCACATTGGCTTTTTTTTTTTTTCTTATTCCACATGACTAAAATTTACACCCTTTGGTCCCTGACCTCCCATTTCCTCCACTCCTTCCAACCCAACTAACCACTCCTCTACTGTTTCTATATATTAAGATTTTGAGTTTGTTTTGTTTAAATTCTGCATAGGATATCATGCAGCATGTTTCTTTCTCTGTCTTGCTTAATTTACTTAGTGTAATATTAATTGGATTCATTAATTGGATTCATTCATGCTCTCATAATTTGGCACTTTTTTATAAAACTGAATTATGTGAGTGTAGGCAAGCGTGGGTATGCATTTTTGCAACTTCTTTATGTATGCATTTATTGGCAGATAAATCTTGTCTACTGTGATGAGCATGAGGGTATGAGTCTCTTCATGGGAGGTGATTCCATTCCCTTTGGATGTATGACTCAGAAGAGGGGTGACTGGCTAATGTAGTTCTAATATTCATTTCTTTAGGAACCTCCACAATGGCTGAACCAACCTACCTTCCCATCAACAGCACACAAGACTTCACTCTTCTCTGTATCCTTGCCAACATCTGCTATTGCTTACATGTTTTATGTATTAGCCATTCTAACAAGTAGTATGTGCTGATCTGCAATGCCCTGATGATCAGTGATGTTGAATATGTTTCCTTATACCTCTTGTAGGGGAATTTCATTGCAGCTGTATTTTCATGCATATTCTATTCGTGTGAACAGCACGTGAGTTGGCAACTTCTTAGATTTCATCAGGAAAAATATCAGCTTCAGCCTCGTGAGACTGAAATGGTTGAAGCCTCCACCTAACCTCTCCTGCCTCTTCTACTGGAGACTGAATGGAGGAAGAAAGTGCCACACAGGCCAAACCTTGGGAAATGGTGAAAAGCTAATGCCTGAAAGTTCATTCTGCCTTGAACCTCCCGAGTCTTTCTAAGTAAGGTATTTCAACCCTGGAAACTTTCAAGCAGGCAGAGAAGCACTCGAGTCCCCTGCTATAATCCAAGCAAACCACTACACTCATCCTCAGCATCTCGGCTTCTATATATTTTGTTTATATCTTAAACTGGAATAGATATATAGTGTTGTCCTTTTTAAAAAAAAAAAAAAACTGTTGCTGCCCTTTTAGCCACAGCTGTCCTAATTCAGTGGCTACCAGGAGCTGTTAGGCTTCAAGGCTTGCAGCCTGAGAGTATTCTGTTCCCTCAGGCACCGAGTCTTTCAAAGCTAGGAAGGGAACTTATCTAACCCTCTACCCCTCTAAAGTACTCAAGACTCAAAGGTTGAGGTGGAATTCTGCTCTTCAGAGAGGATGAATAGCAAGTCACACACCTCCTCTCCTTGCTCATGTCTCCCAGAAAGTCCTCGTCCTTCTCCTCACCCCAACTCAAAAGCCCTTCTCCACCTGGCTCCTTCCTACCACTTCCTGTCAGCTAGTTGCTGACACAGCCTCCTGGCTGCAAGTGAATTTCATTTCATCAAACAAATGTAACACGTCTTTGCATCATTAAACAAATGTTTCAGAGCACACACAAAAGTAACACACCTTAAAATAATATTCTACAACAATACTGGCTTGCTTTGCTAAAGAGATAGTACCACAAATGGTATAAAAATCTGCAACTCACACATGAAACGACAGTGACAATAGCGTTGATCTCTCCCTATCTCCCAGGCTCCTGATGATGGTTGTTGGTCTCCTGAATGCTTCCCGAGCTGTCCTTTGCATCCACAATAGGAGACGTGCAGATGGTTTTTTGTAAAATCTGTATCCAGCAAACGTTTTCTGTTGTGGACTTCAAGAACAAGTGAACGGTGTCTTCTCTGCACCAGTACGAGGCTGTGGTAGCAGTTTAACCCTGTAACACTTCCCTCGTTGCTGCTCTGAGTGCAAACTTTTCCTGGGTGTTTTACTCTTCCATGTAAATGTCAACACCAGCTTCTTGGCCATGTGGTCCTCCATTGTGTCATACCATGTACCAAGTGTCTGATTGTATAAAGCTGTTGGTTTTTGCATCTAGCTAACCCTACTCTCCTCTCTTGCTTATGGTGGTGGGTAGTGCTCTTCCAAGTAGTTCTCTAGAATCTTCTAAGTACAGTTATATTGTTTTCATATATGCTTATTTTACCTCTTCTTTTCCTATTTGTTCTCTTATCTAAAAGAATATTGGCCAGCACCTCAAATCAGTGTTAAATAATGTTAGTGCTGTGTTTTTCCTCATTAGCTGTGAAGGCTTCCATTGTTTGCCCCATCGGCATGAGCTACTTTTGGCATAAGACAAAATATTTAATCATGAAATCACAAATTCAGTCTGTTTTTATGGGCTGTTTTTTCCCCCTTAACCAATAATGGACTTTATGTTTCTAATACACATTTTCTGCAACCATGGTGTAACCATGTGGCTTTACTATTCAGATGTCAGTACCACAAACTATTTCAGTACATTCCCTAAAATTGAGCAATCTCACCTTTCTTGAAATTAATCTCACTTGACTTTGTCCTGCTGAAGAGGCCATACCACAAATGGTACAAACTTTGCAAATTACACAAGAAATCATTCTTTTACAGGTGTTCTGGAACCCAAGCACTAGCTGAAGTTTTATAGAAGAACGTTGCATTGATAAAATCAGGAAACATTGATTTGTGCCTTTCTTTCTTTGGGGTATTTATTTGCTCTTTGGTAGACTCTGTCAACAATATAATTTCAATTTTATATAAAGAAGTCAGTGGTCAATGTGGTTGATTCATTAAGGTTTGGAAGAGCTCATCTATACAAACATCTGTCCAATATATGTGGGGAGAATTGACTTTCTTCTTCTTCTTCTTCTTCTTCTTCTTCTTCTTCTTCTTCTTCTTCTTCTTCTTCTTCTTCTTCTTCTTTTCTCTCTCTCTCCCTCCCTCCTTCCCTCCCTCCCTCCCTCCTTCCCTCCCTCCCTCCTTCCCTCTCTTCCCTTCTCTTTCTTTCAATTGATATTTTTATTTTCAAGATCTCCTTTGGCTAACCTAAGAAGCTTATCCTATCTAAGAACTACATATTTAAATCCATATTTTCTACATGTATCTATATATTGTTGAACAAATAATTTAAATTCTTCTGTGTGTTTATTCCTTCATTATTTTGCTTCATCTACTTCTGCTTTATTCCTTTTAAAAACTAGTGTTTCTCATAACTATTCACAGTTACCAAAAAGTGAGTGTAATTCAGATGTCTACCAACACAAGATGGATGAGCGACATGTGGCAGAAACAGGACTAGATGTGTGCTCAGGGGTAGAGCTTTTTGCAAAAGGCTATAGGTTTAATCCTCGGCACAACACATGTGCACAAAAGCACACACACGCAAACATACACAAAGTGGCATATACATATAACGGAGCATTATTCAGACGTTAGAATAAGTAAAGATCTGATGTAATCTATGACATGGAATAATTTTGAAAAAATCACACTAAACCAAATAAGCAGAAACAAAAGAACAAATATTAAATGAGAACAACATGAAGCACCAGCTTTGGCAAATTCACAAAGAGTAAATCAGAAGTCCCCAAGTTCAGGGATGGAGAGGCGGAGAGGTGCTGTGCCAAAGAGACAGAGGGTCTCTTCCTCAGGTTAACAACTGCACAGCACTGCATGTATAATCAATGTCACCAAACACACATTTCAAATCATTATGATGACAAATTTAGGTTATTTGTTTTTAACCACACAGAGAGAGACAGAGACAGCGACTGAGAGAGTAATATTCTAAAAACTAAGTGTAGCAAATGTCTTCCTTAAACGATTCTTTGGACACACTATTTTCATGGCTTTCTGTTCTGTCTCCGTCTGTAGCACCTGTGCCATCTTCCCAGCGTTTATAATTGATCTGCTCTGATCTTCTTCACTGTCCATTTTTAATATTTCATGACCACTAATTCTGTCATAATTTTCACCTTCTTGGTGGCTAGTTCTTTCTTTAAACTGGTGAGGATTTCATTCGAGAGGGTCCCTTTCCTCTACGCCTCTTGTCATTTTGTGTCATGGTCTCTTACCTAGAACCTGTACCCACTCCCTCCTCATTACTCATAGCTCAGTTCAGTGTCTACTTCCTGCCCTTGAAGACGGCTCATGTTCCAGGCCAACAGTTCTTTCTGGCTCTAGGTGCAATTCACAGGACAAAACTGATGTACGCCATTGTGGTTTCTACTTTCCAGCCAATGGACATGGGTTGTTATGGATACGTCATCCTCCATACCATTGAACCAAGAGGCAGGCCAAAAGAAAAAAAAAGCAGTCCCACATGTTTGCAATTTTGCTTGCTCCGCTTTTGTATGATGTCAAATGGAGCCCTGGAACACTGCAGTAAGCCAACACATGCATGCTTTCCCTGGGGTTCCAAAGAAGCATGTGCTGCTTAAGAAAATAGTGTTCTACCACCTATGCCTGAGATGTCTACACACAAATGCATCTTCTCTGGGTCTCTCTGCACTCATGTTATATACATGCATACATATATATGCATATACATACCTATACATACATATATTACCTCTCCCTCATTTATTCTGGCATAATTTGTGGAGAAAGGTAGAAGACATACCTTTGGTCTCTTTAGTCTGCTTTCTTAAAGGCAAGCCCCATTATTTACAAAAGCAGGTTTTAAAGTGAACACTAATGGTGAGCTTATAGGAGGGAATTGTCAGTGCAATCTACATATCTGGAAAATTAACCAAGAGACAAGTAGGGCAATCACTTCGCCTCCGCCTGGGTGGTTGGGAGTCAGAAAGTAACATGCAGACTGTGTGAGCACATGTTCATCTCTCCCAGAAATCATGCTGCACTTCATCCTTGCCCAGTAGTATCCATTGGTACCCACAGTGTGGTTCAGCATCACATAGGAACTCATCAGACATACAGTCTCAAGTCCCTCCCAACTCCAGACCCAGAATGGGAATCTGCATTTCAGCAAAAGCCCCAGGTGATTCACAGGCACATAAAATTGCAGAAGTACCACTTCTTATCCTTTCACTCACTCGACCATTCAGACCAAATTCTGTTGCTACTCAGATTCATACAACTTCCCTATCATAGTAAGCTCTCATCATTCGATGATTATGCACTTATTGGGTAATTCTTTTCTACTCATAAATACCTCCCGCTACTAAACTCCTGCCAAGCTCCATGATTATCCTGCAATCAATCAATAAGCATTTGCTGAATAGGCACATGAATATGTATGATATAATTTCTATCCCAGAGCATTTTCAGTGGCGCTTAATACTTCCCCAGTCTCCCACTAGCAAACTGATCAAGCTGGACTCCAGATCCTGTGCTCTAATTAGTCCCCCTTGACTGTTCTTAGTCATGGCTTGGGAACAGGCCCCCAACAGAAGTGAAAGAGTAAAGAAAGGAATAACAGCGTTATCAAAAACTCTTGGGAAATTTCATCAGACCCTAGTCCCCCAACACTGTACATACCTGTAAAAGATACAAAGAGATTCTGTTTCCTGAGTGTTGTTTCAGAAAATGTGCATGATTTCTGTGTGGAAAGGGAAGGCCCACCGTCAGACATTAGAGCAGTCACATCAATCCATCCCACCCCTGTCCCCAGAAGCCAAGTTGCAAGAGTCAGGTCCTGGTGAGAGGGTGGGGCTATAACAGGTGTGGCTGGCGTTCAAGACGGGCTTCATCAGCACTCCTATGTGCGGCGAGCTCCTCGGCCAGCGAGGAAGAACGACCACCATGCGAGGATCCGTCTCAGAACACACTTTATTGGAGCGCCTCTTGGTTAAGGGAGAGCGGGAGGTGAGGGGCCCCCGAGGACTAAACTGCAGCTGCTTATATAGGGAATCAGGCAAACGTGCCGTACTGTGATTGGGTCCCGCCAGAATGCTAGCACGGGGAGCCACGGGATAGGCTGAGGACATAAGGCCAATTACCATACTCGTGCATCATAGCCAAATATGGAGTTGTTTACAGCTAGGCTACCAGGAAGCCAGCACCATCTTTGAATAGCGGCTCCCTACACCTATGCTCAGACTATGCTCAAGCCATGGAATTTTTCTTGCCAGTTGCCCTCACTGGGTGTAGCTAAAATTGCCTTTCTCAGCCTTGGATCATTTTGATGAGCTGGGAATGAAAGGTGATCATCTAAAACTAGTATCTCTGTGTGGGTCATCAAACCCTTGCTGAATACAATAAGTTTAAAATGAATGTTCACAACATTGAAACAGAACATGGTAATTCTAAAAATAGACACTTCCTTGCTGTGAAAGTCCTCTCTGGAAATTCAAACGCAGAGGCAAAGCAATGATTTCATCTTTTCCGGATGCATCCTGTGAAGCAATTTTTTCCCAAGGCACAGGGTTCACCACACAGCAGGGAAGCAGCCAGATTGGTTAGCAGGACTTCCGTGGCTTCTCAGGAAGCTAACTGTAGGAAGTCAAGGGAAATTAGGCTATAGGATGAACAAATTCTCTCTGTGGGATCCTGTTCTGAAGCAATCTAAACAAATGACACTTGTTAAGTCTTCTGATACATGCAGGGCTCAAAGTAGTAGAAGAAGGAGTTGTCATAGATCATACTATATTGTAGTCTATGGTGCATCATACTAGAAATGAGAGATACACAAGGAAACGGCCGAGGAGGGGATGGATGTGCCAGAGCTGTGACCTGATAACATTACAGACATTCAAGTATTGAAAGAATCACACTATGCCCCAGAAACAAGCATAATTACATGTGTCATTTTAAAGTTTAAGAGTTTTTGAAAGATGGTAAAATTACTCAATGGGAAAAATCAACCTCCTTTGGAACATAAACTTACAAGGAAGTTGTTTTCCTAAATGAACCCTCAGTCTTTATAGGTTTAGAATCCCTAAACCAAGCATCAGAACCTACAATGCTTCAAAGTCTAAGCTTGTCTTAGCATTAACATGATGCCACATGTAGTAAATTCCACACCTGACATCGTGTGTCATAGTCAGAGTCCAAATACAGACACAGCAAAAATGTCATGGAAAAGTAGCCACAGGAAATGTGAAGAAGGTAGACATGGAGCACATGAATTTCATACTTAAATTTAGGTTCCATGTGTATGCATATATTCCAAAATATGAAATTGCAAACATATGTGGTCCAAAGCATTTCAGATAAGAGATGTTCAACTTGGATAGCCTGGAAAGTAATTATACCCAGTCCCCCAACAAAAATCTCCCTGGTCATAGAGTCCACCCTGAAATGCAGTTGGTTAATCACAAATGGCCAAACCTTCATGAAGTTGTCTGCTCTTTCTAACTCTTCCCTACCTTTTCCTTTTGAATTCACTCCAACCACACAGACACACACACACACAGACACACACACACACACACAAACACACACACACACACACACACAAGCGCTTCATATTCAAGCCAGAGGATCCTTCATGGTGCTCAATCCAGTGGTCAATCCTCTCATGGAGACAGCTGATGATAGCATTCTTGAAAATCTTTACTTTTCATTCAGTTAGTTTATTGTTGTTAATTCACATGATATTTATTTATAACAGACTTCACATTCTTACTTATGCATTTATTAATTTTGACCAGATTCACACCTCCTATTACTTCCACTAACTCCTCCAGAGGCCAACTCCCAAGCCCCCTCCCAAGGTCATGTCCAAATTTTTTAAATAATTTACTGGTTCTTATTAGTGCTTACCATATATGAATGGGTATGGCGCCATCCACTTGGTTGACCTACCATGGACCATACTCCTAAAGGAAACTCTCACTCCTCCAAGAAGCCATCAGCTGTTAGTTAACAGCTCTTCAGCTAGGGGCAGAGGCCTGTGAGCCCTTTGACCCTCCATGCAGGAATGTTGATTGCCTTCATACTGCACGTCTTGTGCAAGCAACCACGGCTACTGTGAGCTTGGGGATATAGTAGTCTTGTCCTGGTCCTCTGCAACCTCTCTTCTTAGAATATTCCCATAATCTTAAAATCTTCCTCTCTTCCTGCATGTTCCCTGAGCCTTAAGGAGAGGGAGTAGGACATAGACGTCCCATTAATGACTGAGAACTTCACAGACATATATTCTCTGCACTTCAACCAGCTGTGAGTTTCTACATTAACTGCTATCCATTCCACAAATAAGCTTCCCTGGTGAGGGCTGAGAGCTGCACTAATCTGTGTGTATAGGGATTTGGATTTAGAGGGTATTTTCATACTAGGTCAGTTTGGCAAAATAACAGTATTAGATTAACTCCTGGGACCTATGAGCTCCCAAGCCAGGGGTTTTTGGTTTATGGTACCAGGCATGCACTTTCTTTGATAGAATGGGTCTTCCATTAAGTTCACTTTTAAGCCATCATTCCTCCTTAATTCTCTACCCACCTCGGTAGGGACTTGACTAGCACAGAAAATCAGAATTTGCTTGTGTGTGAGCATGTGTGCTCAAATCTCCACTGCTCTCTTTCTATTTTAAGAAAACTTGAGTTTTCCCTTATCTTTATAGTGAAACTGTGCATGTGGATATGACAGAATAACAGTCTCTCTTCTCCCAAGATAATATGTGTATCTTCAATAATTAGTACAGGCAAGTTCTCTTTCCCTGTTTTCTAAATATAGTAATTAGTTCTGAAGATATGTTGCTATAAAATATCCCATAAGGCATTTTCACTTGTTTTTCTTATCTTTCCCAGAAAATATGGCCCAATTTGTGGCTGTTGGGTAGCTGGAGAAAATACAATCATGCAAAAGAAAGCAATTTTGGTGCCTCTAAGGCTCTTTGGATGGTTCCGAAATCCCCTTTAGCTGGTATATGGTGCATTCTCCTCTCTGCACACCCTATACTACTCCAACACATACACATATACTTGATGCAGAGATTTTAAATGAGCTTTCTCATCTTCCAGCTAGGAGTCACCATGGAATAGCCAGTGGGGCCGTGTCACTCTGAATCCTTCAAATGACTGTATTTTCTCTTTCTGAATTTGGTCTCTTCTTGAATCACCACTAGGACAATGACTACCTGGTATTAAGTAAACATGTGCCTGCTTTTAAGTTTTAAAATACCCTTGAGTGCAGATGATAAAAAGCAATTCTACAAAAGTAAGGGACTCTCCAGGTCTTCCAAGTGGGCAGAGCAGCATTGGTGCTACATCAGGTACCAGAGTATCTTTGCTCCCTACATGCCACTTGATTTCTGGAATTTTATCTTCTGCCAAGGCAGGCAATACATGGAGACTCCTCTGTGTGCTCCTTGTCCCAATATGGTAAAGACATCCTCTGATGATTCTTAAACACTGTATGGAGTACCTTAACCACACGTGGTGGTAATCCCAGTAACTAATGGCTGAGGTAGATGTATCAAGAGTGTGAGGCTGGTATGAGCTACATAAGTGAGACCTTGCTTTAATTTTTTTCAATCTAATAAGGGGGGAAGTTTTAACATAGTGACTTGAGGTGCAGTTTCTTTTTCCACTTAAAATAATCAGAATTGTTGCCTTGGGAAGGCTCATGGGCATTTATTGATTTCTTAGCCCAAAGTACATTTCTGTTCTCAACTGAGATGAGCTTACACTTTCTTTTCTTCAGGAGAGCCCTCAAGATTTCTGACACGTTTTTCTGTTGTTTTTTCCCCAAGTAATGCTCTTCAGGTTATTGTCTAACAGAATAACAAACTCTCTGAGTTCTATAGTATAAGAATTATCTATACCTAAGTCTTCAGATTATTATCACGAACAATTGTACAAATTTATTGCCTATCAAACAGCTTTAAAGAAACATAGACATGTCTAATATTAAAGAAACTCACACTTCAGACAAACAGTAATATGCATGTTTCTTTCCAATGTTTTGGGCATTAGCCTGTCTTTTTTTTTCCCCATGAGATATGGTTGAACACTAATTCTCTCACAATGCTGGAGAAGGACTTCCCAGGAATATCCATGACCACACCCATCAGAACTTTTATTGGCATCATTAATGCTTTATTGACTTACTGTATAAGCTCTTCCAGTTTCTCTTGCTTCCTCAAGGGCAGAGACCACTTCCAACCCCACCCCACTCATACTCACAGAAAATAATGGATCAGTAAACATTTCTTGTGTTTTCTTAACGTTTTTTTACAGAATTTAATCTTCTGGATCCAGAAAAAAAGCCATACTGTCTTACTCTGGCCTGATCATACCATTCCATGTCCAGTTTACAGTAGGAAGAAAAGGCATTTGTCTATCTTTTGAAGCACATATGAGTATGTGTCTGTTCCACAATCTGTAGGCATGTGGAATCCCATGTTTTGTGCTTTAAATTTAAAAAAATCTAATTTCAGTTGTCTGAACTATTTTCCATTATGGTTTACAGAAAATACAATCCCAGTCATTTCCATGCTATCATCTACCCCATCCGCCAATAAATATAAGAGCACAGAGGATCATAGAATATATTTGATATTGGATCTCTAGTCTGGTCCTTGATCTATCATGACCTCAAAACTTTGAATTTTATTGTCTAACCCATGTGCTTTGTCATATAGTGGATGATTGTCTCTCAAAGAGTAGCTGACTCTTCTCGAAACTCTGCCCCACCTCCAAGGTGCTAAACACATATCCAGTGCACAGACACCAACCTCAGGGGGCGTAGCTCTTTCACGTCTCTGTCTAACATCTCCCTCCCACTTTCTCATCTTCCCTCAGGCTAGTTGTTCCAAAAACACAGATCTATGCACCAAAAGGCAAGGCATAACACATCTTTCTGCATAAAACCTTCTGGCCATCCTCAGCAGGTAAAGATGAAAACTGAAGCTAGGAGAAAGAAAAAGAAGAAAAGGATTCCATGCCACCATAAAATAAGCTATTTTTACTGTTCACCATAACCACTTTTAAAGACAAGCACAACTATAAGATTGTTCCATTTAAAAAATGTATAAAGTATTTTTTTTTCTTTTGTAAAGAATTAGGGCCAAGGAATAAGGAAGATGTGGGGCCAGGAGGATTCTATTTTAGTAGTATGAAATGCTGATCTTCTCCCACTTCACAATTCTCAAAATAACATAAACTGTCTTCCTTTTCTGAAGTGGGAAGCAGTCATGTTCACAATAAGCCTAACTTATCTTTTGCTATGGCACTGGTAACTTTCTTGACCTGGCCGATGAGTCACCATACTACACCAGACTGACTGACAAAATTCAGAATGGTTTCACATACTGTGAGAGAGCCTTCACACACTCCACTTTGGGCATTTTTCAAATATATCACTCAGAAACTTAGACATGGGAGGAGATTTATGTAAGAGCAAGAAGCCTTTCACCTTTGTGTCTAAATTCTTGGACTTGCCAACCGCTCTACTGCCACCCCCACATGACCATAAGTCATTGGAATCTGTGAGTTTACACAACTTGGGAATTTTCTTAGCATAAAGTACATAAAACATATTCTTAACCTCTAAAATTTAAAGGGCGTTTTATGTTGTGTTTACTTTTTCCATGGGAGCCAAGAAAGAAATCTAGCATGTCTGACACTTTTAAGAGATGAGCTTGTTTCATATTCTGAATCCAATACAAACATCCAAAGTTCAAGAGAAAATGCTTAAGAGGAATTAAATACAATGTATTCTCATATTGCAGATAATAGTGTTGCAGATAATATATAACATGCAATATGGCATGTGATAAATATGTGATTTATAACTGGTAGAATTTTAGTTAGTACCTTTTCAAATGGACAGCTACCTTAAGATTTATCACTCAACAGGTAAAAAAGACAGTTGCGGGATTGTACTTTGGGTTTTTCTCTGTATTTGCTTTAAACTTCAGTTCTTTATTCACTGTCTTCAAGGAAGGGTAAATAGATGTAGAAAGTAGACTAGGCTTATTAATTTTCCTGGCATTCATTTCTGCAGCATTGTTATGGGTAAGAACTAAACTTTGAAAGACATTTACAGAATGTCTCGGGACAAACAAGAAAGGAAATGTCTCAGTCCACTGTACCACTGCCTGCAGAAAGAGAAGTTCCCTGGGACAGAGGAGATCAGAGATGGGGATACATGACACTCAGCACTCCCTACCAAGGCACAGAAACAAGACAGCTCAAAGACACAGCTCCAGACACGGGGTATGCACACCATGGGAAAAGCCACCCAAGATAAACATACTATGCAGAGGGGAATCAGAAATGACTCAGCAGCAGCATAGGAGAACTAAGGACCAGGACCAGAGGCATTATCAATCATCTTACAGATAACTACCTGCCCTGCATCACACACAGGTCATGCCCAACATAAGCTACTTGTCTAGTAGTTGGACTCAAAGTGTAAAATGAGAGAAAAGGTGGAGCCACGCCTGACTGAATATTTCCACTATGCCACTGTAATGAGGGTTAGCAACCATGAATTTTTTTAAAAGGCCAATATTTGTGTACTGAGATTTATACCCACTATGAAGAAAATATTTAACCATTATAGCATTTTTTGTCAGTTAAAAGAAGAGACAAGAATGGACTTTACTCAGAGCTTGTTTACTTCAGTGCTATTCAGTTACAACGTCCATATCAGAAAGTTTACTACTTAGCAAATTAATACACAAACACATAGAAATGTTCCTCTACATGATAAAGTAGGTTAGTAATAATAGTTTTGACTGATTTCAGTCTATAATAGAGCCTATGGTTCTCATACAGATTTGTAGCCAGTATGCCACAGCAGAAGATAACATCAAGGCCAAAGTGGGATTTAACAAGCATCATTTTTTCCTTGAGTCAGTTTCGTTTCTTCTTAAGTCATCATTCATTTGGAGGAAAATCTGCCTTGAATGCAGTAGAAAATCACACGTCACATTCAAAGTCAAGCTAGATGGAGAGGTGACAGCCCTAAAGTGAACATGCTTACAAGGCAATACTCTCAAAGATGATCAGTGGCCTCACAGTAACTGACACTCAGCTCTTTAGATCCACCTGCATAGCAAGGAAAGGAGTTTATCTTGCTGTCTATAACACGCATTCCCTCTGGCTCCTACGATATAGCCAACGGGATGTGTGGGATGTGCAGAGACACCCACCCTACTGAGACTTCAAACAGCACTCCAGAAAGTGAACCTTCATTGAATACTTCCCTGTGCACCCTGATGACTGGCTCCAGCTGTTTTTACCAGTACACCAGAGTTCAATCCTGCTTAGTACAGAAATGCAGCTTATCATCATACCTCTCTGCTATTCAGTGAACTGAACCTACGCTCTCTGAAGAGTTCTGAATCTGAAGAGTATGGTGGCACCAGGCTACACTGCAAGTTCCAGACCAGCCTGGACTACATAACAAGACCCTGACTCCAAAATATAAATAAATAAAATAAGATAAGCCATACACATTCATACAAATTGGTAGCTACTCGCTGCATGTTATATTATATTTTCCCTGGTCATATTATAGATGAGGGTCCAGCTCCTGACTGATAAGGAATTAGTATCTCTGAAAACATTGGATTATGGGCTCATGTGGGTTGTGTCCTTGGACTTGAGCAATACTGAGTTCCTTGCTAGTGAAAAGTGGGATGTACAGCAGAGTTCATCAGAGAAAGAAAATAGAAAGGAGATATTTTTGTATGTAAAGGTACATATGAGTATAGTGAGAGAGAAGGAAGGAAGTTTTGAAGAATTGGCCTGGACAGTTGAAAAGAACTGGACAGTTTGAAATCTGTAGGTATATCAGCAGGCTGGATAATCATACTAGTTTAGATTTTAGTCTTGAGCCTAAAATCCAAAGGTCAGGCTAAAAACTAATTGAGACCCACATGTTACCCAGGCTAATCACTTTCTCTCAGAATCAACTGATGATAGATGTTGAACACACTTACAAAAAAATTTTCATTGCAACATTTTGATCAGTATTTTTTTAAAAAATCACTAAGGCACTGTAGCCTTACTTGACACAGAAAACTAACCATCACAGAATACTAGTAACCACGATGTGCACTAGCATCACAATTAATTACAGTGCCACACATGCTTAAGTTCAATAAATTTATGTTCAAAAAATATGTTGCAAATGGGAGCTGAGTGGCCACAGCACTTGACTATCATGGCTGCAAGGGTGACCACAAGAAAGATGGGATAGGAGGATTTCACTGAGTGCCTTTGAGCACTGACAAAAATAAACGGACAAACCTGTGTTCTTAACTCTGCTCTGGCCACATCCCAAGTAATTACAAAAGGATCTCTCATTTTTATAGCCAAGGTGCTTATTTTGTCAAAAATCAAAGATAAAACTTAGTAGTATACAGCAGTTAATTTTTCATTTCACTTTACTTCTCTCCATAGTCTCTGTATCAAAATATAGTCATTTGTTTGGAAAGAATGGAACCCCAATATGTTGAATGAGAATGTCTGATTATATTTAAATAAAACCCACAATCATGCCCATAAGTAACTCTGAGTTGTTCTTACCAAAAGGTGTAGGCTTCTCTCTCCATTTGCCCAGGGAGAAAAGAATTTCTTTGTAAAAACAAAGCAAAACGAACATGTCTGAGATGCCATACAGGGGAGCTGGCTTGAGAGGAGTAGTCACATATTCTCTTTAAGACCTGCCACAACTGTAACTACCTGTTGTAGCACTTAACCACAACACTGGGCTGAAAATCTCAGCATACTCCAGAGACTCAGGTGCATAGTACACATAGGGGAAAAAAACAAACTTATTCATCAAATGAATCTCACAATTTACTATAAATGTTGATAGAAAGTTGGGGAATGTTGATGGAACTAATCTCTGAGTATATTAAAAACAAAGATAGAACAAGACCAGAAGACTGGACTATGACGTTAGGTTGGACAGCTATATAAATTAGTTAATAATGTGCTTTCTTATTCATATTCCAGAGAGTCTTACAGCTTATGGTTGGTTGAGTAAATAATCAATCCTAGCCAACAAAAGCTTAGAAAGATAGAAATGGTAGAGGATTATATATGATCTACATACCTACATGACCAATTATATGCCTTACAACATATACCATTTATTGTTCATTTATTAGGAAAAACTATTTCTTATCCCACATTCTCATTTTTCACAGTTCCTCAAAAGCAAACATCTATGGAACTCAACCCAAAGAAATTCTTAACATTCCAAACATTATTTTGTTCTGTGAAAAAACACAAGTCTTCTAAGTCATGAAATTTTTCATAGAGGGCCTAGAGAGAAAGTTCAGTAGTAAAGAGCATTTGCTGTTGTTGTAGAGGACCAGAATTCTGTTTCCAGCCCCCATGTCAGATAGCTCACATACCTGTAACTCTATGTCCCTGCAATTTTAGCTCCAGGGGATCCAATGTCCTTCTCTGGTCTCATGAACATTCTCACACAGTGCACATACCCACAGAGAGGGACATGCACAAACACACATACATATACATATATTAAAAACAAATAATTTTTGAAAAGTTTTCATAGATGTCTTAGAGTTTCTATTGTTGTGATAAAACACCAGGACCAAAAGCAACTTGGGGAGGAAAGGGTTTATTTCAGCTTCCAACTTCAGGTAACAGTCTATGTCTTAGTTTAGGTTTCTATTGCTGTGAAGGGACGCCATGACCATAGCAACTCTTATAAAGGAAAACATTTCATTGGCTTACAGTTTCAGAAATTTAGTCCATTATCATCATGGCAAGAAGCAAGGCAGCATGCAGACATAGTTCTGGAGAGGTAGTTAAGAGTTCTACATCTTGGAACTGGAGAGATGGGTCAGGGGTTAAGAGCACTAGCTGTTCTTCCAGAGGTCCTGAGTTCAATTCTCAGCAACCACATGGTGGCTCACAACCATCTATAATGGGATCTGATGCCCTCTTCTGGCATGAAGGTGTACATGCAGACAGAATGCTCATACATTTAAAAAAAAAAAAAGAGTTGTACATCTTTTTTTTTAATTTAATTTAATTTTATTTTACAATATAATTTAGTTCTACTTATCAGCCACAGATTCCCTTGTTCTCCCCCCTCCCGACCCCCTCCCCTTCCCCCCAACCTATCTCCCCCCATTCCCACCTCCTCCAGGGCAAAGCCTCCCCTGAGGACTGAGATCAACCTGGTAGACTCAGTCCAGGCAGGTCCAGTCCCCTCCTCCCAGATTGAGCCAAGCATCCCTGCATAAATAAGCCCCAGGTTTCAAACAGCCAACTCATGCACTGAGCACAGGACCCGGTCCCACTGCCTGGATGCCTCCCAAACAGATCAAGCCAATCAACTGTCTTACCTATTGAGAGGGCCTGATCCAGTTGGGGGCCCCTCAGCCATTGGTTCATAGTTCATGTGTTTCCATTCGTTTGGCTATTTGTCTCTGTGCTTTATCCAACCTTGGTTTCAACAATTCTCGCTCATATAAACCCTCCTCTTTCTCGCCAATTGGACTCCTGGAGCTCCACCCGGGGCCTAGCCATGGATGTCTGCATCCAGTTCCCTCAGTCATTGGATGGGGTTTCTAGCATGACAATTAGGGTGTTTGGCCATCCCATCACCAGAGTAGGTCAGTTCCAGCTGTCTCTCGACCATTGCCAGCAGTCTATTGTGGGGGTATCTTTGTGGATTTCTGTGGGCCTCTCTAGCACTTTGCTTCTTCCTATTCTCATGTGGTCTTCATTTATCATGGTCTCTTATTTCTTGTTCTCCCTCTCTGTTCTTGGTCCAGCTGGGGTCTTCCTCTCCCTTAAGCTCTCTTTCCCTCGACCCTTGTCCTTCATTACCCCCACTCATGTCCATGTTGTTCATGTAGATCTCATCCATTTCTCTGTCATTGGGCGATCCCTGTGTCTTTCTTGGGGTCCTGTTTTCTAGGTAGCCTTGCTGGTGATGTGAGTAGCAGTCCAGTCATCCTTGTTCCACATCTAGTATCCTCCTATGAATGAGTACATACCATGTTTGTCTTTCTGAGTATGGGTTACCTCACTCGGGATGATTTTTTTCTAGATCCATCCATTTGCCTGCAAACCTCATGTCATTGTTTTTCTCTGCTGAGTAGTATTCCATTGTGTATATGTGCCATAATTTATTTATCCATTCTTCAGTTGAAGAGCATCTAGGTTGTTTCCAGGTTTTGGCTATTACAAACAATGCTGATATGAACATAGCTGAGCAAGTGCCCTTGTGGTATGATTGAGCATTCCTTGGGTATATGCCCAAGAGTGGTATAGCTGGATCTTGGGGGAGATTGATTCCCAATTTTCTAAGAAAGCGCCATATTGATTTCCAAAGTGGTTGTACAAGCTTGCATTCCCACCAGCAGTGGAGGAGAGTTCCCCTAGCTCCACATCCTCTCCAGCATAAGGTGTCTTCAGTGTTTTTGATCTTAGCCATTCTGACAGGCGTAAGGTGGTATCTCAGAGTTGTTTTGATTTGCATTTCCCTGATAATTAGGGAATTTGAGCATTTCCTTAAATGTCTTTCAGCTATTTGAGTTTCCTCTGTTGAGAATTCTCTGTTTAGTTCTATAGCCCATTTCTTAATTGGACTGTTGGGCATTTTGATGTCTAATTTCTTGAGTTCCTTATATATTCTGGATATCAGTCCTCTGTCAGATGTGGGGTTGGTGAAGACCTTTTCCCATTCTGTAGGCTGCATGTTTATTTCAGCTGCATTGTATTTGCTCTTATTAAAATTTGTTGAGAGAAATGTCTGAGAGGTTAGTGGACTATTTTTCTCAAATGCCTTGTAATAACCTGGCTAACTGTTATGTGAGAGTACCTGCAGGGCATTCCTTGTTGAGTGTCATTTCATGTGCAATGATTGTAAATCCATGGTAAGACAAGCTCATGGGAGGTCATAAGCACCAATATGTGATGGGAAATGCCAAAGGCTGTCCTGATCCCCTGTCTGGAAATGCGGGCCTGACCTCTCCGGCACACCTTCATCTCCCTGGTCCTCTATCCTCAGAGGTAAAATGAGAGTGCTGAAGCCGATGGTCTCTGCAGGTCATTAAGACACCAACTTCTGAGACTCCATCATGTATGTGTTAATATTCTTTCATCGGTGCTAGGAGTAAAGATAGGCATGGGTGAGATCTAAGCAAATTTTTCATGTGGGAATACATTTTTAAGCTAAATGCTGAAGTCTGATGGTTAATGGGCCATCAAGCATGGCCAGGAGCACGGGCCCTCAGCCCCATTCTTTAAGAAAGTGGACAAATAAAATTAGAGGCAAGATAAGAGTCCAACAACAGTGAACTCTTCAAAATGAGGACCTTTGAGTGAGGTCATCACATCATTATTAGAGTCATTAACTGCATGTATCTCCATCCTTTACTACACGTAGTGAGAACCCTTCTATTGTAACACAGGCTTCTTATAGCTATTCCTGTTTAGAAAAAACCAGCAACCTGAAAATAATTAAATCCCTTATACAATTTTCTTCCACATTGCTCATTTATGCTTTTTCTCCCTGAGGACATTGGGAAGTATTGTAGCTCAGGAGAAATGCAGGAGAGGCATCCGCTTCCTTTCTCATACTTCTTTTGGATACAATGACAGTCCCCAGAGGGGTTTTACATCATGACTCCAAATGTACAAGCTAAATCTAATTCTAATTGCTACTTACATTAGCTAATCTCACATTTAAATCATGTTGATGACATTTTATTGAGGCTGGGGAAATTGCTTAAGCAATTTCTGTTTATTTGAATGAA
Source organism: Peromyscus leucopus (assembly GCF_004664715.2). Lineage (NCBI taxonomy): Eukaryota > Metazoa > Chordata > Mammalia > Rodentia > Cricetidae > Peromyscus > Peromyscus leucopus. The sequence goes on from NC_051072.1 coordinate 40,341,361, forward strand.
TTGTAGCCTAGATGCTATGCAAGGATGTTAAGGCTGAATTGTATCCTCAGAAATTTCACCTCATTTATTTTATATTACATGTAAAATGGTTGGGTGGTCAGTAAATTAAAAGCTTTGGTTTTTATCTGAATAATATAAGATATAAACTGTATTAAACAAATATATTTATAAATTTTAGTATGTATAAATACATTACTATGGAATTACTCTAAGTGTATATATAGGATATTTGTTAGAGGTAGAGCATTTTAGATAGTACTAATATAGATATAGAATAATAGATACAGTGAATACTTTTTAAAATGAAAAAACTTCAAAAAATGCAGACTTTCAGAAGGTGATAAAGACTATAGACACTTAAAACTAAACTAAGAAACAATAAAATATTTTTTATTTGTTATCTGCTGGACGCAATCTAGAAGCTTTCCCCTGTAGTTGTTGCTGAATACTCTTTGATCACCGTGTCAAATTATAATGATATTTTTCTCCAAAATATCCAATTAGAAAGCCTCTCTTTTGTCTGTTGTATGATCTATTTGATTCTCAGGAAATAATATAGGGTCATGACTGTGAAAAAAAAGTCATTAAACATCACTGAATAGAATAAATCTTATTGTCTCAAGTTCTAACAAAAGATGACAGTAATTATTAAAATAAATGACTTGGGAGGAATTCAGCTATGACTGGCCTTATGGCCCTTCTGTTGACTGCACAAATTAATGTTTTTTCTTCTCTGTCATATTTTTAAGATAAAAGTTAATATAATTTTATTGTTATATGTAGAATATAGGCTCTTTTATAGAATAATGATTCTCAAATTTTTTGCTATCAAGTAACATTTACAGTAGTTTTAAATTTTAATTTCCTAGAATCTCATGCATAAGTAGTACATTTATATCTTTACCACCCTCTTCTCTTACCCCTCCAACTCTTTCTTTGTCCCTACTCCCCCTCAAAGTCATAATCACTTAATTATTGATAGATATATGTATTCATATTACACAAAACACACATACCACACGAGTGCAAACCCTGATGAGTACCTTTTGTGTTGTTCATGTGTTTAAGGCTGACCACTTGGGATTGGCTAATCTACCAGAAGGTTTATCCCTGGAGAATACATCAGTCATTGAATGTCTGTCTATTTTCATCTAAGAGTGGCACTTTTTTCCTTGTTCTGTTTTTGTTCCATGTCCTGTTAAAGGGAGTTCCATTTCTCATAAAAATCTGTCTTCTGTCTTCAATTTTATTATGATATACTTTAGTGATCTTGGTCCTTGTTCCTAACTTCATTGATTTCAACATCAGCTCTTATTGTAGAAGCAAATACAAAGCAAAGGGTTTTGATGTTTTGAAGCTTCTGCAAGTTTCTTTGTGTTGTGTCCACCTTTTTTTTTTTACTATGGTATATACTTTAATCATTGCAGGTGCAGATTTGTGTTTGAGTTCCTGTTTTCAATTTGTTTGGACATATAACTGAAAATGTAGTTACTATGTTTAACTTCTTGGGGAATTCTCAAAGACTTTCGCAGCTAAAGCCTTGTTTCTTTGAAAATGGTCACGGGGCAGGTGTTGAAGAAGAGGGTATTCAAAAAAGTGGGAAATGGGAAAATGAAACATCCCCAATCCTGGCTGCCCATGAAATCACCCAGGTAACTATCCAACTGACAGTGACATATTTTGAGAGAACTTATTTAAAAACAAAACTCTGGAATGTACATTACTGAACATCTTCTCCCAAAAGTTGTACTACTGACATTGCAACACAATTGCAGTCTTTGTGCTGGACAAAGTCAAGCCCAATCCTGTTTATATTGTCTGCTCAGGTTTTGGGAAGGCTGGATGAGAAATTTTTACATGGACCCATTCGAATGGCTCAATTACATGCTATAAATCAGACAAGTCATATTTCAGGGGGAAATATAATGTTATTGTGTCTCCAATAAAATACAACAAAACTAATATGCATCATTATCCAAGTTTCATAAGATAAAAGAATACTACAGTTGATACACACTATGTACAGAAGTGTGTTCATTGTTTTAAAACAAAAAGTAAAGATGACTATCTGAAACTTTACAATATAAGGTCATTTAGATAAAAACTAAAATCTCATGATGTCATTGTTTTTCTCTGCTGAGTAGTATTCCATTGTGTATATGTGCCACAATTTATTTATCCATTCTTCAGTTGAAGGGCATCTAGGTTGTTTCCAGGTTTTGGCTATTACAAACAATGCTGATATGAACATAGCTGAGCAAGTGCTCTTGTGGTATGATTGAGCATTTCTTGGGTATATGCCCAAGAGTGGTATAGCTGGATCTTGGGGGAGATTGATTCCCAATTTTCTAAGAAAGCGCCATATTGATTTCCAAAGTGGTTGTACAAGCTTGCATTCCCACCAGCAGTGGAGGAGAGTTCCCCTAGTTCCACATCCTCTCCAGCATAAAGTGTCTTCAGTGTTTTTGATCTTAGCCATTCTGACAGGCGTAAGGTGGTATCTCAGAGTTGTTTTGATTTGCATTTCCCTGATGATTAGGACACTTGGCTCGGTCTGGGATTGGGGGACTGGACCTGCCTGGACTGAGTCTATCAGGTCGATCCGGTCCTCGGGGAGACCTTGATCTGGAGGAGGTGGGAATGGGGGGTGGCCTGGGGGGAGGGGGAGGGGGGGAGAGCATGGGAATCTGTGGCTATTATGTGGAACTGAATGGTGTTGTAAAATAAAAAATAAATTAAAAAAAAAACTAAAATCAGACTTCCTTGTGGCTGGTGCTATACTGCTGTAACAGTAGAAAAGTGAGCCCTAAAATAAAGAATAAATTCACCAGCCTGAAGATGGCCACAGGTGAGCAGTAAGGTGAGAACTTACAGGTGCCTCATGACTGCTGAAAATGGGAATGGGCATTCCTAGACTATACTACTGTCCATGGAGGTAAGCTATGTAGTTTGTTTTAACTTTTGGACCCTTGGAATAAATGCAAAGGAATAGCAATGGCTATTGTTATCAGACACTGGTGGACGTGTCTAAGAACTTGGTTGTGCTAGCTTATTTAGTCCTGCCAGTCACTCTTTTTTAAAGATAAAGAATCTAAAGTGAGTGAAGCGAGTGGATCCATGATAAGGCACTGGCCTAGCATGTGCAGAGAGCCCTGGATTCAACCCCCATCACCATGACAAGATGACAAGAAAGGGAGAAAAGAATCTGAACCCTGAAAACATTAATCCTCACCTAGTAAAAGTTAAGAAATTAAACCTCAATAAAACCCACAGGTTAAAAATAAACAAAATAGAGAAACAGAACAGGTATCAAGCTGACCTATAAGAAGAATGCACATCAAGCTCCTTGGAGGTTCTATTGCTGTTCTAAGAGGAGTATGTGTAGCCTGATAAACACACTGGAAAACACAAAACTGATAAATAAGATTGAGGCATTTATTTCATGGTGCCCAGAGAAAAATAACAAATGAATGTTAAGGAAAAGAGAATGCAGGAAATAAAGACACAAGAATAAGTTTAGAATAGAGACACCAGTGAAACCTAACACTGCCTCCTCACAGCTGGTGAATAATTTGTCTAAATGATAGAGTTGAGATACAAGTCCAAAACTGACTCTTGGGCCTTAGTCTGAAGGGCTACAGATAACTTGAAGGGCATGGTCTTAAGAAAAGCAACTTAAGAAAAAGCAACTTATATTTAGTTTGACCTAAATATAAGTAATGCCTGCTTTATATATGGAGTTCAACTATGAAGTCATTCTTGTGTTTGCAACATAAAACTGTTTTTGAAACCTTAAAAAAGGTCTGTTTTAAAATATCTCTCTGTCTCTCTGTCTCTTTCTTTGTCTCTCTCTCTCTCTTTCTCTGTTTAATAATTGCTTAAGACTTATGTGAAGTTCAATATTATGTCCTACAAAACATTTGATATTTTACACAAAAGGAGGAATTTTGTTACACTACACTGAGTGGGATCATGAAAAATACGTTGAAAACAAATGTTGTCTTATAGTCACTAATAAGATTCTAGGTGACTTTAAATATATATATATATATATATATATATATATATATATATATATATATATATATATCCTGTGATATTCAACAAATATTAACTCCACAAATTCAGCCCCGGCTTCTCCATTTGCCCTGGGGTTTTTACATACCTCTTCGAGCCTAAACCCCAGGACAGCTCTCCCAAGCAGATGACCTCTAGGTACATCCCCAGACCAGCAACTTCCATCACCTCATGTGTTAGTTGGCTTTGGGTTGTGGTGACAAAATACCTTCCTGAAAGCCAGCTTGGAGGAAAGGTTTGGTGTACTGCATAGCGTCAGAGACTTCAGTATATGTGGTTTGTGAATGCTGCTTCTGAGCCTGTGATCAGGTGGAACATCACAGAGGGTGGTGGGAGAAATGGGGGACAAAATACACAATTTAAGAACACGCACTAATGGCCCCCTTCCTCCAAGGAGGCCCCACCTTCCAGAGTTCTGACCACATCCCCAAAACCCAGAAACATGAATCCATTTGTGTTCACTGCTCTAGAGGTGATGGGACCTGGGAGAATGGAGGCCGACTAAAGTCTCATGCCATACTCAACTTTATTCAGAGCCTCAGACAATTTATACTCTGTGGATTAAGGAGAGTCACCTGAGTAAAGTGTGCAATCACAGGATAACGCATGTGGCAAAACGTGTTTTTCCATAGAGTCATATAAACAAATAACAATAACCAGTTGTAGTGAATAATCTGGAGTAAACCCACTCCTATCCAATATACCAGGGAGGGTCATGAAACACATTCCTAGAACATTTTCACGTTTTGAAGAAACTGGGGTCACAAGACTCTTATTTTTCTGGAGTTCTCTCAGGAGCACTCAGAATTTTCCTCACAGGACTCCATTCTTGGACCATGTTCTGACACACTGATATGGTCACATTCAACATGACCAGTCATCTCTCAAAGTACCACTATGCCCTCAACACGGCTGTGGGGTGGGAGGGCAGGAAGGATGCATGGGACCCAGTTTTCAGAGTCCTTTTCAGACCCAGATCCTAACACCTAGACCGGCTGGACATGGAGATTCTCAGGCTCCTCCTCAGGCCTGCTGACCCCGACTCTAGAGGCAGAGGAGCTCCAAGACTTGTGTTTTAACAAGCCCCATGATTTCAGTGAATCTGAGTTAAACAAGAACTCAGAAGCAACTGTGGAGGCCCCCCAGGGCCGGCGCCCTGCTTATCACATCCACAAGTGTTGGCAACTTACACTGAGTTTTAATGGCCCTGACCAAAGCAGGAGGCTAATTACCAAAGAAAGAACTTCTGGGCTCTCACAGAAGAAGAGTTCTACATTTGCAAAATTGGTCTGAAATCAGCACTTCCTCCAGCACACAGCAAGAAATGACAAGAAATGTAATGAGCTGATAATGCTAAGATATACTTGGCCTGTGCATTTGATCACTCTCCTGGGTAGACTTGCCCTGCCCCTGAAAAGGATATTAACAAGGAAAAAAAGTGAAGAAGTGAGCCCTGAGCTCAAGGACAGCCAATTAGAAAGTGACTTGATAGAGTAAAAATAAGCTGTACCCGCACTTTATCACCAATTATCCCGGGATGATGATGACTAGATTTGTTTTGTACCTTCCCTTGTCTTGTTCCTGTGCATATGTAGAGAAGAAAATGAAGAAAAATGTGTCCCTCGAGTTTCTGTCAGCAGTGTGGTGTCAGCAGATACAAGCTCCTCGGGAGCCAAGGAATATTGGTCTCTTAGCAAAACGGAGCAGAACATATGCTTTCTTTATTTTGTTTTGATTTTGCTTTTTAATTTTAAATAATGGAGGGTGTGGTATTTTTTTCTATTTCCAAGTCAAACAAAAGATTAAGCTGGAGATGAGTGCCGAGTAGAGCTGCGCGATTGAGCAGAAGGGGGAAGATGGGAAGGGTATGTGGTTCTCAGCTATTACTTTTCCCATGGGCATGCACAGGAAATGGAATTTCTCAAGGAGCCAGACTCTCTCCCTTGCTGGGATGTTCTGGAGCAGTGGGTTAGAGGGCAACACTCCGCAATGAATCCCTGACATCTGATGCAGGTGCTCTTTACCTGGCACTTGGAAGAAAGTCCTTTTAAATCGCATCTTTTAAATTATATAGACAACATGTGCTCATTTGAAGTGAAGCTGGAATTCAAAGGTTATGTCCATAGTGTCAAGATTTAATATAAATAAGTTTGGAAAAGGCATTAAAGGAGAAGCCCTCCGTTGTGTTCATTTCTGTGTGAACCCTGTGCTGGGGAGAGCGGACAGAACGGACAGAGGAAACACTTATATATCCATATTACAAGTGTACATTTGTGTTTCCAATGTAGAAGAGAATCTGCAGCTACACCCTGTACATCTACACACTGCTAACTGCATTCTGACTCGATCTTTGACCCTAGTGGTGCGCCAGAGGAAGTTCAGGCTCTGCAGGCCCTGAGAGGATGGGCATCCAAGGCACGAAAGAAAGACGGTAACAAGAGAGCAGTGCTGGTGATCGATCACACAGAGAAGAGAGAAGCACCGGGAATCACAGACCTGCCCACGGGGATAAAACTAAACTCCGGGATGCTTGCCTGCCTTTCTTCCCACTTGTTATAAAGCCTGCTGGTTGGAGATGGTGGGTGAGGGTGTGAAATTTGGGAATGTCAATCCTCAGCCTTCCCAGACTGCAAGCTCTCTAAATAAAGTGCACTTCAGAGACTCAGTGCTCTCTCGGTTGGCATTTGTGCTTACTGGGATTGAGTTACATCGAGTCCTAAGGGATGCAAACATCTCCACACCCTGATGTCTGGTGCATGGTACACGGCTTGGTTGCACAAGCTCCCATGACTGGGAAGATGCACCTAGAGAAAATGATAAAGGGCTCAGTTGCCGACCAGTACCAAGGATAAAGGTGACCATGCTGGTGGGAACATTCAGAACCAAATTGCTTATGTTGTGACCTCAACTGTGCCCTCTTCTGCCAAGGTTCCCACCAAATTCCCAAGCCTCATTCTCCATTCTTAGTTTTCCAACCAGTTCTGCATGCCCCACTGAACCCACTCTTTAGAATATTCTCAGTAGTGGTGATTTTTTTAACCTTTTGAGGATAAGTTTGAATTTTTGGAGAGATAAAGGATTTTGAAATAAGAAATGATATAAATTGATATCATACTTGGACACAAACATACACACCCATACACATACCACAGGTTTTCCTGCCTGAGAATGTAAGTAGTCAGAAAAAAAATGTTTTGAACAATGGAAGCATGGTGAAATCGAGTGCATTTTCACATTTCTTGACCTCTCTCTTCAAAGGGATGGGCTTCGTTTGATTGTTGATTCATTTATAAATGAAACTTGGTCTCATTACTGCTTACCTAATGTGAAGCCTGTATGAGCTGAGGCATAAAAGGACCTCATGGTGATGCTCAGAACCCTTTATAATTAAGAGGAAAACTATATTCAGACTCATGGCTTAATTAAATTAAACCTCATAAGTACAACTCTATTTTGCTCTGGCTAAAAATGTATTGTGCATGCTATCATAATAATAGCATGGCTTTGGCCTGATAGTTGACCTACATAAACAAAACATTATCTCCAAATAGTATTTTGTGGCCACTAAAACAAACAAATATTTGAAGTATTTTGTTTTAGGTTATCATGCAGGTTTACAATATCTATTTGTAGATTTCCAAAACACAACAGTGCTGAAATACACATTTTTCATCTTAGCTGTATGTCACACAACTCACCCAATGAAGTATAAATTAAGTGTACACTTTGATGGGCTTTAGCACATACCCCATTATTCAACTGTGATTTAAGAGGCACTAACAAAGGGTTTGAGAAATAGCTCAGTGGTAAGAGCACTTGCTGCTCTTGCACAGAACCTGAGTTCAGTTCCCAGCAGCAGCTCCCAGACATTTGTAACTCCAGCTCCAGGGAATCCAGTGCTCTCTCCTGGCCTCTAAAGACACCTGGACACACTGGACATAATTCTCTCTCTCTCTCTCTCTCTCTCTCTCTCTCTCTCTCTCTCTCTCTCTCTCTCTCACACACACACACACACACACACACACACACACACACATTATATAAATAAAAAGGTTTTAATCTTTTTTACAAAGAAAGCATCTTATTACATCTTGTATGTGTGTGTATGCACACCCATGCACATATATGTCTGTGTATGTTTCTGAGGACAACTGGCAGGAATCAGTTCTCTCCTCCCACCACATAAATTGTGGGAATCAAATGCTAGTAATCCAGTTTGGCAACAAGGGTCTTTACTGGTTGTGCAATCTCTCTGGCCCCAAAATTAAATATCCAGATGCTTTCTCATTTGATGAAATCAAGACTGATATTTGATTTTAAAATCAGGTAAAATGAGAAACCATAAAATGTATATGGCATATCTACTATTAATCATTGTCATTTAAGTTACAAGTCATGTTTAGTAAAAATTGTCCTTTGAAGCAATTAAATCACTATTTATCACAGAATAATCATTCTACTTGCTCATTATTATTCTACTGTTGCTTGTTGGTTGGTTCAGTCTCATGTTCAAGACAGGATCAAATTTAGGGCTTTGTTCCCCACTATTGGCTGTACATTCATGTTCTATCTCTTCACTTATTTCCTCTTTTAAAGTTAAGATCAATACACTTAATATAGAATATATATGATTCATATGTCATTCATAATTTATTTTCTAATAAGTCACCAAACTAAATATCCTATTACTCTGTCTTCTTATAAATAACTAATACTTTCAATTGTCTGAGAAATTACTGATAAGCTGTACTCGTGATTAGTTTTAAGACTTATAATTTCCTATAGCAGAAGGTTTTCTATAAAGAAAGAGTGAATATTCTGGGCATTGTGGCCATATGGTCTTACTCACAAGCATGCAATTCTATGCTATAATCATGCCAAAACCTTGCTGTAAAGATAGGGAAATGCACCCATGGACCCTCAAAAATGTGGTTGCCTCAATAAGACCTGCACAATGACAACGCCAGCTGACATTCCAGTGTGGATGGGGACGTTCCACAAGGCCCTACCCCCAGATAAAGAGCTACAGGCAGCCAATAGCTACCGAGAGAGGGAGCATCAGTTTTCTCCAGGGATGAGCTCCTTGATGTCATCCAATCCCAAGTGGTCAGCCTTAAACACATGTGTACTATGCCATTTAACAACACTAAATGGACTCAGAAGATTTGATATAGATAGATAGATAGACAGATAATTGATAAACATAGATATGTGATGTATGATATATATATATATATATATATATATATATATATATATATATATTCATGTATGTACAATTGTTATTACCTGTATGTATAACAAAAAAAGAGGACATGAATTTGAGAGAGGAGGTAATTAAAAAACAACGAAGTATAACTTTCAAAGTTAAAAGCCTGACTCTGATCTAAATATGAAGTAAACACATATGAAAGATTCATTTGATTCATCAATGTGGGAAGCATTAATGCATAAGATAAGAGAACAAAGGTGAGTCAAAGGGGTAGAGGAAATGGAGGAATATTATCACTGATAAAGAGTTTGTAAAATAAATGCCAAAATGCATACAAAACTTGCTGGTGTCCCACACTAACTGTGACCTCTGGAGATTCCCTTTCCACTAAACAGAATTTACCAAATCACGGTCAGTTTCGCGTTAGTCACCACCCCCCAACAAAGTTAAAAATATGCCCATCATTAGCATCTACTGAGTTAACAGGAAAACCCCAGGGAATTGGATAACCCTGTGTGAATCTCTTACACATTTCAAGTTTGGGCTATCTTTTTCTTTAAACATTTCACTCCAGTACTAAACAGTAAACAGTGACTTTTCTGTGAAAAAATAATTTCAGTTATATAAGACATGTCCTTATAGTTCATCTTTCCAAAATGAGTTTAAACATTTTACTATTAAGTTCTATGGTTTTTGTTGTTTTGTTTTGTTTTGTTTTCCAGACAGAGTTTCTCTGTGTAGCTTTGCCTTTCCTGGAACTTACTCAGTAGCCCAGGCTGGCCTCAAACTCACAGAGATCCACCTGCCTCTGCCTCCCAAGTGCTGGGATTAAAGGCATGCGCCACTACCACCCGGCAAGTTCTATGGTAAAGGCATGACTCTCCATCCTTAAGGTCACAGTATTTGGAAATCAGAGTGCCCTCAGTGACTATGCAACTATGGGTGTACACTTAAGAGAGATTGCACACTCCAGGGTGTCTGTACTACTATCTCTCAATCTGCCTGACCTTCTTGCATGATGATTTGCATCTTATCTCCCATCAAAAGTTGGAGTGAGTGGTCCCTTTCCTTAATCAGAACAAGCTTGTAACTACAAAGGAAGTTAAGGACTTAGGACTTCCAAAAGTTAGAGCCTGAAGAGCCATATAGCTTTTTTTCTGTTTCATTGACACTAAGGAGTGTAGAAGACATCCAATGCACTGTAAGGAAGCCCTGATTAATACCAGTACAAGGACCACATAGAGAGACCTCACACAAGTACTCCAGCTCAGTCCACAGCTCCAAACATCACAAAGAACCATGCTGTGTATGGTGGCTCACACCTGTAATCCCAGTATTAAAGAAGGGACAACAAGAGGATCATTGAGAGGTAGCGGCCAGCCTGGGCTACAAGAGTGAGACACTGTCTTAAAACAAGAAAACAAAAGATCCTTCCATATGTTCCAGTTCTCAGCCTGGGAATGATGCCAAGCCCACCCACCTTCCCAGATGAGGACCACAACTTGGTAGAATTCCACCAGACAGAGCAATTGTTCCCTGTCCAAATTCATGACCCACGGTCTGGGATGTTTGAGAGACAATAATATTGACTGTGACTGTTTGAAATCACTTCTTAAGCAACGGTGTGCCATTATAGACCCAAATTCCAAAAGCCATCCAAGTTGATTTGGTGTAAAAACTTCTTTTAAAAATCTGTTGATTTCCTGATATCAAAAGCACCTTTCTATTCTAGCTGTACTCTATAGATATTACTGTGACATTTTTAAAAAAACTCACTTCTTGGTTTCTATGTTTGCTGGTAGTAACTGCACTGCTTCTAGGAAAGGCTTGCCTGCAGCTGGTGGCTATGGCCCAGAACCAAGATGAAGTGCCCTCTCTGTGGATGTGAACTTCAGCTCAAGTCATGACCAGGACAGTGAATTAGGCAGGGTTGGACTGGTCATTGCTGCCATAGGATTTGTAGGCCTTCTAGGATTTAACTCCAAATGACAAAAGACAGCAACAGTAGTTGTCTGCCCTGCTGCTGAGAAGAGAAAACTATGGGAAGCTCATTATTGGATTCTGCTCTTAAATCAGCCAAAGAGGAAAGAACATTCGGTTACTGTTAGTGCATGCATGCATGCGCGCTGGCTTTTTGCAATAAAATGCCTCTGAGCTATTAAAGAAAATCTCACCTATGTTCTTTTTTTGAAAGCACTTTTGCTGAAAACATCCTATGATAGAGTACTATGGGATGTCCTCTCATGCAATGTTACCTCATCAATTGCCATTAACACTCATTACCTTTGAGGACAGCGAGGCAAGCTGTCCCCTAACAGTGCTCAGCACACAGCCTCACGCTGGAGTAAGCTCCCTTATTCTCCTCCTCTCAACGCTGCTATTAGGCCAAAGCTGCTCTGCATTACCAATTTTTTTCATTAAAGTGGAATTAAAAAGCTCACGCTTAGGGAGTTATCTGGCAAGAGAGCCCACCTAGATTTTTACAAAACGACCGTAATCTCTTACCATCGTCTTTATCCTCAGCTCCTCCAACAACTCTTTTTACATTCTTCACCTTACCAAGTTTTCCAACTAGGTTTTTAATCTTAATTTTCAAAGAAAACGTATTTTTGCATTCATATTTTATAGGTATTTTTATACTCTCTGGTTGATTTTCATGAAAGAATAATAGATGTGACTACTATTGTAACTAGATTTCATAACAGCCTCCAGCGGCCCTCTCCTAAAGTATACACAACTTAATACAGTCCTCTTGCATGCTGACTAGTGTTGAGTTGTATAACTAACAGAACATCTCAGAAATGACCATACATGGCTTATGACACTGTCATCGAAGGCATTATGGCTTTTATCTTGTTCTCTCTAGGATGACTCACTCTGGGATGAGCCAACTGTCATGTCATAATGGCACATGACTCCATAGCAAGACACGAAGGCCTCCTGCTGACAGCCATCGCCAGCTTATCCACTACAAGCATGAGTCAGAATGACATCTATCAGCCCCCGTAAGCACTCAGAGGACTGCAAACCCTCCCAGGAACTTGGTCACAACCTCCAAGAGATCTCCAAGTCAGTTACTCTGATTAAGCTGAACAGAATCCCAGACACATACACACTGGGGATTAACAAACATTCTTTGTTTTGTTTTGTTTTTTGTTTTGTTTTGTTTTGTTTTGTTTTGTTTTGTTTTGTTTTGTTTTGTTTTGAGCTAGGGTTTCTCTGTGTAATTCCCCCTAGCTGTCCTGGAACTCACTTTGTAGACCAGGCTGGGCTCTAATTCAGAGATCCACCTGCCTCTGTCTCCCAAGTGCTGGGATTAAAGGCGTATGTTACCATGCCTGGCAACTTATTGTCATTTTTTAAAACCAGTAAGTTTTAATCTATTATGAACTTAAAAACTAATGAAGGTAGTACGAATGGGTTTAGGAATGGATACCCAATACAACTGGTATGAACAGATTTGGAGTTAAATAAAGTTAGCAAATGTTATAGAAGATAAAGCTCAATGGTATGCTAGAAGACAGCCAACTGGCTCTGGTCATGTAACACTATGTAGTGGACATGCATCTGTATACATCTATGGAGGATACGGACAACACTGGTTTACCCAACAACTTTGCTAATCAGCAGTCCGTGAAGAGAATGCCAAGCCATCAGGATATCATTGGGATGATAGTTGTTTCATTGTTATTGTTTGTTTTTGTTTTCCAGAGCAAATATTGATGCAGCTTTTTGTCTTAATTCCAAAACTCTGCCTTCCCTGCACTTTCTATGACAATGGGTGGAATGCCTTTATGTGTTTCCTTTTCTAGTGCTTACGATAAAGATCTCAGAAGTGTCCAGTCAAGGCAGCTGACCAAACTACCTGCCACACAGTGCAGTAGAGAACACCTCATGAACCTCAGTCCTGCTTTTCTCTACCTCACATGCCTGGACATCATCTTTGGGATGAGAGAAGAATGGAGAAACAACTCTGGAACATCAACATCCTGGACTAGATTTAATCACGAGGTGGAGCTATGCTATGACTTGAACAGAAACATTTTACTATGCAGACTTACCCATGGAAAAAGAATAACTATAACATGCAGTGAAATGTTTTTATGATACCCAAGACTGGAAATTCAAGGAAAGGTGTATGTGACAGGAATCCTAACGCTAGGTTCAGTCCTCAATGTATGGTGTGAGTCACTGGACAACTAGAGACAGGAGGAGTTTCCTGTCTTGTTCATTCCAGAGCCTGTCTACAAGCAAGAAGCAGGCAGGACTATCCTCAATGCATGCAGTGGGGCAGGGTTGTAGCTAGTAGATGTGAGGGAGGTGTGGAGAGGGGATGGAAGTGTCAGTAACAATTCCATAGAGGTTGATAGATGGCAGGTGAGTCCCAGCCAATAGCACACACCAAGGGGTATTGGGGCGGGGAGGGAGGGATGTGTGTGGAAATATCAAAGCAGACACAAGGCTTGGAGTGTGCTACATCTAGGTGGCTACAGTGTAGGAACATGGCCAGCTGGTATGCCCTCAGTTGTAAAGGGACCAAGAGACTTCACTTTTTAGACCAATGGCTGAGGCAGAACACTACCAGAGTCTTCACACCACTGTGTAATAGAAACAGTAAGAGTCCTTTCTCTATGAGGTGTCCTCAGAGCATCCCTGAGACTGTAGGAACAAACAGGACATAGAAAAAATGGGAGCACAGTTAAAGTCTCCTCCTGGCTTTTTCCAGACATTGGGTGCTTTTTCTCTACAGAGATCATGGCCCAGATCTGAACAGACCACTAAGTCAAGTATTCCATATTTTTCTGATGTTTCTGTTGTCCCTACTTGAGATAGCAAGAACTGTAGAAAAAGGCAAGTCCCTTTTCCCATGAGACCAAAAATGGCCTCTGCTTGTTCTAATCCAACTCATCCTTCCCAGAGTGACCAAACCCTCCACACTCTGAAAGAAATTTTACACTTTTTTTTTTCTTTTGGAAATAGGGTTTCTTATAGCCCAGGCTAGCCTCTTTTGCTATGAAGCCCAGACTGATATAAATTTTTCTTTTACTCAATTTTATGATACACAAAAATTGAGAGAACCCTTGCTTCTTTTGATCAAGTTGAGCTTTGCTTCCAACACTGCCAGCACTGTCTAAAACAGCTTATAGTTCTTTCATACTAATTATAAAAGCCCTAAATTCACTCCTGGTCCCTCAATTTCTCATTCTCCAGTCATGGCTACCAAAAGGTGTCTTGGTCAGACCATGTATAAAATCATGTACATAAAATTTCAGGAGAAAGGGGGTACATATTTCAAAATCACTTCGTTCCAGTTAGAACTTCAATTCTCACTAGTAAATAAATGAGAATAAATGAATGGATGGATGGATGGATGGATGGATGGATGGATGGATGGATGGATGAAAAAGTTAGAAGATGGGCTAGCACAGAAAACATTGGACTAGAAAAGATACAAGCTCAGAATGTTCAGGAATGCTTACATCATAAAATACTCAAGGACATTGACACCATAAACAGCCTTCCACTATCTGTCCTTAGAAGGTAAGAATAAAATAATTCAGTCTATGGAAACTAGGGCACTGATAACTTTTGCAACACTAAAAAGAAAGGGAAAAAAGCAAAAATGCTGCCAGTGAACTCCAACACAGTCGGTGAATTATGCATCTCAGTTTGAGAATTGATACTGAAACATGGATTTTTAAAAAGCAAGTCTTAAAAGGAAGGAGATGTAGAGGAAGATATAGTTAAATCCTGAAAACAATATCCAAGTTATGCTGGAAGGCTGAGGCTGCGGCTCAGTGTGTAGAGCATTTGCCTAGCATGCATGAAGCCCAGGGTGAGGTCCCAAGCACCAAATAAACTAAGCATAGTAGCACATACCTATAATGCCAGCACTCAGGAGGAGGAGGTGGGAGGAACAGAAGAGTTCAAAGTCATCTTTGGCTACATCGTAAGTTTAAGGCCAACCTGGGCTACACAAAACACTGTCTCACAATGAAGAAAGAAACTGAAGAATGCATCAGAACACAGAAAGACCTTCAAAGATTGGTGGAACTAATATTAGAAAAATGACCATTCCACCAAATGCAGCTAAATGCAAGTCACAATAAAATTCCAGCATAATTCTTCACAGAAATTGAAAAACAATCTTAAAATTCTTGTGAAAGCACAAAAGATCTGGTAGTTGAAACGATCCTGAAAAACAACATTGTCCTAGAGGCATCATGAGACCAGATTTAAAGCTGTACTATAAAGCCAAAATAGTACAACAGCATGGTATTAGCATAAAAATATACAACTGAATAGAATTGAAGACACAGATATAAGTCCATCTCTTGATGATAGACTGTGATATAGATGTGTAAGCCAAATAAACCTATTCTTCCCTAAGTCATTTTTGGTCATGATGTTTACCACAGCCGTAGAAAACAAACAACTAGGAAGCATGCTCATCCTTGTTCATAGATACTCTGCTCACAATACTTAGGATATAGAATCAGCCTAGATGCCCATCAACTGAAGAACAGATAATGAAAATATGGTACCTATATATAATGGAATTTTATTCAGCTGTAAAGAAATCAAAAATTTTCAGGAGGGAGCTGGAAAACATAGTGAGGTAATCAAGACCCACAAAGACAACTGTGACATTTTCTCACTCAAACGTGTATCTTAGCGTTACGTTTTTAGATTTGTGCATTTAATTTGGAATATCTACAGAATCCAGAAAACTAGAAAGGGATTATTGATCCATAGGAGGGATAAAAATATTAAGAAGTGGATATTAGGACATAGGTTAAATATGAAGGGAGAAAAAAGGTTTTAGTGGAGAAATGGAATGGAGAGTAGGACAGAGAAGGGGGGTGAGAGAGGAATAACAAACTCTAAGGATGTTTGAAAATGTCATACAAAAATCTACTACTGTATAAGCTTCCTAAACAATGATAGATAAGTAGGTAGGTAGGTAGATAGATAGATAGATAGATAGATAGATAGATAGATAGATAGATAGATAGATAAAGCTGGGTGACAGTGGTGCATGCCTTTAATCCCAGCACTCGGGAGGCAGAGCCAGGTGGATCTCTATGAGTTTGAGGCCAGCCTGGTCTACAGAGTGAGATCCAGGACAGGCACCAAAACTACACAGAGAAACCCTGTCTCGAAAAACAAAACAAAAAAATAGATAGATACATAGATACATACATAGATCAATACATAGATAGATAGATAGATAGATAGATAGATAGATAGATAGATAGATGATAGATAGATAGATAGATAGATAGATAGATAGATAGATAGATAGATAGATAGATAGACAGATAGTAGTAGTAGTAGATAGATGGGTTTAATTGGAGTTAGCCTACATAGAAAATTATGCTCATCCCAGAAGCTATAGGTCACCAAATAAAATGCCCAGTGCCAAGTGTTAAATACCTTCTCTTGAGTTGTTGATTAGAGGTGCCTCAGAGACCACCAAAACAATACAAGACATTGCCAAGCTCTTGGTAACCAATTAAAACTTGTTTCAGTATTTTTTTTGCAGTAGAAGGTTGTTAACACAAAAACTCAGAACTGGTCAAAGTCTAGAAACTGTGACTGAAAACTTTCTAGCCCCAAATGGGATGTCTATATCAGAGCCCTGACCCAAGGTTCACAGATCATCATAGAAGATGGTGGTAGGAAAATTGTAAGAGCCAGAGGTCCGGGGGAATTAGAGCAAAAACAGTGTCTTCTGGACATAATGCGACTAATGAGCTCAAACGCACAACAGCTGAGGTATCCTACACAAGATCAGTCCTACACAAGATCCTCCAGCCAAAACTCTAGAATGGAGTGAAAATGGGTTCATGAGCCATGCCCCTAACTAAGAAGCTACAAATAGTGGATGGCTTCTGGTGGGGGGGGGGTTAGTTTTCTTTTAGGGAGATAAACCCAGTAGGTCAATGATGCTCCAATGGATGGTCCTACACCAGAAGTATATGGACAGAATGAATTAGAGTCAATGAGTAATTACATTTTTAAAACAAGAAGGCATGAAGTTGGGGGTGGATAGAAAGATGGGGAAAGATCTGCAAGGATTTAAGGGGAATAGCTGAGGGTGAATATGATCAAAAATACATTATATAAAATTCTCAAAGAATTAATAAAAATAGTTTTTAAAAAGGCCCTGTCTCAGTTGATACATAAATGATTAAGCCCCAGGATTCAAATTATACTAGAGATACGAAAAATTCTTCACAAGAGCTTTTGAGATGATTTCTAATTTTTTTTTTTTTTTTTTTTTTAGCATTTCTAACTTCTGGAATTTACTATAGAAAAAAAAAAAGGTACAAAACTGTAGATTTTTGAAGCAAGTATGTAAGTGCTCCCAAATGTTACAACAGTCAGGTACGGCAATAAAAAAAATGAGAAAACGTGTACAACTGGAAACCTGGAAATGTCACTGGTGTCTGCACAGACTGCTGAACAATACGACTGAGCAGTGATGGGCGAGGGCAACAGTGTCCTGTGACAGAAAGATTGTCTCCAGTGTGTCTTAGAAGCACGGGGTACCGCCAAAAACTGTCTTGTAAAAAATCTTCTCCAAACTAAAAAAAAAAAAAAAAAAAAAAAAAGTGGTGGTCTTTGGGCCCAGTTTAATTTTCCATAGAGAACAGAAACACAGTGTCTGTCAAGTTCATCCTTCTCCACCAGCTACAAATGGATAGCACACACAGAGACAGAGAGAAAAAAATCCACACTTGAAAAAAATACGAAGCATGAATATGAATATTAAAATCCCATCTATGTAGTATCTGTTAAAATAAACAGAGGAACCAGAACACTAATAGAGTTGCTCACGTACGTGTGTTTCAGGATTGGATAACCTATTAGGCAGCTTGACTCCCGGAGAAAACGGATTCTTCCTTTCAGCAGCCATTGATTGACCATAGCTCTTGACCTAGAGGTGGGACCTCGTGGAATTTCCTGCGTATATTGGCATATCAGTAGGCTATGTGGTATGTGTGTGTGTGTGTGTGTCTGTCTGTCTGTCTGTCTGTCTGTCGGTCTGTCTGTCTGTAACAATAATAACTGAAGAAGAAAAGATCATGAATTTGAAAGGAACTAGAGGGAAACAAAGGAGGAGTTAGAAGAGGAAGAAAGATGGAAGTAAGTATTCAAAAGTTTAAAAATGAAAAAAAATTAAACAATAGCATCTAAGTATAAGGCCAACATTAACAGATTATAATTCATCTCCTGTTTATGTACACTCAAAACTATATGTTTATGAAGTTAGATTCTACTTACAAAAATATCCAGTAATAAATCAGCCAGGCATGGTGGCACACAACAGTAATCCCAGTACCCAGGATGCTGAAATGGGAGAATCACTGTGAGGTTAAGGCAAACCCAAACTATGGTGTGAGACCCTGCGTTGATTTTTTTTTTAATCAAAATTATTATCAGGGAATTTGAAATAATTTAAAGATGCCTATTTAATATTCTCATTTTACATTGAAACATCTAAGAAAATGTGTATGTGCACACATACACATACACACACACATTTTTAAAAGGCTCCTTCCTGGTCCTGACTCAGTGATTAAAACTTGAAAGCAAGCATCATGACAAGTCATGCAATCTTCAATTTAATGGGACAACTTGTTGTTTTGTGGCAGCTCTTAAAACTCAGCTTCCCAAGTCCTGAAAATTGTCATTAACACCAATAATGATACAAAATGAGAGTATGATTTATATAAATGTACTCAATATAATTGGTGAAAAGGCCATTTATTGCGACTGATGTATTCACTGAATTCAAAAAGTAAATTACTGAAGATCCAGGCTTCCTGCAGGAGTAGGAGATTAACTACATGGAAATCAAAGAAAAGCTAAGGGAAACACCGAGTTCACATGTGGAGAAAATATTAAAAGCCTCTCACTGCAGGCAATAAGCTCAGGCAATGTATTTGTGGAGCCAGTTCTAACATTCATTAGGTGTTATGAAAAGGAGCAGTACAGACCCAGGGGTGTGAGATATCAGGCTGCTGGCAGCAAAATGAAAACCAATAATAAAAGGACCACTCTTGAAACAGAGCACAGGGACCGTTCATCAACACCAGCAATGTCCTGGACCCACTGGAAGCACATGGGTGCAAATGACCATAAGTGAGCCTTATGAAAAGGTAGAAAGAGAAACTATAACATAGCATCAACCTGAAAAGGATCCAAAAATTCCAAGGAGCACTGGCATCTTGATGGATGGGGTGGAATATGCAAGTAGGGTGGCCACCTGAAGATGTTATTGGAGAGACCTCACAAACATCTGCACTTAAAAAGAATCTTTTTGTACTGACATTGTTCATGGAGACCCTTGCTGGCCATTCCTTTAAAAGCTTTTTAGACTTTAGTGTTTCTATTAGCTGGAAAATGTGGGATGTCAAATCATTTCTAGTGGTCACCAGAGCCTGTTCCCTCAAAGGATGCCATCATGCTGCCTTCCTTGCTGATGAACACATCTTCAGAGGTCATCTTAAATGGTAGCTCCTAGTGACATCTCCCTCCAACTTCCCTGGGACACTTACCTCTCCTCTTCAGCTCTGTACTGTATGTGACACTGATTTCCTTGTCTATAGCTACATGTAGATATTGCTGTGTTCCTCCCTGAGCTGAGGCCTTTTAAGAGTATAGCCATCTCCCTTCCTCCCTTATTGCCAAGCCTTTGGTATCAGACATTAGGCTCCACAATAAGTGGGGTAAATAGAAGGGCTCTAACTAGATGGAGAGCTAACTAGTCCTTATGAATGGATGTCCTACAGCCAGAATAGATTCTGTTGAGGGTGTTGATGTCACAGTAGTCATCCTGAAGCATAAGTGTTGGCACTAGATTGTTTGAGCAGATCCTGAAAGTGTCTTAGACAAAAACAATGCTCAAGAAATACATGAGCACAAATGAGGAGGTAGAGAAGTAAAGGCACAAGGACAGTAATGAGAAAGATGGGGAGTGAGTGAGGACATTTTAAACAATATTGAATCTTTTAAGCCATGATGTGAGGTCTCTTCATCTCTTTGTGTCTTCAGTGTTTTTTTTTTCAGTGTTTTTTACTGTAGAGATTGTTCACATCCTTATTCATACATGCATATGTTTTAATATACACACATATATGTGTGTGTATGCTATACTGTAAATGGAATTGCCTTCTTAAGTTCTGTCATAATTGGCATATTGAAAAACTATTATATTTTCATGTTAATTTTGTATCCTGCTACTTTGCTGACTTAGTTAGCTTTAATGATCTCTTGATGGGCTCTCTAGGTTTTCCTATGTGTATAATCACACACTATTAGAAATAGGGAGAAGCTGACTTTTTCTTTTCCTACTTGTATGAATTTCATCTCTGTCTCTTGGCTTATTGCTAAAGCTACAATTTCTTGTTCTACATATTGAGTAAGAGCAGAGGGATTAGACATCCTCGTGGTGTTCCTGGTCTTATTGTGTCCCTGTTCCTCAAAGCACATCACAGTCAGTCTTATTTCTATCAACATATCAGTGACATTTGTTCATAGAATTAGAAAAAAATCAAAATTTATATAGAATCACAAAATATCCAGAATGACCAAAGCAATTGAGCAAAAAGAGCAAAATTAGTGACGTTACAATACCAATTTCTAGATAATACTACTGTATACCAAAACAACAGAAACAGCATGCAGACCAATAGGCTAGAAATACAGGACCCAGAAATAAACGCCTAAATCCACAGTCAAGCAATTCTCCACTGAAGTGCCGAAAGCATACACTAGTGAATGGCTAGCATCTTCAAAAAACAGTGGGAGAAAGACTAGATATCCACATGCAGATGATTGAAACTTGGTCCTCATCTCTAACCCTCTACAAAATCAACCTAAGAAAAGGGACCTGCGGGAGCAGGAAGAGAGGACAAGAGTAGGGGGCTGAATAGGAGCAAAATACAGTATATGCACGTGGGAAATGTCAATGAGATACGCTATTTGGTGCAGTTGATATACACTAATTTAAAAGAAAAAATCTTGAAGTTGATAAAAGATCCTAAAGTAGGATCTGAAACTACAGGAAAAAAAAAACATTTCTAGATACTATAGACAAGTGATGGTTTCCTGGATAGGACTCAGGAGCACAAGAAGCTGAAGAATTGACAAAGGAAAACACATCACATGAAAAGGCTTCCGAACAGCAAGAGAGAGACAGACCATCAGCAGAGCAAACAACAATGTGCAGAGTGGGAGAGATCTTAGCAGTTGTTCATCTGGCAGATGGTTAACAACCAGCATATGTAAAGAACTAAACAACAACAACAACAAAAAATGAGTAATCCAATTTTTTAATGCCCAAGAGACTAAATAAATACATCCCAAAAGCAGAAATACAAATGGCCGGTAAGTACTGAAAAAGTGTTCGTTATCACTAGACATCAAGAAAATGCCAATCAAAGCTACAGTAAGATTCTGTAGTTCCCCAATTAAATGGCTATTATATAACAAACAAAAATGACAAATTCTGATGAGCAGGATACGGAGAGGGGGGAAAAATTGCACACTATTGGCGGGGATATAAATCCATACAGTCACTATGGAAAACAGTTGTCCCCTTCCTGGGTATCCATGCGAAGGACATGAAGTCATCATATGAGAAACACACACACACACACCTGTTTGTTGCATCACTAACGACGAAAGCTGAGGCATGGAATCAGCCTAGATGCCTGGACACAGATGTACCAATTGCTTTGTTGTGGTGGTGGTTGTTGTATTTTTAAAGGAAAGAGTGAAGGAGGTGGAGAGGAGGAGGAAGAAAGAAGGAAGGAAAGCAGGAAGAGAGGAAAGAGACAGACACAAAATTAAAAGGAATCAATGAGGGAAGAAACAATGGAGTGAGAAAAATGTGATGGATTCATACACAATGCAAACGCGTGGGATTAGCACAGTTAACCCCATTATTGTATACAATTAATTTTAATAAAAATGAGTTCATCATAAATTAAGAAAAGAGAAAGAAAAAGAAAAAAAGGAAGGGAGTGAGGAAGGAGGAAGAGAGAGATAGAAGGAAAAAGAATTCCCTTTTTGCAAGATCTGCTCAGACCAAGCCCACATATCCTGGCTGTACAACGGGATTTAGCGTGGTCAAGGAGGAAGTGCTGTGGACCATCAGAGGAAAAACTCCAGTCTGGTGTTTGCGAGCGGGTATCTCTCTCATATACTCGGCCATCCAGTTCAGAAGAGCATTCAGTTTCCTTCCATATCAAACACCTTGTAGTGTGCCCCCCCCAACATCCTCATTCTGGTGACCTCTTCAATGGGAGCCACTTCTTCATACCTTCTTAGTCCTGGAAAATGTGGGCATTTGTAACCACCAAATACAATCAACTCACTTGACTAAGGTGGAAAGCAAAGCTTGGAGAGTTCGTGGTTCACACAATGACACTTGCCGGAATTCTCAGTTCAAACCAATATGGCTGCTACAAATTCCACTGGGAAAAACCAGGCATGAGTACTGGATCAGGAGTTGCCTGAGAGTCTCTCCACAGCAAGCACCTGCTCCACTACCTTTCTGTTAGCGTGGAGAGGATGAAGGCTTCCTCCAGCTCTTCTATGGCAGGCAGCTGTTTCTTACCCATTATTCCTTCTACTGTATCATCAACTGCCCATGAAGTTGCTCTCAGCGACCTCAACGATGAGTTCTTAGGTATGTTTCTTTAAATGCTTATTGTATTTTAGCACCAGCAACTGCAAAAGAATTACTTGAAGGATTATGCTTTGTCCCAGATGGCCATCTACCACATTTATTACAACATGCTTGGCTTAGAGGTTAAAACATTAATTTTTGTCGGAGGACTAAAACAAACATCTCAAAGAGAGCAAGCCTAGCTACCTCCAGACTGCAGAAAAAAAGAGCTAAAACAAAGGGCTGGCTTGTACACAATTATCCTACCTCAGAGTTTTTCTGCTCAAATTGAATGTGCAGACAAAATTTTTCACTTTAAAATTCAGTAATCAGATACTTATTCCAAATTATTTGCTGCTGAGTTTAGGAAATTACTGTTTTTTTCCCACTTGGAAAGAAGATTCAGTGAATGTACTCTGGTTACTATAAAGATGGATGCTTATTAAGGTATCATTTTCACACAATTAAAGACTTACTGAAACACACTGGACAAGCCACTACTCCTTCCCCTATGATACAATCAGCAGCAGCATGAGGAAGAACTCTACTTAGAAATCCATCCTTGTTAGATCCATCATGGCTTATGAAAAGTCAAATAAGCTAAATTAGATGCCTCCGAGGGCCTTAATATGTCACGCAATGAAAACTCCGTGAAAAGGCAAAAGTGAGGGACTTTCTGGATTTGAAATCATCATCTGTAGGCAGTCATTGTTTCTCATTATACCTGGCATTTTGATTAGGAAAGTAGAAAGAAATCAGATGGTTATCAAAGATAAAATGCTGAGATTATTTGACTCAGGCAGGTTTGACCATTCTGTGTATTTTACTTTAGAGGTCTTTGGAAGGAGTCTGGTGGAGGATCCACCTTGGCTCCTTCCAGTCTTATGGTTTTTTCTAAGTATTTTCTTTTCTTTTGGCTTTTAAGACAGGGTTTCTCTGTGTATCCCTGCTGTCCTGAAACTCACTCTGTAGACCAGGTTAGCCTCAAATTCACAGAGATACACCTGCCTCATGCCTAATGCCATGGCCATTAAAGACATGGGCCACCACCACCCAGTTTTTCTAAGTATTTTAAAAATTCATATGTTCCCCCTTGGACCCTCCTTGTTATCTAGCCTTTCTGGGTCTGTGGATTGTAGCATGTTTGTCTTTCTGGGTCTGGGTTACCTCACTCAGGATGATTTTTTTTCTAGTTTCATCCATTTGCCTGCAAATTTCATAATGTCATTTTTTTTTGAAACAGCTGAGTAATACTCCATTGTGTAAATGTACCACATTTTCTTTATCTATTCTTTGGTTGAGGGCCATCTAGGTTGTTTCCAGGTTCTGGCTATTATAAATAAAGCTGCTATGAATATAGTTAAGCAAGTGTCCTTATGGTATGATTGAGCATTCTTTGGAAATATGCCCAAGAATAGTATCATTGGGTCTTGAGGTAGATCTATTCAGTTTTCTGAGAAACGGCCATATTGGAAATTGGAACGTGAGGAATCGGGATGGGGGATAGGTGAAGGAGGGGAGTACTGAAAGAAATAACTGGAAAGGGGGGATTTTTCAGGGTCAGGTAGAAACCTGATGCAAGGGAAACTCCCATGAATCTACAAGGATGACCCCAGGTAAGTGGAGGACCCTAGCAATAGTGGATATGTAGCCTGAATTGGCCTTCTCCTGTGATCAGATTGGTGACTACCCCAATCGTCACCAGAGAGTCTTCATTCAGTATCTGATGGAAACAGATGCAGAGACCCATAACCAAACTTTAGGCCAAGCTCTGGGAATCCTGTGGAAGTGAGGGAGAGAGGAAGGATTGTTGGAGCCAGAGGGGTCAAAGAAATCACAAGAAAACCCACAGAAACAACTAACCTGGCTCATAGGCACTCACAGAGTCTGAACCAAACAACCAGAGACCCTGCATGGGACCGACGTAGGCCCTCTAAATATATGTGACAGTAGTGTAGCTTGGTCTACTTGTGGGACTCCTAACAATGGGAGCAGGAGCTGTTCCTAATGCTTTGGCTGGCTTTGAGGACCCTATTCCTCATACTGGATTCCCTTGCCCAGCCTAAATACAAGGGAAGTGCTGGGTCTCACTGCAACTTGATATGCCATGCTTTGTTGACACCCTTGGGAAGCCTGCCCCTTTCTGAATAGAAACAGAGGGGGAGTGGATTGGGGGAGAGTGGAGGAGGGGAGATCAGAGGAGAGGAGTGCTGTGGGATGTTCTGTATGTCCTGTCGGAGCCCGTTCTTGGGTTCCTTGTGGCTTTACCCAGCAGGTCCGCATAGAGGATGATTAGGACCACGGGCCTGAGTGCAGGTGTCTGAGATGGTCTGCACTTGGCTGTGCTGTAGGATGGTCTGTACGTCAAATTACTCTGATTGGTCAATAAATAAAACCTGATTGGCCGTGGCTAGGCAGGAAGTATAGGCGGGACTAACAGAGAGGAGAAATAAAAGAACAGCAAGGCAGAAGGAGTCACTACCAGCCGCCACCCTAACAAGCAGCATGAAAAGATGCTGGTAAGCCATGAGTCACAAGCCACATGGCAGGGTATAGATTTGTAGAAGTGGATTAATTTAAGCTATAAGAACAGTTAGCAAGAAGCCTGCCATGGCCATACAGTTTGAAGCAATATAAGTCTCTATGTTTACTTGGTTGGGTCTGAGTGGCTGTGGGACTGGTGGGAGACAAAGATTTGTCCTGACTGTGGGCAAGGAAGGAAAACTCTAGCTACAGAGGAGGAAGGGGAAACTGTGGTTAGGATGTAAAATAAATAAACAAATAAATAAAACATTCACTTCTTTTTTTGTTGTTGTTGTTGTTTTTGTTTTTCGAGACAGGGTTTCTCTGTGTAGCTTTGCGCCTTTCCTGGGACTCACTTGGTAGTCAAGGCTGGCCTCGAACTCACAGAGATCCGCCTGCCTCTGCCTCCCAAGTGCTGGGATTAAAGGCGTGCGCCGCCGCCGCCGCCGCCGCCGCCGCCGCCGCCGCCGCCGCCGCCGCCGCCACCACCCGGCTACATTCACTTCTTTGATGTGTACGAGTGTTTGTTTTGCCTGCATGTATGTATACCATGTGTAGGGTTCAGAGGACAAGGTCAGATTCTCTAGAACTGAAGCTGCAGGTGACTGAGTCACCATGTGGGTGCCAGAAACCAAACCCAGGTCTTGTGGAAGAGCGAGTGCTCTTAACCCCAGGCCAGTTTTCCAGACCAACACCAAAGGCCTTTTCAAAGGTCAGCCAGCCACTCTGGATGCTAAAACAGAAGCATCACTGAGTCCAGGAGCTCGAGAGCAGCCTGGGCAATGCAGAGAAGCATTGTCTGGAGAATAAATGTTCAAGATACTGAAGAATACAGGAGTGCTTTTAAAACCACTATCATTCTTTTTCTTTTCTTTTCTTCCCCCGCCCCCACACCTTTTTTTACAAACTAGAGCACATAGCATTTGGGAAAGAGGGTAAACCAGGGCTTGGGTGGGGGTGAGGGATTTTTTTTTTAATTTTTGGTTTTTGGAATATTATAAAGCTAGTTAGTAAACAAGTGTCAAAAAAACCCACAAACACTTATTTGCACACACAGGGGGAAAATGTTTTTAAATTATTTCCAGCAATTATAAACTATAAACATTTTATAAAATTATTTTATGTTCTTACAAGAATGCAATGAAACATTTAATTAGTTCTTGTAAACCAGATCTTTGTTAACTGACTACTCGTAATCTACTGGACTTAGAAGCCCGATTGGAAATGATAACAAGTGACTAATTAAAAAAAAATGCTTACTGGAAAGATGCAGACACAAATGTGGACACACAAATCTGTGATTATGAAGTCCTCCCATAAACAAAATAAAATCAATCCCTAGCACGCCCCGGACCGACAGCTCAAGTGGTGAGGGTGATGGAGTCTGAGTTCCTCAACATGGGACTTAGCTCCAGGAGACGTTTCGCGAGCAGGATGCTACGTTTATTATCTGAAACCAAATGCCCACGATGACGCCACAGCCTCGATGTAGTCTCACACCTTCAGAAACCATCGCCTCCAAATACAGTCCACGTTTCTTCCAAGCCCTTTATGCTTCTGTCAGCAATTCTCTTCATGTTACTATGGCTTCCTACTGCCTGGCCATCCCATCATTCCATCAAGGAATGTTTGTTTCTCTAAATAACCAACCAGCTGTCAAAGTCGGAGGCCCAAAACGAAGCCCCTGGTCTGTCCAAGGTCTCTTTCTGGCAAGAGAGGTTCACTTTAAACAAACATCCTGTCTTGAGTTCTCATTTGTACCGAAACCTAATTCAGAGTGGAGTGAGAAGGTTTGACCATCATTACTGGTTCATAAGGAGTGGATGTCTCTGGTCCAGGTCTCCCAATGCTACTGCTTAGCACAGGAAATGAAAAGACATCAGACATACACAAAAGTAAAATAAAAATAAAAAATCCCAAACCATAAATTGATTACTGGTAAAATGGGCCAAAGCATATCAACATGGTGGTCTTGTCACCTGCAGAATGTCAATGTTTAGGAAAGGAGTTGCCTTCAACACTGTGTGGTCACTCTCAGAGGACCCAACAATGACGACAGAGGACCCTGGGTACCCTAGTTTCTCACCCACCTGAGCTTAGTGTGACCTTGTCACAGCAGCTTGCTTGCTTCAGGTACAGCCACTGCCAACAGAGGTGGGCTGCTAAGGAAGAGGCTCCAGCAGCTCACACTGGCTTAGAACTTGGCATCATACAGAGCTCATCCATTAGCCCATCCAAAAAACACTAGTGCATACCAAACACTCTGCCATCTGCTCATTTCACAACGATCACTTGTCTTATGAAGCTGCTTTTCCTACCATTGCATTGCCCCGCATCATAAGAAACAGGCTGGAAGGAGAAGCCAGTGATGGCCTCCAACAGTCTTCTATGTTCCAGGGAGGAAGCTTCATTCCAACTAAGAGTCAATGTTATGACATTCCTGAAAAGAGATGGGGTAGTACGGGTCTCACACAGCTCAGGTTTGACTGTGTCTCCACAACTCAGATCCTGCTGCCTCAAGATAGGACTTTGTGGGCAAATAACTTAATGTTCACATCACCAGAATGATGTGCCTCAGTGGTTCACGTTACTTCAAGCAGTGTGAGCTGCTGTCAGAAAAGGAGAGTGCATGAAAAATGCCACAACTCAGCTTGATAAGGTTACTTGGAGCATATAAAGAGAAAAATCATGACAGGTGGAAAAATTAGCATAAAATTAGGCTAGAACTGTGGATACAAGATGCCTTGCTGCTGTGGGATGTTCTGTATGCTGTAAATATGTTGCTCTGATTGGTTAATAAAGTGCTGATTGACCAGTAGCCAGGCTGGAAGTATAGGTGGAACAAAGAGAGGAGAATTCAGGAAACAGGAAGGCTGAGTCAGGAGATGCTGCCAGCCGCTGCCATGAGAAGCAGATGTTAAGATACTGGTAAGCCACGAGTCACATGGCAAGGTATAGATTTATAGAAATGGGTTAATTTAAGATATAAGAACTAGACAGCAAGAAGCCTGAGCCATTAGGCCAAACAGTTTAAATAATATAAGCGCGTGTGTGTTTATTTGAGTCTGAGTGGCTGCCGGCCTGGGCAGGACTAGAGATAACTCCAGCCACACCTTGCAATAGTCAAGGTGGGTGGGTTGGTCCAGCAAAATGTCTGCAACATCATACAAGCAAATTTTCTTTTATTGAAGTGTTTCTGGAGCATTTGTTATGATGGGCACTACACTGTTAAGTGTTTTGGAACCCTTAGCTGGGGAAGAAATCATCTTTACTGATCATTTCCCTGTGAAGTGTAGTAGCTTAAACAGGTGGAAAGTACCAAGATCCTTGCTGGCTGTGGAAGTAGCAGCAGAGTGTGGCCTCCCAGCAATGTGGGATGGTGTTCACTGGTGGCATCTGGCTCATGTGGTTGGTGTTTGTCCTACTTCTGCAATGCCACAGAGAAGGGAGGGCTTCAGAACACAGAATGGCTTCACAGCAATCACACAAACAATTCTGATGCTCAGGCCATTGACATGCACCTCAGATTCCAGTGAAGGCTGTGCCTATTTGTATTTAAGGCTAAATGCTGAAGGTACATGTTTCCAATACAGAACAAACTCTTAACAAAAACCACGTGTCTCCCTGTACCCCAATTTTTTAAGAGTTAGTGCATTATTGGCCATGTCTCTACAGTTCCAGAAGATACCGTTGTTGAAAATGTCTGGAACTGTCTGACTCTACAGGAAAAAAGTCTAGGACCCATTGGTGGGTTGGGGTGGATTAGACTTGTTTTTTCAGTTTCTTGTGGATGTTGGGCATTGTGCAGACATGCACACAGCTGGAACAGATGCCTGCCTGGTGACATCACCTGTCTGCTTCCTAAGCCTGCGAGGTTGGGGGAGAGGTTTGCCAGAGTTTGTCTGCCTCTGGGATTTAAAAAAAAAAAAAAAAAAAAAAAAAATCAGAAGGCAGAATGGAACGGATACATTACCAATAGTACGTTTCTGAGTTTTCTTGTTAAAAAAATATTCTTAAAAAAGTTTACAAAAGATAATAATATGGCCAATGTGTTACATAAAATAACTTTCTGTGTATAAATTATTCCTAAAAAAGAAAAACCTCTTTATATTTTTTCAAAAAAAAATCAATAGATGAGAAAATTCAATGTTTTTGTATATTCTGTCATAAGAATCTATTCTTGTTACTGTGACATGCTCGAGATTCTTTACATTATGAAAAAAAAATTTTGTCTATTTTAAATGGCTGAAGCCAAAGCCATTTGAGTTTCTTTTACTCTGCTTTTTTATAGTAGTTAAAGTACCACATGGGTTAAGTTAAATAAAAGAATTCTGTATGCACAAAAAAATTTAAAAAAGAATAAATGTTCAAGCAGAAACCCAGGTTTAATTTCTTTAGTTATGCAATCAATAAACATCAGCAAGAAAGCTGATGTCATATGCTAGGCTTCCTCTGTGACTCTCATCATTAAGATCTCAGGTGATGTAGCTTTCAGCCACAAGAGTCTGTTTTAAAAATCTCTGCCAACAATTTGCTTGGATCTTTTACTAGCTGCTAAGTCTACCAGACCTGAACTTAAAATATAGACACATAGATATTGGTATCCACAGCTATAGATACACTAGAACCATGAGATCTCAGGGAGCCAGACAGTGTGTTACCCTATACAAATATTTTCAGCAGCCAACAGTCTTGCTGTCTTAATAAATTAACACTGAGTTTTTTTCTCACCAGGCCTCTTCAAAGGTCATGCATGAGTCCCTTGTGGAAACAGTGAGTAAAAGGCCTCTACATTCCCATGTTGGATTTGTCTGCAGCGTTCAAAATAAAAACAGCTCAATTCAAGATGCCAATTGCAGTTTACTTACTTCCATGAAAACAATCTTTAGGTCCCTTTTTTTAAATAAAGCTTTATTTGTTTGGCTAAACATAGAGCAATAGCACATACCACTCCAGAAGACTTTCTTGTTATGACTGGTGGAGGAACGCTGGCAGCAGTCTGTAGCTGGTGATGGGTGGAGGAAGGGAGAAGCTGTCCTTCCATTCTCTAGAAAAAGTTCTAAATGCTGTCCATTTCCTCATTGGAGCAGAAAAACCAAGAGACGTGCTGTGAGCTGAAGAGAACTAACCAAAGCTGGTTTTGCTTTGGAAAAATGCCCAGGTGGTAACACTTGATGGAGAGCATAATTTGCTCAAGACAATCAGTTGAAACAAACAATTTGCTCAACAATCTCCAAAGTGGAATCTGCAATATTATTGTGGGGATTTTAAACAAAATCTTAGATTCGCTAGAAAATGGTGACATTTATGTAACAAAACAGATATGCACTAAACAACCTGAGTGGCATTTGATTGGCTTAGCATCCCAGCATTCCCACTTTCTTTCCTTGAACTGGAAGGCAGAATGTGACGTTAGCAAACACTGCAACCTAAAGCCCATGAATCCTTCTTACTCTGCTGAACTAATGAATGTATCTGCAACCTCTGCAGATGGCATCTTTGCTCTTCAAAAATCCAATAGTCCCATAACAAAAACAGAAGTAACATGAAAAACCCAGGACAACGTAACTCCTCCCAAAATGACCAATCCCAAAGAAGGGCCAGATTTGTTGGTTTAGTGTTTCTGGTATCTGTGTGTTCGGGGAGTGTCTGGATTGGTGCTTGGTGTTCCTCGTTTGGTTGTACTTGGCTCATCTGTGTTCTGTTTGAGCTGAGGTATGGAGACCCATGGTGATGGATTGTAGCTGGGATAGTTCGGTGATGCTGGATGAGCTAGGAGTGGAATCCCTTCTGACTTCACAAACCTTCACAAAACTCAGGAATTCCGATGGTGTGTGTGCTGGCACAGAGTTCGGAATGTCCCACATCCTCTGATCTCATGAGCCGTGTTGTGTTTATTACAATGGCTGAATGTGCCTGTCACTATGTGTTATCATATATTCTGACCACACAGCGCAGTGGGTATATTAACCAATAGTTGGATCCACAGGATGAACAAGCCATGATATTGCCACAGTTCTACCATCCTCCTAAACTGATATTCCTACAATCACTGTTGCTGCTCACATGCCCCATGATTAAATATCTCAAGGCAAATGATTTCACTCTTGTGTTTATATCCTCTGATTGGTGCTCAACGTATTAAAAATAAAACTAAGACTCCTCCCTTAAAAAAATCCAAAAATCCTGCCTTGACTTCCTTTGATGATGGACTGTAAGGAAGTGTAAGGAAACAAACCCTTCCCTCCCCAAGTTGCTTTGGATTGCGGTGTTCTACCACATCAATGGAAAGCTGAACAAGACAACATTCAACAAGGAAACAATGGCTAAGATCTGTCAAAGAACCGCCAACGTTAAATACCAAAACTCAAATCATCTCATCAAAAAATGGACCGGTAAACTGAATACACACTTCTCCAAGGATGAAACACAATAGCCTGTAACTTTGCAAAGGAACCAATACTGAAATGCTAATGAGGGAGAGATGAGGAAGACTAGAAACTTGTAAGCACAGCGGGTGAAATGTAAACTGATGCTACATCACCTGCCACGTTGGGTATCGGTGTTGGGTATCCGTGTTGGGGGTCCCAGAGAAAACTGAGAACTGCTACATGCTTCAGCTACAGCTCTCCAACACAGGCCCCAGAGGATTCTAAGCCAGCAAACTACACAGATATTTGTACATCCATGTTTACTACTATTATACTCACAGTAGGTAGAACACAGAACCAGTCCTAGATGTCTTTCAACATATAAATGCATAAAGAAAATGTGGTGTGTGTATATATACACTGGAATTTGATTGCATTGCACTGTTGTAGAATATTATTTTTAAGGTGTGTTACTTTTGTTTATGTTGCATTTGTTTAACTGTGCATTTGTTTAATCTGTGAAGCTGTTTTATGGTACCTGTCTAAAACAATTGGTGGGCTAATAAATAGCAAGGCAGGAGAAAGAATAGGTGGGGCTGGCAGGCAGACAGAATAAATAGGAGAAATCTGGGGGAAGAGAAGGAAGAAGGAGCCAGAGAAGGAGGAGGACTCCAGGGGCCAGCCACCCAGCAAGCCACGGAGTAATAGTAAGATTTACAGAAGTTAGAGAACGGGAAAAGCTCAGAGGCAAGACATCGATGGGTTAATTTAGGTTAAGAAAAGCTGATAAGAGACTAAGCCAAGCTAAGGGCAGGTATTCGCAATTAAGACTAAGCCTCCGTATGTGATTTATTTGGGAGCTGAGTGGTGGGCCCCCCAAAAAAGAGCAAAAACAAACAACATTGAACTCTATAGAGTAAGTTCCAGCCAAGACTACAAAGAAACTCTGTCTCAAAAAACCAAAAAAATGGCTGGATTGTATAGGGAAGGGCAGCTGTGGGAAGGATAGCCCAGCCCCTGGGCTGGAGAAGTTTAGGGTAAGAGGCAGATTATTCCAGACATACTCTCTAACAGGTAGGGACTGAGGGATGCTGGGAGAACCTGGAAGCTAGGTCCACTTTGACACGTTAAAGAGGCAACTCAGCCAGCCATTTGTCCCGGGTTGGAGACCTAACGTAGACAAGAAGCAACAGTTCCCACATGATAAGCCTCTCCTTATCCCATATTCAAGGAAAGGAGATTACATGGAGCATTAAACATCAGGAATGGCCAGAGCAAAGGCTTAGAAAGTACAGGTGCTACTCCCAACCTGAGTTCTTCAATCCCCAAGACCCAGGTGGTGGAAAGATAGCACTGATTCCTGCAAGCTATCCTCTGATCCACATGAACCAACACCACACACACACACACACACACACACACACACACACACACACACACACACACACACACATACACGTAATTGTTTTCAAAATTAAGTATCAAAAAATAAGGACTACTGGAATAGTTCAGATACAGAAAAGAAAACCAAAAAGTCATTGTTTGCTGATATGTAGGAAATGTAGAAAATCAAAGACATCACACTAAATACTTAGAATTAGTAAGAAAGTACAGCAAGGTCACCAATCACAACAGTCAGTAAACAAAACTCAGCTTTTTAATCCATACAAAAGAAAGAAAGCGTCAAGACATTTATAACAGAATCAAAACAAATGTTCAAACTAACATTTTTCAAAGTATTAAATACTTAGAAACAAAACACATAAACCTTATTAAAAAAAATCAAACATTTTCATGTATCAAGAATTGATGGAGGGGAGGGCTCGTGACTCTTTGCTATCAGCGTCATTTCATGCCTCTGCTACTGTGATAAACACCACGACCAAAAACAGTTTGGGGAGGAAAAGGTTCACTTACACTGCCTGGGAACAGTCCACCGGGAAGGGAAGTCAAGGCAGGAACTCAAGGCAGGAACTGACACAGAGACCACAGAGGTGTGCTGCATACTGGCTTTCTTCCAGTGGCTTGTTCTATTTGCTTTCTTATACAACCACCTGCTGGGGAGGGGACACCTACAGTGAGCTGGGCCCTGCCACATCAATTGTCAATCAAGAAAATGCCCCCACAAGAAAATTTGTTGGATCAAATCCTCAACTGAAGTTCCTCTTCCCAGGTAAGTCTAGATTATACCCAGCTGACAAAACCTAACGAGCACAGTTATAAATATAGTAATAGTCACCAAACTGACTTATAGGTTCAATAATCTAAGTCATAGTATGTATACTTATATAAATGAGTAGTTAATATTTTTACAAAAATGTAAAAGCTAAAAATATATGGGGAAAATGTACAGCTATATTAAAATCAGAGTGAAACCATCACCAGACACCAGTATTTACCTACACATTGACAATTCAAACCCAACAAGGCAAGCTTTGGTGAAAATGCTAAGTGAAAGAAACTCACACACACTAACAATGCATGTGTTCATTGGAATAACCACTTGGGAAAATTGTTGCTACTCGGCATCAGTTGTAGACTTGGTTTATGGTGCTTACCTAAGAATTTACACGTTTCAAGAAATGAGCCTAAGACAGAAAGGGAAGGAAGCAGTCACACACACTTCCAGATGCAGCAGACAAAGGGGTTCTCCACCAGGGGGCAAGACAGAGCAGAACCCAGAACTGTGATTCAACAAAATGTCTAAGAAGGCTGAAAGTCTGAAAATCCCCTTCCTATTAAATGTTTGGAACAGTTCTCACACCAACAGGGACACTTCTCCCTTTTTAAGTGGGCAAATCTCTGCTGACCACAGAAGATACTCTGCCACAAGAAAACGGGATCTCAAGGGGAAGAGAACAAAGTCAGTTTAGGCAATTACTCTCACAAGTATTGCAGATGCTCCACTATTTTGCAGAAGAAACAAAGGAGAGAGAAGGGAGGGGAGGAAGAGGAAAAAGGTGGAGGAGGGAAGGAGGGAGAGACAGAGACAGACAGAGAGACAGACATGGAGGTGGGGGCACTCTCTTGAAACCAATACAAAAAACCTCACTCACAGATTCTAGATATAAAATAAAGAACAATCAGACCACAACCCATAGAACCATAGAGGCTATATATATAGCATGGAGGTCCCTAGGACGACTGTGGCTTATAATAAATTTCGGTTTTACTCAATTAATGAAAAAAAATAACCAAATGAATGAAAACACATGAACTATGAACCAAAGGCTGAGGGACCCCCAGCTGGATCAGGCCCTCTGAATAGGTGAGACAGTTGATTGGCTTGATCAGTTTGGGAGGCAACTAGGCAGTGGGACCAAGTCCTGTGCTCATTGCATGAGTTGGCTGCTTGAAACCTGGAGCTTATGCAGGGACACTTGGCTCAGTCTGGGAGGAAGGGACTGGACCTGCCTGGACTGAGTCTACCAGGTTGATCGCAGTCCTCGGGGAGGATTTACCCTGGAGGAGGTGGGAATGAGGGGTGGGCTGGGGGAAGGGAAGGGGGTGGGAGGGGGGAGAGTAGGGGAACCCATGGCTGATATGTAGAACTGAATGGTATTGTAAAATAAAATAAAATAAAATAAAAAATAAATTAAAAAAAAAACCTCACTCACTTTCTGATAACAGAGTGATGTAAAAATATTGGCAAAGGCATTTGAGGAGGCTCCATAACTTACCTTAAAAGAAAAACATTAGGCATAATATTAAAAAAACTCAGTATTTATTTACATTTCATTTACTTTCAAAAGGATGAACAAGCTAAAAAAATACATTCATAAAGGAACTAATTTCATCTTACCCATTGATACCTTTCATAAAACCAAACAAAGATTTAATTTAGATTTACAGGGAACCCAAAGAATCCATCAGCTCCACCTTCCATCTTTAGCTAAGACTGGAATTACATGACTGTGGGCAGATGCAGATCTACTCCACACCTAGGCGTATGCGGACTGATGAGATGGGCAGCCGAAGAGCCAGTGCGGGTGACTCTCACAGCACCTGGAAATCTGGAATAAGAGGCACAGCCATCACGATGAGAGACATTAGGGACTTTCGCACAATAACAACAACAAGAAAACGGGATTTACACAGAAGAAGTCACACAATTGGCAACCACATCAATGCCACCACAGTAACAGCACCCAGTGGTGTTCTTATTCAAGTATGTACAGCATCCTTAGGCTTGGGTTTCACAGAGGTGTCAGTGACTAGAAAGCACACACGAGAACTTTACACACTATGGAAAAGAACAAACAGAAGGAGGGAACACTTTACCATTCGATTCGGTAACAACCCAAGCTTGTTACACCACCACTACACACCTGGTTTGCAATCATTCACTGATTTGCACATCTCTAAAAACAGCATTGAGATTTATAAAAATACTGGCAACGGCTCAACGTTTTGAGAGCCAAATAATCTGACGAATTCTCCGAAACTCCATATTTCAGTAGTTTATACCTCAACTGACTCAAAACTGTCTCTACCACTGAGGTCTCTAAAGCTCCGTCACTGAATCACATCCGGAAACTTCTCGTTCTCTGAAATGGCTGGAAAGGCCTCCGCAGCGCCCACATGAACAGCTGTGGTTTGGGCTTGGGTTTTTCAGGGAAGAGAAGTGCTTCACTTTCTGGTGTAGGAAATCGCTCCTGGTAGACTTCAGGGTAAGATTTCTGAAACTAAACAGAAGTCCAACATCAGTCAAAAAAAAGACACAGAAGAGCCACAAAAATTGTACAATCAAATTGCAAGAGTTCTTGATCCCTGCTTTCCTTGACTTTTGTTAAATTATTTGATGCTGGTGCCCACAGCTCTACCTCATCTTTCCTTTGATCCAGTATTCAGATGAAATTGTCCTTGTAATCAAATCCCTCAAAATGCTCTCACTGTCAACTCTATCTAGACCTCGCTGTTAATACCAGTCACAAGTAAGTCTGAATTGAAAATAACTTTGTTCTATACAATTAGAAAAGTCTGGCCCAACCATTTTTACGATCCCTCTGCTTCTCCAACTCAGCTTGGTCAGCTTCTACCCAACAAAGAGAAGAAAGAACATGGTATTATCCATGGAATATTTAAAGGAAGGTAATGTATTCTTCCTTCAATATTCACCACTCAACACTTCTCCAGCATCAGCAGAAGAAAAATGAGAATGAAGTCCAGAACCTCGATATTCAGGGAATAATCCTGTGTAAATTGTGTCCAGGAATCCAGCTGTGCAGTAAAGTACAAAAACCCGGAGTGGCAAGGCACCACTTCTAATGCCAGCACCCCGCAGACAGAGATGAGGGGATAGCTAGGTCAAGGCTGGCCTGGGCTAGAGTGAGACTCTGTCTGAAAAAATAAAAAACAACCAAAAAGAGGACTAAATACTGTTCACCTGCGTGAAGAGCAGTCTTTAAGGATGGCCAAGTGCACACAAGACAGGGATGGGAAAAGTCCTCCTAGTGCCGTGCTTTGAATACGTGGCTCCCACCTGGGGCATGACTTTGGGAAGTCCTAAAAACTGGGAGGCTGAGCCTGGCTGGTGGAAGGGAACCACTGGAGGGTCCTTGCAGGTCTCTTACCCTACCCATTCCCATGGATGCTCTCTGGCCCACAGTGACATGAACAGCCTCTAGACATGCTCCTGCTGCCACACCCAAATTGCTGCATCATCCCTTACCTGACACAGTGAATATATCTTCTGATACTTGCAGCCAATGAAACCTTACCCACCCCTTAAGTTGTTTCTATCAGTGATGCGGTGAAGTAATGCAGTGAAGTGATGATGATGATGCAATGAAGAAATGTAGTAAAGTGATGATGCACTGAAATGATGATGATGCAGTGAAGTGATGATGATATAGTGATGATGCAGTGAGTGATGATGAGTGATGTGATGCAGGTGATGATATAGTGATGATGCAGTGAAGTGATGCACTGAAGTGATATGATGATGATGATGCAGTGAAGTGATGATATGCAATAAGTATGATCAGTGAATGCACTGAAGTGATGATGATGCAGTGAAGTGATGATGCAGTGAAGTGATGATGATGCAATGAAGTGATGATGCAGTGAAGTTATGCACTGAAGTGATGATGATGCAGTGAAGTGGTGATGCGTGAAGTGATGATGATGCAATGAAGTGATGATGCAGTGAAGTTATGCACTGAAGTGATGATGATGCAGTGAAGTGATGAAGTGCACCCTTTCTGAATGAAAACCATTCTCTAGGACCCTCACTGTGTTGCCTCACTCAAGAGGAACTGTGTTTGGCTGGATGGAACACTTAGTGGGGTCCGAGACAAGAAACCACACTGATATTGCCTATCTAAAAATAAGAGTTTCTGCAAGGTGGTTCGGTGGGTAGAGGAGCCTTTGCAGAGGCTGAACACCGAGGTGCACCAGAAAACTGACTCCTGACAGGTGTCCTGACCTCTACATGCATGCTGTGGTCTATGCACCACACACACACACACACACACACACACACACACACACACACACAATCAATCATGCATGCTGTGGTCTATGCACCACACACACACACACAAACATGCATGCTGTGGTCTATGCACCACACACACACACACACACACAAACATGCATGCTGTGGTCTATGCACCACACACACACACACACACACACACACACACACACACACGCATGCTGTGGTCTATGCACCACACACACACACACAACATGCATGCTGTGGTCTATGCACCACACACACACACACACGTATGCATGCTGTGGTCTATGCACCACACACACACACACACGTATGCATGCTGTGGTCTATGCACCACACACACACACATACACACACACACACACACACACACACACACACACGTATGCATGCTGTGGTCTATGCACCACACACACACAAACATGCATGCTGTGGTATATGCAACCCCCCACACACACATACACATGCATGCTGTGGTCTATGCAACACACACACACACACACACACAAACATGCATGCTGTGGTATATGCACCCCCCCACACACACACACACATGCATGCTGTGGTCTATGCACCACACACACACAAACATGCATGCTGTGGTCTATGCACCACAAACATGCATGCTGTGGTATATGCACCCCCACACACACACCACACACAAACACACATGGGCACACACACACACACACACACACACATACACACACACACACGCACACATTAAATAGTTTCCTTATAGTCCGTTTCTTTGAAGTAACTGTTTGGCTGACTCATATCATGTCAGGTAGCAAAACAAATGACAAATATTAGAACCTAAGTCTACAAGAGAAGCACTCAATACTGTAAAACACGACAGAACTCGTGAAAATGATTGCAGTGTACCAATCACCCGAATTTCTGCAACTTAGAACCTAACAAGAAACTCGTATGCCCTTATGAGATTCACGTGGAGCCCATTAATGAGAGAGTAAAAGGAAGAAAACTCAGAACGGAGAGCAAGACACTGCCTGAAGACCAGCTTCGTCACCTGCTTCAGCTTCTTCTTCTTCTCCTTGTTGGAGAGTTTGGCATCTGCTATGACCTCTTCCAACAAGGCTGCCAGGGGCTCCTGAGAGCCGTAAGCCCTTTGGTATTCAAATTCCTCAGGACTGATTTGACGGCAGAATGAGGGCGCAGACAACGTGATATCCATATCAGCTCCTGGGTATTTTATCTGAGGCAAAGCACAGGATTAGATTACATCAAAACCAGCATGTCTCCTGGTAGGAGTGGGATATCTTCTTCAGTTTGCTTAAGGAGCCATACTGAAAAGGAGAAGGTTTTCGTGCTTTCAAAAGAATAACATTTAAAGCCACAGTCTTACATTTAAAATACGAGGAAGAAAGAGAAGAAAAAAAGATATATATATACATACATACATACATACATACACATTATATATGTGTGTGTGTGTGTGTGTGTGTGTGTGTGTGTGTGTGTGTGTGTGTGTGTCGGACATAGTAGTGTAACTCTGACAGTTTTCTGTATATTTCCAAACTTGTTCAATGTATTAGGTTGATACCCATATAGCAGTGAGTGATATAATAAAACAAATATGTATCCCACAGTTATCCATGGTAACAGCAGACTCATGCAGTATTTAGTACATGCCAAGACCTATTGTAAGCACTTAGCTCACACCAATTCACTTAATCCTTACTACGGATGCCAGAGGAGGCTGGCACACTTGGCTTCCCACTGTCAATCTGACAGAACTGACAATGTCTCATCTTTACCTGGACTCTTCGCAGATGAGCCACACGCTCTTCTATGGAGGTCTGCAGGGCCGAAGGCACTTTCAGAATCTCCTGGTAATTGTCCATCAGAAATGTCACCAACCGAGCAGCTAGCAACTCGTCTAAGTCCACTTCATCCTTAGAACACAAGATGCACCGGGAAAATGTCTGAACCATCTAAAAGAAAGGCAGAGAGGGTGAAAATAGCAGAAATCTGTGGCCTTGCGGCCTTCTCTAAACGGAATGCCAGTTAGTTTGCAAAAGACACATGTGAGGAGTTGGGGAGAGGTGCACATCCCACCAGGCACCAGTCACATGGCCAACTCATATGGCAATCTCCCCTAAGAGACTTAGCCCGGAGAAGCTTGTCTGAGAATTGTCGAAACTCCATTTTATACAAGGGTTTATATGCATATGCATTTGCATGCACACATACCTATACATATGCACATACATATGTTCTGAACATTACATGAATTTAGCACTTCAAAGTTCAAGGTACTTGCAGCCACTTGGCCAAACAACACCCTAGTTCCACTGCTTGTTTTGACTGTGTTCCTCAACCGGCATCTTTCCCTGGCTAACTTAGCTTCTCTACACTTTGAGACACACACTTGAGAACTGGCCTTGAACAAAGGAGAGGCAGAAATTTTTGCTTGGAAATAAATTTCAGTAGATTTAAGAATGCTTTGAAATCATGTTTAAAATTTGTGTGTGTGTGTGTGTGTGTGTGTGTGTGTGTGTGTGTGTTTATAAGGAAGAGGTACAAGCTTTCTTTGACTTTTCAGAAAGGTCCCTTTAACCCGAGAAGGGGTCAAGAGTCACCCCAGTGGGCAGTGCATGCTTCTCTAAAGCTGGACCGGGTGATCCCCAGAAACTGAGCAGTGATTTCAAGAGCATGAGGAGGACACACGTGGGATTAAAGAAACCTCTCTACAAGACTCTTTTGGAGGAAAACTGAGAGAAGCGGAATGCAATCTGCAGTGGACAGTGGCAGGAAGAAGTGTGGCGGAAGATGCTGACTAAAGCTCACGGAGTTCCAGTTAGGAGAGAGTTAGAGAAATCTATCCACGGCACCACAGCCACAGCTACTAATAACAACACACGGAACGTGTCAAAACTGCTAGAAAAATATAAGTAAGTGATGTGACAGACATATTAATAGTTTTAATTAAATATTTCTACAGTGAGGCCATGTATCAGAAGAGCACATGAATCCACAAATGTATGAAACTGTCAATTAAAAAAAAAAAATCTCCCTCTCCTTGCCCAGCTGGGTGTTCTCACGCCTGCTTGAATCTACTACCTCTGCTTCTCCTACCATTGCCCAGGCTATCTCTCTCGCTTGTTACAATCACAAAGACTCCTCAGTGTCCCCTGTGCAGGAACAAGAGAATGTGGTTTTCCTACGCTATCTGCCCACCTTAGCTGTCTTCGTGTGGACTATGGGTAGCCATTTGTAAGCGAGGACATAGCGGCCATCTCTAAAGGGAGAACATGTTCCCTACTCCCTCTTCATTTTGCACTGTGTTCTTCAAGGTCCTTAGACCAAAAGCAAAGTGGAAGCCCGTTCTCAGGTTCCATGTGTCTTTACTCAGCAGATCCCCATAGAGGATGATTAGGATCACGGGTCTGAGTGCAGGTGTCTGAGATGGTCTGCACTTGGCTGTGCTGGGGGAGGAGGTCTTTTGTTCCACCCCTTGGTGTCTCTATAAAAACCCTGTGCAGAGACAGTCGGGGGCCGTTGGAATAGGTTCCAGGCTCTCTCGAGGCTATCCTTTATTTTCTATCTGTTTATCTCCGCGATATTCTCCGCTATAAATTCTTCTATCTAATATTTCCTGCTGCTCACACTCAAGAAAACTCTGGGGAACTGTGGGGTTGGTGGGTAAATGCCCCACAGCAAAGAAAGTCTGGGTGGACAGCAGGCCACGCTCTTCAAGCAAGCCTGCCTTCTGCTCTCACCTGCCCACTCAGAACAGGAATTCGGTTGCATTTCCGACGGAAAACGTAGATCACAGTAGATGTTAACGGTCAACCTACCAGAGTGCGGGTGCCAAAGCCATCACACAGCGGTGGCATCTCTTTGTTTAAGCAGATCCTCGCCATCATCCTCATCAGCAGCTGTAACTTTCTCCTGTTCTCAGGAGGCAGAAGGAGACAACAAATCTGAAATGCTTCAACTGCCATTTTCTCTTTCTGGAGCAAACCTGATTCAAAAAGGAAGTTTCGTCTTTTAGTACACAGCCTACTAGACGGTTCCGCCTTCCTCATATTTTTACAGTCAAAATTTCGAATTTGGGAGGCAGATGCAGGCGGATCTCCGTGAGTTCGAGGCCAACCTGGTCTACAAACCAAGTTCTAGGACAGCTAGGACTATCACGTAGAGAAATCCTATCTCGAAAAATTTTTTAAAAAAAGTTTTCACC
Organism: Peromyscus leucopus; assembly: GCF_004664715.2. Classification (NCBI taxonomy): domain Eukaryota; kingdom Metazoa; phylum Chordata; class Mammalia; order Rodentia; family Cricetidae; genus Peromyscus; species Peromyscus leucopus. Next base: position 40,383,898 of record NC_051072.1, read on the forward strand.
TCCTCAATTATACCTGGCAAGGTGTTCAATATGCGTGCACTGTGCACTGTGACTTACAAGTCGGCACAGAAAATAGGAACCATTCAGCACGATGAGATGGGGGACCAACACAGCCATTCCCCCCCCCACCCCAGCAACAACCACGTAGACAGAACAAGCTCATAGCACTCTTTCCCACCAAACCGGGAGCAGTCCAGCTAGCACCAGAACCTCACTCTAAAACCTACGGTGACCAAGAGCACAATATATAAAATGTCACAGTAACACAAGGACAACCATGGTCATCTCGACAGCTGCAGAAAAGGCATTTAATAAATTCAACATCCTTTCATAATAAAAATCCTGAACAAGTTAGGGACAGAAGGACCATAACAAGGGGCTGGGGAGAAGGCTCAGAAGTTGGGGGCACTGGCTGCTCTCCCAGAGGACCCAGGTTCAATTCCCAGTGCCCACAGGGCAGCTCACAACTGTTTCTAGCTCCTGTTCCAGAGGATCTGACACCCTCATGCAGACATACTGCCAGGAGAAAACACCAATACACATAAAATAAAAATAAATACATTTGTTTAAATTTTTTTAATTCATCTTCAAAAAGAAACAAAAACACAAAGGACCATAACTGAACACAATGAAAACCATTTATAGTAATAAATATCTGGGACCAGAGAAGTGGTCCAGCAGGTAAAAAGGCTGGCCAGATAAATCTGATGCCCTGAACCTGATCCCTGGAATCATTGTAAAAACCTCGACATTGTTGAACATCTGTAAGCACGCCTACAGCAAGACTGAAGGAAAGGAACTGCCCAGAAGCTCACAGGCTGGTTAGCTTGGAGGATGGAGCACAGACAAGCAGACAGACTGCCTCAGAAATGAGCTGGAGGGGAACAACCAATACCCAAAAGCTGCCTTCTGACCACACATGTCCCAACACGCATGCCCACATTCTCTCACATACACAAAGGAAGGGAGGGAGACATACAAAAGCACTTTTGTTTGAGAGAGAAACAGAGGCAGAGAGACAGAGAGACATATGATTCGCATTATACTGATGGGGGAAATTTGAATGCTTTCTCTAAGATCTGAATTGAAAAAAGTATGCCCACGTGCCCCACTTTTTCTTCAACACAGCTGTGTTTAATTGCGCACAGCTGGAAACATTACCTGACTTCAAAATACTATACAAAGGGTGGACAGATGGCTCAGTGGTCAAGAGCACTCATTGCTCTTCTAGAAGATACTTGTTCATATCCCAGCACTCACTTCAGGCAGCTCACAACTGCAGCTTCAAGGGGATCCAATGCCCTCTTCTGGCCCCTGTTGACACCAGCAACACAGAGACACATACAAAGCTCTACAGGACAAACAAAAGGAACAGAACAGGCCCTAGAAGTAAACCCATGCCCTGACAACCATGCTTTTCAAGGAAGGTGGTGAGGACACTCATGGGACAGCCATCCCAACAGTGCTGAAGACTACCCACAGACAGAAGAGGAAAACTAGACCCCTACTCCTTCCTTACCAGTCTCACAAAATACAACCCCAAAACGGATAAACCTTCAATGTAAGACCTGACATTAGGAAACTTCTAGAACAAAAGACAGGCTGCTCTCAAACCCACAGCGTTCCTCCCGCTTCAGCTTCCCAGCTCTAGAATGGCAGGCGTGAGGCACCAAGTCTGAAAGGAGATTATGGTGTTACATAACGTAAGCTAGGAACAGAACAGCAAGTACCTCAGGACCTCAATCACAGACGGAAGCTAAGAGCTGATCTCACAGAACTGAGAGCACAGGAAGTGAGGTGGTAGCGTTGACCACTATGTGCTCAAGAGAATCAGAGACCACTAGAAGGCTCTGGAACACTATCGCGTAGTCACGTGGCCACAGAAAACAATTTAACACCAAAAACCTGGAGGAAACTATTTGTGATGTTTTCAGGAAAAAGAAGAGGAGCCATAGCTTTCCTCAAAGAGCTGCCTGTTCTGGTGGGGGGCATCAGAGGCTCAACACAATTACACAGCATGGCTGGCAGGTGAACATTTACTTGAGGCCACAGCAAGACCACCTATCATTCTCAGACAAAAACACAAGTCTAGTCTCCCTGACCCCTTTCCCACATTCCCGGATGGAGTATTCCAAACAGGAGACAATTCTAACTTGAATGAAGTCAGTTTTATGAATTTTTATTGTTTAAGCTTTCTGTCTGTACATCTTTGCCTACCCCAGATTGCAATAATCCTCTCCTACATTTTCTTCTGGTGGATTCTAGTTTGATTTGTTGTGTCTGAGTCTAAGATCTACTCTAATATAAAGTTTGAACTAGTATAAAAAAAATACAGTCTCACCTTTTCCTGTTGTTCTAACATCAATTACTGAAAACATCCTTTCTCTTAGTTTCTCTTGAAAAACCCCTTGGCTATTGGTATATGAAATTATGAAAGCAATGAAATATGAAAACTCTTAGGAGTGCCTGGAAATCCCAGAAAGGCCAACAGAGTCATGTCTGTTGAAGGAGGGGGGGGGGAATCAAAGTTTCAGTTTTATTGAAAACATACAAAAAGAAGAAAAAAGATTATATTGAAGCAAAAGGATTTAAAATACATACCAACTGGCAAGAATTTTTTGCTTAAAGAAAGACACAGCAAGAGCATCTAATTCATTGGAGATTTTTAAGGAAAGGCAAGCAGGTTACTATGGGGAAATATTCAAAAACAGATCTCCCATGCTCAAGATGATGTCCTTTCTTGCATGAATCTCAAATATAGCACTTAATAATCCCTTTGGCTTTTAGGCTCAAAAAGTTCTTTACTTATCCAAATACTGGATAAAGATGAACCATATTTCATATAGCATTTTAAACTATTTTTATCTTTATTTGCTGAAATGGTATGGGAAGAATCTTGGACTTTCTTCCCAAAAGTTTTGTCAATCGTCTTAGTGATCACTGATATAAATAACTTACACATTTGGTTGCATCCAAAGAAAATCTAGACACCTCCCTACATTGCTACCTTTAGGCAGTACTTAAACTCCACTTTATTTTAACAATCACTGGAGATATCCGAGGGTGAATAGACAGCTCTATCAGAGCCCATCTGCATCTTCAAAAGCTTCAGTCACAAGATTTGAGCCCAGAAAACAGATGACATCACCACCAAGAACATGAAGTACCCAGAAACAAGAGCCCTCTGTCTGGGCCAGCATACTCTCTGAGAAAAGAGCCAAGAAGGGACGGGGACCCTGAGGTAGCCTGAAAAACATAAAGGCAGGTAAAGATGGCATGGTGTTTTACAAGTCACCTGACCAGAAACAAACAAACGGTCAATAACACCCAGTCATTTGGATATTCTACACTATAAGCCTACACAACTCTCTGGCATGTGCTTGTGCGCACGTGAGCGCACACACACACACATACATACTCATCTCAGACTACTGAGTCAGATGATCCAGTGCATAATGACTCAAGTGAACGACAAGGCCATTTTCAAGATTCAAGTCAGGAGGAAATGATGAGTAACAAGGAATTATCCTCTCAGCCTTCCAGTTCACTAGCAAGGAAACCAGGCGCCAGAGCTGAAATGGAGTAATTAAGAAACTGGATGGAGCTGAATGCACTCGCTCGAAGCCTGAGAAGCAATGGAGCAGCAAGCTGGGGTCCATGTTCCCAAACATTTTCTCCTCCTACTGGAAGCACTCGTACAGCATTGACTTGTACCACCCAAACCTCAAGCCCCAGACTACCAGATCCTTCCATTTTTCTTTTTATAAAGCCATAAGTATAAATTTGTGTATGAATCTCCTGTTTCTTAAAATAAGCAAATTAATCAAGTTTCTTTTTAAAAAAATCACACACACACACACACACACACACACACACACACACACACACAGAAAGAGAGAGAGAGTTTAAACTAGAGGTTCTTATAGGATATTTATAGAAGCAAGGTTAGCACAACCCAACAGTAGGCTCACTCGGTTTCTAAACACCCCACCTGACTCCCACCTTCATCCACCCTCAATATGTAAATTAGCAAAAGCTACACATGTCAATGGACTGTGGGGTGGAATGTAGAGTGTGAGTAAAGGCTGACACTCATCTTGGAAACTAAAGAACAACTGTGGACAGTTGGCTTGGTTAGACTGCTGAACCAAACTGAATATTTTGTAATTATTGGTAAAGAATAAGCCTCACATCTCCAAACATGTCAAATAAGTTTTTTTTTCTTTCTTTCTGATCCTCTTCCCCATACTTTTTAATGTTGTCTGATTCTTGAGTCAGGGTCTTGCTATGTAGCCCAGGCTGGCCTCAAATGTGTGCTCTTCCTGTCTCAACTAAGTGCTAGGATTATAGGCATGAGTCACCACACCTGTGTCCTTTCTTTGACAACTATTAAAATGGACTTCAGATGCCCAATTTCATGCATCAGTAATAACTAACAGCTCTCAGGGTCACAGCTCTGGTCAAAAGGTCTACCATGTTCAATCAAGCAACGGCATGAACCTCAAGAAAAAAGATTATAAGCTAAAGTGACAATCACATCCATTGAAAAACGTTGTACAATGTTCAGCTTCTACACAAAGTAGACTGATTACTTACTTTAAAAGACAACATCCTGCTTCAAATGAGGCAACATGTGATTTCAATCAAGGCAACATCCTATTTCAATCAAAGTCAAGAAGTTTAAGAGATGAATCAACGCTATGAAATTCAACCTACATATGTAGATATTTCCTTTTATCCACAGACTACATTAGATACTCTTTGTAATCATGTAAACAAGTTATAATCTTCCACAATCTAGGTTTTCTTTTCCATTACAGGAAGATGCTTAATTTAAAAAAAAAAAAAAAAAAAAAAAGTGATTTCCAGTGCAGATGTCTCATGCACGTTCACTTTGGAAGGATGGATAATAGAGAAGGTTAATACATTTTATCAGACACATCCAATAGTTGTGATGGTGTGAAAGAAAATGCCCCAAAAGGGAGTGGCACTATTAGGAGGTATAGCCTTGCTAGAGTAGGTGTGGTCTTGTTGGAGGAGGTGTGTCACTGTGGAAACGGGCTTTGAGATCTCATACATGCTCAAGATACTGCCCAGTATCTCAGTTCACTTCCTTCATCTGTGAATCAAAGATGCAGAATTGTCCAGCAGCATGTCTGCCTGCCACCATGCTCTCTGCCATGATGATAATGGACTGAACCTCTGAAACTGTAAACCGCCACCTCAGCTAACTGTTTCCTTTATAGGAGTTGCTGCAGTCACAGTGTCTCTTCACGGCAATAGAAACCCCAACTATGACAATAGTCTCTTCTGGCTAATAGCTAAAAGCAAAAAATGTCCTAGTGCCCATCATTATCTACCTCAAACCCTTTATATTTTATAGGGTAACTAATTCTGATATCAACTGGGAATGAAGCCAGTTTTAACTCCTAGCTCAGCTCAAAATGAATAACTGTGAAGGACAAATGACATAAAAAAAAATAACAGATTCAAATTGGAATTTGTGTTTTAAAGAAATCCTGCAAGTCACTCTGCTTCCAAAACAAATAATTTTACCACATAATACTATAAAAATGGAAAATGAGAAGAAACTATAGGAAATGATTTTTCAATCCCGTCTTTAGAACTCTAGTCTAACAATGCTAGTGGCAGTAGTAGGTAAGGATAATGAGAGCCTACTCATTTAGTCCACAAGTATCCTCAACAGCAGCAAGAGTTCATCATTAGTCACAAGATGCCATACGTTCATAAGACCCAATCAAACACAGCTGAAAACAAAATACCAAAACGACTCAGCAGTCTCAAGACTCCATAACAGAGCTGGCTTGGTGCCACATTACTGGTACTCATATAGGGGAAGAGGAGGGTTAGGAGTTCAAGGCCAGTCTCAGCCACATAGTGAGTTTGAAGCCAGCTGGGTCTGCATGTGACTATCGAAAAATCAAATCAAAACCAAAACATCCATAAAGTTCAACTGGCGCCAGGCGGTGGTGGTGCAGGACTTTAATCCCAGCACTCAGAAGGCAGAGGCAGGCAGATCTCTTGAGTTCGAGGCCGGCCTGGTCTACAGAGTGAGTTCCAGGAAAGGCACAAAGCTACACAGAGAAACCCTGTCTCGAAAAAACAAAAAACAAAAAAACAAAAAAAATAAATAAATAAATTAAATAAATAAATAAATAAATAAACCTGACTTAAATAAAATACTCAAAAGATTTATTGCTCTTAAAATCCTATAATAAACTAAATAAGTCCTCCATTTATCCCCAGTGGTGATATGTATAAAAATAATCACTCCTAAGACAAAGTGGCTCAGTGGGTAAAGCACTTGCTGTGGAACCTGTACAAATCTGGAAAGGGAAAACCAACGGCACAAAGTTGATCTCAACATACACACACACACACACACACACACACACACACACACACACACACACACACCACATACATACACACACATGTACTTACTATTACACTCATGGTTTATAGGGACTGTATTTGTTGCTGTCAGAGAACCTAGAGAGGCGTGAATCTAGAGTACACTGCTGAGTTCGGGTAACTCCTTCACATATGGCTGACATTTCGTTCAGATGCTATGGAAGGGAAGAAAACTAAACCAAGTCAAACTGGAAGGGGAAAGATTGCTGACGCCCGTGACGCTGAGGAACAAGAGTATGCTAATTCCTCTCACATCTATGTAACTGATGATATTGAATGATATTCACACAGCATGCATTTTGACCAAAAAAAATCCTTACAGCGCACAGGGCAATCTCATTTCCAGAAAGAAAGGAACATAGCAATAATGGACTTTCCCCTTCCTACCACGTTTCCTTCACAGTGCAAATTCTAAGGTATAAATCTATATGAAGAATAAAAACAAGTTTTACCTGAATAATGTTACTGTTTTTATGCTGCATATTTCAAGTATCAAATAGTCCTATAAAAATGAGTAATAAATTACCTTCTAAATGACAATATACCTCCTATAACTGACTGCTCCTGAGGTCACCTAGAATAATTGATTTAGTCATGAAGAGTAAATGTCAAATTTACATTTTTCTCTACAAACACTGTTATGGTCTTATACAACATTCCGGTCCTCTTTTAGAAATAAAACCTGCTGGGTTTTGATTTAGGTTTTACAATCAGGTTAACTAAGTTCTTCTACTCCTTTCTGAGTAAGGACTAAGCGATCGGTCATTTTTTATTTTGAAGATGCCTATATGGCTAGCTTTTACTGTGCAGGAAGGTACTATACAGGCCATGGGGGCAAACCATCAGTGTTACCCAGCTGTGGACCATGCACTGGAGCCACATTGGTGTGATTGCTAATGGAGGTAACCAACCACTCACTGATTGGATTTCAAGTCCTGCTCCATGGGAAGGAATTAATACCCGGTATTTCAAACCTGACTTAAAAAAAAAAAAAAAAAAAAAAAAAAAAAAAAAAAAAAAAAGCCCGACACCAGTGGAGAAGCTCCCACTATTGTTTTGGTAAATGTTAGACCCATCATCTGCCTTCTGACGATGCATGCTTAGGGCCATAGGATAGCACTGCTATCAGCTTTGGCCCGAGAAGCTTCTCAGTGGATGATGGTAACTGTCAAGACTTACAACTGCTCAAAGTGCTCAGAGTAAGTGACTACTGAATGATCTGCCAGAGATGGGACATCCTATCACCCCCCCCCCCCACCCCCCCCCCCCCCCCCCCCCCCCCCCCCCCCCACCACACACACGGCTCAGGGAACGTCGCAGAAAGGGGAAGGAGGAAGATGAGCCAGAGGAAGGGGGTGGTGCTGTCTTCCAGGTACAACATGGCTGTTTCACCCGTGAGCCCCCAGCAGCTATGATCACCCACATAAGATTGGGCACAGCAACATGGCATCATGGATAAAAATTTATACAGGCAGTTAAAGATTGCTGCGGGGAGGTCAGGAGTCCCCATTCTACCCTGAGAAACTGTCAGCAGTTCATGGCGGCTGGGGATAGGGAAGCATTTCCTTCAGTGGGTGTAACCACAAGGTGTGATGATCCTATAAGTAGCTCTTACCAACGCTTTGATAAGGGAACCTAGTGAAACTCTTTGGGTCCTGCACACAAAAAGAGAGAGACATGAAAGCGGACAGGTACGAGAAGCACAAGGAATGGGAAGACAGAAGGAAGGACAACGCATTGCATACGGGTATGAAAATGTCTTCCAGAGACCCATTATTACATATAATTAATATATGCCAATAAAAAGAAAATACTCAAGTATGAAATTCTCAAAAAATTATAAATAAATAATTCATATAAATATTAAAAACACAGAGAAAAAGATATCAAAACTAAATTTCAAATGGGAACTTTTTTTTTAAAAGAAAAGACAACGTTCTGAGCTTTTGCTACTGGAACTCCTGAGACAGTGGCGACAGAAGATTCACTATCAATATGCAGATACACTGCTTATCTATTCACCTAGGACACTGACGAAAGCGTCAAACAGATGGAACGTGAGCAGGGGCTCCTTCAGGTGACCGTAGTAATCTGCTATAGTTTTAAAGACATCTTTCTCAAATCCCAAGTACATCGGCTGCTTCCAGTCTGAACAGTTGGGCCCTTTAAAAGAAGACAGAGAATGATTAATGAGGCAGCTGCTTCTCAGTACCATAGTCTGACCACATGTGTTGTATGCACAGATATTCAAGATACACTGACAAGTTTCATGTGGAAATGACATATACCTTTTGCTCAAATATGATTAATGTTTAATTGAATATATTATAAAAACGAAGAGCATTAATGCATCTCCATTTTAAAAGAAAAACATGCTTTTCTCTTTTTATGTCAAGGCAAACTTTACTCATGTAAATAATTTTTTTTAAATAGTCAACATTTTCCTAGTCTTAATAAAGTTAATAAAATAACAATTTGTTGCTGCGCAGCAGTGGCTCACGCCTTTAATCCCAGCACTTGAGAGGCAGAGCCAGGTGGATCTCTGTGAGTTTGAGGCCAGCCTGGTCTACAGAGCGAGATCCAGGACAGGCACCAAAACCACAGAGAGAAACCCTGTCTCAAAAAAAAAAAAAAAAAAAAAAAAAAAAAACCCACAATTTGTTAATATGTGATAGATGAGTTATCAAGAAATTTTTACAGCTTCTTGAGTTCATTAGCTATACTATAATATCCTCCAAGCATTCAGTTGAGTGAAGTAATCAGTTTCTCCTAACAAACTATTTCAGACAAATGAAATTTTAAATGCTTTTTTAAAAGATAATGAGAAAGATTTTACATTCTGTCTTGTCAATTCACTCAAACGCTAACAATCACTGCCCAACTATTCAAAGAAAACTGATCACAGAGCCTGGACCTGACCATGTCCTATGCCAACAGAGGGCAGAGGAGAGCTCCACTAGAATCAGGGTCCCATGAGGAATAAAAGATGATGAGCACAGGTTTACACCACCATGTTCTGGGTAAACTGGAGGTGCCGGAGCCTTGAGGAAAACAGCTTGTCCCAAGAAGACCATAGAAGAAATGGAGTGCAATTATGGTGCCCAGCTCCAGGCCAGCAAAGGCTAAGCCATTACACCCAGATGGACTGATGTGCCCAAGAGAATGAACAAAGCAACAAAAATGAATTCAAGGAAATTCTCCCCACAGAACTGCAGGAGCTAAGAGATTCTAGCTGTAACACAGGAAAACATTCTGGATCATGACATTCAATCCCCAAGGCCATCATGAAATGGCTCTTTATGATGCCCCTAAAAACTCCTTTACTGGGAGCTGGGAAGATGGCTCAGAGGTTAAGAGATCAGCTCCCAGTGCCCACATCAGATGGCTCACAACCATTTATAACAGAAGCTCCATGGGATCCAACGCCCTCTTCTGACTTCTCTGGGTACCTCTGCTCACATGCACACACACCTACACAGACACATGCACATATATATAGTTAAAAATAAAATCTTTAGATGAAAACAAAACTTCTCTTACCCTTCACAGTCTGTTCTCTTCTTTAAAAAAAAAATTATTGGCTAAAATAATGTTGTAGTGCATAAACCTAGGAGTAAATGTATAAACCATGTTTGTTTACTTCCTCCTCATATAGCAAGCTTAGTCAAATGATGGTCTGATGTATCTCAACAATCAAGACCCATTGCCAGAATTAGTGCTTAGCAAGGTGAGTGATTCATTCTAAACAATTATATGCCTTGAGAATATGTCATCATCTTTGTTAAAAATATGGGGGGAAATCCCTAAAAGAAAACATAAACCTTTTCTTTCTTAATCACCTTGAGTTTTAAGAACATTTTTTTCCTTAGACTAGTTTTTAATAAATGTTGTTCCTGACAGATTCTGAAATGAAATGCTTTGGCTACTTTATTTCCATTTTTGACTGGGTCTTCTGATGCATACACACAAAGAAGCAAAAGAAATCAGTTAATCTAGTTTTGCATTACTTAGCCTCAGTCTTCATTCTGTGAGCATCCTGGAAAGGGCCTGGCTGACAACTGAACATGCAGACCCGTGTATGCACAGTCTACAGTGAGGACTGAAGGAGCACTCAAGAGAGAAGGAAGAACAGCAGGCTTGTGGAAAAGAGGGCAAGTACCCTTACCACATCAGACAGGCGGCCTATCCCCTCTTAGAGGACTCAATAGGAATCCGTACTTATTCGCGATAAGGACAAAGAGTAGGTCATAACTTTGACAGACTCAAAGCAAATTTTGATGGACAGGAGAATTTGGGAAAGCTGGAAATTTTAAAAAAAAATATCCAATAGGCTGGCCTTGTCCTCTGCCCACCTTTTATATTTGATACATAAACAAACCTCCATAATATGCTAACCATTTGTAAAGGTTGCTCTCAACACATGTGAGCATGCTCCTTCTCCCAACACTCTGAGTCTCACACCTATAGCAATTATAAAGTCACACATCTTTCCTCTACTCAATGGCCAGTCATGCCAACCTTGCTTCAGGTGTTTGTGGCTTTAGGTGTCAAATGGGGAACTGATTATACACTTCCGTGCATTCCAGTCTTCACAAAAGTCAAACACATAAACACATCTTACAGCATTTTAGCACACTTTATGGCTTCATTCCCAACTGGTAACTTCCACATCTTTGGTTCTCCAGGAGCTCAGAAGGAGTGTTGGAGCTTCATAACTGTACATTTGTTTCCTCAATGCCCCCTCTGGCCAAAGATGTAACTTCTAGTTAATTTACTACAGTTTGAGTAGTTGAGCAGAAAGAATAAAAGGTACTTCAGGGTCAGAGAGATGGCACAGCGGATAAAGACACTCAAGGCCCCGTCTGACAACCTAGGCTCAGTCCCCAGAAACCGTTAAGATGGAAGAAGAGACTTACTCCTACAAGTATCCTCTGGCCTCCACACACTTACTATGGCATGGCAATGACCACCCACACACACACCATGTAATTTTAAAATTTTAAGTAAAGTACTTCCCCAAGTTAAAGCCACATTACTCTACATCTCAGAGTGTTCAAAGTATCAACAAAAATCAATGAAACTTCCAAGCATTAAACCTGGAAAACTATGAGTTGTATGCAAACTGGTACTGCTATGCATGTTCAGAAGGAGAGGGAAAAGCCATCTCCACACAGGGCCATTAAGACAACCATACAAGGCTCAATGGTTAGTTAGTTTCTATAATTCTATAATTCAAACAAAAGTGACTCCAGTTTAATCAATAATTCAGTTTACTAATTCAGTAACTTATACATCTATCGATGCATATGCTGATCCTACACAAAAATAAGAAAGTAGCTATTTCCTGAAATAGCTGTAACACTCAAGAGCTTCTCTAAGACCAAATATTGTCATTACTAATCAGCTAAAATAACAGATTCTCATTGAAATCACATGTTTGGGCCAGATCAGACAGTTCCTCAGGTGAAAGTGTTGGCCATTGGAGCCTAATGATCTGAGTGAAGATCCCCAGCATTGACAGTAAAAAGAGATGACTCCCCCAGATCATCTTCTGACCTCCAGATACTCACCACAGCATGCACACATCTGTATGCACATCTATATGCACACATACATATCACACACACACACACAATAATAATAATAAGTGTTTTTTCCTTTAAATATTAGAAACCATTCTTTGGGTTAAGTTTCCTGAAAATCCCAAGAAAATGGCAGTGTTCATGAGCTATTATTATACCGTTCCTTCACAGTGCTGATGATAGTCAATGAAACACATGCCATGTATCTGCTGAAGAGATTTTACATGTCTATGAAAATCCCTCGGGCCCACCCTGGTCCAGGCCTCCAGATCTTACATGCAGGTTTCTAAGATAGTCTTTCTTGTTTCTCTGCATGCAGGCTCCTCTCCTTCTAAGCCATCCTGCATATCAGTCAGGTTGGCTCTCTAAAACACTCTGTCCCTCTTAAAACACTGCGCTCTGAAACCCAGGAGAGGATGGAGGCTACTTAGCAAATGAGATGTGAATATGATGGACACTTAACCACCACCTTTTAGGAATAAAATAAAGCCTATAGACCATTAGCAGGTAGCTGCTACTACATTATATACACTGTCACTCATTTCTTTCACCTCTATGATGCTCCTAGGACTGGCATGGACTTGATGCGTGATTATATCCATGAGACCAAAGAAAAACTAAATCTTTAAAACTGGATTATAACAACACTGTCACTAAGTCATGAATCTACCAGTAAAGCACAGTGGTTGCCAAACAATTCCCTGCCAGCCTCACAGGTGTCAAATCAATGTCCAGCCCATTGAGCAAGAATGTTTTCTAATTCAAGGCACTAATTTCTGTTAATTTTATAAAACTGGCACATAATTAGTACTTACAATTTGCCAAACACTTCATAGCTGAGAGGACCCAATGAGGAAGTTCTTCTGTAGAAAAAAAGAAAATACAAAAGATATTTTATTCATCTCTTTATAACTCAATCAAATACATACACACACACACACACACACACAGCATTATAAGAATGTATCATTTGCCTGGGTAATATGAGACATTTCATCAATTTGTGTATCAGAACATTTAAACATAGACCAATGAAATTGAATTGAAGACCCTGACATTAATCCACACACCTATGAATACCTACCTGGTTTTTGACAAAGAAGCCAAAACTATACTGCTGGGGGATGTCTCTCTGTATGCTGTGAATATATGTTGTTCCCATTGGTTAATAAATATGCTGCTTTGGCCTATGGCAAGACAGCTTAGAGGCAGGCAGAAAATCCAAAGAGAAAGACAGAGTCTGGAGAAAGGCCAACCTGCTGCCCAAGGAGCAACATGCCAGCAGATGGTAAAGCCACGGAACATGTGGCAAAACATAGATTAATAGAAATGGGTTATTTTAAGATATAAGAGCTAGCTAGCAAGAGGCCTCCCATAGGCCATACAGTTTGTAAATAATATTGAGCCTCTGACTGATTATTTTATAAGTGGATCGGTGTCTGTGGGCCAGGCAGAACTGGAGGAACTGAGCAAACTTATGACTACACTGTACAATGGAAAAAAGAAACCATCTTCAACAAATGGTGCTGGCATAACTGGATGTCAATATACAGAAAATGGCAAATAGATTCATATCTATCACCATGCACAAAACTCAAGTCCAAGTGGATCAAAGGCCTCAACATAAATCCACTTGCACTAAACCTGATAGAAGAGAAAGCAGGAAATAGCCTTGAACACATTGGCACAGGAGACCATTTCCTAAATATAACACCGGTAGCACAGACACTGAGAGCAACAGTTAATAAATGGGACCTCCTGAAACTGAGAAGCTTCTATAAGGCAAAGGACACAGTCTATAAGACAAAAAGACAGCCTACAGAATGGGAAAAGATCTTCACCAACCCCACATCTGACAGAAGACTGATCTCCAAAATATATAAAGAACTCAAGAAACTAGACATCAAAATACCAAACAATCCAATTAAAAAATGGGCTACAGAGCTAAACAGAGAATTCTCAACAGAAGAATCTCAAATGGCTGAAAGACATTTAAGGAATTGCTCAATATCCTTAGTCATTAGGGAACTGCAAATCAAAACGACTCTGAGATACCATCTTATACCTGTCAGAATGGCTAAGATCAAAAACACTGAAGACAGCTAATGTTGGAGAGGATGTGGAACAAGGGAAACACTCCTCCACTACTGGTGGGAGTGCAAACTTGTAAGCCACTTTGGAAATCAGTATGGCAGTTCCTCAGAAAACTAGGAATTAATCTTCCTGAAACTCAGCTATACCACTCTTGGGCATATACCCAAAGAATGCTCAATCATACTACACTTGCTCAACTATGTTTATAGCAACATTGTTGGTAATAGCCAGAACCTGGAAACAACCTAGATGCCCCTCAACTGAAGAATGACATAATAAAAAACAATGATATCATGAAATTTGCAGGAAGATGGATGGAACTAGAAAATATCCTGTGTGAGGTAACCCAGACTCAGAAAGACAAACATGGTATGTTCTCACTCATATGTAGATACTAGATGTAAAGCAAAGGATAACCAGACTACAACCCACAGCTCCAGAGAAGCTAGCTAATAAGGAGGACCCTAAGAGGGATGAATGGATCACCCTGGGAAGGGGAAACAGATGAGATCTCCAAGAGTGTGGGAGTATGTGTTGGGGGGGAATAGAGGGTACAGGATGGGGGATGAGAACATAAAGGAATGGGATGATCGAGCTGGAACAGGGACGAAATGGGAGAGCAATGAAAGAGATAGAGGGAGACATCATGGGGATAGGGAGAAACCGGGTGCTAGGGAAGTTCCCAGGAATCCACAAGGATGACCCCAGCTTAGACTACTAGCAATAGAGGAGAGGGTGCCTGAACTGGCTTACCCCACTAATCAGATTGGTGAATACCCTAACTGTCATCATAGAGCCTTCATCCAGTAACTGATGGAAGCAGATGCAGAGATCCACAGCCAAGCACCAGGACAAGCTCCAGGAGTCCAGTCATGGAGAGGAAAGAGGGATTCTATGAGCAAGGGGCATCAAGATCATGATTGGGAAACCTACAGAGATAACCGAACCAAGCTAGGGGAACTCATGAACTTTAGACAAACAGCTGTGGAGCCTCCATGGGACTGGACTAGGTACTCTGTATAAGCGAGGCAGTTGTATAGTTTGGTCTGCTTAAAGGGGCCCCTGGCAGTGGGATCAGGATCCATCCCTGGTGCAAGAGCTGGCTTTTAAGAGCCCATTACCTACCTTGCACAGCCCTGATGCAGGGGGAGGGGCTTGGACCTGCCTCAATTGAATATACCAGGCTTTGCTGACTCCCCATGGGAGGCCTTACCTTTTCAGAGGAGGGAATGAGGGGTAAGTTGTGGGGAGGAGGCTGGAGGGGGGAAGGCAGGAGGAGGGAAGAGAGGGGGATCTGTGGTGGTATGTAAAATGAATAAAAAAATTCTTAATAAAAATAATAATAATAATAATACAGAGTATCCCAGTCAACCTAACTCATTGATACCACTGTGAAATGGTAAGTCAGAAACCTAAATATGGGGTTGAAACTGTAGCTCAGTTAGTAGAGTACCTGCCTAGCATACACAAGGCCCTGGGTTCAGTGCCCAGCACCACGCCAACTGTTACATGGTAATGCATGCCTTGACTGCAGCATTCAGAAGGTGGAGGCAGGAGGTGATCCTCTACTGTTGAGCTTGGGCTGCATAACACCCTAACTCCAAAACAAAAAAGAAGAAACTTAAATGCAATCAGACCTAAAACTGACTGGGGCACTTCCTCGGGACTTAAACATTCTCGTGTGTCTGGAAGTGTTCCTAGCGACAATATGGAAGCATTTACCATTCTGGCAGCTAACAGTGAACTAGACTCTGAACGCACTGTGCAGAGTCTTCATGCCTGAACATGCATCTTTCTACGACACTAATAAACCAAACACTGGACAAAAGGCACTCATAGAAGACAGGATATATATAGCGAAGGGGTAAACTTAGCTAGGGTTTAGGAAAGGCTCAAATGGGAACTAAGAGATCTGTTAGCCAATGTGTAGTCAAACCAGAACAAATGGCTGGCATGCACTTACTTGACTTATCATCCAAGATGACAACTCCCTGCTTGCTGACACTATACACGTTATGGATGATGAACTTGGAGTTGACAAGTTTGATGTTTAAAACTTCTTCCAAGGAATCCAGGCCAAGGATTTTCTGTAAACTAAAATGATAAATAATGTATTCTGAAAATAAATTTCAAAGTTTCAAAGTACTATAATCATTTATTTCAGTTGTGCTAAATACTACTAGTAGTGAGCAATACAAAAGATTCTCTCTCTCTCTCTCTCTCTCTCTCTCTCTCTCTCCATGTATGTGTGTGTGTGTGTGTGTGTGTATGTGTGTGTGTGTGTGTAAGAGGTATTTATACATGTGAGGCAGTATGCACACCCATGCATGCTCATGTCCAAGTCACAGAAGGATGTTACATGTCTTCTCTGTAGCCCTCCACCCTGTTTTTATGAGACAGGGTCTCACTAAACTCGGAGCTCACTGTTTCAGCTAGCTGGCCAGCAAGCTCCTGCAATCTACCTGTCTCTACCTCACAATGCTAAGGTTACAGGCATGGGCTGGCATGTCAGTCTTTACATGGGCACTGGAGATTTGAACTGAGGTCCTCTTTGCTTTTACAGCAAGTACTCTTACCCATTGAGCATTCCCTCCTCTCCTCAAAAGACCGATCTTTAGGGTACATTGTCTTTCTAGACAATGGGTTAGAAATGGAATACGTTTAAAATAACCTAGAATATCCTTTCCCGATAGCATACTTCCTTAATTACTTAATCACAGAATAACCTGAATTCCAAGAAACTATTTTTTAACTAAAATTACTAAAGGCCAGTCGGGTGGTGGTGGCCCATGCCTTTAATCCCAGCACTCGGGAGGCAGAGGCAGGTGGATCTCTGTGAGTTCAAGGCCAGCCTGGTCTACAGAGCAAGATCCAGGACAGGCACCAAAACTACACGGAGAAACCCTGCCTCAAAAAAAAAACAAACAACAAAAAAAAATTACTAAAGGCCAAATTTCCATCACGTGCTTATTAAACTTAAGGTGTCAGTGACACTAAAAGTTTAAAAACTTTAAGTTGGGAATGGCAGTGCACACAATCCCAGCACTCCAAAGGTTGAGCAGAAAGATAAGAGAATTCAAGGCCAACTTGGATTACAAAGCAAAAGTATGCCTCAAGGGGTTAAAAAAATGTTTTAAAAGCATTTAAACTCCTATTTTAGCTATTACATATCTAACAACAGGAAATTCTCAAAATCCAGTTCAATTATATATGTGAAACAGTGTAAGTACAGATTATGCAAATTTGAGATTGTTTTAAACATAAGTATGCATCGAGTAGGAAAGAGATAAAATAGAACGACGGTCCCTCGAATCTCTCCAATGTCAAACGTGCATACTATGATAATGTCATGGACTTCCAGATCTCTTCCACGTTGGCCTCGGTCAGCTGTCTGCGGTGGACTAGACGGCAAGCTGGCACCTCTCCAATAGCAATGCTATGGCGCTTGAACCACATCTCAGAATTCTAATTTGGCAGGAGGGGGATGGGGAGGAAGAAGGGATGAAAGGGGGCAGAACAGAGAGAGAAAGAGAATGCACATTTCAGTATAAAATGCCACTGTTTGTGAGAAGTGTCTTTGACTCCCTTTTTGTAATTTGGCTGAAAATAATGGTTAGAATCATAAACTAAGTTTCTCTGTGTGGACCTCTGAGAAGTAACGAATGACTCTCAAGATCAGGCCACATTACGATGAATGGCAGAAGACCTAAGGCAGTCAATATGACACTAAACCACTGCTACTTCCTGTGGGAGATACAACTAACCAGTAAAATAAATGTTTATGAAGTCAAAGTTAAGTGCAGAAATGCTTGTCTTGATTCACACTCTCCCAACTGAATAACCATTTAATATATATATACCTTCTAGAGTTTTCTTTTGTAGGCAAATATCAAGTATGTATTATATTGGAAAGCAACCCAATCCTAGGTGACAGCTAAGGGCAGAAATGCAAGCGTCCTGCAAGGATAGCTCAGGATGGCTGAGACATGAGGAGTGAAGCCCTTCTAGAGAGAGGCTCCGGCTCAGGAGGCCCAGGCTGTCCAAATCCCACAGCTCTCTACATCCGTGTTCCTAATAGTTCATGTCCCACAGTTAGGCTACTAGACAAAAGTCAAATTCTTTTTTTTTTTCATCACAGAGAAGAGTTTTGACCTGTAAAAGGCAAAGTATGTTAGAAAACATTCACAATGGGTTTCTAGAATATATTTTTGCAAATATAATGTTACAGAAAAAAATCTTATTAATTTGAAGAAAAAAAAATCAGGCAAGTTTTATTTTTTGTTTTTGCTTTTTTAAAGGTGAGAGAGAGAGAGAGAGAGAGAGAGAGAGAGAGAGAGAGAGAGATATTGATTGGGGGAGCACGTTTCAGGTGCCCACAGAAGCCAACAGCATTGAATTTACAATGGTTGATAGCCAGTAAACATGGGTACTGGGAACCAAACTTGGTTCCTCTGCAAGAGCAGGAAGTGCCCTTAACTGAACTGCTGAGCCATCTCTCCAGCCCCTGCCTTTGCTTGAAAGAATTACCAAATTACAAATGAAATTCAAAGGCCAGATGGATGTGTGAATTTTTTGAAGTATCCAAATCAAGTGTTTGGGCTTGAAGGTAGATGGACTATTACATTTGCCCTGCAAACCCATTTCCAAAGATATCCTAAAAAGTACTCCTGAATACACTTATGCTTATCTGTATAACATTTGTAAAGGTATTGTTTAGAACATTATATGTTGAAGAGCTGGAAAAACATGCTAGCAATAAAGGACTGAGCAAATAAAATATATCACTTTAGATTAGGCATGATGCAGATACTAAAATGATGTCAGATGTTTAATAATGTGAAAAATGGGCATAACATACTATTCTACATGAAGAACATGAGGTACAAAAACAGCCCAGTGTGGCCTCATTGTGTTAAAACACAATATGCAACAAATGGGTACACAATAAAAATGTTAGCAGAGTAATTCTCTATAGATACCACAATTTCTTTCTCTGAAATAAATCAGTCATAGAAACTATACTTGACTGCTACTGAGAATCTTCATGTGGAACCCTGCCCTTAGCATGTTACAGGCATAAACTCAGCTGACTCTCCCAGTGTCCTGCCTCACAGGGTACCAGCTGACTCTCCCAGTGTCCTGCCTCACAGGGTACCAGCTGACTCTCCCAGTGTCCTGCCTCACAGGGTACCAGCTGACTCTCCCAGTATCCCGCCTCACAGGACAGCATCCTAGTTCACTGGTCAGAACTCTTTCACAAAAGCACAAGCGCTAACAGAGGAAACCAAGTTCAAATGGTTGATCATCACAAAGCAAAAGACCCAAACACAACGGTCTGGCTCCAGAACCCACTCTTATAATTTTGCCCCTCAGAAAGGACAGCAAGTAATTGTTTGCTCTGCTTTGTTATCATATTTTATTTCATTGGTTAAACAAGTACAGGACAAGACAAAGCAGGGCGAGGATGTTCAGTGATAGAACACCTGCCTAGCATGAACAAGTCCCTGGGCTGAATTCCCCATATGCCTTCCCTTCCCACAGCAATCACCATCACTCCAGAAAAGAAAAGATAAGACAGAAGTTTTTGCCTTCTGGTTTGCTTTGTTCTTTTGAGATAGCGTCTCACTCTGTAAGCCCAGGCTGGCCTGGAACTCAGTAGGTAGCCTAGGTTGACTTTAGCTCAAGATCCTGCCTAAGCCTCCAGGCATGCACACCTACCTCTCAAGCTCTTTAAGAAAGATGAGTCATTTATTTATTAACCTCATTTTAAAAATTGTGTCACGGGCTCCTGAACAAAAGGATCCTACTCCACCACTCCTGGTTTGGGCAGTCCCCAGGAAGCAGGGGACAAGCTGTGGTAGATTCCATAACAAGCAAGGAGCTGATAGCCTTGCATATCCTGTCAGAGGGAAATGCCAGGAAAGACAGACCAGATGTATCGAAAGAGAAGTAGGGATGCACGCAGATGCCGGGAGAAGGAAAGAATGGGCCCAGAGTTCAGAGGGCTGGACGGCTGGCTCTGGGGTGCGGGCACACTTGAGAGCTCTCAGAAGCACTTCAACTGAGCACGGAAGGTACTGTCAGAGGTGCTGACATTTGCTAATAAACTTGTGGACTTCCCCCAGGGCACCAACAGCGTAACTGCACAGAAGAGAATGGGGAGTCCTAGCGATGGTGTCAATGCCCATTTATTTCACTATAAAAAAATGGTCTTCTGAACAACAGCCCTAGCTGGAGGCTTCTACTGGGTGTTTAAAGAAACACACGGAGGAAAAGGGACCGAGTTTCTTAGAGTTGACACGGTAATGTTTTCAAGAGTAGGAACTAACACTTCCTAAGTCTTCCCTAACTCGGAGCTGCCCTCCGGTAGCCAGGGCCCCTGCATTTCCACTGTGTTCTCTGACACTTCATTTTCTAGTTTCCTATTGTTCTCTCACTAGACCGTGAGAGTGAAGACTCTCCGAAGCCCGGCATATTTGTCACACAGGGACGCTCTGAATCAATTTTTTTTTTTAAACAAGTAAATGAGGGATTTCCAAATACAGTCTCTCCCCTAAGTTCCAGGGCCACTGTCTCCTTCCACCTGCTAGGCACTCCCTTTCCACACAAACCATCATTGTCAGATTCACACCGAAGTCATCGCCATCCTTGACAGATCTCCAAGCCCCTGTGGCCCCCACTTCTGTCACTGGTGTCCTCTCTTGCCTGGATCACCTTTGATAAGCGTAAGCTCCTTAATTACCCTCTCCAAGCTTCAACATCACAGAATTTCTTTCGGGGGCAGGGGAGCTGTCTTTTCTTTTGATTGCATTGGCTAAAAATGGCTTCATCACAGCTTTACAAACAAAACTGTATTGATGTCTAGTCTCACAAGACCTGATTAACCTAAATCAATAATGTTAGTAAATTTCTTCCATAACTGCCTTACCAAAGATTCTCTCTGTATTTTTTCCGCACCATCTCCATCTTGGCAGTCTTGTGCTAGGGCTATTTTTAGAAAAAAGTATGGAGGGGAAAAAAAGAGGCTGTGTGTTTCACGATGCACTGTCTTCAGAGACCAGAGGAAGCCACCTTTGTTCATGCTCTGTGCGGGGTACGGGGGTCGCTCCATGGGGACTGCCTACTGTCTCACTCTCACCTGATACAGTAATTAAGACAAAGTTCAGGAGACAGGGCAGCTCCAGGACAGGGAAGGACATCCCGAGGGAGTTTGACAGACATCTGCTCTGACTGAACATGTGACAGCGGCTACCACACGCTCCCTCCCTCGCCAGCCCAGAAGAGGGGACACAAAGCAAGAGCTCCTGTTAAAGGCCTCCCAACCATGGACGAGTGGGGTGTCATTTCACAGTGCTTCCCAAGCAGTTCAAAAGGGATACCTTAGAAAGCACTGGACAAGCCCGCAGCTCACTGGCTGATTCCTCCTGGATTGAGCCCATCATCTTTTTGAAAAAAGATCATGACTACTGTTTTAATTAATTTATTCATTGACAGTTCACACATGTATGCAATACACTGTGGTCACGCTCCTTCCCCCTCTCCTTCTCACCCCGTCCAGCTCCTTCCCCCACCCAGTCCCTATCTCACTTTCATCTCTTTTTGTCTTTTGTTTTTGCTGTGTGACTCACTGTGTGGGCACGGGTGTGGAGGATGAGTAACTCACCAATGGCAGCACCATGGACACACTGACTTCCTCTTCCCAAGAAGCTAGCGATGGCCAAGATGGAGCCTACTATGAGCCTACGGTCTTTTATTCACGCACTTACCATCACAATTGGTCTCACTGGAATGTTCTCTTGTGAAGTGCCTGGTGGGGGATCATTCCATTCCGGAAATTTAATAACATCTCTTTGATACAGGGGCTTCTTTGGATATGGCTTCAGGGGTGAGGAAGGAGGAAATCTAAATCCAAGAAGAAATATTCTATTATTGCAGACAGTAGGAGACAGGGGTTTTTCAGCACTCAGGTAAGTGATGCGCCCATACTTCATTAAATTATTGAACATTAATAGCATTATTCAAAAATAATGACTTTTAAGATATTCATTCATTATGCCCACCAAATAATATTGATAGAGAAAGGTATAAAATATATGAAACATTTTTAATGACGTTTGAACCTGGGGCTTTGTGCATGTTACACAAGTGCTCTGCAACTAAGCTATATCCTTGGCGCCCATAAATTTCACTGAGATCGGGTCTCAGTAAGTTCCCTGGGCTGGACTGAAACTTGCTAGGTGGTCCAGCCAGGCCCTGCGTTTACAATCCCCTGGCCTCTACCTCTCTAATACACGGATTACAGTGTATACAACTATGGCTGGTTTCTTATTTTTTTTTTCCTTTCCTTTGTCTATAAGATGAGGTCTCACTACGGTACCCAGGCGTGAAGTCCTGGCCCTAGCAACCCTTCTGCTTCTGCTTCCTGAACTGCAATAACAAGTGTGAGTCCCCTCACCTGCTTCTAAAGGTGTTCTTGATGGAATGGGAGGGAGGCCTCTGTTTCACCCGGCCTGAAACTTTTACGGCCTTGTGGCTCTACTGCTCGTTTTACAGATGCTCTGTTCCAGACAGAAATCACTGACGGAGAACTCCTCACTGGCCTTGCTGAGGAGCAGTGCACTGACCTGACATTGATTTCTTTTGTAGTGCTAGACCTCACACACCAGGCAGGCACCCCACCACCGAGCTCTGCTCCAGCCCACAGTGTGCACTTTTATAAGTACTTCTCCGGAGGACTAATTCTCCTTCCCTGGAATATCCAACACGTCACACAGAGATTGAAATACCAACCAAGAAATCCATCTTCAGGGAGCTAGAAACCTGTCTGAAATGCTTTCCTGCTTTCTCCATACTGTTCCTCTTCCTGGACCCCCTGCTGATCAGAGCCGTTCCGCCTTGAACATAAAAACTCTCTCCTAAAAATGGATTGCGCTGCACCAATAAAGAACTAATGCTAAATACGTCTTTTTTTCTCAAAATGTTTCTCTATAAATTTTTTAGAACAGAATAGAGTGAAATACATCAACAGGATGGAAGTGTGGCTCAGGGGTAGAGTTCTTGCCTAGCATGTGGGAAGCTTTGGCGTCTGGAAAGTTCAATCCCAGCACTGCAATAAAAGGAGGGGTGTGCAAAAACAACGCAAGAAATCAGGAAGTTGTTGATTTTTGCTTAAAAGTTTAGGCTCAAATAAAGGTTTACAATTGTCCCCACAGGAACCAGAGAGATGGCACAGTGGTTAAAAGCATGTCTCTTTTAGAAAACCCAAGTTTGGTCCCCTGCATCCATGTCAGGCAGCTCACAAGTGCCTGCCACTCCAGTTCCAGGGTATCTGACGCCCTCTTCTGGCCTCCATGAGCACTGTACTCACATACACATACCCACACACAATCATTTACACACATAATTGTTTTTAATTCTTCCCTGTGATATCTATGAGAAAAGTAAAGCAGATTATTAAATATTTTATTCTTTTTTAAAATGTCTCTTAATTGAGAGTTTCATACATGTACACAAATGTCTTTTATCTACCCTCCACTTCACCCAGATCATCTACCACCCACCTCTTCCCAGCTTATCTTTCTAAATATCCCATGAAGTCCAATTTGTACTTTCAACATACTCATGTATATGAAGCCATCTTCTGGAGCATGGTCACTATCAAGAGACCATACCCTTAAAGAAAAGTGAGTCTTCCTCCCCTAGAAGACATTGCCTGTCAACAGCTCCACAGCTGTGGATAAGAGCTCATCAGTGGCCCCCCCTAACACACACACTGAACATGACTGGCTTGATCTTGTGCAGGCAACCACAGCTGCCGTGACTTCAGAAGTGGAAGAGTCCAGTCACATCCAGAAGACACTGTTTGGCCCCAGTCCCGCCGTGTGTCGTCCCCCGCCCCCCAACCTCTGGCTCATATCATCTTTCTATCCTTGTCTTTTGCAATGTTCCTAGAGCCTTAGGGACAGGGGTGTGATATAGATGTCCCATGTGTGGCCAAACAGTCCATGGACACTTGTTCTCTGCACTTGGACCAGTTTTGAGTCTCTGAGCTGTGAATGTCTCATTCTAAGGCAAATACAGAATCAAAGAGTTTTAAAGAGTGCCAATAGTCTTCCAAGAAAGTTTATATCAAGGTGAATCGGGAGACACAGCATTAACAAGAGCACTCCAGGAACCACTTCAAGACAGTCACAGGAGACTTGAAAAGAGCCGAGTGGTACAGAAAAGCTGAACTCCATATTCTCGGAAAAGAACATCCAATAACCACACTATATTTTAAAAGTCAGTTTGAATCAGAAGAAAAACCATGAAGGTCTGGAAATCATCAAATTAAGGTAAATTAACTGAAGCCACCAGTTTATTTATGTGGCGACCAGATTATTAAAGTAGGTGACAGAATCCCAAATATAAAATAAATAAAAATTTTAAGCCAGTCAAAGATACTGAGTCTGTAAGTTAAAGCTGTCTCAGTGGGGCAGTGATGGTGCACGCCTTTCATCCCAGCACTCAGGAGGCAGAGGCAGGCGGATCTCTGTGAGTTCGAGGCCAGCCTTGTCTACAGAGCGAGTTCCAGGACAGCCAGAGCTACACAGAGAAACCCTGTCATGAAACCCAAAAAAACCAAAAGAAAAAGAAAAGGGGGGGGTGTCTGTTTCCTAGCAGTCAATCTAACTCTTCTTCTTGCCTCCTCTCCCTTTCTTCCTCTCCTCTTCTTATCTTCTTTTCCCTTCTCTTCTTTTTTCTGGCAGGCCCTTGCCATGGCCCGGGCTGGCCTTGAACTCAAGATCCCTCTGCTTCAGCCTTCCCTGTGCCAAAATGATGGACCCGACAGACTCACCACACCTAGGTCCACTGATTCCTTAAACCCAGCAACCACAACAAAACCTCTTTCCAACCCACGGTTAGATTCAGGCATGCGCACTCCCAGACGCACCTGCACATGTAATCCCAGTTCACAGACGACCGCCATGTCACAGCTCAGTAAAAACTAAATAACCTCCAACCAGAACTCAGCCCAACTCCACTCTCAAATATGGTGTGAAAACTGGGGACCTGAGTTCAGACGTGGCTCTCTCATGCCCTACCTGTCCTTCCTTTGGAAGGGAGAGCCTCTCTAAACAGTAACTTATTGATGTGACAGTGACCTAATCACTCCCCGTCTGCTTTAGTCCCTGTATCTCCACTCAGAATTATCTTCCAAAAGGCAAAGCAGAGTTTCCTATGTGCAGACTGGTGACTAAGGATACGCTAAGTGGCCTCTCCTCACCATACCGGACGACTAGATCTTTGCCAGCAGTTGACACCTGCTGCAGCTAGGCATCCTATTTCCAAAGCAGGCTGGTAACCTTGCCGGAGGAAAAAAGTACAAGGGCTCCCTCTGGTGGTGACTGCTGAAGGTGACTTTAGGAAACAAGAAGTTACCAGTTTAATCCTAGCATTTGACTCCCTTCGTTCGAGGCTAGACATCCTGTTCGCGGATCTGCTAGGAACTTCACTTGGATGAAATAGAAATATTTCCCAAATAGGAAAGCAACTTTTTAAAAGCTCCACAACTAACTGACTCAAAACAAAAAAATTGCTTTAAAATGTATCAGCTCTTCAGTAGGTACCCCTACGATCACAGCCCTCAGGAACCTGAGGCCAGCCTGGGGGACACCGCACAAAGCCGTCTCAAACACCAAGACTGTAGGTGGACAGAGGCTCACACCGAGACATACAACTTGTACAGAGAATAAATGACAGGGGAGTGCTGACCTCCCCACCCCGAGGCTCAAGGAACATGGTAATGAGGGGAACGAAGACTGTAAAAGCCAAAAGTCAGGAAGGACTGTTAAGAAGTAGTGTCTCCCGGACAAGACATGGCCATTACACTCACAAGTTTACAGCAGTTGGGGCTGCCTGTGTGCACTCTGCACATGAGCAAGCCAGCATGCATGGAGGAGGGGCTCGCAAGGCCCCACCCCTAGAGGAAAGCTATTGGCTGCTGACGTCGGCTGGTAGAATGAGAATCCATTTCCTTCAGGAGTGCAAGCCTGTCGCATAGGTTGCCCGGGCTGGCCCTGTGAGCCTACACATACCTGAAGCACCAACGGGACTCAGTGAGTTGTTTTCGTCTTGTGTGTTTGTTTCTTTAAAGGAAGAGGATATGACGTTTGGAGAGGGCAGGTGGAGTGGGAGGGCAGGTGGAGTGGGGAGTGGATATGATCAAAAAACTTTGTATGCACTAGAAAATTCTGAAAGACTGGATAAATAAAATTCAACTAAAAAAACAAAATAAGTAAATAACAGCCATTTTTGAAAAGAAAAAACTGCAAGTCCTTTATAAAATGTTACTGAAAGACATTTTTAAAAAGTAAGCTGATGAATAACTCAGTGAATTCAATACAATAATATATGATGGCAAGATCACATTGCAGAAGAGTTTAGGGGTGAACACCTTGGGTCTGTCAATAAATATCTTTGGAAGTTGGCAGTCTGGGGATGCAATGTTACTTTTCCTGAATGGACCATTTATTTACTGAATAGAGCATGCTTTCCCACTGTTCCTACTGCCTATTCTGGTATTACCTATGTTTTCAAACTTGAGGGAGTGGTTTGGATCCACTTTGTTTAGCCCCATGTCTCCCAGCTTGGGACCTTCATAGGGGATATCTGTCGATGTCTTGGAGAAATACTTGGTCTTTCCAAAGACTTGAGCCCATCCTGAAGCTGCCCAGGGCCCCAGAACTAAGTAACCTCATTAACAAAAAACTCAGCATTTATCAAAGCAGACTATCACAAGAAACAAGACACTCCCATCACTCGGGAAATCCCAGGGCTTTGGGAAGTTCTATGACAGGGACTGAGGATGTATGTAATACTCCATCATAAGCTTCAAGGATCACAATGGTACTATGGCACAGCCCAAGACAGAGCAGAAGCTGACTGACGCAAAGAGCTAGGAGAATGTGACTCCGTCTCATGGAGCAAGGCACAACAGGATTCATAAGAAAGATCAAGATTCTTAAGACAGTAACAGCAGCAGAACTACCATCTGTGTGTACAGTTCAAAGGAGAACCGAAAATCAAATCTACTTCAACTTTTCAAAAGGAAATGAGCTGTGGAGACTCTCAACCTTCAGGGCACTCAAAGAATCTAAGAGAGTTATCTAACTGCAGACGTGGGCTACTTCTTATGAAAAGAATGACTTAGACGGAAGGCTGAGCAAAAAGTTGAGATGAGAACCATGAGCCACACAGAACTCTGGGAAGCAGCAGAAATGGCAGACATATGTCAAACTGCATTTCAAAAGACCAGCCAGCCATCAGTAAATGTGGTGACATAATGGGATGAAACTCAGTTGTCTTATTGGAGAGGGTACGTGTAGTTGCAAATGAGAGGAAGCTGTTGTAGCCAGAGGCAAACTATGACAGATTATATTTTCCAAGGATGGCCACAACATATTTCCCATCCCATATGCTCTTCCCATCCCATTCCATATGCTCTTTTCATCCCATATGCTCTTCCCATTCCATCCCATATGCTCTTCCTACCCAATATGTAACTGAGTTTCCCCTCAACAGGAGGTTTCTCTACTTGACCCCAATGAGTGGGCTATGCAATGGCTCTGACAAGCAGAATAGGGAAGCGAAGTTCCACCAGTTCCAGGCACAGACCAGGGCTTCCTATCAGCTTTCTCTTCTTGACTACTGGAAATACTTGTACCTGGGGTGCTCATGCTTGGAAGACAATCTCTTCTAAATCACCTACCATGTAAGTATGGAGACTGCCCTGACCCATGATACTGCATAAGGCACAGATCACAGGGAGATGCCCAGAGAAATGAGACCTCATGGAGAGAGACAGGAACTGGGCAACATGCAACAAGGGCACCAGAGTTGTGAGAGTCATTGTTGGTGGGTAGCAACCTGCTAATTGATTTCCTTCTAAGTTCTTGACCAAAAATCAAAGAAAGAAAGAGAGACAAAGTGAGGGAGAGCAATTGGTCACAGTGGGACATTATAATCCCAGCTCTGAAGAGTCTAAAACAGGAGAACGCAGAGTTCAAGGCCAGCCTGAGCTACAATAATGAATTCTAGGATATTTTGGGCTTATAAGCCTTTCTCAAAAATAACATAGCTTACTGGGTGGCAGTGGTACATGCCTTTAATCCCAGCACTTAGGAGGCAGAGGCAGATGGATTTCTGTGAGTTTGAGGTCAGCCTGGTCTACAAAGCAAGTTCCAGAACAGCCAGGGCTACACAGAGAAACCCTGTCTTAAAAAACAAAACAAACCAACAAAAAAAGACATAGCTTCAATTTAAAAAAAAAAAAAAAGTAACTTTAGGCCAGTGAAGTTTGGATGACACTGTTTCTCAGCCATAGAAAATCAGAACATTGCCTAATTCACACCATGAATTAAATAATGGTTTGCTTGTATCTTCTGTTATGATCACTTATTTCAACAATAAAAATCTTACTATTTACTCAAAATAAAAACTATCATAGAGGCTGGGGAAATGGCTCATTGGGTAAAACCACTAGCTACGCAAGCAAGAGGCCCTGAGTTCAAATCCTCAGCACCTAGGCAAACAGTCGGCCATGACTGTGAGTGCCTGTAACCCTCGAACTGGAAGGCAGAGAAAGGCAGCTCCCCAGGGCTTACTGGCCAGCCTAGCCAAAGACGTGATTCAGTTCAATGGGAAGACATCTGACATGTGGTGCGCATGCGCGCGCACACATACATACATACACACATACATACATACACACACACACATGCACGCACACGCACACACATACACAAATATCACAGCAAAAATATGAAATTTAAGATAAAATATCAGAAAATAACTCTCAGACTCCAGGTGATGAAGACTTTCTAAAACATTTCTTTCTTGGAGGTGTGGTACAGAGCACGTACAGGCCAGAGGACAACTATGGGAGGTGTTTCCTTCTTCTGGGCTCTGGGGACTGAACTCAGGTAGCCACGCTTGACAGCAGGTACCTTTACACGGTGAGTTCCAGGCCAGCCAGAGCTACAGAGTGAGACCCTGTTTCAAAAAAAGCAAAAAAGAAATATAGTAAAATTACTAAGTTTTCTATTCACCAGGAAGCCATAAAACAAAGCCTAGGGGTTTCGTGGTAGGGCATGTACTTACTAACATGTGCATAAGTCCTGGGCTTGACTATTAAAAAGTAACCAAAAAAAGAAAGAGGAGAAGACAGGAGAGGGGAGGGGAGGGGAGGGCAGGGAAGGGGAGGAGAGGGCAGGGCATTACAGACAAAACTGAAGGCTGAATGTATAGCTTGGTAGCAGGCCGCTTCCCTAGCACACGCAGGCCATTTCCCAGCACTGCAAAAGGGAGAATGAGAGATCTCTACAATCTACATAACTGATAAAAGATTAATTTACAAAATATCTTATTTAACTACCAAGAATCTATTAGAAGGAAAAGTTCTACAGAAAAGTAAAAATATGAAGCAAACATTCCTAGGTGTGGGATCAGGGATAATGAGCTATACATATAAAATGACACTCTGTCTCATCGGCCACCAGCATGATTCCAAATAACATCACAGTGAGACAGCTCTTCATGCACACCAGGCTGGCAAATGTGTAAATCAAGTCTTATCAGACATCTTCTACCAGTGGGAAAAAAATTAGCATTATGTATGCTGGAAAAGGATTTGTTATTACCAGCAAATTGAATGTGCCCAAATCCTCTAAATGCAATGAACTCCTAGATAATGCGTGGGTACCCTAAAATAACACAGGCTATGCAGAACAAACTGTGCATCGCAGATCAAGACAGCATGGTTGTAAGGGCATAACCGCAGAAGGAACCTGAGTCTCTACTGATAAGAACAGAGTGCGGAATGTTGATATGTCAGAGTACAAACAGCCATGAGAATTCAAACTATAAATTTACATATCAGTATGAATAAATCTAAAAAACTACAAGAAACAAAAGACTATGTAAGAAAACACATACTCTGGTAAGTTTTACATAAAAGTCAAGGGCAGAAAAAAATACTTCAGAAACAAAGACAATCAGTTGATTAGGGACCAGGAAAAAGGCTCAGTGGTTAGGGGCACTTGTTGCTCTTGTAGAGGATCCAGGTTCAATTCCCAGCATTCATATGGTGGCTCATAACCATCTATAACTCCAGTTCTGGGGGATCCAATGCCACCTTCTGTCTGTGCAGGCACCAGACACACATGTGATACACAGACATAAATGTGTTTATAAAATAGTAATGAACTGTTTAAAGATAATATGGATAAGCAATTCAAGAAAAAAAATAATAAACCAGAAGCAGTGGAATGTCAGTACCTACGTCCAAACCCTGGTGAGTTCTCAGGGGTGATGAGCACTGTGGACAAAGAGGTCTCTCTGCTTTACTGTCAGTACACACATTGTCCAGTCTATCAGCTCCTGCGTGAGATGTCCGTCACACTAAGAGAACATTCAAGAGAGCATGGCTCCCTCTGCTGGGTAACCTCTACAAGCGTTTGTTTTAAAAATTGTATATCATCAATCTCAGAATTGGAAAGTCATATTGAATGCCACATGTGTACACTAAAGGCATTAAGAGAAGGAAAGTGATCAGCCTCCCTGACTAGTCAAAAAGCAACCCCGTTCTCTTAGTGACCCCTCCATCACCAAATAATGGCTGGAAATGCTCTTTAACACAATGCAAACTACTATCCTCAGGGGACTTATTTGAAAAAATTACATTTAGTAGGTAATCAAAAGTACCATAGGCCATCTAACTCATAAGGAAAACACACTTTCTAAATCTTTGAGAATTAGCAAGATGGCTCAGTGGACAGGGGAAGCTGCTGCTCTTCTAGAATACCAGAGTTCAGCTCCCAGCAGCTATGTTAAGCAGCACACAGCCACCAGCTTCAAGAGATCCAACCCCCTCTTCTGGCCTCTGCACCCACAGGCAGACAAACACACATCACATCACATCACATCACATCACATCACAAACGAAAAATAAAAATCTGTAATAAATCTTTGTGAAGTGGACTGGTAAAGTAACAGATTTCTCACAATATCTCAAAATCTCTTCCACAGAATATGCTAAAATTCTTCCTTTGTTATCAACAGAAATTCGCAGCATCAACTGCACCAGCCAACCTGTCTGTTTGCCTCAGGAACCTAAGGCTTTATACAAAAACAAAACTCTGACATCAACAAAACCCTGCCAGATAGTAATTATCATGAGCTCTGGTCTCTCCAAGGCTGCTGTTCCCCAGAAATCCATGAGTTACACAGATCTTCAACAACTCTAAGGGTTTAACTGTGCTCTCTAAACCCCTCAGCATATGCAGTGGTATGTATATAATGTATAACATATAGTATCATACCACCTAGACACTGAAAATTTGCTAATAATTATATTTCACAAAACTGCTTGAAGATGTGTCAGGAATGTACAACTGTGTACAATATCATCAAAAACCATGAACAACTTAAAAATCTAATGACACATATTCATGATTGAAATAACTTAAAACTGCAGAACAATAGGCATCAAACAGAAAGATCTGTACTGTTTATGACCTGGAAGATTCAATTATGTTGAGAAGTTAAATCCCAAACTGACCTACTGAATTCCAACAGAAATTCTGTGGGGCGTTTACCCACCAACTCCACAGTTCCCCAGAGTTTTCTTGAGTGCAAGCAGCAGGAAATATTAGATAGAAAGATTTCGATTGCGGAGATAAACAGATAGAAAATACATGATATCCTTGAGAGGGCCTGGAACCTTTTCAAACAGGCCCGAACTGTCTCTGTCCCAGGGTATTTATAGAGACGACAAGGGGTGGAGCAAAAGACCTCCTCCCCCAGCACAGCCAAGTGCAGACCATCTCAGACACCTGCACTCAGGCCCGTGGTCCTAATCATCCTCTCTATGCAGATCTGCTGAGTAAAGCCACAAGGAACCTGAAAACAGGCTCCCACAAAATTCCATTCAAAAACCCCAGGAGGAATTGTTAGAGGGATAAACGCATTGAATCTAGAACAAATGTGGACAAGCAAAGGACCTGGAATAAGAAACAATTTGGAATAAAAAACAAAGATGGAGAACTGGCAGGAAGCTGATCTCCAGGACTGTCACACAGCCACAGTGACGAGGACAGTACCACACAAGGAACACACAGGCAGGGCCTACAAGCCATGGACCCGTCTGGGAATTAAGGGATCACCACGAGACTGGCTTCCCCTAAGAAGAACACAAGCATACCCAAAGGATGGAAGCAAAGGTAACCCTGTTCATCATCCCTCCTAGTAACTCCCAAGGGAGCGTCCAAAGGGATAAACTCTTGCTAGGGGATCTAGTGGGGGAACTCTGGATTGCTCTTGTGGACAAGGAGCAGAGAGCGAGAAAAACAACTACCACGGCAAGGGAATGGGATTCTGATCAGAAGGAAGGATGACTGTGCTCGCACAGTGGAGGCAACAGGAATATCTATAGCACCCACGATGTCGTCATCGTGGCACTCCGTGGTACTTCCCTGCCCCATTGCATGGTGAATGGGCCAGTACAAAAATCCTAGTCTTAGAAGTACAAGCTGAGCGAGGGTCCAGAGCCTCAGGCGTGAAATTCTGGGTCACTCTGCCAGGTACAGCACCCTAAGCCCGCAAGGGATGACAGAGGATGAGAGAAGTCACAGTGGAAAAGAAGGCAGAGGACAAGCAGCAGCTGACCAACCATGGGGACACACAGGGAAGGAGAAGGGGTTCTATGGAGCACACGCAACAGTCTATGCTGACCACAGAGGTATCAGGTCATCTCTCTTTTCAGGCCAGCAGCCCGCAGCTGCTCTATCATCCCCGCTTTCTCCAAGATGCTTCTAGGCCATCATGCGGCACACAGGATAACAGGACCAGTTCATTCCTTCCAGAAGATGCAGGGCTTCAGCAGCAGTCTTTGCTTGGGAACTTTCCATGAGCCTAGGAAAGGCACTCTGGTGCTGGGTTCCCGTGGTTCTTTCCTTCCCAGGTGAGGCTTGCATCATAGTGTGCAGGCTCAGTTCATTAACCAACACCCCACCCACCACACCGCATTCCGCTCCCTTTCCACAGATCCTTCTGGGTCCTCCCTCTCTATAGCACTAAAGATCACTGTCTTCGTTGGGTTTTCTAACTGCTATGATGAGACACCATGACCACGGCAACTCTGATAAAGGAAAACATTTAATTGGGGTGGCTTACAGTTCAGAGGTTCAGTCCATTAACATCATGATGGGGAGCATGGCAGGCAGGCAGATGCAGTACTGGAGTCATAGCTGAGAGTCCTACATCTTGCGGGCAACAGGAAGTCAACTGAGACACTGGATGATATCCTGAGCCTGCCTCTATAGTGACACACTTCCTCCAAGAAGGCCATACCCACTCCAACAAGGCCACACCTCCTAATAGTGCCACTCCCTGTGAGATTATGCAGGTCAATTACATTCAAACGACCTCAATCGCACATATCTGGTACTACCTTGCTACCTCCTTCTCTACTCCAAAGTCCTAAAGAATCCTCCATTTGCACTCGTTCAAATATAATGACTTCACATGGATGCAAGAAATAGAACCTGGTACATAAGAGACACATTGGATAAACCTTAGAGTCACAGCTACGGCCTGCAGGTCAAATCTCATCATTTGCTTTATAAATAAAATCTTACTGGTGCACTCTTTATATACTATTTATAGCTAGCTGCTTTTGACAGATAGCAAGAAGTCAGGCTGGGCCAGAGGCTGCATGACCAACTATCTATTTTCTAGCCATGTAAAAAACAAGGTTTCAGACTCCTCTCTAGTGGAAAGACAGATGCAACAGTGTTTACTTGGAAGTTACAGACAGCATGAGGACAAGGACCAGACAAACCTACCTGTTCCCACTGTGTTGCCAACAAGTACATTCAGTTTGAATGTTATAAGTTGCCAGAGAATCACCAAATACCTACTTCTAAGTGTGGGCCAGGACCAAATGTTGGCATTCCTAACTTATAGAAGAGGCCACAGAGGGCCACGGAGTATAAGCAATTTGCTCACAATTGCATGGGTGGAAATGTAAATAGCTAGGACTGGAGCCCAGTCCTGCCATACTCCAACCCCTGTTACAATCCTCCCATCACTGAGCTCACGTTATACCCCACCATGACTCACATGATGTGGAAAAGCTACAGCCACCATTACCAGGAAAGGAGGTTGTGTTGATATTTTGTGTATGATCTAACAAATAAAGCTTGCCTGAAGATCAGAGAAGCAGAGCAGCCAGCCACTAGAAAGACTTCTTACCTCTACCCAATTCTCTGAAGATCAGAGGGCAAAGCCAGCCACTAGTCAGTCACAGAGGCCAGGCAGTGGTGGCACACACCTTTAATCCCAACACTTGGGAATCTCATGCCTTTGCTCCCAGTACTTGGGAGGCACACATGCCTTTAATCCCAGCACTAAGGAGCTTGAGACAGGAAGTGATGGCTGGGCAGAGAAAGGAATATAAGGCAGGAGGAGAAAGGAGCTCACTCTTTCAGGCCTAGGGGTTGTTGAGGTAAGAACTCTCAGGTGTCTGGCTGCTCTGTCTGATCTTTCAGCATTTACTCCATATCTGGATCCATATCCGGGTTTTTATTATTAAGACCAATTAGGATTCATGCGACAGGACATGAGAGCTGCTTGCTCACCGGGGTGAGAACTGCTTGCTTACAATAAGGTCAGGAACTCACTCTTCATTGACTAACCTTCGGACTTTTTTCTCAATGGACACTAGGTCTTCTGTTGGATGATGGGGATAAAAAGAAAATTCTCCCACATCCTCATCTCTCACCACTCCCTGTGTAATGGCACCCAACTTTTTTATTGGCTTCCTCAACAGGCAGACACCTGCTGCTGAAAAGATTCAGCTGAGCGTCACTGTGAAGGCAAACTTCTCTGAGGCACCTCACAGAGATAACCTTTCTACAGCCCGTCAGGCCATGTCCCCAGAGGCTTCAGAAGAGACCAGGGTTCCATCTGATTGTTTATTTGCAAAAGGGGATATCCACTTTCTGTGCTCAGCATCACCATGGATACAGTGGGCGTGGCATATGCTTGAGATTGGATAAGAAGAAACGGGGGACAGAGGGCAAAGCGGTATGTGTAGGGACATAATTAACAGAGACTCCACCCCAAACACAAAACTCTAACAAAAGAGTTCAGAACTGGGCCAGCAAGATGGCTCAGGTCAGCAAGTAAAAGCACTTGCCACGAAGGCAGACGACCTGAGGTGGAGCCCAAGGCCCCACGCAGTGGAAGGACAGAACCAACTCTCCTAAGTTGTCCTTGGACCTCCTCCACACATGCACTGGGATACACTCCTGCCACCTCATAGACAACTGAAACTAAAACTTAAAAAACAGAGCAGAACCTAACTTTAAAATATTTTTCAAGTTTTACACACACACACACTACTGTCCCTCACTCATATCAGAGCATAAGTTGCAGTTAAGCAATTGATAAAAGGCTGACGTGAGTGGCATAAATATGCTTATGTCAACTGTGTTTCCCCAGGTTCACACGACACACGTGCCTGGCATCTCACATTCCCAGTTTACCAGCTTGCCAACTCCACACACAGAATGGTGTGTCTGTTCCACCTTTCAACAACCTCAGTAAGCCTCATCTTACAACCTGTATCTCACAGCAAATTCCCACTGTTCTCTGTGCATTCTAACCCCCGGCTTCCTGAGAAAGGCTAACTAACCCCCGTGTCTTTATCCTTTCTTTCTGTGTCAACGACATCTGGGTGTACTCCCATGCAATCTTCCTCCAGATCAAGAGAGCTTTCTCTGCTGTCTAAAAGGGGCGGAGCACCTGGGAACCACACTGCTCCCAGGAGACTTCTGAATTCCGGCTCCATTCTCTGCTGAAGCTGGCGGATAAAAACAAGCAGTGAGAATTCATAGAGAAACATAGCGAAGGATCAAAGGAAACAGCAATTTCAAGGGCGAGCAGGTGGCAGTCAAATGGATAAAACAAATAAGTACAGAGGGAATGGATAAAGAAACCTGACAGAGCGTGGAATACAGAAACATTTCAGGGTCAGGGCAGAGGAACAACTCACAGGTTTGAAATTAGCAAGAATTAATCAGCAACACACCTTAGAAGGAACATTACAAAACTCTAGGCAATCAGGACTCACCTGGTTTGACTCAGAACAGCATATTTCAACATCCCATTGGCATGCCTACCAACACCCGGGCAGCTTCCACATCAGAAGACGGCGATGACGGCTGTAACCTCAGAATCGGGCTGATTTAACAGTTCTGTGTATAATTCTCAGCCCAGGGTTCAACTGGTGAAGCTCCTGTCCTTGACAGATCTTCCCCTGTACCTCGGGGCTTTCAGGGAACTCCAAGGACTCCTCCTGCCTCTGAACGTTGCACAGCCGTGAGTCATTGCTCTGCTTTCGGTCTACACACAGCTCCCTAGTGTAAAGAGCTGTCCCAGCTTTACATTCTCTGCGGCCGTTGCTTTTTCCATCAATGTATGCTCTTGCAGCGGTAAACCCCAGAAACCAATCCTGGCAAAGCTAGTTAGAAAGGAATCGGAAAATATCAAAGAGGTCACAAACCAGTAGAGCGTTAGAGAACAGGATGAAAAGGATGAAACAGAGAGAAAAGCAGAAGACCAGGTGGCATGCATGCACAGCCAGAACCACATGTGAGACCACGCCCTAGGAGCAGGCTAGCCCCAAAGCCAACACTGGCACCGTGTCTCTGTATGTCTCCATCACTGCCCCTACAGGCTATCACTCTGTCACAAGAAGATCCAAGCTGTCCTTTCCTTTCGCATGAAGATTTAGTCCTGGGTGGGAACACCTAAACAGTCAGGAACAGGCCATGTACCTGCATCCTCCTTGCTACAAGAAGGAAAAGGGTGAGTTCAATCACCCAAGCTTTCACTCCGATGGCCTCCTTCCCACCAAGATCCGCACAAACAGGAGCTCCCACAAATAGAAAAGTTTAGAATGACTGGCAACAACAACAACAAAAAGCTTAAAGTTCCAAATAAAGATAAGCATATGTATGTTAAATTTTTCACCAATATCTCAGAACTCCAACCTGGCTGTACATTACTGACCTTTGTGAGATACATAGCTAGAGAGAGAGACCCTGGACCCAGCTCCATATTCCTTGAGATACTAAGTAGGTACAAAAGTCCAGACACCTAGTAAATACTGAAGATGTTTATAAAGAACTGAAAACTATTATGGACTGTCAACTGGCTTTAAAAAGACTAAGATCATAGTCTAAGCCTCAATAAGGAAATGTTAAACACTAATAAAAATTCTAAATAAGATGGCTAATCAGGTAAAGGCCTCCAAGCCTGACGACCTGACTTCAGTATCGGGGACCCACACGGTGGAAGGAGAGAAGCAACTCCTGCGGCTGTTCTCTGACACACATACACACAGTGACACGTATGCACACACACAGGCATGCGCATGCGTGCGCACGCACACGCACACAATCTCTTTTAAAGGTTCTAAGTGAAAATAGCAATGTCCTCCACAATAAAAAAGATACTGTCATATCTCAGACAAAGCTTAGTCCGGCTTGTGAAGAAGTGAGAAGCAGCAGCATTCTCATCCAGACAGGACTCCGGCGGTTCCTCTGCTTTGCGGTCTATCCCATCCCTGTTATTAAATTAACGATTGCAGAACACAGGCTTCATCCCGGCTCAAAGCTCTTGCCTTGGCTGCTTTCTTAGGATGTAAAAGTCTACTCTAGGGGCTGGAGAGACGGCTCAGTGGTTCAGAGCACTTGTTGCTCCTGCAGGGGACCCGGGTTCCATTCTCGGCACCTACATGTTGGCTCATAACCATCTATAACTCCAGTTCCGGGGGATCTGACCCCCCGGTACACATACATACGTGAATTCAAAACACTCATACATACAAAATAAAATAAATAAATATAAAAAAAAGGT
Source organism: Peromyscus leucopus (assembly GCF_004664715.2). NCBI lineage: Eukaryota > Metazoa > Chordata > Mammalia > Rodentia > Cricetidae > Peromyscus > Peromyscus leucopus. The sequence continues at coordinate 40,421,973 of NC_051072.1, forward strand.
CTATTCCATAGCTATAAATTTAATAAATTCCACCAAATTCACCCCTTTGACTTCCTAAGACTAGCCATATTTGTCTCCTCCCAGTTGTCTGTAAAGCTTACAGACTAGTGTGTTTCTAACTGGCAGCTTTGTTCTTACCTCACGGTCACCTCAAATCCCTCCCACCCCTTACTATCCAGATCCTACCCCACCCATAGGGCCCCTACTGAAATAAGCCACCTCCTCCTCTCTCTCTTGACCATGAGGTCACCAAGCACTCACTCTGCAGTGACTGAGTCACAGACACAGTGTCTACCTAGGCCAGGCAGACAGCGTAACCATCTGTAGGCTGATCTATTATCACAGGGAAATGGTAGGGAGCGGGATCACTGGAGTGTGTGCCATCAAGAGCCTTTTAAGCTCCTAATTGTCCTGTCTTAACATAGGTCTCACACTGTGTTGCCCAAGCTGGTCTTGAACACCCGGAGCCAAGTGGGCCTCCTGCCCTTCCAGCAGCTGGCACTACAAGCACACCACCACACCTGGCTGGCAGCAGCATCATTTTCTAAGACATGGTTACAACTGGTAACATTAGCTGTCACTGGGGAATAGAACTGGTTGACTGAAGGAAAGAGATGTGAAGAAGACTCTGCAGTGTGTGTATCTTTTGCATATTGTAAAATCTGAACATGAAAGCATTATCCTACAAAAAAATAGAAAATACGAAAATAATGAGCCATAAAACAATAACTAAAGTTACTATGCAAACCAAGCAAAATAGATGAGTCACCCCATAGACTGCCAGGATAGCAATTCTCATTTATTAATTTGCTATGGGTTCCTGTGGTAGTTAGAATGTAATTGGCCCCATAAGCCAATTGGGAGTGACACTATTAAGAGGTGTGGCTTTGTTGGAGTACGTATTGCCTTGTTGGAGGAAGTGTGTACTGTGGGGGTGGGCTTTGAGGTCTCCTATACTCAGGCTACACCCAGAGACACAGTTCACTTCCTGTTGCCTGCAGATCAAGATGTAGAACTCTCAGCTCCTTCTCCAGCATCACGTCTGCCTGCATGCTGACATGTCCCACCATGATAGTTAGGGACTAAACCTCTGAAACTGTAAGCCACCCCAATTAAACATACATTTCCCTTTATAAGAGTTGCCATGGTCATGGTGTCTCTTCACAGCAATAGAAACCCTAACTAAGACAGTTCCTGTAGGTAATTAATTAAATACGCTTCAATTCTTCTACTTATCATATATATATATATGTATATATATATATATATATATATAATATATATATATATATATATATATATTCTAAGCCTCAATGGAGATTGAGAAATCAGGAAGAGAAAAAGAAGAGAGCATTAGAGAAATAATAAACTATACAAATGGATGAAATTGTCTGTCAAGGAACAAATTTAATAAAAGTAAGTAATTTTTTTAAGGCCTGGTAATATAAGCAGGAGCGGAGGGAACAGCTCAGAGCAGTGTGAAGACTTGGTCCCAATCCCCAGCACCAGCAAAAAAAAGCCAACAAAGCAAGAGAAGGAGGTGGGGGAAAGAATGGCGGCTCTCATCAACTCATGATTCGCTATTTGGGAAAACTAATACCTAGGAAAGCAAGACCATGTTGGCTTATCACTGGGGTGGAGAGAAGACGGACGGTAGTGATACAGTTCAGGGGGTCTTGATCGGTCTGCCCGTGAAAGGATTAAGAAGCAGTGGAGAAATCCCAAACACTGCCAACAGGAGCAGACAAAATCAGCAGGTGAAGAAAGATGTTTATTGGAGTGAGGAAACACAGACACACACACACACACACACACACACACACACACACACAGACACACACACACACACAGACACACACACACACACAGACACACACACACACACACACAGACACACACAGACACACACACACACACAGACACACACACACAGACACACACAGACACACACACACACAAACACACACAGACACACACACACACACACAGACACACAGACACACACAGACACACACACAGACACACACACACACACAGACACACACAGACACACACACACACACACAGACACAGACACAGACACACAGACACACAGACACACACAGACACAGACACACACAGACACAGACACAGACACACACACACACACACACACACACACACACACACATACACACACAGACACACCAGAAACACAGAGAAAAAGACCTTCTGCAAAGCATGAGGGTGAGAGGGGGTGTCTCAGGAAGCCTGAAAAATTCAGTGTGTTTTCAGAGGGTGGGTTGTTTTAAATCTTTGAAGAGTTTTTTTCCCCTGATTATAGGTTGTCCCCTTCCTTTTGAGGAAGGATGGGATGGTTGATTGGCCCACAACTGTTATGCAACATGCACTGAGCCAGCTTTGAAGTCGCTGAGCCAGTCCATCAGCAGCAGGCCTTCCGGTGAGAGAGAAAAGCCTGCAAGACCTTTGTTTAAAGCTGTCTGTCTCAGGTGGGGAGGGTGAGGAAGAAACTGGTCATCCTGGAAATTTGCCGCCTTGTTACCTAGCCATGGACCCTGCCCATTTGTCTGCCTCCCAGGGGGTCAGTATAGACCCTCAGTGGCACAGTTGGATAGGAGGAGTCACTTGGAACGTTCTATAGCACAATAGAATAACTGTGGGCAACAACATCAACTGAGTATTTCTACATAGCTAGAAGAGGGGATTTTTAATGTCACCAACAAGAAAAATAAATGAGGCATGTCTGCAGTGATACAAGTGCCTGTGGATGGACTCTGGTCAGAAAGCACTTACTCCTGTATGGAAATGCCACACCACGCCCAGCAATTATGTAATTAGTGGGTCAACTTAAGACAAAAATATATCTAAAACAAAAAACATCAACAGACACAAAATAGTCTTTGCTAATTCACTCATTTTCTTTTTAAATTAGTGCTGTCAAAACAAAAAGTGGGCCATACGTAGCAATAAAGAAACCTCCAGCAATGGTTTCTTTAAAAAAAAGAGAGAGGGGCTGGAGAGATGGCTCAGAGGTTAAGAGCACTGACTGCTCTTCTAGAGGTCCTGAGTTCAATTCCCAGTACCCACATGGTGGCTCATAACCATCTGTAATGAGATCTGGCACCCTCTCCTGTCTACATAATAAATAAATAAATCTTTAAAAATAAAAAATAAAAAAAAAATAAAAAAAGAGAGAAAAGAAAAAGCATTCCTTAAACTCCCCTTTATGACCCCAAAATCAACTGACCAACTAGATATTGGATATTTTCCTTCTACTCACTTAAGAAATGAAAACAGCCCTGGGCCTCCAGATCCCCATACTTTCATGCTCTAAGTACCATGGCACTTAAACCCAGTGCCTGAAAATTGACCTTTATGGACTTTGTGAAATGAGAAGCAAAGAAGAAGAAAATCACACATATACATTTTGTGTTTTCCTACTAAAAAATGTCCACTAGAGGGAGTAAATGGTCTATCCATTTGAAGGTGTGAGACCTAAAACAGATTTCAAATCTTCAAAAGATTTACAAGATAATGGTGAGAGAATGTTTCACAAGGTCACAAAAAAAAAATAAAAATAAAAATAAAAAGACCAAGGCGTCATACATTTTAAAACACCTGCTCAAGTTTCTGTCACCAGGGATATAAATAAGATATTTCAAATCTACGGCTTATTGGCCTACAGAAAAGTTGAGTTTGGGGGCCCTGTCAATTTTAACACACAATCACATTTGTGTAACCTCCACTCTATCAAGAAACAACCGTTTCATTACTGCCCCAAACACTCTCTTCCCTTCACTGTAAGGCATAACACCCTTCCCCAACCTGACAGCATTCCATGGTAGAGATGAACCATGGGGCATTTCGGTTGTTTCCAGTTACTGGCAATTATTAACAGAGCCGCTACAAACACAAGTTTTCCATTCGCACACTGCATTTTCATTGCTGAAGGGAAATATCCAGTGGGAAGGCGGAGTGAGATCATCTGTATTTATTAACTCTATATGAAATGGTCAACAGGTTTTCCAAAGTGACTGCCAACCGAGGACCCCTGCCAACAATAGAGGAGGTTTCAGCCTCTGCATCCCAGTAGCACTTGACAGCGTGGGAATTTTTATTTTAGCCACTGCAACGCTTAGTAGCATCCTGCTGTTGCTTTACTTTGCACCTCCGTAAGGTTTACTATGTTAGACATCTTTGAGGGCTCATCTGCTGTCTGCATATTCTGAGGCATCTGCTCAAACCTCTCCCTCATTCTTTGAATTGTTGCTCTATTACTGCTATGCTCCTGGTACCAGTCCACTGTCACACACGTGATTCCCAGGTATTTCCGCCTCCTGTCACCTGTCTTCTCGGCCTTTTTTTTTTTTTTTTTTTTTTTCTTTTTTTTGGTTAGTTTTTGCTTTGTTTTGTTTTTAATGTGTGCAAGTGTTTTGTCTGCATGTTTGTATATGCACTGTGTGTGTGCCTGGAGATCAGAAGAGGGCTTCAGCTCCCTGGAACTGGAGTTACAGTTAGAAGCTGCCATGCGCATACTAGGAACGGAACCGGAGTCCTCTGCAGTAGTAACAAGTGCTCTTCACTGCTGAGTCAACTCTCCAGCCCCCTCCTCATGCTCTTACTGCCGTCCACAGCAACCTTTATTTCATGTTGACAGTCCAATTTGTCAAGTCTTTCCTTTTGTGACAGGTGCTTTTGGGTCCCATCTTAATAACTCTTTGCCTAACTTCAAGATGTAAAGATTTCTCTCCTGGATTTGTGTCTATGGTCTTACACTTAAATCTATGATAGACTTTGAATTATTTTTGCAGATACATGGCTGGATCTCCAAACGTTGGAAAATCCTGTGACACGGATGGAAATGTGGCTCAGCTGTAGGGTTCCTTCTTAACGTGCACAAAGCTCTAGGGCTGATGCCCAGCACTGCCAACATCATTTGCTGACAAGACTGACCATTTTCTATCAACTGACCGTATTTGTATACATCTGGCTCTGAAATTCTCTTGCACTCCACTGTTTTATGTGTCTCTGTCTTCTCCAATTCAACATCACCCTCATCCAAAATGCTTCAGACCAGAAGTGTTTAGAGTTCAGAGTTTTCTAAATCACAGAATATTTATATAGACTTTCGCTGGTAAAGCATCGCATATGTGAAAGAAAAAATCTGAAATACAAATCTCATTTCCATTTTGAGCCTGGGTCTTGACATGCTACTGATGCACATATGAACTCTCAGAGCCTGTGGCAGAATGCACATGGCCTGCACAGGCTCAAGCCTCAGCATCCCAACACAGAGAGGGGAAGTGGACATATGTTCCCCCCTCTAATCAACAAGAAGCTATCTACAACTGACACTCATTAGCAAAGGAAAAATTAGTTTTCTCTAATGGAGTCTCCCTGGGTATATTAACTACACTTCAGGGCAGGCGCCATACACAGGATTTGCTGACCAGCACAAAACAAACTTGATGGGGGAATGTGTTTTTGTATGTTGTGAAAATATGTTGCTCTGATTGGTTGATAAATAAAGCTGTTTGGCCAATGGTGAGGCAGAATAGGGTTGGGCGGGACACTCTAACTAGAGAGGAGGAAGGAGAAAGGCAGAACAGAGGAGACTCTACCAGCTGCCACCATGAGAAGCAAGATGTAAAGGGGTACCATGAGCCACATGGCAAAGTATAGATTTACAGAAATGGGTTAATTTAAGATGTAAGATCTAGCTAGCAGGAAGCCTGAGGCGGCAGGCCATAGAGTTTGTAATTAATATAAGCCTCTGTATGTTCATTTGGATCTGAGCTGTTGTGGGACCGGGAGGATGCAGGAGGCGGGTGGGCACAGGAAAACTTTCAGCTACACAAACTCAATGGCATTTTTGTTGACTTCTTGTCTCATTTTGCTTTGTTGGGGCATTTTTTTTTCTTATTGATCTTTTGCTTATTCATCTTGATTTCTGTTTGAGGGTTATCTATTTTCTGTTTGTTTTGAATTAGTTTGTTTTTTTTTTTTTTAAGAGAGAAAGAACATAAAATTGGGTGGGCAGGAGGTAGAAGAAAGGATATGGGATGAATTGGGGGAGGAGAAAAACATAATCAAAACATTTTATATGAAAAATATTTCAAAATCTTGAAAAATTGGTTTAAAAAAAAACAAATAATAAAAAAAAAAATTAAAGCTTGGAATCTTCTTATTGCTACCCACCAGTAATAGGAGCAAGTCACAGGTCCGCCAGACTCCAGAACAATCCTGCTAAATACAACCAGCCAAGCACTTCTCCTATTTAAAAAATAAACAGGTGACCACCAGAGAGAGAGAGAGAGTGAGTGTGTGTGTGTGTGTGTGTGTGTGTGTGTGTGTGTGTGTGTGTGTGTAAAATAAGCTTTAAGTTTTATCCCAATTTGGGCATGTATGTGTAGGATGTGTGTACATGGACACACTCACAACTTTCAGGGATCAGCTCTCCTTTACCTGGATTCTAGGGACCCAACTTTGGTTGTCAAGCTAGTGCAGCAAGCCGCTCTTCCTACTCAGCCATCTCACCAACCCGTAATTAAATGTAAACAATACCATACCTGTTCACACGCGCAGAGGGGCAGATACAATAATAAACATGAAATGTCTTAAACCTGAACATTCTCAGCATTTTGTTTAAACATTTTAAATAAATGGGGATGTAAAACTGCTAAAAGGACCAACATCTGGTTCATCTGTAAGCACCCATCACTGAAACCCAGGACTCTGCAGTCACTGGTATTGGTAAAGGGGAGAAGGGACCCTAGACCACGCTGGGAACTTCTCTATTGCACCTTCTCTAATTTCACGGACATTCAGACAGCAGAATATCACTTTCCTTCTTATACACAAAGCTCACTCTTCCCATTCATTTCCTCTTTGATTCCTGAAAAACCATGGCTAATTTAAGTGCATTCACCAAACAAATACAACAACCATCTTTAAAATCTATAGATATTGGACTCATTACAGAATGAGGGCTTTATTCCTCACCCGTGTTATAAAATTATTTGACATGTGTATATAATTTCTCTCTTTAAAACACAGTCAGGTGTTGGAGATACAGTCCAAAGGTAGAAAACCCTAGGTTTGATCTCCATCAATCACTCCAGACACAAAAAGCAAAACAAAAGAGAACGGAGTGTTGGCATTCCTTAGCTTTCTCTAAGTGCACACTCTCAGGGTACCACCCTGCTGCACTTAGGTGAGCGTTTAGATGGACTGTTGCCCATACCTCCCTCATTTGAGAAACTTTTCTTAAAGAAGGCAGCCTATCACCGTGCATCACAAGAACTACGTGGCTGCAAATGTACAGGCCACAGACCTTCCTCAGAGTCTCTGCGTTTATTCATCACTAACTATCTGTTAAGCCATGGCAACCTCAGCTTGTGGAAACTGAGCAGCCTGGCATAGCACAAGTACACAGACTTTAGACAGTCCTCAAAATGATGAGTTCTCCACTACTAACTCTAAGACTCTGAACGTGTTTGTAAACCTGGCTTTATTCATTTCCTAACCTTCATATTTAGGAAAGCTCAGAGTGGTGCCTCACGACTACAATCTCAGTGTTTAGAAGGCTGGGACAGGGCTACCACAAGTTCAAGCCATCCTGGACCACAGAGTAAAACTCTGTCTCCAAAAAGGAGAAAATAATCATATAATGAGGACACCAGCTCTGTATCTGCAGGAGCTGAGTTAAATGGCAAATTACATATTGAGTATGCAACATCAGAGATGCTCTGGAATGTTAGTTTCTTTCTTCCCAACAAGAACTCCCCTCCTTGTCCTTTTCAGAACTTTCTAGACTTAGAAAGAACTCCTTTCCATAAATCTGGATCTTTTGAGTACGTCCTAAATCCCCCACCACTGACTCCGTCCACTTCAAATCTAGCCTGCCTTGACTTATTCTCTCTTCTTCAGCTTTCAGGATAACTTGGCTTTAGTGTTCTTCACCTGAAGAAAGCAGCTGGAGCTACGCCAGTTGGAACAGCAAAGGCAACCCTCCCCAGAACTCTAGCATGGGATGCTAACTACCTCGAGCACCATTCCAGAAGCCTGCGGGTGAGCAATAGCTGGATGTACACTCATTAGCTCACTATCAATACAAGTCACAGGCACTTTCACCAGTGATTTACGTGTTTAAAAAGACTCCATCCAAGACTAACCTAGTGGTTCATTTACAGAATTCCCATGCGGGAAACAACAAAGTGATAGTGAGTTTTCAGATACTAAATGACAAAACGCTGTCCTGTTGATGATTCACAAGCATTCAGTTCCCAGAATTAAGAAACAAGGGAGAAAAATCATTAAAATCAGCCCTCCATATCCATGAGTTCCATGTCTTCAGATTCACCCAAGCATGGCACAAAAGTATGTGAAGAAAGACTTCCAGTCAAGTGCAGTGGCTCCTATATGTACTCCCAGACCTTCGGGACACTAACACAAAAGGACCACTTTTGAGCCCAGGAGTTCAAGGCCAGCTCAAACAACATAGCAAGACCATCATCTCAAAGAGTTAAAAAAAAAAGGTTTCCAGAAAGTTCAAAAAGCAAAACTTGAATTTGCCGTGTATCAAATGCTATGCTCAGCCCATACGAGCAAAAAGTTATTGCTTTAGCCCATCACCTCACACTTTTTCAGACTCTCATCAGCACTTACGGCAGAGCATCCTTCGCCTCCCATCTTATTTCCCTCACTTCCTGTTCGTGATCTGTGTCGTTAGGAATACAGTGGTTGTATCTGGATGGAATACATGTACTGCTGGTCATTATTTTATAACATTGCAGTATAACTATGTAGCACTTATATCATATTAAGCATTACAGGTAATCTAGAGAGCATTTAATGTACAGGAGATGTGCAAAGGTTATATGCAAATACTAAATTTTACATAAGGAACTTTAGTATATGCAGATTTTTGGATACATGGGGAGTTCCTGAAACCAATACTTTGGATACATGGGGAGTTCCTGAAACCAATACTTTGGATACATGGGGAGTTCCTGAAATCAATACTTGGTGGACCCCGAAGGACCACTACACTTAATGAAGAAACATCATCTATTGCTGTGGGATGGTCTGTAAGTCAAATGCTCTGATTGGTCAATAAATAAAACACTGATTGGCCAGTGGCCAGGCAGGAAGTATAGGTGGGACTAACAGAAGAGAACAGAGAAAACAGGAAGGTGGAAGGCCAGCCACCGCCAGGACAAGCAGCATGTGAAGACACCGGTAAGCCACAAGCCACATGGCAAGGTATAGATTTATAAAAATGGATTAATTTAAGATATAAGAACACTTAGCAAGAAGTCTGCTACGGCCATACAGTTTGTAAGCAATATAAGTCTCCTCTGTGTTTACTTGGTTGGGTCTGAGTGGCTGTGGGACTGGCGGGTGATAGAGATTTGTCCTGATTGTGGGCCAGGCAGGAAAACTCTAGCTACAATCTATCTTGTGAATTTTTTTTATCAAAGGGGATGTGTAATTAAGTCTTAATACCGAAATGAAAAATTCTAGTAATCAGTGCTCCTATGTTATTCTCCTGAGGATTCCAGAGCCTCCGAGGAACTCAATGAGAAATGCCCTATTTAAGATCACAATAGGAAGCTGGGCGGTGGTGGCGCAAGCCTTTGACCCCAGCACTCAGGAGGCAGAGGCAGGCAGCTCTCTGTGAGTTTCAAGCCAGCCTGGGCTACAGAGAAAGTTCCAGGACAGGCACCAAAACTACACAGAGAGACCTTGTCTCAAAAAACAAACAACAACAAAAAGAATCCCCAATGCAGTTTGGCATGTGGAACCAGAACACGACTTCCCCGTCTGAGGCCAAAAAGCAGTCAGGCCTCAGAATAAGCTGAGACCATTCAAGGCTCTAATTAAACTTAGATCAGCAAATAATTGCCAAATGGAGACACCACTAACTGCTCACATGACAACCTTGACGTGTGGGCACTGGAGACTTTGGAGGGCATTCCATACAGAGGTCTGGTGGGAAATGCACAACAGCGTCTGTCGTTAGCCCTACATGCCCACGACCACCCTCGCCCTGCCCTGCTTTGCACAGATGCTAGTCTAAGAGGGAAACAAAGAAATGGATCAGGTACAAGACAGCAGCTTCACTTTGCTCGAAGCCATGTGTCCTGGGGCAACACACTCATTAGACGTGTTGGAATCAGGGTCTTGTTTTCCGGTTAGAATAAAGGAGAACAAGAGCTAAGAGTCTGCGTTCTCCACTCCTGTGTTAGGCCCTCTCTAGTTCTCGGCACTGACAGGCTTCTGTGGTCGATAAAGCAGTTCCTCTCTGAGCCTACATGATGCCATTCCTCTCTAGTCACCTTCCATCACCTGAATTTCAGGGAAGTCTCCTTGGCCTCCATCAGTAAAATACCCTACAGGTCCGTGAGAAAGTACTATAGGAGATCTCCATTTCCCTCAGATTACCTGGTGGTAAATGTCCACATCATAAAATGTTGTCAGTAAATCACATGGATGAAGGCGGGCTTGTGACACCAGGCTCAGTCAGAGATGGCAAGGAATTCTAACACAGTCCACACATGTACCCTGAGCTGTTTCCAGACCAGACAGTCTGCCCCTGGGTATTCCAAACCTTAGTGCTCAGCAAAGCTAAGCCCAGAGGTACCGTTTCACCTCCTCGGGCACTCTAGAAGTACTAAGTCACTACACTCACCCTCCCAGGCAAACAGAAGGCATGGAAATTCTCCCCTACCGGAAAAGCATCACATCAAGACCCTGTTCTGAGGTGCTCTGGTGGAGCAAGACAAATTGCAATTGGTTTTATTTTAACAGCCCATTCAGTTAGGCACCTTAGCACATTACAAACAGAATCATCGCTTCAGTGGACACAGTAAATTCTTCCACTTCAGGAAGTTTCCAGATGCTGAGCAGACGCACTCAATCTCCCTACAGTCCTGCAGCGTTCACACGCTGCCATTACCTGTAGAGGTGCCGGTTGTCTTCAAAGTCCTCCTGACCCCATTTTCCCTTGACGTCTTCAATAACGTGATTCTTCAGGAATTTTTTTAGCAGCTGGACTGTTTGCTTGCGAGTGACCTCGGGCCCAAAGTTCTGACTGTTCCTCAGGAGCTCGTGCAGCCAGTCCACTGCTTCCGCTGCTGTGAAGCAGTTCTCGTGACTCTTGAAACGACAGCGGTGTCTCCGCAAAGGCATCCGGGCACGAAAAAGCTCCACTGTTTCATTCCACTAGGCAAAGGACACAGAAGAATTCAGTTATCGACTAGTGGTCTTTAAAGGTTAATACATCCCAAATATTTAAATCAAGGAGTGCCATTTTTCCATTTAATAAATTGCTTGGAGACTGGGGACTGCTTAGCATACACAGGATCCTAAGTTAAAGGATAAACAAATTGGTAGGTTGGTAGGTAGGTAGGTGAATAAACAAGTAGACAGATAAAGTTAATTTTTTTTAAATTAAAAAACGCTAGGATAACAGATGGAGATTTAGTATTTTATTTGCAGCCTTCAAACTCTTAAAGTCCTAATGAATGAATGATGGGAGGTAATGGTTTCAAAATGATGTGAATGTAATTAATGCCACAGAACTATACACTTAGAAACAGTTAAAATAGTCTTAAGTTATGGTTATTTTGTTACAATTGAAGCAAAAATAGAACTACTTACAAAACAGAAATAAGCAAATGCAGCTTCTAAAGGACAGTTCATCCTTTACTCATTCAAGGAATAGTTACTGAAGACACTGTCGGCAAGTTGTGCTGGTAGTAAAAATCTGTGAATTTCTATGAATGAAAACCGTGGGAGTAAGTACTGGTGAAAACTAACCTCATAGCTAGGCTTGGTGCTGCACACTCAGGAAATCTGAGGCAGGAGGATTTGAGTTCAAGGTCAGCCTGGAATCCATACAAAGTCCCAGGCCAGCTTAGACTATACAGTGAAACACGCCAAAACTCACTCTCCAAAATCTAGCCCATTATGCATAATTCATTTCTAGAAGTCCCATGTTTAATATGACTTCATTTAGCCAACACTTACAGACTGTTCATAGTGTGAGAGAGATCTCATGGGGAAAGAATAAAAGCGTGAATAGTGATGATACACTGCACAGTGTCAAAGACCTCAAGACAGTAGAGAAAACCCTTCACAGTAGTATCAAGTTTTTGCTTATTTGCCAAAGAAAGATGTTGGAAAGGAATCGCTCGTCAGATATGTCAGATCATACACACAAACTGTTAAGCCCCTTCTACACTTTGATTGCAGTCAAGTTCTCTCCCGCCCTGTGCTTGCCTGAGAGGGTGGTTGGTTTTGAGGCTCTTCTGAAAGAACACAGTTTAGTCAGGCATGGTGTCTTCAGATGCCGCATGGTCACAAAAAAACTGAATGGACAGAGTTCAGGCTCTGAAGCCCCATCTAATTTCACAGCCTGCTCTGCTAATGACCAGCAGGCCAGCCTCACATTCACCGCTCGCCAAGCCTGTGTATCTCCAGCTACATAGCAACAAAGACCAGAGACAAAAAACTAAAAATAAAAAGTCTATCACAGCGCCTGCCCTAAAGTAGGTACTTAATAAATCTACCCATGTATTCTATTTTATTATCAGGGTATAGCCATTGAAGCTGGAACAAGTATATAGAAAAGCTCCCTTGAGTCTCCAGGATTCAGTCCAGTCTTTGCTAAGAAGCAGAAAATACTAGGGCACAGTTAACACATTTCTATAGAATATAGAAATTATAGCAAACTAAATGACAGCAAGCTAAAACTCAAAGAAGTTTAGATTCTAAGACATGAAAATCATGGAAACTAGCTGGAGTGTTGGCATGTACCCATAGTCTTCTGATTTGCCTTAAGGCAAGATGAATGTGAGTTCAAGGCCAGCATAAGCTACAAAACAAGACTCCCCTCCTATCCACCCTTACCAAAAAAAAAAAATCAAAAAAGAAGGCCATGGAGGTAGGCGTTGCCCATGATCAGACTGCTAAGAAACAGGGCGTCATGAGCTGGTTCAATCCACTCCAGCCAAATCAAAGAGACACGCGGCGCCCCTGATTACACTTGGTTTAGGAACCTTTAAAAAACAAATGAGTCAGATTAGTGCATATTGACTCACATTCAACACACTGCTGGTGATGCTGGTGATCCTGGCCTTGATTTAAGAGATGCTGGGCTGCTTCAACAGGACAGAATCAGTCTCTGAGGAATGGGGAAAACATGAGGTACTGGATGAGACTGGGGTTTGAATCCCAGATCTTCCATTCACAGTTTATAGAAGGTTTGGTACATATTAAGTACCATAAAAATATCCAGTTCTGCTGTGGATATTGCTCTATATAAATAAAACACTGATGGCCAGTGACCAGGCAGGAAGTAGATTGCCAGGCAGGAAGTAGGTGGGACAAGGAGAAAGGAGAATTCTGGGAAGCGGAAGGCTGAGGAGGGAGACACTGCAGCCACCGCCAGGACAAGCAGCATGTAAAGACTCTGGTAAGCTACCAGCCACGTGGCAAGGTATAGATTTATAAAAATGGGTTAATTTAAGATAAAAGAACAGTTAGCAAGAAGCCTGCCATGGCCATACAGTTTATAAGTGATACAAGCGTCTGAGTGATTATTTTATAAGTGGATTGTGGGACTGCGGGGCTTGGGGAACCTGGAGAGAAGCCCTCCAGCAACACAGTTCCTTTCTGCTCCCAAATGTCACTGATGGACTCACATGAGCCACTTATGTCCCTATAAGACAAAAACCAGATCTCTCTAGATGTCGTTTTTTTTTTTTTTTTTTTTTTTAAATAACTTCAAGACAATCGGCCTCTTCCTCCTTATTTATGAGTGAAATTGCATCAGCGACAGGAACTTGGGAAGTGAAGAAGTCTAGAATAAGGAAGCCATTTATCCAGCTCCTGCTGGAAGCTTCATGAACGTGGCAATGACCTACTCAGCATCCAGACAGTCAGCTGACAGTGGCAGCCGTGAGTGGATACTGCAAGCATCAGAAGGTGGTCACCATGTAAGAACTGTCACAACTTTTCCACATCCTCTGCCAGAGACACCAAGAACACCACAGCAATGTTCCTGGCATTCCTTAGAAGGAACCCCACCCCTCATGAGGCCCTTGCCTACTCTTTGCTTCTACAGTGTGAATGTGTGAATAAATGGCTATCATTTTTGTCCCTCCTACAGCAGGGACATGGCAATCTTCCTCCCCCACGGTGCCTTTGCATAAAGCAGTCCTCAGAGTAACTGTTACTGCTCTATTGGCGGCATGAATCCGGGAGAGAGGAGCCTAAAGAGGAGGCAGGCTAAAGTCTCATGCAATAGCCAGCTTTATTCAGACACTTCACATTCTGAGGGTGTTCTAAGGGTTAGACAAAGTCTTAGGAGCAAAGTTCACCTGAGTTCAAGCGGCATGAAGTCACAAGAGAAGGTCACGTGAGTTCAGGCTGTATACAGTTATGGAGGACAACTCGTGCTTGCAAACATCATTCTAGATAATCATGGGTCAGATGAGTGATCTAAGGTACATCTATTCCTATTACACCTGGGGGGTTGGGGAGGCACACAGAAGCACATTCCAAGAACAACCCATGTTATGGAAAAAACAGATGACAAGACTTTTGCTTTGTTTCCTTGGAGTTATCTTACAGGTTCTCAAAAATTCTCCTCACACAGTTTCATTCATGGACCGTGTTCCAACAGTAACTACCTTCCAAAAGTTTAGAGATTTGTTCCAAACTACACAGCAGAAGTCTTCTGTAAACTCTTTTTACATGAGTTTTAAAAAAAATATATAGCTGTTTCAGTGAGGATGAATAAATGGCTGACTAGCTCATGTCTTGTCATGAATCGGGCCTGTCATTTAATTTTTACCATAAAATTTTAGCTAATCTGTAAAATTTTATTTTCAAGCTAGACATCAATGCTTTAGAAAATGAAGCTGTTACACATTATAAGAAAGTACAGCCAACCAGGAAGGAGGATATAGACCCTTTCTCATTTGCATGCTAAACAATTCTCCAGGTTCTTCCTGAAGAGACAGGAAGTTGATGTTGAGAGAAAGAGCCGAGCCAAGGATATGGAAAGGAAAGGCCAGCCTTGAAGGACAAGAAAGAATGGGTTACAAAACATTTTTTATGCAATAAAAACTTTAAGGTGCAGCTATATTGTATTTGGAAAATATCCCCAGGCTTTACTTTTAATAACAACAGTAATTTCTGGTAACAATAACCCTCACAAATAGGGGAAAAAACAGACCCCTTCAGTAATACATTAATGCAACAGAGAATCCAGAAGCATCTATATATTGAACCTCTACAACCATGAGGAGAGGCACCCCATACACACAACCATTAGACAGTGTTACACTGCTGTGAAGAGTCACCGTGATCAAGGCAACTTTTACAAAAGAAAGCATTAAATTGGGGCTTCTGTACAGCTTCAGAGGTTTAGTCCATTGTCGTCATGGCAGGGAGCATGGTGGCATGCAAGCAGACATGGTGCTGGAGAAGGAGCTGAGAATGCTACACCTGGATGGGCAGAGAGCAGGAAGAGAAAGAGACTGGGCTGGGCTGGGCTTTTGAAACCTCAACGCCCACAGCCAATGACACACTTCCTCCAAAAAGGCCACACTTACTCCAACAAAGCCACACCTCCTTATCCTTCTCAAGAAGTGCCATCCCCTGATGACTAAGCATTCAAATATATGAGCCTATGGGGCCATTCTTTTTCAAACCACCACAACAACATTTAAAGCAATTCCAGTTGTTATTTTTATTTGTTTTACCATAAGACAGGATAAGTGATAGGTAAACGACAGAACCCGGTGCTAGTTTTAGAGCTTTATTAGGAGGGAAGGCAGGTGAGAAAGAGAGGAGAGCCAGGCCTGGGGAGAGGGAGAGATGGCGGGAGCAGAGCAGGGAGCAGGGAGCAGAGAGGGAACAGAAAGAGAGCAGAGAGAGAAGGTGGGGGGTCTGCATCTGGCTTTTTAAGGCGTAGAATGCATGACCACGTAGTCGCCAGTGCCCCCGATGATGTAAGACGCAAGATCCCAATCTGCACATGTACAGGATCCTAACAATAAGGACTTGTCATACCCAGATCCAGTTTGTTACCCTTGAACAAGTATTGTGAATAAATTGTGTAGAGGAGGAAATATGTTTTTTTTTTTCTACCCTAAAGGAAGATGTAACAGTCAACCCTTATCCAAAGTTCCGGTTACCCACAGTTAATAAACTTTATAATTCCTAAGTTTTCAATTGCATGCAGCTCTGAGTAGCAGAGTGAAATTGCCTCATCCTGTCAGGGATGTGAATGATCTCCATGTCCAGTGTGTCCACACTGCATATGCCACTCCCACATAAGTCATTTAGTCCTGTGTAGGTTATCAGATCAATTGGTGAGGTAATCTTTATTTTAATGACCAATGGCTCTAAAGTATTATAGTGAACTTTATTAGAGTATGTTAATTGCTCCATTTTGTTAGTATTGTTGTTAATCCCTCATTGCATTAATTTATAAATTAAACTATCATAGACATATAGGAAAAACACATAGTATGTATACTATATATAGGGTCTAGCACTATCATGGTTTTAGGCATTGGCTGGGTGTCTTAGTCAGTGTTCTATTGCTATGAAGAGATACCAGGACCAAGGCAACTCTTATATAAAAACATTTAATTGGGAGCTTGTTTATAGTTTCAGGGGCTTAGTATATTATCATCATAGGGAGCATGACAGCAAGCAGGCAGGTGCTAGAGAAATAGCTAAGAGTAAAATCCTGATCCACAGACCGACAGAAAGACTCTGGGCTTAGCATGGGCTTTTCAAACCTCAAAGCCCACCCCCCCACCCCCTCAC
Organism: Peromyscus leucopus; assembly: GCF_004664715.2. NCBI lineage: Eukaryota > Metazoa > Chordata > Mammalia > Rodentia > Cricetidae > Peromyscus > Peromyscus leucopus. The sequence continues at coordinate 40,438,824 of NC_051072.1, forward strand.
CATGCCGTGACACACTTCCTTCAACAAGGCCACACACACACCTCCTAATCCTTGTACTCTCTTCAAACAGTTCCATTCCTGGTGATTAAGCATCCAAATATGTGAGCCTATGAGGGCCATTCTTTTTTTTTTTTTTTTTTTTTTTTTTTTTTTTTTTTTTTTTTTTTTTTTGGTTTTTCGAGACAGGGTTTCTCTGTGTAGCTTTGCGCCTTTCCTGGAACTCACTTGGTAGCCCAGGCTGGCCTCGAACTCACAGAGATCCGCCTGGCTCTGCCTCCTGAGTGCTGGGATTAAAGGCGTGCGCCACCATCACCCGGCTAAGGGCCATTCTTATTCAAACCACCAAGTGGGATTCTTGACACATACCCTTCACAGGTAAGAGAGGGCTGCCATGTTTGTGGAAGTCAATTTCTATCTTCCCTCAGGTCAGAACTAACAATAGTCCTGACCTCAGGCAGTTTAAATGCTGGGACCACTTCTGTCAAAGCAGTTATGAAAACTGTGGGGGGCCCAAAACCGCTTGACCACACGGCTGCCATGGCAGTCTTATAGGCCCAGACACAGCTTCTGTGACCCAGGGGGAAAAAAGCCATAAGCTGATCCTACCCAGGGAGGGCCGGCATCTAAGGGGAAGTACCTGACATCCCACACATTCCAACTGTTAGATAAGTTGCCCAGGTGTCCCTGAGTCTAGCACACACCTATTTCTGTTTTACAGATACTCCTAGACAAATGTCAGCCAATCAGGGTCCTGAACCCTGGAAATCCCCTCACCCAACCTCTGCTATGATAAAAACTCTATCCAGCCTGAGTTCAGGGCTCTCTGCTCTCGCCACTGCTTTGGACAGACAGAAAGGCTAAGCTTGGAGCTTGAAAATTAAGGCTCTTTGCTTTTACATACAGGCTTGAGGCTCTGTGGTCTTTTGTGGGTCCCCACGATCTGGACATAACAAAAATACCAATTCTAAGACTACTTTTCCTTGTCATTGCCATTCATACCTCTTAGAAACTGGCTCTAAAGAAAACCTAAATTTATTAATTTAGGCTTATTAAAATAAGTAGATCACTCTGGGTGTCCAGTAGATTGTACAATGATTCCTCCAATCCTCCTCTTCACAGGCACCTTAGCAACTTGACTTTTTTGGCCAAATGAAACAATACCACAGTCCCTAAAATCTTAGGAGAAACTTCACATGTGACAAGTGCTCTTTTCTGTGATGAAAAAAAGATTCATAATCTTTTTTTTTTTATGATTCTCCAAGTGCCCTCATAAGTCTAATAAAAGAATAAAGAACAAGCAGCTCAAAATTTGATTTCTCATCCGGAAGGTGGCTTGACTCCACAGAAGACAGAGACCCTGGCTCTAGAAAGAAAGGAAACTACGTCTCTAGAATATATGAGTCTAAGAGTTTGGATCCCCGTCCTCACCTTTCCCGGGATATTTCTTAGAGTACAGAGAGGGGCGAGACTTGATTGCAAGGTACATACACTTAAGAGTGGTTCACACAGACTAAACGCAAAGTCCTCACGTGTGCCTACCCCGTCGTGCTAATCCTTGGAGGCAGAGGTCAGTAAAATTACTTCCTCCAGGTAATAACACTGATCAGCTAAGTTTCCACGAGAAAAAGGCCTCGCCTCGCCTCACCTCACCCTGGCGCATCTGCAGAGCTTGAAGACCACCTATGAGAGCCGATCCCTAAGTGAGATGGGTGCTGACAAATACTGAAACGCCAGGGGCAGGAGCAATCCACCTCCGTGCTGTGCACCGTTACAAAGACCATTAGTCAAGTGTCAACAGTGCCACTCAGGAAGGAGACACGCCCTTGCCTGGATCACCGCAACCCACAAGTGCTACACGGGTAGGGTGGTCCTAGGGCTCCACCTAAGGTCAAATCCCAGACGCTAGAGTGGGTAGGGGAAGACAAAGGGGAACGCCATCGCCTGGTGTTCGCTTCCCGTTAAGGCTGAAAGTGCCGTGCAAATCCATCCCACCCTGGTGGGGCTGCCTCCGGGCCTGGTCTGCCGGCTGCGGGGCAGGGTGAGGAGCCGCAACCCCAGCAGACGCTCGCCCACCAGCCCCGGCAGACCCCAGCGGATGCGCACCGTCCGGGTCACGGCGGTGACGGTGGCGCGGGGTCCGCCCGGCCCGCACTCTCTCACTCACCAGCTTGGTGGCCCGGTACGGCCCGGGGCCCACGATCCGGTGCTCCATTCCTAACCCGCCGCGGTCGCCGGGCAACGCCGGCGCGGACTCCGGAGCTCGCCGCGCCGCAGTTTGAATTGCCAGCCTGCAGGTTCCGGGCGCCGATTGGACAGTGCCGGGGCACGTGACAGGAACTGCATGAGTGGGCGGGGCCGTGCGGGGCCTGGGTTGCTCAACTCTGGGTTTCGCCCTCCCGCAGCTGGACCGGGAAGATGCTTCCTCCTCGCCAGTGGGCGCTCGGACACTCGCGGGCGTGACTGATCGCGCAGGGTATCGCCGGCCCGCCGTGGAAGGCGCTGGCCAAACCCTACCCCGACTTTCCCCGACGCGGGGCCCACTCGGCACACCAGCTCTGCCGCTCAGCCCAGTGAGTCAAGCCTACCTGGAACCTGGTAGATGATCCCCGTCAGCAGCACCCAGGGCAGAGAATCTGGAAGTTAGCTAAGAGAGGAAGAAGTGGGTGATGAAAGGAAGCAGGTTGACAGCTGTCCAAGTGGAGGAACTTTGAAATACCAGATAGAGGCAATCCGCCATAAGGAGTCGTAGAGAGACTATCAGAGCGATAAGGAGGGCCCTGGTTGACTTCTGTTCTGTGCTCTTGATAAACTACAATAATCTTTTCCCTCCTTGAACGTGATGTTTTCTAGTTAGCATCTGACTGATCTGGTCAGTCCTTTGTTTATGGGGTTGATGAGTACGTTTTCTCTGCACTGAATCACCTTCCAACCTCCAGCCCTCAGGAATTGGTCCGACTTGCAACTGTTTGAAGAGACAAATAACTTCACCAGTGTCTACACTCGATGCCTTTAATCAGTAACCACAGTTCAGACTCTGTCTGGATGCCTCGGTGAAGACCAGGACAAGAGCCTGCTGAGCAACCCCCTTGATCATGGAAGCTGCTTTTTTGCAATCGACAGTGGTTAATTCAGTCCCTCAAAACTGGTGAAAGTGCTGAGATTAAGTAGCCCTGAGCATGGGATATTTCGATGAACGTCCGCTCTCAGGGAACATGGCAGAAGAGGAGGCAGAATGTGTAGGAGCTGGAGGACTGGGAGGAGTTCTGTGAAATGCTGTCTTCGAGACATGATACGGGTGTTCCACACATGAACTCACAGCAAGTTTGGTTACCTGTGCTAGACCTGCGCACGATGGAGCCTGTCAACATTCCAGCAGGCCAGGGAGGGGCCATTACTGAGGAGGTTATTGGAAGTTAATGGATGCTGAGAGATATCATCTATTTTCTTCCAGTAAATGACCCCACACCCATGCCCATGTAAGCAACCCTAATTAAACTCAGTGAATCATTAAAAAATATTACAAAATAAAGCCTAGACATGCTCAGTGAAAATTTTATTTGAGGGTCTGAGGTGAGATAGCTTGCTAGTAAAGACACAGGCCCCTAAGGCCAATGCCCTGAGTTTGATCCTGAGAGCCTACATGGTGGAAACAGAGAACTGACTCCCACAAGCTGAGCTCTGACCTCCACACAGGCTTTGATGACCTCTTCCCAAGAGCTGAGGACAAACACTTGTGCCATTATGTCTGACTCATAATCCTTGTATTTGTGAGACATGTTCCAGAGCTTCTTCAAAGCACTGATAATCATATTTGATTAGATATGTAAATAGGAGAAACTCCATTTTATTACTAAGAAAGCTAAGCTTCAGAGGAGCCAGACAGCTTCCTTAGAATCCATTGTCTAATAATTAATGGAAAGTGGACCTACACCTGTGCTCTCTATTACCAGAGTCTGTGTAGAGTTTGATTTCATTTGGCAATTTGGTTTGGATGGTTTTACTAATACCTTCAAAAATCGAAATGGACAGTCAAAATCTAACACATATTTATTTATACAAAGACATTTCAGGAACCTGTCATCAATGGACCCAATAATCTTTACCAGGCTCAAGTTTTATAAAAGAAAAGCACACAGTTGAATAACTAAAAATGATCAAAATCAATGTCTTTAATTATCTTTCAGCCCCCCCCCATTATAATTTGGGTTGAACTGGGGTTCACTGAATATATAGTGTATATTTAATGACATTACTGCCTCCCTACGTGTAACTCCCAGTTACACTTATATCTCAGTTAGATCACTGCATCCTTTTCTACATCCTGAGTAAAACAATTTTAATAACTTGCTGTGTGTTCTCTTCTGTGGCACACTCAAGTCTGAGGCCGGTGAGATGCTATAGAAGCTGACTCCGTGTGCAAACATCTTCACGGGATGCATGTTCTCTCACGGAGAACTTGCCTCTGGCAGTAGGAAGTTGCAAGCTGGGCAGCAGAAAGAAGTTTGCCTCAAGTATACTGTGTGCAGGGAGGTTGTGATTCTCAATCACTCTGACCAGGGAGTGGCTGAGCTCTGCCTTGCCACCCAGAGGGTTCCTGGATATCACATTCAGTACAGCTCCTACACAAATCACTCACGGCCCAAGTCACTCACTGACCACAAGTCACTCGTTGCTTACATGAGACTTCAGCTCTTCATGATGCCCCTCAATGTCCATTCAGTGTTTGTTTTTATTTTAATTAGCATTTCAGCCATCAATAATATCCATGTGTAGGGGCTAGAGAGATAGCTTAGTGGTTAGGATTGCTTCCTGTTCTTCCAAAGGACCAGAGCTCAGCTCCCAGCACCCATATTGGGTAGCTTACAACTGCCTGTAGCTCCAGCTCCAAGGAATATGACTCCCCCTTTTGGCCACTGCAGGCACATGCACTTAGGTGTACACACACACACACACACACACACACACACACACACACACACACGCGCAAACACACTTCATTTGAAAATAAAATAACTCAAAAATTGTCCATTTGCTGAGATTCTTCGGTTAAAAGCCTGGCTTTCTCTGCACTGCTGTTATTCTGGACCGCCACTTCCCCATCGGAAAGTGTTTCTCCAGAGCATACATTAATGTTATTCACAAACACGAGTTGCAGGTAAAGAAGAAAGGGTAAAGATGTGTGAAAAATATTTTTAAACTATATCATTTCATTGTGATTATTTAAACTATTAAGTAGAATTATCTCAGCATTTTTTAAAAAAATGAATGTTCACACACACACACAAAAAGGATGGTCACTCAGTGATTCAGCAAGTATGCAGGTATACCTACTATGTACAAGATACAGGTCCAGTTACTAGAATACAGCAATAGTTGATGCAAATTCCCTCTTACCTACAGTAGACATCTTAAGTAAGAAGGGATGTAGAACTAAATATAATATGAATACAGAAAGAGAGAGAGAGAGCGCGCTTGTGGTGATTGAGTGTGGGGAAGAAAAGCAGAGCCATGAGGGAGAAGATGGTGCGGAGAGATGCTCTTTTTGTCCAGTGACCAGAGAAGACACAACTGACCAAGGGACATGTGAGTAGGCAATGTGACCGAAGTCAGGGAGGTGTGTGTGGAACAACCTTCAAAGCCAGGAAAATGAGCAGACCCCATGAAAGCCTGAGATAGGCTTCTACCTACCCTAGCCAGGGTGTACAAGGAGCTCGACACTGGAGGCAGGCAGACGGGGGAGGAGAAGAGATCAGATACAGGGCACAGAAAGGCCTTGGGGCCACATTATAGTCTGTGGGGTTAAAATCTCATCCTAGCCGGGTGGTAGTGGCGCACATCTTTAATCCCAGCACTTGGGAGGCAGAGGCAGGCAGAACCATGTGAGTTCAAGGCCAGCCTGGTTACAGAGCGAGAGCCAGGACAGGCACCAAAGCTACACAGAGAAACCCTGTCTCGAAAAACCCAAAAAAAAAAAAAAATTGTTCTAATTTAATTAAAAGCATATTACAAGTTTTTGATCAGGCCAGGTCCAAGATCTGGAATATTTTTCAGTGCCACTCTGGCTACTGTGCCAACAATGATTGGCCAGGGGAGGCACGGAGCACAAGGGTGGAAACAGGTAAACGAGCAAGGAACCTGTTGCAAGAGCTCAACAGATAAGACAAGTAATCATCCTGGTAAAATTGGCACATAGTGACACCCAACTATGAGTAGCTGCTGAAGGAGTAAACAAATAAGCACGTGAAACGGAGCTTCAGACTGGTTTCAATTTCTCAGATTCCCAAAATGGCTCAGTAAAGTTTAAGGGCTTGTGCTAAGTCTACAGACCTGAGTTCGATCCCCAGGACCCATACCTACATGGTGGGAAAAGAGAGTGGACTCCTGAAAGTTGTCCTCTGTCAACAACACACATTCCTACACACACACACACACACAACACACACACACACACACAATCAATCAATCAATCAACCAATCAATCAATTGACCAAGCTAATTTAAAATGTTTAATTATTCAGTTCTATTCTATGTGTAGGGGTTCATGCCTGTAATCTCAGCACTGAGGAGGCAGAACCAGGAGGATCAGGAATTCAAAGTCAGCTTGGAATACACAATGATACGGTCTCGACTTTTTTTTTTTTTTTTTTTTTTTTTTTTTATCCATTTCTTGGGACTGGAGAGATGGCTCCGCAGCTAAAAGCGCTTGCTGCTCTTCCCGGGGACCCAGGTTCAGTCTCCAGCACCCACACAAAGGCTTACCACCATCCGTAACTCCTGTCCCAGGTTATCCGGCACCCTCTTCTGGTCTCCTCAGGTCCAAAGCATGCATGCAGTGCACTTACATAGATGTACACAACACACTAACACATAAAACCATAAATACTTACAAAACTATTCATTTCTTAAAGAAAAATTTGATTGACTCTATAGTTGCCATTTCTTATGTAAATTTATTCTATAAAATGATGACCTTTTATATTTTCATATAATCTATCAAATTTGTTTCTGAATCTGCTCCCCTGCTACTTTTTTTTAAATAATTTATTTGACTTTATTTTTCGTGCACTGGTGTGAGAGTGTCAGATCTCCTGGAACTGGAGTTACAGACAGTTGTGAGCTGCCGTGTGGTTGCTGGGAATTGAACCCGGGTCCTCTGGAAGAGCAGCCAGTGCTCTTAACTGCTGAGCCATCTCTCCAGCCTCCTCTGCTACTTTTTAATCATTAAAGTTATCTGTACTTCCTTTTGAGTTTGGAAAGTGTAATCCACACATGTCTGGTGCCCCTTCACCTGCTGGCACCTCATACTTCCCGCACTGCAGTTCCAAAGCTGTCCTAATTAAACATTTACCAAAGAACATTGCTAAATGGGTGTATATATTTGGGTACAAGCTCAGTTTCTGGCGTATATTGGCCATGCCAAATAGCATTTACAGTGAAGTGTATTTCTCAATAGCTGGAAAAGTCATTTGATGGAAAAGCAATTTGTAGCCAACATTTGCCTGAGGAATGTTAGCTGGATTAGTGGAAGATCCTGGAGATAGGCAATCCATTTAGAAAATCACTGGAGGATTACAGACATGAAATTGCAACAGTGACAGAATAGCATGTGGAAATAGTCCTTGATCCTGGTTCTTGATCCTGGTGGATAGCGGAGTTCAGTGGATGCCGCTGGAGGGGCTCCAGGTTCTTATATCCTGGAAGGAGTTGGACAAAGACACATGGTAGTGGCAAGAAAAGTAAGGGAATCTAAGAAATGAGACACTTCTGAGGGAGAAGCAGGCTAGTAGCTGAAAGGTCTTCAATGTATATACTTCGATGGGATCTTTGGTGTCTCCTGCATTCTCTATGACATGTAGTTGTGGTGATATTTTATTTGTATGTTAATAAATAAAGCATGCCTGGAGATCAAGGGGGAAAAAAAGGGCAGCCATTTTAAAGTAAACACAAAAGTCAGGCAGTGGTAGCACACGTTCTTAATCCGATCACGTGGCAGGCAGGGTCTCTGTGTGTTCAAGGCCACACTAGGGAACAGAGCCAAGCGCCTTTAATCCCAGTACCAACCATAGAGACCTGGAGGTCTGTACAGACAGGCAGTGACAAGGAAGCAAGGTAGCTGGGCTAAGAGCCAATGAGAGGGCAGAACAGCAAGGCAATAAAGGCATGGGTCGACAGGAAGTAGCTCACTTTGGAAGCTGCGGCGTGGTGAGGTAAGGTAGCTGGTAGCTATTCCTAGTTCCCTGATCTCTAAGGCTTTCACCCCTCTATTTGGCTCCGTGTTTTTTATTTAATAACACTGCTTAGAAATCCGTCTACATGTAGTTCCACATACAACTTCTCCTGCCTCATTAACATCTGAAATCGCCACCCACAGGTCGCCCAACAGTGGAGAGCACTGTCCCCATGCCAGCGGCTCCATTTACGAGGCAGAGTCCCACTCTTGTGTTCAGTCCAAGGAATTGAAATCAGTGTTTTGGAAAGATGGCTGCACTCCTATGCCTCCCAAGTTTCTTACTGCACCATGCACAGTAGCCAAATGTGGATCCGACCGAAGCGTCCATTGGTGGGTAGATGAATAAAAAAAATAATAAAGATGTGGCGTAGCATTCATGAGGCCCTGGGTTCAATTTTCAGCTCCAAGAGCGAAGAGGATTTTTCTTTTAAAAGTAAAGAATGAAGAAGAGAATGAGGGAAGGAAATGAAGCATTTAACACCACAATGGGATATTATTCTACCGCTAAAAAAAATGGTGAAATCTTACCATGTATAGGAGCATAGATGGGAGAAGAGCATGTCATATTACGTGAGGCCAGGCACAAAAAGACAGACACTATATTTTCTCACTCATTTGAGGAAGCTAAGAGTTGAATCACATTGCGGTAGAGACTAGAATAAAAACCAAGAGGCTACGATGGGTAGATGGGAGGGAAGAGGGAGAAGAGGACAATGGGTACCAAAAATGTGGTCAGAAGTATAAGGGAGGATTCCGATGTTCACAGACAGTAGGGTAAACTGTTAGTTAATTGGTCGTGTTGTGCTCTTACCCTGCAAGAAAATGTCACAAAACATGACAGAATCCGCTAATAAGAGTTTTATCAAAGATAAAGGGACAGAGAGTGCGCAGGCCTGTGGGAGAGACACGTCTGTGGAGAAGAAGAAGGAACCGGGAACATGGCACTGGATTTTAAAGACTGGGCGTGCCCAGGTCATGTCACTACTCCACGAATGTGCGTAGATCACATGGCCACGTTGCGCGCTTAGTCGCCATGAAACGTCACGGGTCCTGGTCACTTGAGACGCCTTGACCCAGAAATGGCTATCTTGACCTGGAACTGGCTAGGTGGAAGTGTCCAGGTCCGCCGGGCACCCTGGTTATTAGAGACGCTCTGACCCGGAAATGGCTATCCTGACCTGGAACTGGCTAGGCGGAAGTATCCCCCGGGCATATGCAAACACGCCCGACCATGGGGGCATGTTGTGAACCCTTCATAAACTACACAGCAATGACTTATTAAATGTTTATAAAGACCTAGAAGAAAAGGATTGGAAGGTTTACAAACTTTGTAACAGCTGAGAAGGTAGGGGTGCTAACTTCCCTAATTTGATTATTCTATAGTGTGTGTGTGTTAAATTATAATACTTCACTCCGTAAGTACAAAGATTGTAATCTAAGTCTAAAGTAAGAAATCAGGGGCTGGAGAGAAGGCTCATTTGGTGTTCTAGTTAGCTTCTGTTGCTGAGATAAACACCATGACCAAAAGCAGCTTGGGGGGAGGACAGGATTTATGTCATCTCACTGGTCCAGGTGACAATCTGAGGGCAGTCAGGGCAGGAACTCAAGAACAGAGGCAGGGATGCACTCTCGCTGGCCTGCTCACCTGCCCTCTCTCTCTCTCTCTCCCTCCCTCCCTCCCCCTCCCTCTTCTCTCCCCCCCCACCCCCGTACTCAAATTGCTTTCTTCTACAACCCTGGACCACCTGCCCAGGAGTGGCACAGTGGGCTATGTTCTTCCACATCAATCATTAATCAAGAAAATACCCCACAGACATGTCCACAAGGTCAATCTGATGAAGGCCCTCAAATACCTCCAACTCATGGGACTGGCAAAGCCTTCCCAGGGCCTGTGTGTAGATGTTGGCAGTGTGTGCAGAAAATGTCAACCAGAACGTCCTCCTCCCAGATGTTTACAGCCTGAGACAGTTTCCCTATAGAGACCCCCTACTGAGATGAGCTAACCCTGCATCTTTGTTCAGCTATGTATAAAAAACCTGCCTCCTCATCCGGCTGTCTACAATAAACCTGGCTCCTTGATTCAGACTATGGAATAAACACGCTGAGGTGTCAGGCTGTTGCTGGTGCATCTCCATCAGAGCACATGGCTCACCTGATCGCACCTTTTCTGCATGTATGTCCTGCTGTTTCTTCATTCCTCACGGCCCCAGTTAGGTCTATCCTATCTGCACAGCAACCTGCATCAAAAAGAATGAGGTGGAATAGCAATCCAAGAAAATTTCTGTTATAAACCTAGGGCTTCCACAAGCACACAGGCACCTGCATGCACACATGTGCCCACACACATGCAAACACACACACACACTTATGCACACACGTGTGCCACTCATAAACACACATTAAAAATAAACTGCTCAGAATAATGTTTGACTAGTATCTGAGTATCCTTTGACTCAGTCAAGTTGCCGTATAAAATGAACTGTTGTAGCCACATAGTTCTCAATCTAAAGTGTATAGACCTTTCAGTAATTACCAAACACCTTGCTAGGTATTGTGATGTGGCATTTTGCACATATAATTGAGGTCCCAAATCCATTATCTATCATACTAAAGCTAAAACATGAGGCTGGGTTCATCACATGACCCCTTGTGAGAGGAAACAGTGCTTTCTAGTTGGTCTTAGAGCAGAGGTCAAAGATTAATAAAAGAACTGAGTTCCTAAAACCTAAATGAGTTACAAGCAGAAAGACTGAGCCACGAGCCACAAGGAAACAGGAGACGTCTGTGTGAATAAGAAGGAATGTAAAGGGTTACAAACTTTATTATGCTCCAAATCACGAAGGTGGCTTATGATTCAATTTTTTTTTAATTCTATATGCAGAGGTACCTAGATTTCATAGCCGGTTTATGGTTTTGACTATGGCCTCCACCAATCTCTGCCTGGATAAGACCTTGACTTCAGTTCTTGATACCCAATACTCTTAGCAGAGGCAGTCACACCAGAGCAGATCACTGACCAGGGAAGCAGAGCCCTTAAGTATGTATTGTAGAAAACCCATTGAGGGCATTGTTTAAAATCCATTAGGCTCATGTCACTTCTTGTGTGACAATAGAAAACTGATACACATTTTATAGGAAAAAAAAAAAAACTCTCCAGTGTTTGTGATAGCCGCAACACGACAGAAAGAATAAAAGGAATGTCAATATTTAATGAGTGACTAGCTATAAGGGGTGGGAGGAGGGGAGGGGCATCAAAGATGGCTTCAAAGCTACTGCAAGGCTGGCAGAAAGATTGAGCCACAAGCCACAAGGAAACAGGAGATGTCTGTGTAAACAAGAAAGAATATGAAGGGATACAGACTTTATTATGCCCACAGTCACCAAGGTCGTTATGATTCAGTTTTATGAATTCCATTCATAGACGTACCTAGATTCCATAGCTGGTTTATGGTTTTGACTCTTGCTATCCGTTTCAGATACCTATGACAATCACAAACTTCTAATCTCAATGAAACTCTCACCCTGGAAGCCAAGGATAAGGTATTGGTGATCACAGCCAAACATCTGTTATTGCTAGCGCATGACCTCAGTATTCTCTACTTTGCCTGCCTATGCTTGTTATAAGCAACATATATGCTGGTATTTGAAAATTCACCATAGTCATTGACTCTGATCCTTATAATGTCGGAGAAGTTGGATTTAGAGCTGGTGAGATGGATTCATTAGTACGCACACTTGCTGGACAAGCCTTCGAACCCGAGTTCAAATCCCCAGTATTCACAGAAAAAGCTGGGCACAACAGTGATGTCCATAAACCCAGCACTGTCTAGGAGGATCTTTGTGACGTGCAGGCTACTGGCCTAGTTCCAAGTTTAATGAGACTCTCTATCTCAAAGAAATAAGATAAAGAGTGATAAGTAAAGCAGGACATTTGACTTCCTCTGGCCTCTACAGGTATGCACATGAGCGTGAGCATCTGCACATACATGTCCACGTGTACCACATAGATACACTGTACAGACTCAAACTTTTTTTTTTTTTTTTTTTTTTTTTTTTGGTTTTTTCCAGACAAGGTTTCTCTCTGTAGCTTTGCACCTTTCCTGGAACCCGCTTTGGAGACCAGGCTGGCCTAGAACTCACAGAGATCCGCCTGCCTCTGCCTCCCGAGTGCTGGGATTAAAGGCGTGTGCCACCACCACCCAGCCGACTCAAACATTTTTAAAAATTAAAGAAATTGGAGTTTAGACCTCCAACATTCGATTGCCAGTGACACATCAAAATAAAGATAACCCATCGTCGTTCGTGTACATTTGCCTAAGAGGTGAGAGTGCAGCTGGGGAAATAGAAACCAGAGAGACAGTTCAGACATGGAGGGAGGAAGAACAGGGACTCAGCCAGTGTTCTGCTTCAGACCCTGGTGTCTGCTCTTTGGACTCGGTCCCCTGGCCCTCACTCCTGCGCTTCACTGTGTATCCAGGCTTATCTGTCCGCCCCAGCTTGCCCTGTGTCTGTGACAGTTCTAATATGGGACTGTCCTTCTTTTAAGCATCCCTGGAGGCTCAAGCACGGCACAGCTATCGAAGGCCTCCTTGCTCTTAAAGGCACGAGATCAGAGTTTTGCTTTCTGTGGAATTACGGCCCCTGATTTATGATAGAACTTACTGGTTGTTGAGGAACAGTGAAAGGGTGCATCTTAGAATTAGTAGATCCTTTGTTTGAGTCACGGCCTCTGGCTTAGGTCTGAAAGAAACCTGCCATGCTACTTAAAATCATCTAGATTTTAAAAAGCTTCATCACAAACAGTCCCTGAATAGCAAACACACTTGATGTAGCTGAGGGGGAAAAAATCATTTCACAAAAGGAGAAGGTTCTGGGAAGGCCTCTGGCTTCACAACGGACTTGAAAGTGGTAAGGGACTTCCTGCCAGGCGAGATATTTAACAGCAAATTTCCTATTCCTGGCAACAACAGCAGGGGACCCTGGGAGCCCAGGCCCCTGGAGCTTAACTCCGGGCAGGATGGGGTGACAACACCCACACTAGACGCTGAAATACTTCGGTGTTCAGCAGCACCAAGCTAGGAAGGGGATGAAACTGAGATGGGGAGGCCAGGGCACTTAGGGAACAAGGAAGGCCTGTGAGCTGGGGCTGGGGGAGGGTGTGTGTGTGTCAGGCTCACAAAGGCAACAAGCACCTTTGTGTTCCTCCCAACACTGTGGCCCTTCTATCCTTTCAGAGCCATGTAGCTGACACTCGCTTGGGCGTGAAAACAAAAACATCTTACACTTTTGTCCTTAGTGATAATGATTACTTTATGGTGTATTTTTCTTTGACTTGTTCCCTCCGCCTCCTCTCTTCCCTCCCCTGCTTCCTGCCACCCTCCACCCTCCCTTCTTGCTTCTCTTCCTCTCTCATCTGTTTTTGTTCCTTCTCAAAGGTTTCAATGATAATTCCAATGGTATGCTGACCGTGCAATTTGATTATATAAAATACTTTGAAATTTATACATCTTCTGTATATAAAAAATAATACGCAGTTTTTAAAATTACATTAACTAATTAATTATTGGAGGGATACACATGCCACGGAGTTCAGAGGACAACGTTCAGGACTCGGTTCTCTCCTTCATCATGTCCCAGTGATCAAACTCAGTTTATCAGACTTGTTAGTAATCTCTTTACTCATGGAGCCCTCACATGCTTTTTGTTTGTTTATTTATTATATGTGTAACTGGACGGAGAAAGAATAAAAGGGTTCTATTGAACCGATAAAACACAGTGTTTGGTTTCAGCATTGACTAGCCAGATCATTTGTGGGGCTCTTCCTTTTATTTAAAACTAAAGAGACTTCCCAGACACTGAAACCTGCTTGACTGCATTTTCTTCAGGTAGCTTTGTCTGAAAAGCGCTAATTGGCTGAATCCTGGAATTGACTGACAGGCAAGTGGTTTGACTGTTGTTCCAGTAAGGGGTTGAGGTGGGCCAGCCCCTGGAGATCTCACCCAAAGTTCCCCTCCAACGTATCTCTACAGAAAGTCCCGGCTTCAGGTCCTGGGACCAGCCCCTCCGGGGAGACCACAGGAGTGATGTGATTATCTGACCTCTTCCCACAGGCTGAGGACTGGAGATCTCGGTCAAACAACATCAGAAGGACCAGGGCGGGATGCTGGGAGACAATGGCTCCTGCCTGTTCAGTGCTCCAAGCTGACATGACCAGAAGTAGCAGGAATGTTGGATGAAGCCCATAAGGAATGTTGAGTGAGGTCTTCGGACTGGGCCGTGAACAGTCTAAAGAAGACAGAATCAGATGTGTTATAAGAGGAAGGTGCCAGGCAGAGCCTGGAGTAACTATAAAGCTCAGTGCACACACCAGACCCAAGTTTCATAAGGGGCTTTTACAGAATCAGAAACCATAACTGCATCTACTAATTTTGCCTGAAAAAAAAAAAAAAAAAAAAAACTATACCTCAAACTGGCTGTGCTGCTTACTATGAGCTGTGGGATGTTGTACCCAAAAGAATTTGGAATATGGAAAGTCTATTAAGTGGCCTAGTACTTATACTTGCAAGGAAGAAAGAGGGTGGTGGAAGGGGACTCTTTAAAAGTAGTGGGAAGCAGCTCACAGTCAGGAATGGGGGTACCCACCTGTAATCCTAGCACTTAGGAAGCTGAGGCAGGAAGTTCACGAGCCCAGCGAGTTTTGACTTCCTCTGGGTAATGGCCTCGCACTTATCTTTTGGCCCAGTTGCTCCGAGTCTTTGGATTACATCAGAAGCCCTGGAGGACTTGTTAGAACAGGTTACTGGGGCCTGCTCCCAGAGTCTCTGATTCAGAACAACTTCCTTGGGGCCTGAGACTGTTTCCAAGAAGTTTCCAGGTGACTGTGGTGATGAAAGTCTGGGAACCACACGCTAAGAACCATTGCTTTAAAAGCATATTTTGAGAATATGTATGATAAAATGATACAATGTCCAAGGCACACTTAAAAGCAATGTAGAGGAAGGAACATGGGTAGGGACAGAAATAAAAGATGGTTGATGAATTAATCACTGTTGGAGCGAGATGACAGGTACATAAGGGGTCACTATTGTTCTTCTGTCTACTTTTACATTTGAATTTTCTGTTTAAGATTGATATAGATCTGCAATTCCAGCTAAAGCATGAACGTCTTGAATTCAAGGCCAGCCTGGGAATCTTATGGAGACCTTAAAATGTAAAATCGGCTGGGGAGATGGTTCAGTACATTATGGCACTGTCACGCTAACACACACACACACACACACACACACACACACACACACACACACACACCACACACATATAAATAACAAATAGATGGATAGTGCAGGGGATGTCGCTCAGTAGTTGAGCCCTTGCATGCTATACATTCAAGAGCTATGCATTTTATTTGTTATTTTGTTAAGCAATGTTTTCTTCTGTAGCTCAGGCCGCCCCAAATTCACAACCTCCTGTATTAGCCTCCTGTATAATACTATGAACCACACACATGGGCCTGTCCTACCAGACCCAGCATCATTGTATGTAGCCTGGCTATTAAATGTCACCACCACACTCCAGTGTGCCTGGAGGCTAGCCACACAGCCCTGCACCCTCCTCCCATAGCCCATCTGCAAGGAAATGTGGGCAGGAATTCTTCAAGCTAAAACTACCATACACTCTCCTTGTGACCAGGGAGAGACTCCAGCGGAGCATGGGCTCTCTATTCTATGAGTTCTAGGAGACATTTCCCCCTGAACTGTGGGGCACAGGCGTCTTTTCTTCTCTGCCAGATGTTGAGGAAGAATGCATGCTATTGGTCTCTCACTCCTATTTCCACACGGAGAGACTTCACTTAGAGCAGTGGCTCCCAATACATTATTTGTCAGGTAGGAAACATCAACCCTGCTACCTATCTTCTTCCTCCATGTATTGTGATGTAATGGTCTTGACATTTGGCCTGGATTTGGAATCCCTAAATGATACATTATACTATCCAGTTTAGTCTGAGAGCCAGTATCCTAAGTCAGGGCTTCTACGACTCTTTCCAGTTGTGACCTCTTTTGTCGCAAGAAACTTTTACTCAACCTGGGTATAAAGGTATATAAAATGCACATACAAGTCAGTTATGGCAGAAAATCATAAATAGATTTATTCCCAAACAATGATTTGGTTTACATAGACTTTTACTGCTTATTTAAGACAAAATAAAAGTAACATACTAGTGAGATGGACTCTCAACTTTCTTTTGCACTATTTATGGACTCAACAAGCACTTGGTGAACGTTTGCCCTGTACAGGGCTATGCTGACCTGGGGAGGGGGAGTTTTCAGCCATGAGTGCATGAGGTTAAGGTTTGGTTATCATATAAACATTGTCTTTGTATTTCAGCGTATTGGCCTTCTCCAAGAAGCTGATCCTGGGAAATTTCCACACCTCTAGCTCTCCATTGACTTTCTGTGGTCTTAGCCTCATCTCTGTACCACGTGCATCACAGTTGTGCTCCGGGTTCCGGGACAGCGGTTACTAATTCTTTCCAGTCTTGAGGAATAATCCTATTACAAGTTGACCAGGAGTTTAACATTTGCTTTACAAATAGAGAATGTATGCCATTAAATACTATAGCCTCCTTAAAGATTATTATTATTATTATTATTATTATTAATTATTATTATTTACATCCCAACTGCAGTTTTCTATCCCTCCTCTCTTCCCAGTCCCTCTCCCTAACTCCCCTCTGTCCCCCATCCACTCCTCTTCCATTTCTATTGAGAAAAGCACAGGCCTCCCATGGATATCAACCAAACATGGCATATCAAGTTGCAGTAAGATTAGGCACCTCCTCTTGTATTAAGCCTGGACAATGTGACCCAGTATGAGGAATAGGGTCCCAAAAGCTGGCAAAAGACTTATAGACTGTAACATATGTGCAGAGGGCATAGGACAGTCCCATGCAGGCTCCCTGGTGTCAGTTCAGCCTCTGTGAGCCACTATGAGCCCAAGTTAGTTGATTCTGTGAGTTTTCTTGTGGTTTCCTTGACCTCTCTGGATCCTACAGTCCTTCCTTACAGCAGGAAGGATTTTAAACAAGACACATAGTCCTGCTCTGTAGAATCTAATAGTCTTACTGGGGAAGATAAATATGAGCTGGGTGATTATATACTTAAATCAATATGGTGTAGATGCTCTAAAGGGAGCACATTGGCTTCTAGGAACACATCAGGGATTGTTTCTGGGTAGTTGGGAAATGGCATCCCTAAAAATATGAACTGAGCTATAATATCTAAGAAATTGGTTGGAATTTCTCAGGCCAAGGAATGGGTTTTTATGTCACTGGGGGAGGCAGGGGACAGCCTGAGAGGGTGGGGTGGAGGAGGCAGCCTAGTGATCAGAGCCATACACAAGCACAGAGAGAAGCTTACACCAGCTGAGAAACCAAAGATCAAAATGAACCCTAACTGTGGCTGCCAGGCTGGGCAGAGGCTGCCTCTGGGGGGCCTTGAGGGCAGTCCTTTCTCCATCCCCACCCCAGGGTAACAGAAAGCTATTAAAGGGCTTGCACAGAGAGGCATAATTAGGTCTGTATTTTAAACTGCAGATTGACTAATGGAGAAGACTGGCTGGAGCAAGGGAGCATGCTAGCCTTCCAGCTGGAAGACGGCAGCAATGCAAGAGGCTGGCTGGCACTCCACACGCCCTAGGGTGGTGCCTGTGAAACATCCCTGTCACTTCCTGTCACTGAACAAGCACACACCCATTCTGTGGCTTCCTAAAGATGTCTACAAACAACAGTAAGGAATCTAACTGAAACGCCTTCCTAAACTCTCCATCCTAGCGCCCCACCCCACCCCATTTCCTTCTTTTATGCCTACTAGGGAAAGGCAATGATGAGATTGAACTGGACCTGAGAGTTTGGAAACACAAAGGGATATACACTAACATCAAAAGCCTTCATAAGTGGAGTGGAGATGGATGGGAGGAGGGAAAGAGAGGGCGTGGGGACTTGAAATTAATTTGAGTCTTTGGAGGGGAGGAGGGATGGGGTGGGGGGGGAGGGAGGTGTCTCCACACATCATTCTCCACTCACTCCAAAGGGTCTGCTCCTCGGCTGCTGTAAGATACAGCCCTAGGAAGAGTTAGAAATAAGGAGTGGCTGTCATAGCAAGTGGACAGCAGCCAGGAACACCTGAGAACTGCAGGGAGGTGGCACAGGGGCTTTGTGGGAGATGGAGAATTTAGCAGCGATAGCAAGCTCAGAGGCAGTCCAAAAACATGCTGTTTCTTTAAAAGCATGTACAGAGCCAGGGTAGTGGCGCAGCCCTGCAGTCGAGGCACTTGGGAGGCTGAGACACAAACGTCTCTGTAGCTGGAATTTTTCCTGTATCTCGCCCGGTCCTGCAACTGCTCCGAACCAAGTAAACACACAATTACAAATTGCATGGTCATGGCCTATGGCTCAATTTCTTTCTAGCTAGCTCTTTTAACTAAACTCAGCTTATTTATTAATCTGTATGTCACCATGTGTTCTGTGGCTTTACCTGTGTGCCATTACACACTGCTCCCTGGACCGGGATGGCCTCTCCTATGCCTCTGCCTTTCTTCTTCTTGTCTCTCTCCTGGACTTCCTGCCTGCCTCTAAGCTGCCTTGCCATAGGCCAAACAGCTTTATTTATCAACCAATCAGAGCAACACATATTCACAGTATACAGAAAGACATCCCACAGCAGATCTCCAATTTAGAGCTAGCCTGAGCAACATAGTGAAGATCTGTCTAAATGAGTAAATAGCCAGTGTGGTTGTGTGTCACTGGCACTGTGCCTTGGGTCTTGCTATCCCTGACCAGGGGGCAGGGGATGAGTAGATGTGGAGGCAATGACACAGATTTCAGGAGGTTGCAAGCAAGCTCATTTATTAAACAAAAGGCTAAGGTATATATATACACCTTATATATATTATATTATATTATATTATATTATGTTATATTATATTATATTATATTATATTATTTTATTATTTTATTGTATTGTATTATATATTATGTTATGTTATGTTATGTTATATATAATAATATAATATATTATATATAATAAGATATATATGTATGTATATATATATATATATATATATATATATATATGGATTTTGGGTGGGCTTCTGCTTCTAGTTGCCATGGCGTTTCTTGGTTGGCCCTGGGACTCACATCATCATTTTCCGCTTTGGAGCTTATGGGTCAGGTTTCCTCTGGCCAGAGCGCTCACCGTGCTTGTCACAGCTCATTGGTCGTTTAAGGCGTGGCCCAGTGCTTCGACCTTACCTGCCTCAGTTGTGTACGCCCCCACAATCCCTCATGGTCATCGTCTCCTGTACGTAGCGAGCTTGGGGCCAGTGTACGTTACATGAAGCACTGTCTCAAAAACAACCACGGCACATACAAAGCTGAGTGTGTGCTGCACATACTACTCCAGGGGATGGGACAGGAGAATGTCTTGAGCTCAAGAGTTCAAGACCAGCCTGGGCAACATAACAGGACTGTATCTCAGAGATAAATAAGTAAAAAACTAACTAACTAACTAGCTAAATAAATAAATAAATAAATAAAAGCATATGCAATTATTGGGCTAGAGAGGTGGCTCAGAGGGTAAAGTTCTTGCTATGGAAACTCAGATTCTTTAAACCACATGGAAGTTGGGGCACAGCAGCACCAACCTGTAATCCCAAGGCTAGGGTACCAGAGACAGGTGGACCTCAGGGGCTCACTGGGCAGCCAGTCTAGACAAAATGGTAAAGTCTGGGTCCAAAAAATAGGGTGGAGAGCAGCAAAGAAAGATATCCAAAGTCATCTCTGGCCTCCAAACACACATGAACAGGTAAGCATGCCACCTAACGTGTATACATGCATAACACCATTAGAAACATACAATTCCTAAGCTATGTGAAAATATCCTAAGATATTTAAAAGTTAAAACTTGCTTTGTCTGCAAATCAATCCTAGCATTAAGTGAAGAGTGTAGTGGCATTGAGTGCATTTGCTATGCTGTGCACTGCTCCAGAACGCTCCAGAGTTCTCCAGAACGCTCCAGAGTTCCCCAGAACGCTTTGTTTCTTTCTTCTCAGCCCTCTCTCTGTATCTTATTATCCATTGTTAAAAGACACAATTACGACATACTTTACAAGTTTTGTTTGTTTGCTGTAGGTACCGGGATGTGAACCCAGGGCCTCACACACTCTCTAAAGATTTTAAATATCTCAGTACTCTACTCCAGAGCGAGGCCGCACTTGAGTCCGTGAAATCAAGTGCTTTGAGAACAGAGCAGAGGAGGCTCGTCTGGGAGTCATGAAAGGGCTACAGAAATAAAGCCAAAGAATGAAGATCAAACTGGTCATTTCAAATTGCCTTCATTATAAAGCAGGTGCAGGGAGATTTAACAATAGAGAAATAACCCATTGGTTAATGCCTAGTCACTTCAGGTTACTTTTTTTGCCCCCTTTGGGAGATCTTGCAGTGCAGTCCAGAATGCCTCAAATGCTATCTCCTGCCTCTGCTTCTCAAGTTCTAGGCTCATAAAGCTCCTCTAGGCCAAGGAAGCCATCATTTTAGGTAGGACACAGATAGAGGGAACCTCACGCCAATGGATACTGGCCTGCTGGGGATAGTTAGCTCTCTTTCTAATCCTGATTTCTCTGGGCAGATAGATAGTTTGCTTTGAGCTTGTGGGGTGGACCAGAGACACACATGGCACACATACATACACATTCTGCCAACACTTATACCCATAAAACAAAAATAAAGATTTAAAAAAAAAAAACTTGAGGCCAAATAATGGCCTCCTGTATTATTTATTTATTTATTTATTTATTTATTTATTTATTTATTTATTTATTTGTGTGTGTGTGTGTGTGTGTGTGTGTGTGTGTGTGTGTGTGTATGCAGGTACCTGCAGAGGGCAGAAGGCGTTGGATCCCCTAGAGCTGGAGTTATAGGTTATGGGTCATCCAACATGGTTAAGGTACTGGGAACTGAACTCTGATCCTCTGAAAGAGCTGCAAGCACTCTGAACCACTGAGCCATCTCTCCAGCCTGTAATATTTATTTAAGATTTTCTTGTTCATAAACTTAAAGAAACAGACTTTTTTTTTTCTAGTCCTATAGTCTACTTTAATTTCTGAACTTTGGGACTTTTTTTATTTGTTCGACCCTCGGTGGATTCAGAGTCGCTGTGGACTCAACAGCTCCTTTCTACACTGGGACTCACCTTAGCCCAGAAATCCTTACCGGGTGCTGTGGTTTGGGTCTGTGCTCCTCAAAGATCTATATGTTGAAGGTCTGATTTCCTGGGAGCAGTACTAGGAGGTACAGCGGACTTTTCAAAGCCCGTAGATCATTGGGGGCATGCCTTTGAAAGGATCGTGGAGTCCAGTCTCTCTGGGACTCCTGGCTTGAATCATAAATAGTTTGCTCTGCCATGCACTCCTGCTGTGACATGCCATCCTTGCCAGAGTGCCAAAGCCTTATCTTGGATGGGAACATCCAGAGCCATGAGCCAAAATAAACCTTTCTCTTTGCAAGTTAATTGCCTCAGATATTGTGTCATGACTCACTAGCTGACTGATCTACCAGGGTCTTTTATCTCTGCCGGGCTAAATGCCCCATACTTGAGGTAATGCTACCTTTCCAAAGGTACTACTAGGGAGCAGACAAGGGTTTACTCTGCCTTAGCACCTCAGGTATCTCCCAGCATCTTCAGATCCACTCTTCATCTGCCCACACAGATAAGCTGCCCAGGAAGAAGACTGAAAAAAGGATGGAGACTGTTTCCTTCAGACATTAGGCATAGGAGATCTTGGCACACCCAGCCCTTAAATGGGATGTCTCCATCAAATCCCTCCCCTCAGAGCTCAGGGAACTCAACAGAAGAGAAGGCAGAAATAATATAAGAGCGGGGACGGGGGGGGGGGGGGGGGGGACGGGGCGGGGACGGGACACGGGACGGACGGGGGGGGGGGGGGGGGCGGACGGACAGAAGACACCAAGAAAATAAGGCTTTCTAAATCAACATGAGCAAAACTCACATGAACTCACAGAGACGGTAGCAGCATGCACAGAGCCCGCCCAGGTCTGCACCAGGTCTTCTGCATTTATATTATGGCTTCTAGTGTTTGTATGGGATTCCCGAGCATTTGAGTGAGTAGGTCCCTGACTCATGTGCTTTCTCTTGGGCTCTTTTCCTTCTGTTGGTTTGTCTTGTTCAACTTCAATGTGATAGTTTTTGTTTGTTTGTTTATCTCATTATATTTTATTGTGTTATATTAAAAAATGAATGAATGAATGAATGAATGAATGAATTTAACCTAGTCACCAGGGCAAAGGTTAACAATGGTATTGTCATTTATGCCTCCTGAGAGAGGGAAAACTGATTTTTCCCCCCAGTGGAGTGACACTGGGTACATAAACCACTTTAGGGAAGATCTCATGTCCTGGAGTAATTGACCAACAAGTAATGGACTCCACAGTTGCTTTTTGTTGTTGTTGTTGTTGTTGTTGGTGGTGGTGGTGGTGGTGGTGTGTGTGTGTGTGTGTGTGTGTGTGTGTGTGTGTGTGTGTGTTTGTGTGTGATTTTGTTTGGTTACAGTTTGGTGGAATTGGGGGCATATTTTGTTTTCTAGGTTTTGGTTTCATTGGTTTCATGGGTTGTTTTTTGAGAAAGAACTTAAAGCTCGGTGAGTAGGGTGGAGGAAAGAGTCTGGATGAACTGGGGTGAGGGAAGAATATGACCAAAATATATTTAAATTAAAATTTTTTTTTCTGAGGTAAGGTTTCTCTGTGGAACTGCTCTGGCTGTCCTGGAACTCACTCAGTAGTAAAAATTATTTTAAATAATAATAAAAAAAGTTTAAAGAAATGAATATGTGAAGACGTAAAATGGTTAGATTGACACATATTCAGAAAATGTTATTTCAACTATAAAATGAGATTGTTTTTACTTGGTTTTCTTTTTAATTTTTTTTTTAGTTTGATTTCTTTTTTTAAATTTTATTTATTATGTATACAGAAGAGGGAGCCAGATCTCATTACAGATGGTTGTAAGCCACATGGGTGCTGGGAATTGAACTCAGGACCTCTGGAAGAACAGTCGGTGCTCTTAACCTCTGAGCCATCTCTCCAGCCCTCTTTTTAATATTTTATAACAAAAAATATAAACTAAATGTTTCTTCAAAAAAAAGATGCAGGTTGTTTCTGATGGGAATATGCTGTACATATATCATGTAGTTAACGTTGGCAACAGCACTAGCACTAGATGGTGGCCAGTCTGGTTTTGAACCTCTCAACACGAGGGCCAAGTAAACTATTTTAGACTCAATATTGCAAGTCATGTTGCTCCCAGAAACACAATGAAAGGGATAAAATAAAAGTAAAACCAGCTCCTGGTAATCATTTTCTACTTCTATATTTTCATTCAAAAGTTTCCCATTTTCTTTTTTAATATTTGGAGGAAATAAAAAAAACAAAAACAAGATTTCGTGGGTGGTGTTCTAGAGAGCTGTGTGCTACACACTTCATAGGGATACCACTGAAATCCCCACAATTCCTCTCCTTGCTTATAAATCTGAGTTAGATGTGAAGAAAAAAAAAGGTCACAAGAGAGGTTTGTTTGGGTATCAGTCAATAATGACATTTGGATTTCTGCCCTGAAATACGTGATTATTCACCTAACATGGATGAGCAGACAGAAATTAGCCTCCGGGTATCCAAATCAGGTTTGGCCAAGCAGTTAATTTGCTGTAATTATGAAATTCTTTGGCTTCTCATGATGGCGATTCTCAGTCTGCAAGGTTACATCATCTGCCTGAGCAGAATTTCCTCCTTACCTCTTACTAACAGAATCTAATCTTATTAGAGAAGATGGCTTACCCACCTAGAAAACCCGATTCCCAGTTTCCCTGGTAACCAAGGACAGTCATGAGGGACTCCTGACCACTGAGAGGCAGCGGAGGCTGCCGTGCAGGACTCCTGGAAAATTCGGTTAACTAGAGAACAGACGCACAGTCTGTCTTGTCTGGACCCCAGCACTGACACGGATAAGGACGTTCTTTCTCTGTGCATGTCCTCTGCCGAGCACTTGGTTTCATAGCATCCTGCTGTGGAGCGGCACAGGATAACTACTTCCTGTTACTCGCAACTGCTTCGAAGCAGTTAAATGGTGTCAGGGAGCCTCAGGCTTCCTGTGCAGAGTTTTATCCAGGGCCTCTCCTAACCACGCTGATCACGTCATTTCTCTGACCAGAGCCTTCAGGGGTTCCCAAGGAACCTTCTTCTCTCTTTCCCCTTGTCTCCCCACTTCCCCTTTTCTCTCTTTTGACACAGTGTTGCTGTGTACTCCGGAAACTTGTGGTCCTTGTCCCTTGTCTCCCGAATGCTGGCATCACAAGCATGCACCACCAAGCCCAACAGGAACATTACTGTAACAAAACTGTCAACTTAGGAAAAGGTTCTCGTGTATTGGATACAAAATTTTGACTTGGTGCCTGGCGGCTGTGGCATAGGCCTTTAATCCCAGCACTCGGGGAGGCAGAGCCAGGCAGATCTCTGTGAGTTCGAGGCCAGCCTGGCCTACAGAGCGACATCCAGGACAGGCACCAAAACTACCCGGAGAAACTCTGTCTCAAAAAAAGTTTTTTGGTTTTTTTTGTTTTGTTTTGCGTTTTTTTAAACTTGGCAACATGTAGCCTGCCTTGGTTTTTACTTAATTTTTATGTAGGCCTCTTTTCCTGCCACCGTATAAACCTCTTAAGATCAAGATCCACAAAGAACAGTTTAAAGTTTATTCGAGACTAGAGATGTGCCTCAGTTGATAGAGTGTTTGCCTACCATGCACACATACAGCGGGCATGGTGCTGCATGCTTGTAATCCCAGTGTTCGGGAATATATATATATATATCATTATTTATTTATATATTTTATATTATATATATATATATATATATGTCCATATCCATCCTCAGGCTTGGCAGCAAGCACTTTTACCCGCTGAGCTATCTTATCAGCCCAAGATTTTTTTGTGAATAGCAATAAATACACAGACACGTGTAAATCTACTGATTTTAAGACCTCCGTTCATTACCTTTGGCTGTTTTTCCACGTATGCACTGTCCACCTACATCAGTGGTTCTCAACCTGGGGGGTCACAGCCCCCTTCCCATATCAGATAGCCTGTATATCAGATATTTACATTATGATTCATAACAGTAGCAAATTTACAGTTATAAAGTAGCAAGGAAAAGAGTTTTATGGTTGGGGGGGGGTCACCACAACATGAGGAACTGTATTATAGGGTCGCAGCCTTGGGAAGGTTGAGAACCACTGACCTAGAGGAACAGCTAACACTTGCCTTCCTTATTCTAAAGGTATTTTAAAGTAAAATCAGACAACTGTCGATCACACCCAATACAACACACACATGCACCGGTGTGTACACGTACCTTTACAGTAAGAACTTTCCAAAAGTCTGGCTGAAATTGTACTCAGTATTCATTTCTTATATCATTTAATATCTATGCCACATTCAGTTAAACAACTGTTATTTAAAGATCCTTTTATAATTGGTTTGTTCAAATCTATATCGAATATTGGAGTGTTAAAATTTAGGTCTTTCTTAGTTTACTAGAACTCCCTTGCACGCCTCTGTTTTCGTCTCTTTTGGGTGGTACTGGGGATGGAGGCCAGGGCAGGCTGCACAGTCCTCTGCCACTGGGATCCCTAGCCTCTCTTTTTCTTTTTTTTTCTTTCTTCTTTTTTTTTTTTTTTTTTTTTTTTTCGAGACAGGGTTTCTCTGTGTAGCTTTGTGCCTTTCCTGGAACTCACTTGGTAGCCCAGGCTGGCCTCGAACTCACAGAGATCCGCCTGGCTCTGCCTCCCGAGTGCTGGGATTAAAGGCGTGTGCCACCACCGCCCAGCCCTCTTTTTCTTTTGACTTTCTTTCTTTAAAGGTCATTCTTGGTGAATAAGGTGGGCCACTTGTCTTATGAAATCCCTATACTTTAACACATTATGTCTGGCTGACGGAATCAGCCTAGTGTCTTCTAACATCTTCCTCTATCCATACTATTATTATTATTATTTATTAATTACTATTATTGTAGCTGATTTAGAAACAGACATTTAGGTTCAACTACAAAACACAACCTGGGGCAGGAAGATTTCATAGTACAACAGCATGTTAAGAGACACATAAGCACTTCAGCCTCTCACTTTTATTGGCATTGAGATGATCTCTGGGTTCAGTCTGCACCAGCCCCAGTCACCATTCCCAGCTTCCCCATCAACCTCCCATCAACTGTTTCAACAGATGCAGGCGATCACTACATAGAAACTGTTATTTCAGTCAGGCATGACGGAATTCCTTTTAAGTTTCTTATTTATTTATTCTTATGTGTATAAGTGTTTGCTGGCATGTGTGTATGAGCATAATGGACTTGTCTCGTGCCTATGGAGGCCAGAAGAGAATGTTGGATCCTTTGGAACTAGAGTTACAGACAGTTGTGGGCTGCCAAGTACGAACCAAACCCAGGTCCTCTGCAAAAAAAGCCAGTGCTCTTAAGCACCGAGCCATCTCTCCAGCCCCTTGTTATTTGCAGACATCTGGTCTACTAACCTACTATCCACTTTGAATTGTATACATCTTACATAATACAAACTAGCCTTCAAATGCCTTAATAATATTTTTTGTAATTGTGAATGGCAGGCCTTTTCCTCCTGTGGCACCTGCCCCGTGCTTCTTCTCTCTGTCCATTCATCTGCAGGGTGGTAAGATATAGGTGGTCCCAATGAACATTTTGAACACTCATGTCCAGTACAGTATTCTGAATATAGCAAGCATATAGTGAAGGTGCCAAGTGCTTTGACTTAGTGACTACTCAGATTTGGAATCTCCTACACAAGCAAACAGGAACAGCTAGATTCCAAAATGAAACACACACACACACACACACATACACGTGGTGCCACAAATTTATTATAGCACAGAGAACAAAACCAAATTCTCACAACTTCTACAGTCATTATAAAAAGTTAACAGAAATAAAGGATAACCAAGAGATATAATCTCATAATTTCCCAAACTATGAAACAAGGTAGTATACTCAATTTAGAATTTTCCTTAAGTATGAAGACAGAAAATTGTAACACCCCATACATATTTAAAAATTTGTATTTATAACATATATATTGGTCCTCAAGGACTCATAGAACTTTTATAATAAACTATACTTAATAGCTGAGCTTTTTGCTTATTAGGCAAGCAAGTTTAAAGGCAACAAAGTCCTGAAAAGTAGGTGAAACCCCATTAGAAGCTGTTTGATCAAACACTGCCCACATAAATTCTACAACCAGTGACATTCATTTTGATCTACTCATGTTCACATCTGTCTGCCAATTGTGATCTGTTTTCATATGACATTTCACCTCCCAGCTTTCATTCATAGAACTGAGGATATGGTATGTCATGCCACAATGCTGCTCTTAGTCCATAGGCATGTCAGACATTTTACATACTTGGAGAAGGGGGGGGGGATAGTATAAGTAGAGAGGAAATCAATCAAAGTTCCCTGTCTTGTTTTCTTTTTTCTGTTCCTTTGGGTCTTTGTCCTACTTGAGTCTTTGGGAATTGTTTGTGTAGGTAACTACTTCTACCATATTGTCCCATCGACAGAGTCAAAATAGGAAAACGTGGATCCCTGAGACCTTCACAGTGACAGACTAGTGCAGCTGTTGCTATCAGCTCGGCTTGTCTGTTACTTGTTTTTTGTTTTTTTTTGTTTTAGTATGAAAATCTTCCTATTATCCTCTGCTTCTCACCGTAAGCAAGTGGAATCACTAAAGGTCACTTAATGGCAAATAACTTTATAAAGTAAGTGAAAGTGGAGACAAAGGCATGGTGCTGGGTAATGGATCAGGAGAGAGCAGGCAGAACTTCAGAGTTTACAGTCAACGAAGACTTGGGCTTTGTTGCCAAATGAGCAACACTATGTGCACACATGACCAAAGCCATCAGTACTGATTTTGAAGTTATTCACACATAAATAGTCCTTCAAAGAGGAAAAGGAAATAATATTGACAGCTTCACAAATGTCCAAGTATTGCTAGGTGGTCCGGGTTTTCCAACAAGAACAAGAAAATTCTAGAAATTAGTATTTTTTTTAAAGGGGGAAAGAAAACATTTGCCACATGAATTTCAGCCCTTCACAATATGGCTTACAGGTCTGAAGAAGAGGAAATCCTGGCTAATTCATGATTCTGGAAAATGTTTCTTCATGCGGTGCATCCACAACACTAAATATGTATAATACATAACCATAACGTAGTCTTTGTCTCCCCAAATCTAACAGCCCTTGCTAATGTAACCAAATCTGACCTCAGATACTCCACCACCCACCTCCAGTTGCTTCATAAGTCACTTGGCATAGCAGATATTTGAAAATTGATTTGTGATCCAAAGGCATCTGAGGCAAGCTAGCTAATCACATGAGCATTTAAACGTCTAACACACAGTTAGGCAAGACAATCCTTTTAAACCGACCTATCAGAGAGTGGCATTATACTACGAGGGATTATAACTCTCCCCACTGAATTCCACAGCATTTTTTTTTCACTGACATACCCCCCTCCTTTCAGACATGCACAGTTAACTGTAAAATCATCAGCAGCAAAGTGTTCATTTAACCTGGGGAAACACATCATCTCGTGTGCAACGTAACATTGCCTTCACCTTAGTGTCAAAGGCATCAGTGTAGAAACCAAAGCACCGCTGCCTCCAGCTTATTCGTGTGTTGTGAGGGAGCCTCACCGGCAGGACTGGTGGCAACCACTCAGAAGACCCATTCAAACTATCACTAACGATTTAGAGGGAGAACCTATCAAAACGCCACGTAGGCTTCACCTGTGTTAGCACTTTAGATTGGGAACTGAGCCCTGGAGTGAATATAATGTCTTCCGAATACAGGAGTGAATGACAGAGCCAGAAGCCAGTCAGAAGTCTCCACACCAGACAGGAGGAATCGATCATACTCTGTGGATCTCCATCCATGGTCAAAATCGCTAGGTATTTTTCATCTATCCCGGAGTTCCTAGAAGAGTACTATGTTATTTCATACCCTCCTCTCGCTGTAGCAAAATGTATTAAGAACTTTTGATTAGTATGGAAGGCAATAGGAAACCTCCTGGCTGCTCTAGTCTCTTCCACTGAGAAGACTTTATCTGGGAGCTTTGGACTCTCAAAGATCAGGAACCCAAATAACTTATAAAAATACAAGCTCTTGGTTTTGAAAAATATACAAAACACACTGCATAGGTGAGTATCTCTTGATTGTCAAGGAAGGCAAGATATCAGTCTCAAATGTAAATCCAGGCTGCGCTTGTCTTTTAGTGAGGCTTCGTTTTGCAGTTTCCATTTTTTATAGTTTTGGGCAATCTTTGACCCTGGGTGTAAGCACGGTACCAAAAGTGGAGAAACAGTAGCAGGAAGATGCATCCGTAACTCATAATGATGTACAGGAAAACTGGGTACTGGTAATTGCAGTCCTCCATGAAGAAGATCTGGCCTATGTGGATGGTGACAAGGATAAACTGGACCTGGGAGATGGGAGAATGAAAAGAAAATTAGGTATGAAAAAAACCCACTTGGGTTTACGAGTTTTTCAGCCATTCTTAGGTTACATACATGAGCCATGGCATGCCTGTGAAGGCCAGAGGTTAGTTCTGTCCTTCCACCCAGGTCTTCAGGTTTGGTGGAAAGCACACTTAACTCAGTAAGCCATCTTGTGCCCCACTCCCACTTGGTACCTTTTTATACCTGAGTAAAGGTCAGTTATGTTCTGGGGGAGTTTTAGAAAAGTAAATCTCTATAAAGAAATAGTACCTATGAGCTAACTAACCATGATTAACTTTCTTACATCCTTTCTTGTGATATAGCTCTATTGTTATCATCAGCCTTCACTGAAGCAGCCTCACAAACGTCCATAGCTTCCCTGTCCAGCAGCTTTGTGTAACTCCCTTCGCTTGGCAAGAGACTAATGAAACCTTGGAAAAAAAGAAAGCAGAATCCTCCACATACATGCACGCTTCAGACAAGTGACAAATGGATGTCTAGCCTTCATATTTATGTGCAAACCCTCCCACTTTATTGAAATGTTTATGTTTCCTGAAACGAAGTCTTGGGTAGTATAGGTTGGCTTCAATCTTGTTATGTAGCCGAGCAGGACCTTGAACTTCTGATTTTCCTTCCTCCACCTCCCAAGGGCTGGGACGGCAGGTGTGCACAAGTGTCCTTGGCTCACTTCATTTAAAATGGGCCACATTTGTTAGATGAAAAAAAAAAAACTAGTGTAAGATTAGGTATGTAGTAAACATGAAATCTTCAAAAGGTATAAATGCATATATATGCGTAAGGGGAAAAGTTGAATGAAAACAAAGACAACTACTACAGGGAGATGGAATTTTACTAATTTATTATTATTTACTAATTTATTATTATTCATTTATATGGTTTATAACTAAGCAGCTTGTAGGAGCTAAGCAAACTTTCCTCCACTAAGCTACATCCCTGCCCAGTTTATTTTTCTCCCTGTCTTTCTAATTGGGTATTTTAATTCCACACATATGTGCAAAGAACCTGCACACATATTATGATCACATATTACCGCACAATGAGAAAAGTACTTTAAAGGAAGGCAGCCATGGAGAATAATTGCCAGAACTTCACAGTATTCCGAAGTAAGACTAAAATAAAAGTATGAAATAAAGTGTTCATTTCACTGCTTCCTCCTGGTTGGCCATGGAGACTGTTGCCAATTTCAGATACAATAGCTCACTGGACAGAACTGCCCTGATCTTCACTGGGGGTCCTGGGAGACTGAAGCAGTAGTCTCTCACCTGAGAACCCCTTTTAGGGCTGTATCCAGTTTCACTTAGCAAGTTGTAGGATTTTACATGAAAGTCACCGGCGGGCTAGCTAGGCCTCAATTCTACTCCCTCCTTTGGTATCACTGGCAGATTATGGCATCCAATTTACAATATACTTCAACTCAGGAAATAGGAAGATGGCAGAATTCTTTGCATAGAGGGTAATACAACTAAAACAGGTCATTTCGTTCAGTTATTAAGGAAATTATGTACCATATTTTTTTTAGAATGAATTCTGAGGAATTATCTGATCTAAACTCAAGGACTTACTCTTCACACCTGTAGCCCTCACAGCACTCTTTACTTATGAGAAGAAAGACAAACTGACCAACATTAGCACTAAATAGGTAAGCACACAGAAATGCCCACCCTTCTTTCCACATTACAGTCCTTCAATGTTGATTCAGAATATTGGAATTTCTACCTCATACTTGGTATTATTCTTATTTGCGGCCATATAACTTTGACATTATTTTGATTATAAACATTGTTTTTGTAGATGCATCTGAGACCATTATAAGAATGAAGATGCTAGCTTAATCATGTGAGACTCTGAGCTACCAAATCTGCTTTATTTTCAGCCGACAGAGCTTCTGACCAAGTGCAAACAGTGACGCATACCCCACAGAAGACAAACATCCTATTTCTTCATAGATGGTTCCAGACTCGTCTAGACTCCTAACTCACAGAGAAAACATGTGATTGCAGTTTTGTTTCATATTTTTTATTTTTTTTTTTATTTTATTTTTTTTGTGTGGTTTTTCGAGACAGGGTTTCTCTGTGTAGCTTTGCGCCTTTCCTGGAACTCACTTGTAGCCCAGGTTGGCCTCGAACTCACAGAGATCGCCTGCCTCTGCCTCCCAAGTGCTGGAATTAAAGCGTGCGCCACCACCGCCCGGCTTTGTTTCATATTTTTTAAAAAAAAAACAAAAAAACAGTTACTCACAAGCTGTAAAGATGTCAAATGCTTTTTCCACCATAAATACTTCTGGTAGGCCGGTCCCATGGCACACAATCCATAGTAGGAATACATGACTACATGCACAGCTGTATTTAAAAAGGCATGGAACGTTCCCAGACCACCTGAAAGAAAAGAGGTTATTGTTAAATGGCCCCTTGTCCCTTAAAATCAGACACATTTGTCCTAAGATATAAGTATCATCATTTCTCTAATTTTAGTAGGAAGTAGAATACATAGGAAACCTCAGTCCGGTGAAGCAGCCATCAGACTAGTTCAATAAAACATTTAGAACAATGCAAAACAGAAATCTTACAAAATCAGTTAGCACGTAGCCGTTGGTTATGCTTCACCCTTAAAATTCTCCTGCGGTTCGAGTTTACTTTAAAAAAAAAAAATTAAGTCAATCTCTTAGAGAGGCTACATTGCTTGGTAAGAATCAAAATGTATTTTTAGTGAAGGCTAACATTTATAAGGTGAACAAATTATCTTAATCATAAATGTACTAATTAAGATGTTTCACATACTTAGAACCTACTTATTTCCACACCCACCACCAAGATCGAGACACAGTACTCAACACCAGCAAGGCCTCTTTGTGCTGTTTCATGAATGCATCCCTCTAAGGTGACCTTTACCTGATTTCTATCGTCAACTATTAATTTTGCCTGTTAATACATTTCACAGAGATAGAACCACACAGCACGGACTCTTTTATTCCTACCTCCTTTCGTACAACACAATGGCTTTGAGTTTTTGGCATGTTGGTGTACACACCAATACTTAGTCTTTTTCCTATTGTTCAGCATTATGCCATACAAATGTGTCAATATTTACCCATTCTCCTATTGGAAGACATTTGGGTTGCTTCTAATTTGGGCTCTCATGAGTAAAGCTACAGACATAATCATTGTGCAGAATCAAATTTCTCTTCCACACTCGCAATAATGTGCATTAGATATTTTTAGTACCACAAACACTCTGTCAGGAAACCATTGGAAGTCATTAGTAAGCTACACTAAATCTGCTATCATCAATTATTGTGATTTCAAAATAAATAGTTATTGACAATTAAGCCATCCTCTTTTATTGACTGCCCCCATTTGATTATGTTTTCCTCTTTTAATTTTACCAGCTTTAATTAGGAAGAGAGGCAAAGGACCCAAGAATGTAAGAAAAGAGCATTTCCGCTGCCTTCAGCTCTAACAGTCCTTGGTAGAAGGGACAACGGGGTGTTTGTCTGATGGTGAAGAAAGAAAAAACCCCAAATTTCTCTCTAGGATTTCTTCCCTGAGATATTCAACCTAGATAAATCTGCACTGTGCATGGTAAAGTTGACCTGGAATTGAAGTTTTTCTACAAAATAATTCATTTCCTTAATTCCCAAGTCTTCAATTCCAGAAACAACCTAAAACTTGCAACTAGTTATGGTACAACTACTAGTTTATGGTCTCTTTGAATTGTCTGTGGAAAAAGCATTATAAAACAGGCACAAAGCAGAATGAATTACTTTATGTAAATTCGTGTGTGTGTGTGTGTGTGAGTGTGTGTGTGTATGTGTTTGTGTGTTGTGTGTGTGTGTGTGGTGTGTGTGTGTGTGTTCATGCTGCCCCAGCACACATGTGGAGGTCAGAGGATAACTCTTTGGAGTTGGTTCTCTTCTTCTACCACGTGGGTTCCGAGAATCAAACTCCGGCCATCAGGCTTGGCCTTGGAGGCAAGAGACCTTGCCAACTGAGCCATTATTTTAAAATAATATTCATAATTGCAGTAATTCTGAATGTTTCTAGATACTATTATTGCTAAAGTATTCCCGTCAAAGAACACACTTTAAATAATTAGGTCATGGTCGTCAAAGCCTCATGCTATCCTGTACTTCACAGACCTTAATAAACCTGCAGTTCATTCGTTAATTATCACACATTT
The DNA here is from genome assembly GCF_004664715.2 of Peromyscus leucopus. NCBI lineage: Eukaryota > Metazoa > Chordata > Mammalia > Rodentia > Cricetidae > Peromyscus > Peromyscus leucopus. Next base: position 40,472,887 of record NC_051072.1, read on the forward strand.
CAGAAGCAACACCATTCATGAGGCATGTCACTGGCCTCTCAGTTTTTATTATGTACATTCGGATTAAGTCTTTTCACCCCAAAAGAAAACTGCATAAAATTTAAGGGATGGGGCACACCCTTTTTAGGGTGACTAACAATGGAGTGCTGCCTAAACCTATAATAGCTCAGGAGGCAGGCTGAGTCCTGGAAGGGAAGACTGTGCGTGTTCATTGGTGTCCAGCAAGAACACACAAGAACTGCAGCTCAGCTTTCAGAAGGGGCCTGTGTCGGAGCCTTCCTCACTAAGACACCACTTTCTCCATGTTACCCTCATTTAAATCAGTGGTCCTCAACCTGTGGGTTGGGACCCCTACGCATCTAACAGCCCTTTCACAGAGGTCACCTAAGATTATCCTGCCCATCAGATATTTACATCACAGTTCCTGACAGTAGCACAATTATAGTTGTGAGGTAGCAACAAAAGTAATTTTATAAATTATTTGTGAAAATAATTTCATCACAACATGAGGAACTGTACTAAAGGGTTGTAGCATTAGGAAGGTTGAGAACCATTGATTTAAATGCACTAACCTGAGGCTCTTATACAGGGATTAGCATGGATTAGGGATTAGCTAAGAGGGTTAAATTAAAGAACAGTTGCTGAGCAAAACAAGCTGCCAAATGAAATTCAGCTTGCTTGTTTTCTGTGATGATTGCTTTCTGACATATTACTGTAGTAAGTTTGTTCACAAGACAACTACATTTTAATTAGCAATGCTTTTTACTTTTCTCCTTGGAAGGCTTTTCAAGTACAGTGTTGCTTTCTTTACAAGAATGAACCTGAAAAGCAAGCATCTCAGAATGGGTTACAATTAGTTCCCTCAACTATCACCTCTTTTGGCTTAGAGAAAATAAAAGAATCACCTGGGTAATTATAATAACATTCTACATTTCCCAAAAGGGATATTTACATAGTTAATAGAAAAAAACCTGCCATGAAAATATTTTCCTCTTATTCCAAGGGAAATTTGGGTTGCTGTTATCCCAGGAGAGAGTACAGGAGGCAACCCAGAAATCAAACACTAGGCAGAGATCATCTGTGCTCCAGCATTTGCAAAGATTAGCTTAAACAGACCAGCTCGTTCTAGGAACACAGCTCTGGCCAATCCACACTTCTGGAAACAGAATGTGTTGCTGGGTCCACCACCACAAAGGCAGTGCAAGAGGTGAGGCCTGTGGACGAGAACCCCACAGCCAAGACTAAGCGCGGCTGCCAGCTCAGAGAACACACCACAGACACAAACATTCTCTTTCTTTTTTTGGAGCTGAGGACCAAACCCAGGGCCTTGTGCTTGCTAGGCAAGCACTCTACCACTGAGCTACTTCCCCCAACCCCCAAACATTCTCTTTCTACCTTGACCATTCTTTAAAGGAGATGGGAATTAAAATATGAGTAAAGACACTATGACCAAGGGCTTGATATCCATAGACATGGGATATTCCAAACCTGAGGTCATCCTTGTTTGAATCTGCATTTCTTGGAAGTATTACTTGTTTTGAAATGGACACTAGACCATTAACAGATTCAAATAAAGGTGAGAAAACCACTCGATTCCATTCTTTAAATAAAATGTATATTTCCCATAGTGGAATTGCCAGCTATTCAAACGGAAAGATGGGAAACCACAGAGAAGGATAAAGAAGCCGAGGGGAACACATTGGTTTGGGTATCTTCAAACAAAAAATTTGGAGTACTGCCTTCCAATTTTTTTCTCCAATTTCTTTTTCAGAGTTGTGATATAGTATAGCCGTTCCTTGAGACTCATAAGAGGGAGGCTTCAAAACTCCCTGGTAATAGCCAAGTCTGTGGATAGTCAAAGCTCCTTACAGAAAATGGTGGATTGTATGCATAAAACCTGTGCACATGCTCCCACAGACTTTATGATACGAAGCCATGTGCGTGTAATGGAAGCTGTTCTGTACTGTATTGCTTAGGGAAAATGTCAAGGAAAATGTTGGTACATGATTCGGGACGGGAGCCGTTTTTCTTCCTTGGTTTTGATGTATGGTTGGCTGATTCTATGGATGCAGAGCCCACGGAGATGGAAGGCTGACGATGCCGGTGTTACAGAAGAGACAGAAATAGAGCTACAGGGTGTGAGAACACCTCTATTAACATCTTAAAAAGGAAAACAGTCATCTTTGTCTATCATTAGCAGTCACGTGGTTAATGGGAATGCTTGCACAAGTGCTTCTCTATATCATATTCTTTTCATGCCTTTAAACACACAAGACATTGTAACCACCCTAGGAGAGGGTATTGAAATCATAGCTACCCTAGGGTTTCCAGTTTTTCATCAATATAAGTAAGACATTAGTGCACCTCACTTAGGAGACCTGAGGGGCCCAATATGCAGTGGAGAGAAAACAAAAAGAAGAAACCTTCAGATGAATCAAATAATAAAGGTTTACAACTGTGGGCATCTGTGACTTCTGGATGTTAAAAAAGACAGGATAAGTCATTTTTACAGCAAAGTTTGCTAACCTGGAAATCCATGCTTGAAGACTTTGTTTCTTTGGAACTTTATGAAAGAATAAAGTTCCTGCCTACTTTTTTCCAATTCTAAGTTCAGAAATAGAAAACCAAAATGAAGCAGACACTTAGGCTCAGGCTTTTGGTTTAAACTATCTCTGACCTGAAAAACAAAAACAATAGAATGTTGTGTCCTGTGGTAGACTGCTGTGGGAACTTGAGTGATCCTGATCTGGCTCCTCTTTAAAGTTGTTTCCGAAGAAAAATAAATAAATAAATAAATAAAATAAAAAAAAAAAATAAAGTTGTTTCCGTGCTGTTTGCCACATCTTGGATGTGGTTTGTTCATAAATGTTCATGTGCCAAAAGCTTTGTCTCCAATGCAACTGGGCTGATAGGTCATGGGCCCCTTAAGAGGTGGAGCTTAGTGAGATGCAATTATGTCAACTACTTCAGATTATAAATCAGGACTTCCCCACATCTCTTGCTATTCGTCCCTGTTCTCAGTCTCTGTTCCTTTGCTCACTCCTTCCTGCCCCGCCCCTTTCTCTCTCTCCTCCCCTCGCTGGTTCTGCTATGATGCTATGTTACACTGCTAGACCTGCCTAGAGGTCAAACAGATAATACTGCCCGACCTTGGACTTTCAGCATGGAAAACCACAAGCTAAGCAGACCTCCTTTCTTTATAAACCAACTAGCCTCTGGTAATCTGAATAGCAACACAGAACAGATTAAGATGGGGTGTGCCGTGTATCAGGAATTGAAGGCAAACAAAACAGAACTGGAGATAACGTTCTCATTTTCCGTGAACAAATTAGGAATATTATTTAAGTAGATATCAATGAATCCAAGGCTTTTGATATTTTATCTATTTTTTATTACCTATTTAATTGAAAACATGTAATAGAACTCTAAAGGGAAACAATAAAACCTAAACAAGATGAAAGAATATGCATAGAAGGTCTAGCTCAAAAGTCTTCACGTCTGAAGACTTGGAGTGGGGAATCTAAGAGTCCTATGCTTGCGTTTCAGGTGATAATTCCAAAGTCAGAAGCTTAACCAAAATGGCTCTTTGGTTTTTTTTTAAAGTCTTATAAATTACATTTAGGAGCAGAATTTGTGTTTGTAGCACACGAAAATGTTATCACTTATAGATCACATGATCCCAGCTCTCCCTTTTCTACCTGCAGCAAATTTGACTCCAAACCACCAGGTCCATGGCATGATTGTATGATGGAAGACATGAAGGAAAGTCACTTGGCTATTTTTCTTACGCAGAACAAAAAAGACCTGAAATAGTTTAAAGAAAATCAAGTTCATAAAAACCATGCAATAATTTTGTTACAAAATTATTGGTAAAGAGCAAACAATTTCACAATTGGCTTCCTATGGGCTGCTTTACGGGTGTGCACAGGGGTAGCTTGGTTCTCCAGGGCGCAGTTCAAAGGCTAACAGCATGCTTGAACTTGGGCATGGTACAGTAATCAGGAGAGAGCCAATAAGAAGGTGAGAAGTTTTATACAGATTTAAAAAGCAAACATAGACAGTGAAAACTCTGGTCAGAATTTATTGAAAGAAATGCTATTGATAAAAAAATAAATTAAATTAATCCCAGCACTCGGGAGACAGAGGCAGGCGGATCTCTGTGAGTTCGAGGCCAGCCTGGGCTACCAAGTGAGTTCCAGGAAAGGCACAAAGCTACACAGAGAAACCCTGTCTCAGAAAACAAAACAAACAAAAAATTAATTAATTAATTAATTAATTAATTAATAAAAAAAACTCATTAAGTTTTGAACTACATGACAGCCAGAAGTTCAGCCATAATTCCTAGGACTGAAATTATCTCATTCAACATTGCTCTCTCTAACACATCTTACCAGTTTGGATAAGGGTTAGGCAAACTGAAAGTGGACTTGGAAGGAAAAAAAAAAAAGTAATACTATTGTATTACCAAAGAAAAACAAATGCTGAAAATCCTGAAGAGTTAATCCTAAAAATACTGTGGACAAGAAAGCAGAGCTGCATAAAAAAAAGAAGGAGGAGGAGGAGGAGGAGGAGAAGGAGAAGAAGAAGGGGGAGGAGGAGGAGGAGGAGGAGAAGAAGGGGAGGAGGAGGAGGAGGAGAAGGGGGAGGAGGAGGAGGAGGAGGAGGAGGAGGAGGAGGAGGAGGAGGAGGGCAACAAAGGTACCATTGTGATTGCGCATGCCCAGTGTTGGCTCCCTACGGCAGAGAAAGCAGAGTTGTGTGGGGGAGGAAGGTGTCAAAGAATGCACTAACGGACTAGTTCACAGCACCAGGGTGAAGTTAGACTTTAAAATTCAGAGCCTAACACAAAGCATTACTGTGTCAGGAAAACTTGGAAGGCCTCAAGGCAGAAACAGTTTCTTTATGGAAGTTGCAACTGAGAATATGCAAAGCAGAGTCCTCCAAGCCAAACGCATTTGCTTATGCACATGGAAGAACCCAGCCGGGTGCAACATAGGATCATAGACTTCCAACAGGGGTCCTCTTCTCACTGCAGCCTGTCTCTGGGGGAAGCCACTCAACTTCTTGGGTCCAGGTTTACCCCTGGGAGTGAGGTTTCTGAACTAGAACGGTAGTTCCCAAACCTGGCTGCAAGTTACAATATGAAAACAGAGTTTAAAAATACCCATGTGTATAGTCCCTACTCCAGACCATCAGGCATCGGCTCTCAAGAGGTAGGGTCCTGTGTGTACTGTTTTGTTCCTGATGCGTGTAATTGTAAGGTACCTGAATGCTGAGGACCTGAGGACCGGGAGTCCACAGCAAGCAGCTTCTCAAAGAACATCTGAAAAACGGTTAGAAAAGGGAATTCCTGAGCTCTACCCAGGACCTACTGAATCCGAGGCGCTAGGGAGTTCAAGTATCGTTTGTGCTTTAACAAGTCCTCCATGTTTTGTTTTGCTTTGTTTTTTCTTCCTTTCTTTTCTTTTTAAAGACAGGCTATTGCTATGTAGGCCAGGCTGGGCTCAAACTTGTGATCCCGCTCAGCCTCCTGAGTTCAGAGATTCCTCTAGATGATTTTAATGCAGGCTAAAATTTGAGAAGCCCTGGATTTTAAATCCTCCAAAGTCCCTTCTCAAACCTAACATTTTTATGTTTTGAGTCAACTAAGGGTGTCAAGTGTGAACATTTCTGACACACAGTGTGGTGGTGTGTGTTCCAGACACACTTGTCAGTAAACCGAGCATAGCTTTCCTATGCTAGCAGGAAATTAAAGCTCTTGGCTTTCCACTTTCAGAACACATTAACCCCTGGGCCGATCACTCAAGGTCCAGAGTTGACCCTCACTAGGAACCAAAGCAGAGGGAACGAGGGTCCAGCAAGCTCAGCTTTCAGAAGAGCAGCTGGAGATAGTGTTTGTGTGACACCCCATGGTGACACCACACTTTGCCAGGAGTTTGCCAATCGTGATGCCTAAGTGTCTTACAAGAGTATGGTGGACACTGTGTTTCGGCGCAAGGTAACACCGTCTCGGCTCCTTGCTTTGGGAACAGCTTCCTAAAGAACTGCCACCATCCACATGGAGGTGTGCAGTCCTGTAGAGTCAGTGGCAGTGATCCTGTGTATCGCACTCAGGTAATACCTACACGTTTTTAAAACTGCAGTGAGAGGCTGTGACATGCTGGAGAGTGAGCTTTCTAAACACACAGGGAATTAAAGGAAAAGGAAGGTAACAGTAGGCTAGCCAAGGGAGGGAGATAAGCCAAGGTATGTGACGGCCACACCAGCAGTTTATTGCTTCCGTGAGACATCAGTTACCACATACTCACAGTGTCCAACAGCTCAATAAACTTGGAGAAGTAATAAAGCCAGCAGGTGTGCACCATCTGGGGAAATACACACAGATAAGAACTTATTTATTCAATACGGATCAGACATTTACTTAAAATATGGTTTTAGAAACACATAACAAAATTTACCATCCCAGTCAATTTTTTTAAGGTATAGTTTGGTGGCTCTGATTTCATTTACATCCCTCTACAACCATTACAAAGCCATGCGCAGAACTCCCTCATGTTGAAAAAGCGAGACTATACTCATTGCAAAATAATTTCCCATCTCCCTCTTCTTCCCAGCCCAGCCATCATTCCACCCTCTGTCCTAGGTGTGTGACTATTTGGGGCACCTTGTATAAGCTGGATCATGTAGTATTTGTCCTTTTGTGATGAATATACCAGTTAGCACAATGTCCTCAAGACTCATACAAGGTGTAGCTTTTACAGGCTGAATAATATTGTATTCTTTGTGTGTGTGTGTCTTTGTGTTTGTGTGTGTATGTGTCTTTGTGTATGTGTGTGTATGTCTGTGTGTGCCGGGGGGGGGCATTTTGTTTAGCCATTTACCATCCATGGACACTTGGGTTGCTTCTACATTTTGGCCACTGTGAATAATGGTGTGGCGGTCATGTGTAGACAGATGTCTATTTGAGTCCCTGACTTCAACCCCTTTAGGAATATTGCCAGAAGTGGAATTGCTAGATCTTATGAAAATTCTATTTCTCATCTTTCAGAAATCAGGTAAATTTTGAAACCCAAGAAATTTAGACAGCACTGTCATTTTATAGAATTTATACACCAGACCTCCTTTAATTCGTTCTTATAATTTTAGCTTTTCCCCCTAATTTATATAATCTGATAATAGAGTCATCCACTCATTCTGAATTCATATGCAATATTCCAGAGTCCAAGGAATTTTTCACCATGATTTTGAACTACAGATTTTCCCCAAAGAGAAACTCACCCTCATCGCTCTCGGTGACTGAGAATAGTCAACAATGTCACATCGAAACGAATAACCTGTACCCCAGCCAGACATCACAAACTGGAAGGGAAAACACGCATGTTAAAGAGGAAGAACTTGCTAACCGCCACAGCAGAGGCGGTTTGGACTACACCTAGTTGCATGACCAGCTGAGTAAGCAGGCGGTGCAGGGGAAGAGGCAGTGAGAACCAGGACACACAAAACATGCTTCGGGGCAAGGCTTGGCAGCTGGCATTTTCACAGCCACCATTTACATGAACTGCATTCTGGCTAATTTGTCCATTAGGAGAATCCCTTTAACATAGTGAAGGGCAAAATCCAGGGAGTATTTTGCTTCATTAGCAAATATTTTCTATGTCTACTACATATGTGTGCTCATGTACTTTTAAGGGGCAGTGCCTGGCTCTGAGTCTGTTTTTTCTGGCCATTCCAAATCTTCCCAATTAATCAGTAAGTATTAAACAAACAAAAACCTACCCATGGCCACTATGCCTTTCCTACCCATGGCTGGCAAGTCCAATATAAAGTGGTGGTGCCTGGCTCTAATACTCTCTCCTCCTTTAACATATAAACTGACCATACACAGCTCTGATATCAGTTGCACTTGGAATTCACAAGACAAATAAGGGAAGACAATGCTCTTGTTACTAACTGGAGTATAATTTGGCAGACGGTCATTCCAACACACCCACAAAATGACCTTCTACTGGTGTTAAAAATAAAAGCCTATTGTTGATAAGTCTGAATTGTAATTCAAAGATCATATTGACATTCTTTTAGTTTGATAGTGGGAAGATCTTTTAAAACAGTAGCTAAAAAAGAAAGCCAAGTGCTTGATTGTAATTAATGCATACATATAATGGTTGGGCTGATCTGGGGTAGGGACAATAACATTCTCTCTCTCTCTCTCTCTCTCTCTCTCTCTCTCTCTCTCTTCAAGTGTTACTTCTCACTCTGCAACTGCCAGCATCTGGCTTAGAACATCTTCTCTCTCTTTAGGCCACCTCGGCTTTATTTTATATTTATATTCTCATTACTATTTTAGCTAAAATAAGAGCTTTCAAATATAAAAATGCACACTTAAAGGCTTTCTAGCCTGGGTATGTTTAGTTTTTGAAACTGGGTTTTGCTATGTAGCCCAGGCTGGCCTCAAACTTATGACTCTCTTATTTCAGCCACCTAAGGGCTATGATAACAGGTATCCACCATCAGAAATCAGCTAAGATGATATTTTAATATGCAAAAAGAAGGAAAAAGTGGAAAGAACAAATTTAACTAGGTATTTAAAATGCATCCCCCTTCTCTGTACGCACACCTACTCTGCAGTATAGGATAATATAAGTTTTGAAAAAGCTATGAGATCTTGAACAATAAAACTCAGAAAAGTATAGGATATGCAATTCATGGTTTGAAAAAATGCCCTAAAAATCAAGTCAATAGATCTTTTCAAAGTAACAAGGAGTGTGACAGAAACAGTGAGTGCTCTAAACCCTCAAGTCAGTGAAAAATGTCATTTCTGTCATGCTCAGACTGGTATCAACTGATGTAATAGCCAACGCAATGATTCTCAACCTGTGGGTCCTGACCCCTTCGGAGGGCGTCAAATGATCTTTTCGCAGGAGTTGCATATCAGATGTTTACATTATGATTCATAACAGTAACAAAATTAGTTATGAAGCAGCAATGAAATAATTTTATGTTGGGGGGGTCACTACAACATGAGGAACTGTATTAAAGGGTCGCCATGTTGGGAGGGTTGAGAACCACTGCCCTAGCCCCAGGAGCTGTTTACTTACACTAGATGACTAGCTCTATCTAAACACTAGCAAGAGCTGTAGCAAATGAGAGATGCTCCATGTCTTGGCCTCTGTGGGTCTCACCTGCTCCCTCCCTCATTACCATCTGAGTTGTGCCCAAGGTGTAGCACACGCAACCACAAGCAAACAGCTGGATTTCTTCAGGATGGCATGGCTCTCTTCCTCCTTGCTCACATTTGGCCCAGCATACGGGCAGAGGCATCTACTCTGAGAACCTGACAGAATCTTGCTCCCTCCCATACACTAGGTCTGTGCTATGCTATGGCCAGCAGAGAGCGCACGCCCTGGTTAAAGTTAAAAGAGTGGAGCTAACATCTTCCTGATTCTGACTTTAAGGACACACCAGTAGCCTGTGAAGGTTTTTGACAGTTTTACCTCTATTCTCGGCTAGTAAAGAAAAGGTTAATGGGTTATGTTCAGTGGTCAGTTAAGTCCTGAAACTATAACTCAAGTATTCGTGAAGTCAGAAACTCTTGCATTCCGATATTTTTTTTTAACCTTCTATGTTGCAATCGACAAAGCAGGAACAAAAAACTAGCTGGTTACTACTGGATATGTAATTTGAGAAATCATAATTTGGGGTCATCACAACAGTGGCAATGTCAAACACAGAACCCAAGAATACTAGAACATTCTGGGACCCGAGAGGAAAACTAGTTCAATCCTGTCATTACAGCAGAAGAGGGGAGTCAGAGCCAGGTGGGTCTCTGTGAGTTCGAGGCCAGCCTGGTCTACAGAGCAAGATCCAGGACAGGAACCAAAACTACATAGAGGAAACCTGCCTCAAAAAAAAAAAAAAAAAAAAAGTCTTTAATCCCAGCACTCAGGAGGCAGAGGCAGGCAGATCTCTCTGAGTTCAAGACCAGCCTGGACTACAGAGTGAGTTCCAAGAAATGTGCCAAGGCTACAAAGAGAAACCCTGTCTTGAAAAACCAAAACCAAAACCAAACAAAAACAAAAACAGAAGAGACCTGAGGCCTAAAGAAAAGTAACATGGTCAAAACGAGCCAGTGTGGGCTCCTGGCTTCCAAGAATGTTCTTAACCTCTCTCGAATGTATATTCTCTCTCTGAGAACATGCGAGCCACCTGTTCACAGTCTCCAAGGGACAGCAGAGTAGTGGTCTGTGGGCAAGTAGTAGAAACGAAGAAGTGCCAAGCAGCAGAATGAAGCTGGACTTGAGAGTGGCCTGTGAGAAAAGGTGAGCAGAGATTTTAAGTGATCTGATCAGGTCACTGGTAGCAGGAATGAGATTGGTGCTACAGAGCCAGCAAGGCCAGCAAGGCTCCCCAGAGACCCCAAATATGAGCAAGCACAAGGTATGCTAAAAAATAAATAAATAAATAAATAAATAAATAAATAAATAAATAAACAAACAAACAAACAGAAGGAGGAAGACAGCCAGGGTTGGAAATACACCAGAGAAACCTAGAGAAGCAGGTCTGTGTGAGGAGCCAAGACACGTGAATAGCAGAGGAGTAGGGTTCAGTCTGTTCCTATTTCTCTTCCAACAAGGGACAGGGCTTGATGACCTACAATTCCACACGAGTCCATGTTCTCTTTTGCCTCCAAGCCTCTAAAACCTAAACAGCCGGCCATTGTATAGCTCGCTGGAGCACAGAGTAACCACAAGCTCCCACCGTGATGGGACAGATTGTTACAAAGACAAGACCAGCTCTGGAGTCAGCTGGACCTGCGTTCCGGGATCGGCCCTCCACTTACCAGCTATCATGCTGAGTTCATCAATTATTTTCTCTGAGTTTGAGTTCCCTCAAAACTAACATGTATCACGTGCAAATCTCTGAGGTCAATTTTTTTTTTCTCACTTATCCATGATAGAAACTGTCCTGAGATCCTTGGGTTTATTATTTTATCTAGACATGGCAATTTTGGTGTTTTTATTGTTGTAAACATCTGCTTAGTTTCTAAATTCCTTGATTCTCAAAAAAAAAAAAAGGGGGGGGGGTGGTGGGGAAGTGCTCCATAGTCATAACAAAAACATACTGACAGATACACACAAGACTCAGACAAACTTTTCCCATTAGGAATACTGAAGACACTTGCCTCGTAACACATATACACAGAAAACAGTACTATGAAAAAATTGTACGTTATCATCGCTTTCCTGAGTTCAAAGGCCTTCCGATTCTCCATGAGCTTTGGTCCCAGAGACGTGACAAAATAGACATAGAGCCCCAGGATGATGGTTTGTGGCAGGGCGAGGACATGAGGAGCCAGTCTTCAACTCTTGGATCTAAGAGAAAGATAACAGGTAAGTGCACGACCCCCTAAGCCAGAGACAACAGCCAGCAACCTGTATCCCAGCGCTGACTGTGCACCACTGAACAGTCCCGAGCATCCTTAGGAAGGGGCACAGGAGAAATCCCCAGGAGCAGCGAGCCTGTCATCACCTTTAAATTTCTAAGGGCAAGAGGTATTTGTCACCAGAATCTGAAGTGGGGGGTGGGGTGTCTCTGAAAAAGCCCTTCTGGAGGAACCGTGCTATGGATTGAATTCTGCATCCTCTTCAAATCCAGGTGTTGAGCCTGGGGCAGTAGTGCACTTGGGAAATGGAGTCGGGAGAATCAGAAGTTCAAAGTCGTCTGCATCTATACATCAAGTTTGAGGTCAATCTCAAAAAATAATGAAATAAATAAAACCCATGTGTTGAAATCTTAGCCCCATAATGTGATGGTGAAAAGAGCTTTTCACCAACAGAGTTTGTGTCATAAAATGGACCCTAGCAAGCTCTTCTGCTATCTTTCTGCCACATAATGACATAAAGCAAAACAACAGCCACTCAGGAAAGCCCTCGCCAGAGCCCCACGCTACTGGCATCGGGGTCTCAGATACATAATTTCTCCAAGATCTAAGCAGTGGGGATAAACACATCTGGAGGAGATGCTCCACCATCCATGACCACAATCAACATTCAGAAAATTTCCATCCTACATGGGCATGGTGGTGCACTTGGGAGGTGGAGGCAAGAGATCAGGAGTTCAAGGCCAGCCTGGGATAAATGAGACCCCATTTCAAAAATATTTTTTTCCATTCAGATATTCTTTTATATTTAAAATAATGTGTTTATATTTGCTGCTTATTCATTCCCCTAGTTTCCTAAGAAAACTGACATACTTCCTCAGATAGTATATCACAGAACCACAAAACCGAAATCAGGACAATATCAATATCTAACCATCTAAAGTATAAGTCCTAGGTGTCAAAAGTGTGAGCCAGTAAGTCTGATATTTTGAACCAAATCAAACAGGTAATGACCTTACAACCACATAAACATAAGTTCATCCAGTTCTTGCTGGCTCCAGGCTAGCAGGATTGTGGCATTTAAAAATTGCAATTAAAAACAAACTATGATTCATTCTATAATTTCAAGCACTTGGGGTGTAATTTGACCGAGTGACCTCATGAAGCCAGAGTGGTATGGAGGAAAATAACTATGGGCAGCTTCCAGGAGCATCTGACTCAGCTCCGCATAGAGCATCACCTTCATCACTATGAAAGAGGACCTGGAGCACGCATCCCTGTTCATCTAAATCACTAACAAGAAAGCCAGTTACCAGTAAACCTTAGCATCCCTGGAGGTCTGACTTCTCACCCCTAACTTCTTCAGGAGAACTCCATGACTGTCCACTCATTCAGTCTCACTTTCAGTGCTGGAGATGTTCCAGGCAACAGTTAAATGTTCAGGGCTTTAGCTAGGAAAGGTGACTTATCCTGTCTTCAAGTGGGCCTCCCTCAAGAATGCCAGCAGATGCCATCGTCTCAAAACAAGCAAAGCAAACTAAGGAGTAAATGGCCAACTTAAAAATCAATGCCAGACGTTTGGGATTTGATCTTGTTCTTATCTGGCTGCCCTTTCAGAGGACCCAGGTTCAATTCCCAGCACCCACAAAGCCGCTCACACCATCAACAACTCCAGTAAGTTCTTCTCCAGCCTTGTAACAATGGCAAGTTTCCTACAATGGGATTTCTGGTCATCATTGGCAATCACTGTGTGGACCTGAACACCACGAGGGGAGTTACAGGAAATAAAGTTTGTCACAGAACTGGGAATCTAGGCACGGAATTAGAACTGATCGGCCTTAAATGAACTCCTTCCCTGATGGTCAAGGTAAACCTTAATATATGAATGCCATAAAGCCAAAGTCTAGTTTTTATTGTTTTATTAATATGTCTAGCTTTTATTCCTAATAAAATAAAGGCTAATGAAATCAGCACTAAAGGAAGAGCCCTGGAGCACTGCATTTGCCTCGAACAGCTTGGCCACAATGTGGGAGACTTCTGGTTTCTTCTGCAGAGGCAATTTGCAAATGTTTCTGTTGTTAGCCACCTCCAAATACGGTTTTAAAACGAAAGTGTTTCAAACAACACTTGTCAGTAAAGGTACTTCTTGATCAGAGATATCTTTTGTTTGATTCTTTCACTGACTTGGCAGGGGAAGAAAAACCAAATGACATCATCCCCCTGTTCCTCCTCTGTTAGCAACAGAAAGAAAACAAAGCCAAGAAAAGCATGCCAGGCTAGCTCGGGAAGACCAAGAAAATCATTTCCAAATAAATCCTTTCTTCCTGTGATTTAACTTTTTCAGCACACACCTTTTCTTAAAATCCTGTAGACGTCCAAGTGCTACAAATAAAAAGTTATTATGGGAAAAGCTTGTTTACTTCATTTTATGTTATTTTCAAAAGAGATAATAAAATAACAACAAAAGTTAAATATATGTTTGTGTGTACAAAGGAACATTCATTTATGTGTGCATGTGAGGAGGCCAGAGGTCAACCTTGGGGACATTGGTGAGAAATGACCCACTTGTTTTTTTTCTGTGATTTGGCTAAACTGGCTGGCCAGTAAGCACCATGGATCCCTGTCCCTGCTTCCCAGAGCTGGGATTCTAGGCATGGGCCACCATTCCAGGCTTTTCAAATAGGCATCGGGGATTGAACTCAGATCTTCATGGTCACACTACATACAGCTTACTCACTGAGTTATCTCCTTACCTGCCCTCTTTACACCAGGCTCTAAAAATTGTACTACAGCAAAATTCTGGAGGCAGACAGTCGGTGTCGTGACCTTGTCCTTCCCTCTGGCCCTTTACGCAGCTTTAGGTAATTGACTTAACCTCACTGTGTGCACTCAATAAGCTTGTCACTGCCATTACAGTAGATCTCAAATCTGTAATCATAGCTAAATAATGTCTGTAACAATTACAAGTCCAATAAAAAAAAAAAAGGCAAAGACCTTAATCCAACGGAATCAGAATGCTAAGGGGTGGATACCAGGCATATAAGTTTTTAAAATGCAACCATAAAAAAATGGCAAAGGACTTAATTTCTCAAAAGAAGAGACACAAGTGGTCAACAAAGGGAAGAATAAATGCACAATATCACTAATTTATCAGGAAACTACAAATCAATGCCAGAATACAACATCACTTACCGCTTAGAGGCTGCATCATCAAACAAACAGAGATAATGAGAGCTGCTGAAAACATGGAGGAAGAGCAACCCCATGCACTCATGATGAGACACAAGCGAGTACAGCCACTAAGAAAACCACACGAAGACCCCATTAAAGCCGAAAAGTCGAATTATCCCAAGTCCAGCAGCCTCATTGTTGGAAACTGTTTGTTGAGGCTACCAGCAGTCAGACCCATTGCAGTGTTATTCACAATAGCCGAGGAGCCAGATCTACCCAGTGGTTCATCATCAGATGCATAAAGAGAGCAATGTAACTAGGATATCATTGGGTCTCTCAAAAGAAGGAAACCATGTCCTCTGCAACCTTTTGACAAGTGGGACGATACATTGTTACACTAACTGAAATAAGCCAGACTCAGAAAGCAATACACAGTCTCATACATGAAATAAAGGGTGTTAAGGGTCTGGGTAGACAACAGGGAGAGAGACATGTTGGGCAATAAGTACAAAATTTAACTTAGGCAGAATAACTCTTTTGAAATCTATTATAAGGGTATATAGCACTATAATACTATATATAGCATATTATAATATATGTAGTATTATATATCATAATATAATATGTAGTATTATATTATATAATATATGATATAATATATTACCATATAGTAATATAATATATATATTATATGATAATAATAATAGTACACTATGTAGTTGAGATTCCTATCACAGGATGTCTCCAATGTTCTCAACAGGTGGGTTATGTTAACTAGCTCATTTAGACATTTCACAATGTGTACATCAGTTACAATACCATTTTGCACCACATACACAGATACAACTATAATTGGTAAACAGGCAATCTTTTTAAAAGCTATTGAGATGACCACAAGGAACTGTCCAAATTGAGAAGTCAGGATTCTAGTGTGTGATCAAGTTTCCTTGAGCCACATACAAAGCTGCAAGGTCCCACAGTAGGCTTTGTGACAATCTTTTCTTGCCTCTGGATCCAAAATGTGGTTTGTCCCCCATACAATTGCCAAATTCACCTTCTGAAAGTAGAACTCTGCTTAGATGATTCTCTTGCTTAAATGAGCTCTCCCTCACTGACCACTAAACCTCACAGCCTTAGCATGATGTTTAGATCTCCAGCTAATATCCCTGTCTCCTGCCTCTCTCAGTAGTAATCTGCCTTCCTGAAAAGGGAGTCAATCCACATCCCTGTGAAGAGTGGGCTTTTCCTTTGACATGCCTGTGGGTGAGTTGGGGACGACAGCTTGACATGGAGACTGTAAAGAGGGTACAATGACATTTAAGGTTAATTCTGACTCAGTCTATCAGGGGTAAGTGTTCCCTGTTTCCTCAGAGGAAGGGACAGTCTTGTGTATCATGTACTTGACATCAGAGCTGACTTAAGTGTCCTGTGTAGTGGGTAGCCATTCCAGCTTTGATCTGGAAGTTCCAACCCCCATTGAGACTCTGGCAACTGTCACGCCTATCAGGTGGGGCCAGGGGAGGCGCCTGGAGACCCAAGATCTGGATGGGCCAGCGCTCTCTCTGTTCTCTCTCTCTGTTCCGGGACCCTGGACGGTGGAGATGGACCGAGCAGAGCTCCGGAGAACACCACTGGACTGTGATACACCTTCCCCAGACCCCGCGACCTACCTATCCCTTCATTTGTAAATTACGCCATTAAATGAATATCCTTTTAACTATGTGGAGTGGCCTTAATAATTTCACCAATAGTCCTGAGAAGAGCTAAGAGGAAAGAAAGCAGAGGCTGAGAAAGCAGGCTGTGTGGTTGGCTATACCCCAGAGCCCACCACAGTGCTGATTTACCACGAGCTTAATAATTCTTTCCTAAGATTTCCCCAGAGAGAAAGGGGGAACAGGGAAAGTACAGTGCTGGATATGTAGAATATTAAGGAGCCTTTCCACCAACTACTTAGAAGACAGTGTTCTTAAGCATCGTGTACTTGTTCAAAGGGTACACACTTTAAAATCCTAAGTACCCAGCAGAATGAGGCTGGAAGGGAAGGAAGACTGTTCCCCCGTGTACTTTCTGATCTACTTAGAGTTCAGAGAGGCAGCAGATCCATGCATCCTCCATCTTCCTGCAAAGCAAGCTCACACTGTCTGGAAGTGAGCACTACCATCCAAACATACAAAAGGCTGCTTGTGCATTTCTCCTCAGATCAAAATGCTGCTATAGGATGATTTCTCAAATCTACCATTCTGTATCAAAGACTTGTAATAAACTCTCTTCTACCTTACACATTAAGCTACCTAAAAATTTTGCGGCCGTAGAATTTTTCCACATGAAATAACTATGCATACCCACTGCTTCTCCAGCGATCAGAAAACTGGGAACAGTAAGTTTTCCTAAGGCCACACAGGATTAGGGCCAAAGCCAAGAATACACTTGAAATTCTTGGCTCTTGATTGTGTATTTGGCCCTTCCCAGGGTACGAAAAGCAAAACTAATGCCACTCCAGATCAATACCACACTAAATACAAGAAGAACTCTCCCGCGACACGGGCCAGCCTTTTTACAAAGTTGTAAGTCTTAATATAAATCCTTTTAGCTCTGCTAGACCTTGACAAGGGAAAAAAAAAAAAAAACAACTTAAGTGATTTATCACCTTCAAAGTATCTAACATAATTTGTAACATCCCGGTCTATTTGTGTCAGGACACTTCCCCAGTAACAGAGCACTTCCACACATCTTATGTAGTAGCTGACAGATGCTATCCTCACTTTAGTTTTACTCAAAAAAAAAAAAAAAAATAGTTTGTTCAAGGTCACTCAATTAGTCTAGGATAGAGAGGGGCCTGAGACCCAACTCTTCTCTTTCCGCATCCCATGGCCTTTCCTCTCCTAAGACATCAAATGAGTATCAGATTCAGAAGTGTAAGATTTACCTTCTCTGTGCCTCTCTCCTCTCTCTCCTTGCCTGGTCCATTTGCCTGGATTCTCCTCAGTCCTTCTTTTTCACCCGCTGATGATCCTTTGCTACTCCTTTTCTGACCTAGTGTTAATTCACTTTGTTTGATGGAAGTACCTCTAACAAAAAGTAAAGAGCTGGTTCACAGATAAAGGTGGAAGCAGCATTCTGACATCGTTTGTATTGAAGTATTTCGCACTTCTGGGGCCACGTGATCAGTCTCCACCATCTGCGTCCACTTGGCTCTTGAGTTAAGATAAGGATGATCTGAATTTCTTCGGTTCTTGCATTGACGGTAGTGAATAATCACATTTGGACTGAACAGTTCTAAAGCACTGCTCCCAGGGCTGGTGGGATTGCTCAGTAGGTAAGGAGCTTGCTGTATGAGCCTAATGGCCTGAGTTCCATCCCTAGAAGCCACACTAAGTGTATGGAGAGAACCAGCCTGACAGATTCCTCTGACTTCTACACAGACCCTGTGGCACATACATACATGCAGTAATTTTGTTTTAATTAAACCCAGATCTCCCTGGGTTCCAAGTTCAAATAGTGAGAATCGAGTAAGCAATATACATCTCTCCTTTGAAATGCAACTGGAAGATTAATATTTACATTAAATATTGAATTTGTAGCAATCATTATAAGTCATTGGAGAAAGGTAAACTCTAAAGAACCTGGCACATTTCCTGAACCAAGTAAGTTGAAACTTTCAGAAAAAGATAAGAAAATAGAGAAATAGCTACTCTACTAGCCGTAATAGAATAGAGCTCACCTATCCTTGGCATTCTTGAGGGACAAAATGATTGGAAAAACTTTAGAGAAGTCACGTGGCCTTTAGCAGCCTGGGGAGAAAGATGCTGCCCATGAAACAGTGTCTTTGTTGACATCACTGTAAACTAGGATGTAGTTTCACGTGTGCTAGGTACATGATGAACTTGTGGTTTCTGCCAATGAGTGAGTCACTCCAAAGTGATTTTAGTGAAGACTATGTGTGACATAGTAACTACAAAATCATGAAATGCCAGAACACTAACCATAATTAGGAAACATCGGTTCTAGCGTTGGCTTTTTTCTCTTTCTTTATCAACTCACAGTAACCTTGGGAAGGTCACATCTCTGGGTTTCAATTTCTTCAGCTCTACGATGAAACATTAGGTTGGATGGTATCTCAGGTCTGTCTAAGTTCTAAGGCATCCTGATGCCTTTTATCATAAAAACTTTTGTACTTTTGTTTTATTTTTAAGGCTTTAATAGTTTTTAAAACAATACCACATTGCCTGGGCTTTGAAAACTCGCTGATAGACAAGAAAAACAAAACAAAACAAAAAACGCTGATAGAGAAATTAAAAAAAAAAAGTTACTCCTGAGACTGGGTGTTGCTCAGTTGTAGAGCACACACTCAACAGTACAAATGCATGACCCTGACCTCAATCGCCAGTAGCAGATCCACTACCATCCAAACCATCATTCACCACCTACATGTGATCCAAGCATCCACAGAAGATGCTTCATGCATGTCTTCCGTTTGCATATTTGAAACTCTGGTGACACTGGATGTTCCAAAAGACCGTTCGTGTTTTTATTACTCGCTGCTCTTTCTGCATCACCTCTCAGGGGCAAGGGCAGTTCTTTCTAGAATCAGCACGGACTGAACTTCTGTCCGCAGCATCTGTGATTTCTCTCTAGAACATTAGTACTGACCCTCCAAAACATTTCTAAGGGCTTCCAGGTTGAGACGTGCCATGGCATATCACCCAGTTCTCTCCTACAGATAGATATCCAGAGTGTTTTCACTATTATGAACGTCATCATAAGCATATATGGAGCTTTAGCTGTAACCAAACCCTGGGCACCACTTCTTGGTTAACTAATAATAAAGAATGAGGTAAATAAGTATGAAGTTGTCAAGTCTCTTATTTTGTTCCAAATAAATCCTATTAATGTGGGAATTTGATGTAAAAAGGAAAGATGAACTTCAATTAGGAAATTTCATCACTCACCAGCATCTTTGATCCAATTATCATAAAAACGCACAGTCCTCGATGTAAGATCACTGAACGCCATTTTCTACAAGATTAACTGGCTCTTTTAATGGATTCTTCAGTAAAGCGACACAGAAATGAGCTTATGATCTATAAATGCAAATAAAAATAAGCTTTTAGTAATACAATATTTAAAATGCTAAAACTTTAATAGGAGCTGGCAGGACAGCAAACTCTTACTGCAGGGAAAATGCATTAGTGAACTGTAGGAAATGCTGACGCGGTCGCAAACATTCGAGAAAGAGATTCCATTCTTCTTGAGA
Organism: Peromyscus leucopus; assembly: GCF_004664715.2. NCBI lineage: Eukaryota > Metazoa > Chordata > Mammalia > Rodentia > Cricetidae > Peromyscus > Peromyscus leucopus. Next base: position 40,492,689 of record NC_051072.1, read on the forward strand.
GACTGGTAACCTCACCAAAGAAGGCTGGACTTTCATGGATGTGATACAAAAGGAAGACACGATCCTAAAAACTCTTATAGGAATTTTTTCCTTTCATGAAGAAAATGCAGGTCGGGGGTAGGCTGTACCACCATGGCAAGGCTGCGATGCACATCCAGAGGGGCAGAAGAGACCCAGACCTTCAGAGACGAATGCTAGCCTGGGCCTTGGAGCCACCTTTGGACCCAATCAAGTCTTTTTTGTGTGAATTTTTGAAAATATTTATTTTATTATTTTTAATTATATGTACGTGTGTGTGTGCACGCGCATGTGTGTGCACGTGCATGTATGTGCCATGTATGTATGAGGGTTAGTGGAAACCAGAGGTGTTGAATTTTTTGCAGCTGGAGTTCCAGGCAGTTGTGAACCACCTGACATGGGCACTAGGAACCAAATGCAGGCTTCTGCAAAAGCAGTACACTCTCAACCTCGGAGCCAGCTCTTCAGTCCCTTAAATTTTTAAAATATAGGGGTTCCCAGTATTCCTAGTATTTTATTAATCATTAATTAATTAATCATTAATCACCTACTAATTTAAAAAATTAGCAGAATGAGGCAGAAAAAGGGGAGGAAGGCCAATAAGAACCAAGGAAAGAAGCTCTGTTGAATCAAACGTGCAGGCAAGCATTATGGAAACAAGAACTCTTTCGAGGAAGATGGCCAGTGAAAAGACCCAGCCGAGATACATGTTACAAGACACAATCCCTCCCCAGTAACTCAAGCAGTAAAGCATTAGCACAGAGACAAATTAATGGAGCACCCAGAAATATGTCCAATACATTTGAGAATTTTAAAGTGTATGTCAGTAATCCTGAGAGGTATGCTTCCCCACACTTGAAAAATCTGTGAAATTAAGGCACAACTTATAAATGGCAGGCATGTCATAAATTAATGGCGGAGTGAATCAGAGCCATATGGCAAGAAGATTGGAAATGTTCTAAAGGCAGATCATACAACAATATAAATGTGCTCAATGCTATTGAACTTGTTTGAAAAGGCAAACTTTGCATGATTATGTTTTGTTATACTAACAAAAGAAATCTTCTAAGTTTACTACGGGAAAACTGACTTTCTCCTGGCATTATAAAACAAAGGTTTTTTTTTTTTTTCATTTAATTTGTATAACTACAGAAATAAAATAAGGTATGCAGCATGCTGGTGTAGGTGATGTCTCAAATCAGTGAACATTAAATCACTAATAGTCACTCAACAATGACCTGATACAGGTAGACAGGCATCAGGAAACAGAACAACTGCTACAAAAGGCTGCCTGAATCCAACGTTATCAGACAAGCTCTAACCCCAAATGACCAATAGCGCTAGATAACAAGTCTGAAATTGAGTAACCTCACCACAGGAAAGACCCTCCTAAGACTCAAACTTCAGAAGATAAAGAGATTAACAAGTTCACTATCAAAAAAGGAGGGGATGAAGAAAGACCCAGGTGTGGAGAATACAAAGGAAATGGTAGCCTGGTGGGGTTGCTGAGACAGGATCAGGGGAGCCAGCAGTCAGATCCCACTTCCAGGTGAGGGCGTGGCAACAGTCCCGGTTTGGGTTCTGGAAACTCAGCTGGAATCTTTGCTCCCACTGTCTTTGCGAAGGAACGCCTCAGGAAGGCTTTGAAGGAAATTTCCACCCACATGTTAACCTGTGTGTTTCGTGTGTTCTACTGTGGGCTGAAACAAGCTTCCCCTCTGCAAAACAAAACTCCCAAGAGTTCTGTACAGAAAAGATCTGGGGGCCTCAGCTTGTTCCTTCCCAAGGATTTGGAAAGACCTGAAACTCAGAATGTGAGCGATGACTACAACAGGTCCAGACACGTTTAAAACAGGATTTCCCCAGCTTGACAGGACTGACATTTTAGGTCAAACACTTCTTAGTCATAGAGACCTACCCTGAGCATTGTGAGTTACGTTAGACAACCTGGCTTGAGGATCTATCTACTTGACACTGGGAACCCTTGTTTTAACACATAGCTGTTGTGGAATATCATTTTAAGATGTGTTACATTTGTTTATGCTGGGAACATTTGTTTTAATGATACAAAGATGTGTTGCATTCTTTTATGTTGCCTTTGTTTAATTAACTCTGTGAAGCTGTGTTACTTTGCCTGTCTAAAACACCTGATGGTCTAATAAAGCGCTAAATGGCCAACAGCGAGGCAGGAGAAAGGATAGGCAGGGTGGCAGGCAGAGAGAGAACAAATAGAAGGAGAAAAAGAGAGAAAAGAGAATCAAGGAAGAGGAAGAGAACAAGGAGAGGAGGACGCACTAGAGGCCAGCCACACAGCCACACAACCAGCCACAGAGTAAGAGTGAAAGTAAGATGTACAGAAGTAAGAGAAAGGTAAAAGCCCAGAGGCAAAAGGTAGTCAGGATAATTTAAAGTTAAAGAAAGCTGGCTAGAAATAAGCCAAGCTAAGGCTGGGCATTTATAATAATACGCCTCCACGTATGATTTATTTGGAATCAGGGTGGCAGGCCCCCCAAAAGAACAAAGAGCCAAAAGAGCAAAGGGAAAACAACAACAACAACAACATTTTGGCATTCCAACGTGGGGTTAGAGTAAAAGAAAATCCAACAACAGATAGCAATTATCAAACCTCCACTGATGGGCAAAAAATGTCCAAAGTTTAAAGTAATTATCCAGATCACCAACTAGCATGTCTTCCCCAGACCACAGCAGCTTGCCTCAGAGTAAGCAGTTGGCAGACATGCACTAATTTTAGTGTATAGTTGTTTAAAATAATGTATGAGTTTTCCTGTACAGACTAATTTCAATTTTTTTCAGAAATTTATTTAAATGGCTTCATGGGAAGAATTTTGTCTATTTCCAAATTCAAATCCATACAAAATTGATCATTTTTTTAAAAAAAAATAATGGACCAAATTGGGTCATACCTCTATCAGTGGGGTGAGGGTGGGGAGAGTGGGACTGAGCTTGGTGATGAACAAGCATAGTCCTGACACTTTCAGTCTTTGATTTTCAAGTTGAGAACAATTCTAAAGAATTAATCCTCTAGTCTTTAAGGCTATGGCAATATTTATTAAAACGCCTATCACCTACAGACTGTTTCTGAGGTAATATATTTCAGCACATGTTTAAATCATTTTGTCTTCATCGCCCACTATAAATTTCAACAAAAAGCAAATTAATCCAGAAAGAGTAGACTAGACTCTGTGAAAAATTATTTCAAATGTTCCAATTTATTAATTTAGCAGAAAAGTACATGTGCTGCAGCATGTATAAACTTATTTATATTTGTAGCCTATACATACACAAGCCAAAATATGTGCCCATTTTACCTAACTTGCCAAGTGTGCTCACAGTATTAATATTTCTCTTTAGTATTATTCTTATCACTTTCCTCCCATTTTTGTCATTTATTCAGTCGATGGGCATGCACATTGCCTTGGAAATAAAATAACAGCTGAGATCCAAGAAAAAAATAGCTATATCCTACCCTTTGAGTTACAAAATTGTATGTAGTTGGTCCTAAGAAGAACTCAAGGCATAGACAAGAGGCTTCTGTGTCTCCTAAATCAGACGTGTATGTTTCGGGCTTGGAGTGAGAAGAGAGGAAAGCAGCTGGTGAAGATCTCAAAGGGATGCCAGTAGGACGAACTGGAACTTGGAGGACGAGGGTCAGGCACTATTGCTCATGCAGAGTTAGTAAGTGGTTAGGGGCTACATGGGCAGAGAGTGCCTTTTGTTCTAGTGTGGTGTCAGGGCAACAGAAAGGCCCCTGAGTGCCTTCAATAGGCGTAAGAGGATTGCAGAAGAGCTGCAGACAATGAAGAAGCTGTACACATAGAAATAATATATACATCCCTTCCTGGACCTGCAGGGATAATTGACCAACCGCTGGATGGACCCTGGATGTTTAGGAGACATCTATGTAGACAGAAAACCTGGAAGACTAAAGAGCTCCTCACTAAATGGGAGTGCCCAGCTAGTTAAGCTGGTCAGAGCATCGTGTTAATAAAATGTGTTTACAGTTATTGTTTTATTTTATATGTATGGGTGCTTTGCCTGCATGTATGTTTGTGTACCAGAATATGTGCCTGCTGTTTATGAAGGCCAGACAAGGATGTTTTATTCCCTCAGGAAACTAAAGTTACAGATAGTTTTAAGCTGCCATGTGGTCCTGGGAATTGAACTTGGGTCCTCTGTAAGAGCAGCCAGTACTCTTAATCACTGAGCAATCTCTCCAGCCCCTCATGGTGCTAATAAAAGGTTGCCCTTCCCCACCATTACCTTGGTCCTGTATATGCTTCTTGTAACTTGCTGGGGATTTCAGGAGAGATGTTCACTGTGATGGATTTCTACCACCTTCAGCAAATACAAATTAAGCTATAGAAAAATATTTATGTTCTTGTTGGGGACTAATATTTTAAGGCATGTTTCTTTTGTTTATGTTGCATTTGTTTAACTCTGTGAAGCTGTGTTACTGTGCCTGTCTAATACACCTGATGGTCTAATAAAGAGCTGAATGGCCAATGGCGAGGCAGGAGAAAGGGTGGGTGGGGCTGGCAGGCAGAGAGAAGGTATAGAGGGAGAAACCTGGGAGGAGAAGAAGGAAGAGCCAGAAGAGGATGAGGACATCAAGGGCCAGCCACCCAGTTACACAGCAAGACACAAGTAAGAAACAAAGAGAGGTATACAGGAATAGAGAAAGATAAAAGCCCAGAGGCCAAAGATAAACAGGGTATAGTTTAAAGTTAAGGAAAGCCAGCTAGAAACAAGCCAAGCTAAGGCAGGGCATTTATAATTAAGAATAAGCCTCTGTGTGTGATTTATTTGGGAGCTGGGTGGCAAAATTCCCAAAATAGCAAAATGAACAACAACATGTTCTTATATCAGACAAAATGGATTTTAAGTAAAAGTTATCATGAGGCATGGTCATTATAAAAGGGGTCAAGAAGATAAAGGGGTCAAGTTCATCAAAAAGATATAAGGGCTGAGTGGGGCAAAGTCCTTATTTAACACACATGAGGTCCTGGGTTCCATATCCAGTACCGCACACGAGAGAAAGGGAGAGAGAGAGAATAAATATACATGCAAATAACATCCCAGCATCTAAATATACAAAGCAAATATCAACAGATTTAAAGGGAGAGATAGACTGCAATACAAAAATTAGAGAGAGAATTAAGGAGAAACAAAGGACTTGTAGCCACCAGCACAATGCACAGGATAGATCATATGATGAGTCACAGTACAAGTGTAAGGAATTTAAGAAGACTGAAACCATATCAAGTCTCTTCTAACCACAATGTTATGAACCTGGAAATCAACAACAGAAGGAAAACCAGAAGATTCACAAATATGTAGAAAGAAAACAGCCTACTCCTAAACAATGAATAGGTCCCAAAGAAATCAAAATGGGATTGAAAAGTATCTCGAGACAAACTAAGACAGAAACACAACGAAACAGTGGGACATAGCAATTCTAAGAGGAAAGTTGTTATGCTCTGAATGTGAAAGCCCGCCCCCCAACAGGCTCATATGTTTGATCAGTTGATCCCTAACAGTCATGCTCTTTTAGAGGCTGTGGAATCTTTGTGGGGTGGGGTCTAGTTGGAAGAAATGAGTCACTTGGAGGCACTCTCTTTGCTTTATGACTGCCCACATCATAGCTGATCAGGGGATCCATGACCCTGCTACCATGGAATCATCTACCACCAAGCCATGACGGATGGTATCATGAGCCAAAACAAACCATCCCACTAAATTGTGTTGCCAGGTGTTTGGTCTCAGTAATGAGAAAAGCACCGTTTGTAGTCACGTAACAGAGGCCTGTATTTGAAACAAAGAATGACTTCCAATAAAATGTAACAATAATAATTAAAGAAAAAGAGATCGTGAGTCTGTGAGGGAATTGGAGGAAGACATGAAAAGAATTGAGGAAAAAGAGGAAAAGGTGAAAATGATGTAAATAGAGTACTGATATATTCTCAACAAAAATTAAGTTTAAAAAACCCCTCATGTTCTACATTAAGGAGTAATAATAATAAAAAAAAAAACAAGTCCAAAATCTGCAGAAGGAAATAATTAGAAAGCACCTTAGAAATCAGTGGAATCGCTATACTCGAACAACAAAATACAATGAGGAGTAGAAAAACAAGTTTTATGAAAAGTTAAATAAAAACAACACCTTTAGCTAGAGAAAAGATTTAAATAGATGATATCAGATTGGGAAGGAGGCATTACAACAGATACCAAATAAATATAAAGGGGTAGGTCAGTGCAACTTTTGTGGGTTCTCCATTTTTTATATCAGTGGTCCTGGACATGAATGAATCCCTGAGACAGAGATTTGGATACAGTTAGTGTTTGGGGAAATTCCAGCGATGGGCTAATGTTAGAAACCTCTTCTTAATGCTATATTCATTATTCTCAGGACACCCCCCAAAACACCTGAAACAGGCATAAACATACAGGACAGGATTCAGGTAAGAAAAGTCACCTGGATGTGGAAGGCATCGGAATCAGGGTGGAATAGGAGGCGTCACTGATCCTGACAAGATTAATCTGATGAGTCAAAAGAATTTATGTGAGAAATGAGATCTGTGGGCAGCACCTGAGTCAGCACCCACATCCATGGTGTGAGGAAACTGGCCCCTTATTTTAGGGGTAAAATGTGAGGGCCTCGAGCATTTGTGCGAGAAAAATCATAACTACATCTCAGTTCTGAGTGCATTATAGAAAACTAGGTCCTACATGTTGCCATTCAGGCAAACA